>NW_022111368.1:31710511-31759804 GCF_000313985.2 Echinops telfairi
AGGGACAAGAGGAAAGTAAAAGGAAATAGAGGAAAGAACTAGGAGACAAAGGGCATTTATAGAGGTCTAAAGGTTGGCATGTACATATGTAAATATATTTATATATGACAATGCGGAAATAAATCTCTGTGCATATATTTATAGGTTTAGTATTGAGGGAGCAGTGGGACATTGGGCCTCTACTCAAATACCCCTCAATGCAAGAACACTTTGTTCTATTAAACTGGCATTTCAGGATGCTCACCTTTCCAACATGATCACTGAAGACAAAGCAGGTGCATAAGCAAACGCGGTAAAGTGTAAGACATAACAAAATAATAATAATTTATAAATTATCAAGCGTTTGTGAGAGAGGGGGGGTGGGGAGGGAGGGGAAAATGAGGAGCTGATACCAAGGGCTCTAGTAGAAAGAAAATGTTTTGAGAATGTGTTAGTCTAGGTAGACTAAAGAAACAAATCCATGGACACACATATGTGTTTAAGAAAGATATTTATATACAAGAGCAACTGAACATTGAGAAAACATCCCAGCCCAGTCCAGATCAAGTCCGTAAGTCCAATATTAGCCCATATTTCCAATATAAATCTATAAACTACTCTTCAGACTCACGAAACACATGCAATGATACTGAATTCAGAAGATCACAGGCCAGTGGGTAGAAAGTCTTTGAGTCCAGTGGCATTGGAAACATCTCAGCGCTGGCAGGGGTCTCAAGGTGGCTTCTCCAGCTTCTGAGGTCTGGTTGCATCCATGTGAATTGTCTTCTGCAATATCTCCCAAGGTGTAGCAGACAGAGAGAAAGTGTCTTCTACCTCCCAGGAGGAAGTACCAGATTTCCCAGTATTCTCAGGGGAAGGCCTTGTCCACGCAGAAGTCTCATTGGCTGTCTCCAGATTGACAGCATAGATTCCACCCCTACACTCCTAATCCTTAAATTGACACCAGATTAGGTGACTGCTGCAGAGAATGATGACGGCAACAAATGTACAAAGGTGCTTGACACAATGGATGGATGGATGGATTGTGATAAGAGTTGTATGAGCCCCCTATAAAATGATTAAAAACAAAACAAAACAAAAAACACCGTGCTGCTCATACAAAGCCTGTCAGGTACCAATATGCTAGTGACTTTTTATCTTATCAATGTTTAAAAATTAATTATATATATGTGTGCATCTTGGATAATATCTGCACCTTTGAAAATAAAAAAATAGCCAAATTAAAAAAAAAAAAAGTTTGCAGGTGGCTGCTTTCTGCAGGCTCTGCCAAGGAATAAATGGCAAAGTGTCCATCTATCTCAGGTGGAGAGACATGCCATTCATTGATTCATAAGCTCCCATGGCTGAGCTATCACCTCCCAGGACCATGAACAGTGGAAAGTGATGGTCCTGTCTTATTTGCCTGAGGAACAAACAGCTTTTTCCCTACATATAAACAGCAAGAAATCTTCAAACACACAAGAAAACAAATTAGGGTGGTACATAAGACTGACTAAAGCATAGATCAAGCAGATTTTTTGGAAAAAGAAAGGCATTGGAATTCCCCACTAGGGATTTCAGAAAAATTATGTTCAGCTGCTTCTAATAAATCAAGGAAAAGATTGAGAGAGCTAAGGAAAACTTTTAAACATAGAAGAACTCAGGAAAATACTACAGGAGCAATATGACAAAATAATGAAAAAATTAAAAGTCATACAACAACTCCAAATAGCAATTTAGAAAATAAATACTAAGCTATTAGAACTAGATAACAGACTGACAAAGCGGGAGTAGTGACATAATTGAAGCTTAAAATAATGAAATTGAAAATAAGTCTCTTGAAACTAAGCTACATGAAGAACAATATATGAAAAAGATTTTTAAAACATGAAGCCCAAGAAACATGTGGGACACAATCAAAAGAAATAACATATATTTGGTAAACATTCCAGAACAGGAAAAAGTGTTCAAATTACAGTGAAAACTGTACAAGAATTAGTAGAATTTCCCTAGCATAATGACACAAAAACAAAATAGCCAGTCAAGAAGCTGAAGGGACTCCAAATCTAATTGACCATAAAATAAAGTCACAATAGTGTCTGACTCAAACTTTCTAACATCAAATAAAAGATAAGACTCCTAAAAACAATTCAGGAAAAAATATGACCTATTCAAGACCATTAATACGATTAAGCTATGATTTTTTCAAAGGGATATAGGCAGACAAGAATATAATGAAATAACACATGCAAAATATAACAGAAAAAATATTTCAAACCAAGACTCTTATATGAAGCAAAAAAAAAATTTTAACTACAAGGTAGAAATAATGACATTGCAGATAATAAAACTTTAGAGTAATTTTTAAAGCAAGAACAACCTAGTGAAACACGAAAAGAAGTCCTTTGGAAAGAAAATCAAGATCAGCAACCTAAAATCAATATGTAAGATATCATTGTCAAGAAAAAAACCAACAGCGTGGAGCACGCATACAAGATTTAAAATAAGGAACACACTATAGCATTCTGAAATGAAGACAACCATAATATAATAGACAGAATGGAGTAGAAAGAAAAGAATCAAATTAAAAAGTTGAGTAAAAACTAGAACAAACTGACTTAAACTTAGAATGAATATAAGCATAAACAAAATAGCCTCAAAGTAAATAGTATAACATCAATATATTAAAAAATTGAAAAACATAAATACCTATTATGAATAAAATATAAACATAAAAAGCTAAGAAATGTGATAAGAAAACCTACAAACACAGTAAAATCAATACAGAAAATTGTGATGAAGAAACAACACCATACAAATATATATCAAAATGACAATAAATCATACTTGTCAAACTCAATATTGACTGTAAATTGATTAAACTCACCTGGTAAGAAACAATGACTAGCAGAATAAAAAAGAAAATAGGAGTCATTAATATACTGCTTATAAGACATACACCTTTGACACAAGGACAAAAACAGATTAAAAATCAAAGGATGGAAAACCATGTATCAATCTAATTCCTAAAAAATAGCCATAAAAGCAAAAGTCATTATTAGAGACAAATAAGATGTTTTTATAATGATTAAATCTACAATTAAAGAACATAAAACCACAATAAACATTTATGTACCCAAGTGAAAGATCCTCAAAATATATAATAGAACCCTTACAAGGTTGAAGGGAAAAAAAAACCAATGCCATACTAATAGAAGACTTCAATACATCATTCTTGAGGAAAGACAGACCAACTGGAAAGAAAATTAAGATACAGAAGAAATAACAGAACAATTAGTCAACTTGATCTCTTAGACATAAGATCACTTCACTCAGAAACAGCACCATATACAATCTTTTCCAGCACACATGGAACTTACTCCATAAAAGATCATACCACAAAACAAGTATCAATAAATATAAAACATTGAGATACTACTAACCAGCTGGTTTTCATATCCAATGCTATAAAATTAAAAGTTTATATTAGGTAGATCAGGTTAAAATATATCAGTTACATGAAAATTAAACATCTTACTTAAAAATCACTGGGTAATTGAAGAAACAAAGTGCAATCAAAAACTTTCAGAAAACAAAGAAGAAAAAATACAATGTACCAAAAGCTTTGGGACAAAGCAAATACAGTATGCAGAAAACAATTTATAACAACAAATACACACATCACCATATAAGAAAGTACCCAAGGAAACACACAACAGCAGCAAATCAAACTCTTAGTCACCAAGACAGAAAGAAATGAAAATTAGAGCTGAATCAGAAAGAACAGTGTCTGAGATCTTAAAAGACTTGTTTTCACACAAGCAGCCATCCAAGAGAGGTTTCAACTGAGTGCACATGAAATAAGCACATCAGCCTGTGTGATCCAAGGCTTGTAAATAATATAATCCAACTCTAAAGGAGGGAATGGTTTCAGAGTTGAAATTGTAAATACCTGGCTTGCAGAAGGCTATGGATGACAGTGGAAGCCAAAAGTCATTTTCAGGGTCCTCACAGGAATTAAGACTCCTATGAACCCCCTCCGGTCGTACTTGATTAGTGTGAATAGCACTATTATATAGAAAGCATTGTAAAGTTGATAATGGTAGATGTAGTAGGGACAAGGTGTAATACATTACATTTGATCTTTCCTTTGATGTTTTTCAGAGCTGATTCAATTTTTTGTGTGTGTTTTTTTAAGTGAAGGGGAAATATGTGGGAATTCAGCTCTTAGGGAATCCACTCTGACCACAGACCAGGGATGTGAGTAGCCATGCTAACATGCAGAATACATTGGAAATGGATTGTTTCAGATGCCTTTATTTAAAATTTAGCATCTCATCATTTGAAATCCCTTATGAGCAATTTAAATTTGTTATAGTTTTTAATGTTTTCTGTTTTATTGAGGTCTTTATCTGTTTCACTGTTATTCTTGTTAGTTTTTAATAAAATATATTTTGTATATTAAATCCAGGATAGGTGAATCCATAGAGATAATATTTGGATTAATGGTTCCTGGGGAGTATTACAGGGAAAGCTGGAGTAAAAAGGGGAGCTAATAATGTGTACAAGAATGAAGAAAATATTCCAAACTGATTGTGGTTATGATTGTTGTGGCAGTTATATAATCTGTCAACTTGCGAAGGGGTGGAGCCTAGCCTGTTAATCAGGCTAGATAATCTCATTTGAAGGCGCTGTGGAGATAAATAGCTCACTGGAGGCTAGATACACACAGACTCTCTGCTTCGTCTTCCTGCTGACAAGGCACATGGAGCTACTTTGATGAAACTAGAGCCCTGGAGAAGGCTGGAGAAGGCATATGGAGAACTCTGCCAGCGCTGAGATGCTTCCACTGCCATTGGATCCACAAGACTTTCCACCCACTGGTCTGTGATCGTCCTGAATTCGGTGTCACTGCATGTGCTGTGGGAGTCTAAAGAGGAATTTATAGACTGGCATTGGACATAGGGGCTAATATCAAACTTAAGGAATTGATCTGGACTGGACTGGGATGTTTTCTCAATATACAATTACTCTTTGATCTCAAGCTCTTTTTTTATACACAGATAAGTATCCATGAATTTCTTTCTCTAGTCCACCCAGACCAACACATTATGGTGCCAGGAGTGAGGTACTAGAGAAACAAATCATGAAGATGGAGAGTAGATGCTTGTTTGACCTCTGCCTCATGCTAGTTTTCCTTCTTTGGCTAGCCAGAGGTCAGATATGGCCATGCAGTTTACTGTGTTGTTTTCTGGAAAGAATATGGAAAGTTAAATTTTTTATTATTTTGTTTAGTTGTTTTCTTTGATTATTCCTCTTTGAAAATGAATGTGATTAATGTATTATATACACTTGTGTATTAATGTGAAAATGAATGTAATTAATGTATTATATACACTTGTGTATAAGCCGAGTTTTTCACCACATTTTTAATGCAGTTTTTGTGATAAAATTAGGTGCCTCAGCTGATACTCGTGTTGGCTTACACTCAAGTATATATGGTATATATTTAGCTCAGAGTGCAAAATCACCCCTTGCATTTCTCAGAGACCATGTTGCTTAGTGAAAATGGCTGACAGAAGGTTAAAATGGCTGAAAGAAAGCCTGGCCCTGGTTTGATGCAGCCAGCGTCCTAAGGCCATATTTCTTAATCAATGGAATTGTTTAGATAAGGATTAAGATAAGCTAAATAAGGATTGAACTTGACTTAAGAAGTGAGTTTAGTATTTGATTTACTTTGTTTATATTGATTTCTTCTGCTTATTTTTGTTGATATAATGATTGATAGAAATGATTATTGGGATGTATGAAAATACCTTATAAGACCACTTGCCTTGAGACATTAAAATTTGAACTTTAAATGGGTTTAGGACATCCCTGCAAAGACGGCTATGAAAGGATAAGACCCAACCAGTGTCTTGAGTGCTCAGGACATTTGGAGGTAAAGACTTGTCTAGTGGGCTGTTGACAGCTTGAAGAAAAAACAGGAACTCTTTGGATCTTTGAATTTTGAATTAATGGTTTGTGCTTGAGGCTAGAAAAATATGGAATCATTAATAAACTCTCCACTCTAGGCCTGAACTTTAAAGGGAGCCTTGGCAGCCTGAAATGCTTCCTAGTTGATTGCCTTGATTCATTCGTTAAGTGGATGTGAGAAAAATGCAGCCATAAAGAGATGAGTTGAGTCTGACCACTGACATCTGTGGACCTGGTTCACAGGGACTAGAGGAGAAAACAAGAGCACGGTGACTGGTTTGAAGCTTTTATGACCTAGCACAAGAGGGTTAGGGTTGTTTAGACTTTGTGATGGGGCCCATGGTCTAAAGGCAAGGCAGCCAATAGGCACCCTGGTGAGGCTAAGTGACGCAGCCCATATTGAGTTGACCAGAAGCTTATGACCTGGTGCTTATTGCTGCTAACTTTATGGATGGCCTGTCCTGATTTGACTTTTCCTATGGATGCAGACTTCACAAGGTTCCAACTGGAATGAAGATTCTTTACATCAATATGATTATCTCCTCAGAGCATTGGGTTAATGTAAAGAAATTGGATACCCCAATTTGGGCAGATAAAGGCATGAAGTGGCTGGCTAACAATCTTTCATAGGTGGGGGAATATATTCATAGAATTAAGATGTAGGTGTCACTTAACTACAAAGTTATAGAATATTGTTCCGTTGTTCATTTATAGAATATTATGTATAAATGTGGCTTTGGCACATTTTTGAATTGTATACATTTTAGATTTATTCTGTTAGGTATAAGTATGATTTTGTCATTGTTTTCTTAAAAAATATGTATGGCTAAAGAGTTGTGTAGAAGTGTCAATTTGGTAAGGGATGGTCTATGACAGTTACATAATCTCCTGTCAACTTGCAAAGTGGTGAAATCTAGCCTGTCAATCAGGTCACAGCTTGATGACTTCATTTGGAGGCACCGCAGAGATAAATAGCTCAATGAAATACTTAAGAAAAAACCTAACCAGAGGAAAAAACAACATTGGAGACCAGATACACACACACTCTCTGCTTCATTTTCTTGCTGATAAGATATGGAGCTACAATAGTCCTGGAATTGCAGGAGCCACATGGAGACCCTTGTCAGCCCTGAGATGATTCTACTGCCACTGGATCCATAAGACTTTCTACCCATTGGCTTGTGATCTTTCTGCATTCGGCATCATTGCATGTTTTCTGAGTCTGAAGAGGACTTTATAGATTGGTATTGGACATTTGGGCTAATATCGAACTTACGGACTTGATCTGGACTGGGCTGGGATGTTTTCTTAATATACAATTACTCTTTTATTAAAGCTCTTTCATATACACACACGAGTGTCCATGGATTTGTTTTTCTAGCCCACCAAGACTAACACAATCGTAAAACTCTTTTTGATGCAATTGAACTACTCAAATGAATGGTATGTGAATTATACACCAACAAATTTGTTGAAAAAGATTAGGGCAGAAATAAGTGAATCAAAAAAAATACCAATCAATAGGACAAGACAAGAAATTTGATTCTTTGAGAGGATTAACAAATTGATAAATTAGTGGCAAACTTAAAAAAGAAAATTAGGGGGAAAAAGCAAATATGAATAAGAAATGGAATGGGTGGCATGACACCAGAACCAACCAAAAATTTATATATAATTACAAAATATCGTGAAGGGCTGGCCTCCAGTAAATCTGAAAACCTAGAAGAAATAGACTATATTTTAAAAAGCCCTTTACTTGCATAAATTAATACAGATTACTGTATATACTCGAGTATTAGCCGACCCGAATATAAGCCAAAGCACCTAATTTTACCACAAAAACTGGGGAAAAGTATTGACTCGAGTATAAGGCTAGGGTGGGAAATGCAGCAGCCACTGGTAAGTTTCAAAAAAAACAGATACCAATAAAATTACATTAATTGAGGCATAGGTAGGTTAAATGTTTTTGAATATTTATTTCAAAGAAAAACAGTTAACTAGCTTTGTAAGTGGAAAAGAGGGTCAACAAAAACAATATGGTATCAACAATAACTTAAAAAATACAAAAACTTTAGCTCAATCAGCAACCAAGCTAAAACACAAGAGTTAAAATCCTTCAAAACTGGATTCCTCCTCCTCATCTGTATGTCCAAACAGAGCTTCAGCTTTAGCTGGTGTGAGGTTATCAGCATAAACATTGTCATCATTACTGAATTCTCAGTCATCACCATCACTGCTGTCATTCTCATACAAAGCACTGTCTTTACTGCCATCCATAGCATTACTAAGCCACATTTCTTGAAGGTGCGTTGCACCATGTCCTCTGGAATCTCTTCCCATGCATCACGAACCCACTTTGCTATCAATTTTATGTCTGGCTTCAACTTTTGTCAGTTGGGCTTGACCAGAAGACATCCATTGATGCCACATCTTTCGCACACAGTCTTTGAAAGGTTTATTTAACACATATCTAGGGGCTGCAATATAGATGTAAGCCCACCTGGAATAGCAGCCTAAGTCATAAGCATAGTCAACACAGGGTCCAGTTACGGGTTAATAAGAAAATAAAAAATAAAAATTAGCAGACAAAGTACTGTAAATAAACGTACTGTATATCCAAGACCAGAGATATACCAGTGCTTGTATTCAGCAATGCTTAGGTGAGGAAGGGAGCGTGACCAAGCACAGGTAAGACGGTAACGGCTATGTCATTGGTCACAGTCCTGGAGAAGAGTGGGAGAAGAAGAACGGCCCCATCAAACAGTCATCTGACAAGGATGCGGTGCGCCCCAGTTACCAGCACACAGAAGTGAGCAGGTTCTTGCCCAGTATGGCACAGACAACACAAAGGCTGCTTGCAGGTAGGAGAAAAGAAGAGAGGTGATATCAGCAGTCATCGGACCACCCACAGAGGCTGCAGGTGCCCTCAGATGAGCTATGAGTGGGAGAGACCAAAGAATACCCACACTGCATTGGAGAACAGGTAAGTGGGACCTCACCTGGGTATAAGACAAGGTGGACTTTTTCAGCATAAAAAATGTGCTGAAAAACTCGGCTTACACACAAGTATAGGCGGTAATATAAAAAATCTCAACAGTTTTATAACACAAAAATAAATAAATTAAAAACCATTAAAAACCTCAAGAACAAAAAGCACAGGCCCAGATGGTTTTATTGGGAAATTATACAAAGCATTTAAAGAAGTGTTATCATTAATTCTAGTCAAACTATTCCAAAATATAGAAAAGGGCAACACACTAGTGACCTCATTTTTATGAAACAAATATAACCTGATAGCAAAACCAGACAAAGCATTATCAAAATAGAGCAATGTAGACCAATGTCCTAACTTATGCAGAAAAAGCATTAGACAAAAGTAATTCTTTAGTTAAAACAAACAAACAAATAAATAAATAAGAATATAAAGGAGAGTCCTTATCACAATGAAGGCCATATATGAAAAATAAATCCCCACTATTTTGCTCACTGGAACACAACGGATAGCATTCCACTTCTAAATGGGAACCAAATTGGATATCCTTTATTACGACTAATATTTAATATACTCCTAGAAGTCTTGTCTAGATCTATCAGGCATCATAAATAAATCAATTGGTAAAGAAGAAGTAAAACTCTTTCTGTTTGCCCAAAATATGATTTTAGATATAGGAAATTCTAAAATAGACTTATGTAAATGTAAGAATTTTACATGTTAATGGATAGGAAGATGAAATATAGTGAAAATGTCAATATTACCAAAAGCAATCTATAGATGTTACACAGTACGGATCCAATTCCAGCACTTTTCGCCAAGGAAATGGATAAGTTAATCACCAACTTTATATGGAAAGGAAAGGACAAGCAAGACACTATGTAAAAATAAATAAATGAGCCCTGTCACTCACGATTTTCAAAATCTATTACACAGGTGTTGGCATAAGGTAGATAGGTAAATCAAAGGGATAAAGCAGACAACCCAGAAACGCAACCAAGCACCTACATACACTTGATATTTGATAAAACAAGCATTAAGTGGAAAACAGATAGCCTTCAACAACTGATGCATGAAACATTGGATTTCCACCTGCAATACAATAAAATAGGATCCACACCTTACACTTTTGTATCAGGATCCACATACATAAATGAGTTCAAGATGGATTAGAGACTTAAATACATACCCTAGAACAGCCAATATTATGAATAACAAATATGGACAAACGGAGGGACCTAATACAAAGCATCAACTCCCCAAACACCTCCAATACAGAAGATACACTAGAGGACTGGGACCTCCTAATATTACAAAATTCACTTACAAGAATTCATCAAAAGAGTAAAAATAGAACCAACATATTAGGGGGAAAAATCTTTCTCACTAATATATTAAATAAATAGCTAATCTCAGAAATTTATAGAAAATTTAACACCTCAATAAGGAACACATGAATAATGCAGTTTAAAAATGGGAAAAAGACATGAGTAGACAATTCACCAAACATGATAACCAGGCATCCAGAAACTATTTGAAGAAATGCTCACAATCATTAGTTATAAGAGAGATGCAAATTAAAACAATAATGAAATACCACCTCACACTAACACTGATAACAAAAACTGACAAAAACAACAATCTCAGAAAATAACAAATTCAGGAGAGGATGTGGAATGATTAGAACCCTTATCTATTGCTGGAGTGATAGCAGAAGTGTCCGGGGATTATTGAAAGCAAAAACAACCAAAATGGAGGGAGGAATGGATCAATAAACTTTAGTACATACACATTTTGGAATATTATCTCTGAAAAATAATGATGAAAATCAAATACTTCGTGACCTGGACACATTTGGAAACATTATGTTCAGCAATATCAGTTAATCTCATAAACACAAATACTTTATAAAAATCACTATTTTAAAGAAATAATAAAAAATATCGATTTCATACCAAAAGAAGCTGACTTTGAAAGCTAGGCAAAGGAAGGCCAGGGAGAAATGAAAGGAGAGAGGAAGGGTCAGGGTGGGGAATGAAATATAAACAAATAAACAAACAAAACCCACAGTTTATAATATCAGATAGGATGAAAGGAAACTACTTGGATTTTAGGTTGTTTTACTGGTCCAAGATTGTTCTTTACCGAGGATCCCTTGTGGCCTAGTGGCCCTGATCTGCTATCCCCAAGGTCAGCAGTTTAAGCCCATCAGCTGTTCTGCGGGTGGAAGATGAGGGAGCCTACGCACGTAAAATCTCAGAAACCCAAAGGTGCAGTTCTACTTCGTCTTACTATGAGTAATACTATGAGTGACTACTCATAGTACTTTGTCTTACTATGAGTAATACTATGAGTGACATAGTAGTCACTGTGAGTCCAAAGCCACCCAAGGGGAATGAATAGACACTCATACATATCGTCCCTTACTGCCTCCCAGTTGTCCTTCCCACAAGTTGATGAGATGATTAGCTCATATGGTGAAACTGTGGTAATGGACGTCCCTGCAAGGTTTTTTGTTTTTTTTTTTAATTTTGCAATACTTCCTTGGTGTGGTCTCATAAACAGAGAAAATTTCTTGATGACTTCCTTTTCTAATTTCAAATGTTACAATAGGCATCCCTTCAACCATTTCCTTAGTAAATTTAATGAAATATTTAATGGGAATATAGTTAATCAAATGGACTGAAATCACCAATGTAATAAAGGAAGTTATTGATAAAGAAACAATTATTGTGCTTAAAGATAACTTATGAGCTGGTACTTTAATTATTGATTAATTTATTTGAACTCCTTGACTCATGGGGTAGTTTCTTTTCATAGTAATATATGGATTAAAGAAAATATATCCCATTGTCTTTATAGTGAACTCAGTACTTTTGACAAAATATAAAGGGCTTCAAAAGTTTATGGAAAAATTCATTGCTTTTAAGTTTTAAGATCCTTTTCCCATAGCTTTTAAAACTCCTGTCCAAATGTTAGCTTAGCCCAGTGATGCTGAAAAACCCTTGGCACATTCTCATTCTCCAGGTCTTCATTCTGTTATTTGTACTAGATAATATATTTTTCCTTTTGCCGCAAGTCAGACATAAAATACATTTCCCACATTTAAGGAAGAGCTACAGAAAACCAGATTGTAAGAACCAAAATATAAGAGGGGGGAAAAAACAGCTTATTTTTAAATTAAGCAAACATCCTGGCATAATGAACCATGTAATTAATCTAGGAACAAAATGATAAAGCCTCTGATCTTACATACATATATTCAACTGGTTCTTTGTCCATTTGGTTACTAACTCAAGTGTTTCATTTAATACTCCAAGTTAATGAGGGGTCACATATTCTAACAAGATGACCATTACAGGATTTGTGCCTCAAGTTCAAGGTTCTCTAAAGTCTAGATAGCCAGTACAAGACGTAAATAGAGGAGAGGAGAAATGCGTTTGTATGCAAACACAAATCTCAAGATGAACTGACAAAATGGATACTGCCAGGAGCTCAGACATAACAATGATGCAGATGGTGCAGGACTGGGCAGGATCTCATTTTGTTGTACACAGGGTAGCTATGAGATGGATTCCTCTCCATGGTAACCTAATGACAAGAGCAATTTAGATATATAGATAGGCAGGCAGAAGGATTGATGATAGATAGATAGATAGGTAGATAGATAGATAGATACATAGATACATAGATACACACTCATACAGACAGGGACTTCAAAAATAAACAGGAATTATATTATCTTTCATTTATTTATTTTCCTTCTCTTAAGTTATGGATTGGCAGTTACATTTAAGACTTTCAACTCAGCATTCAGCAATTCAAAGCAGTCATCAACAGTCATCCCCATCTTTTATATCACCCGCTCCTCTGTTGTCCTTCTCTCTCCTATGGATTTCCATCCTCTTTTAAACTTAAGTGTTTAAGTTAAGTGTTTACCTGCCAACCTTCTAGTGCCTTGGTTCATCTTTTCACTCTTGCCCTCCCTCTCTTAGGAACCTCTGAAGTGCTAGTAATTGTCTTAGTACTTATTGTTATAGTAGTGCTATCATACAATATTTTTTTTCTTTTAGAATTGACTAACTTCATTAAGCATAATGTTTTCCAAGTTCATCTATGTCTTGAGGTGCTTCGTGGTTTTAAATCTTCATGTAAATCCTCATTTTAAAAATGCTGCATAATATCCCATTGTGTGTATATACCAAATTTCCTTATCTAATTTTTGACTTTTGGGTTTTGGGTAGTTTTCAAATTCTTGGTATTGTAAACATTGATGAGATGAACATGGGAATGAATATGTCTATTCATTTTATGTCTCCTACTTCTTTAGGGCATATACCCAGCAGAGGTATTGCTGGGCCATATGCAATTTCTATTCCAAGTTGTTTGAGATAGTGCCACATCATGTTCCACACTAGTTGTATATACTTAGAGGCTCACTAACAGTATATGAAACTTCCAAAATCTCTGTACCTCTCAAGCATTTTTTAGTTTCTGTTTCTTTTTCATTGGGTGTCATTATTTGTATACACTGGTGTCTCATAATTGCTTTATATCACCCAGATCACAATTGATTGTGAATATTTTTTCTTCTGTTAGTCATTTGTATATACTTTTGGTGAATTGTGTGTTCATGTCCTTTGCCTACATTTTAATTGGAATATTTTTTTATATTGAAGTATAGGAATTTCCATAGGATTTAGAAAATTAATGACTAAAAATATTTTTCTAGTCTGTGGGTTTGTTTTAGCCAGGGTTCTCTCAAAAGACAAAACCTCGACACTTATGATTATATATGTATGGCTTAGCTTGGCAAACCATGAAGGACTATAACAGCTAATTAGTCCACACAGAAGTAAAGAGGACTCAGTTCAACTCAATTCTGTAGAACAGGTCATATACTGAAAGTCCATCAACTCACAAGGGCTGCTGGGTCTAAGGTCAAGGAAGCAGATTCCTGAGTCTTCCCTTGGGCAATACAGGTAGAGTCTGCCCACAGGCAGCAAACAGCAGGGTGGGTAAACAACAGTAAGCAGCTCAGGAGCTTAGCAAAGCAGGCCTAGATGGCATATCAAACAACAGGATCCGCCAGCCTCAAGCTCAAGCAGTGTATACACCAGCAGTGTGGCAAAGCAGGTCTCTAAGGAACCTAAAGCTCTAGCGAGATGATCCATGGGTTGACTGTCCCACAGGTAGTGTAGCTCACAAATTGAGGCAGGGAACTAACCAAAGTAGCCACACCCTGGTCTAATCACCAGATTTGAGAGAGAGAGAGAGAGAGGCGGACCGTGCCGAGCTGAGTCATTTATCTCTTTGCCCTCCAATCAAACTGTGACCACATGTTCCTATTGGCCAGGTTGGCACAATAAACCTACCTTTCACAGGGTTCTCTTTGAATTCTTTAAATGGAGTCTTTTAATACATATAAGTGCATTATTTGGGGGATGTCCCAGTTATCTCTTTTGTTTGTGCTTCCTTTGTTATATTTGATAGTATGTCTGTAGTAGTTACATAAGAGTGAAGGGGTGGAGTTTAGCCTGTCAATCAGGTCACAGGCTGATTATGCCTCCTTATTGGTATGACCTCATGAAAAGGGTTCCTGGAATTTTCTCTCTTTTGTTGCTTCACTTTACAGTTGACAAAACACATTGAGCCACGTGGAGACCTGTGCCAGACATGTGATCCTTCCACCACCATTGGATCCATAAGACTTTTCACTCACCAGTCTGTGATCTTTCTGCATTTTGCATCATTGCATGTGCTGCATGAGTTTGAAGGATTTATGGGCTAGTGTGGGATTTATGGGCTAATAATGGACTTATGGACTTGATCTGAACTGGAGTACGAGATTTTCTTAATATACAAGTACTCTTTGATATAAACTCCTTTCTTATACATTTGAGTGTCTCTGAATTTGTTTCTCTAGTCAATCTGGCCTAACATAATGTCTATGCACTGTAATAGGGTCCAAAATTTTATTCTTATTTCCTCACTGGTAATCTTTGTAGCACTACAATTTACATTTAGATATTTGATCCATCTTGAGTAAAATTTTGGACATGGGTCTTATTTCATTCTTCCACAGATGGACATCCAGTTTTGATCAGACCATTTGTTGAATAGACTGCTTCTTTCTCATTTCATGTAGATTTATTGAAGATCGATTTTCTACAGGTGGATAAATTTATTTCTGTAATTTCTATTATGTTCCTTTGGCCAATGTACCTATAATTGTACCAGCACAAGGGTATTTGGAGTATTGCTTTGACTACCAGGCTGTGCAGTAGGTCCTGAGGTTGTGTAGTGTGAAGTCTCCTACTTTGTTTGACTTCTTAAGTAGCCTTTTGTTTATATGAGTCTCTTCCCTGTCCATAAATATAGTAATCAGTTTTTTCTAATTCTTAAAAAAATTGCATTAGGTTCTGGAATGGAATTGCATTTCCTTTGGTAGCATTGGCACTTTCACAATGTTAAGCTTTCCTGTCCATGAGCATGGGATATTCTTGCATTATATAGGTATCTGTATAAAGTAGTATACTTCTCTTTGTATGTCTCTCCCCCTGCCACCTGGTTAGGTTATTTCTGAGTGTTTTATAAGTTGTGCATCTAGTTGAAATGATTTATGTGTTTTTTCAGAGCTTGCTTCTTTAGTATACAGGAGTTCAAATGATGTTGCATATTAATCTTATATGCTGCCCCTTTGCCAAATCTTTCCATTGTTTCCAACATTTTTAGATTTATTTCCTTGTGGTTTTGCATGTGTAAAAATAATATCATCATCTACAAAAAGTGAGTTTCGCTTCATCTTTATCCAACTGGTGTTTTTTTGACTTCTTTTTGTGGACTAGGCGTTCAGCTGAAGGCATCCAACAATGCATAATAGGAGTGATGCTAGTGGGCATCTTCACATGGTTCCTGCTTACCACGGTAATGCATTCAATTTTTCCACCCTGAGGGAGACGTTGACTATTGATTTTTCACATATATGTAATCCTAGATCAACAAAGGTTGGCTGAGGGTGAGGGTGCAGCTGTAACTGCAATGCCCTGTGACTTCTTGCACCCTGTGCTCTAATTGCTTCAGTAAATGCAGAGATAGCTGTAAATACAGGCTAGGAGGGAGGCAACACCATTTCTATGATACACTGTGGAAGGGCTGAGTGCCCCTGGAGCTGCAAAGGTGGGATGGTGACATGGGTGCTGAAACGGTTGCAATGCCCAGAAATGTCTCACACCTTAATGGCAGCCTTGGGGTGGGGAGAAAGCAGGGAAGGAGGAGCTTTGTAATGGGTGGCAGTGGAGGTTTGTGGTACATTTGTACAAGAGGCAGTCCACACTTACATCCTAAGCCAAGGGTCAGTGGTAAGAGGAAACACAGTAGTTAGTGGAGGCAGCTCCAGAAGGGAAGCGCACAGAGGCTGCCAGTGGCAGCCTGCAGAGGATGCTGAAATCTACTTGTGCAGCTGCACTTCCTCCCCTCTTGCTCTGTTCTCTCCCTACAATTCTGAGGTACCAAGATCTGGATCCTCTTAGCTTTGACATTGTTCGCCAGGTATCCAGGGAGCCTAGATTTTCCTTCTTATTGGTCTTTTTCTGATCGCTGTTGAGGAGATTCTCCTCTGTTAGTACTCAGACATCTTCCCAGAAGTCAGTCTGTATTATCTTTTAATCCCCCACCCCCACCATGAACTTCTTGATGCGCCCTTGTATGATTATCCCTGAGATGACAGATAATATAGCTATTTGTACATTTATATGAATGTCTACTACTGCATAATTAAAACATTTCTATGTAAAGGAAAAAATTACATTCTTAATTCTGTTTTAAAAAGCACAGAACACAATTTATATAATTACAGGCAATCTAAGTACTGGAGTACAGTATGAGTCTTAGGTAATTATTGAAAGATCACTTTATGTAGAGGGTCACATAAGGTTTTCAAGGAGAGGCCCAGGGAATGGCAGGAATAAAGTAAGATGAATCTACAGAGAATAATGAATATAACAGCTTGCCCAAGGTTATGGGATAGGTAGATATACGACTAGAAACTTCATCCTAAGCCAGAGTCCCAGTTTGTTCATCTTAAATGTAGTGAATAGGGTGTCACCGAAAGTCAGAACTAAGCAGTGCTCGAAGACGCAGAGAGCTAAGTGAAGAGACTGGTACTAAGGAAGTTAATGGCGATGTCACAATAATCTAGATATCCAAAAATAAGAATGCACCTTTGAAATATGTTGCCAAAATGGACAAAATTGGTGACATGTTGTTATGGGATATAAAGAAGAAGGAGGAAGAAAAATGTCCCTTGGCTTTGAGACTAGCTATTGGGCAGCATGGCATGTTATTCAGTAAGCATAAAAACCAGAAATAGAGGCTGGTTTTGTTCAGGATGGAAGAAAGAAATGATGCATTGGAAAACTTAATCATTATATGCCATATTTTCACAGAGATTTTCTATGAAATTGTCACTTGCTTTTCTACAATTATTTCCTGATTCCAGAAGTTGTGCTAAATTACTCGGCCATTGTTTCCAAACACCTGAATCATGGATGCTTAATGGTGAGACATGAATCAGAGTGGGGTGATATTGACAACTCTTTCTGTGGCTTATTATTTGACAGTGTTCTGCAACTTTATTAGTTCAATTGAATAGATATTTTGAAATGAAGTGATTTTATGTTTCAGCTGGATATACAGCAATTTGCATAAATTATACAAAATCCATTTATGTAATAGTGTACGAGATAGAGTAGGATAGTGTCATTGTTAATTTAATCTATATGTGCCAACAAAATGTATTTCCATATTATGAGTCATGAAGGAATCAGTTTGGCTCAAAATATGTGGAGTTATTTTTATTTTTTCATTGGGATAGACTTTTCTTTTAAATGCCCTCTTTCATATTTTGCAGATATCAGGGGAATTCTGGGTTGGCGTCAAAGGGAAAATCTTGTCTAAAATATTGCATAAATTTATTGCTTATTCACTTTGCTAAAGAAACACTATCATACATAAATAAGTGCATCACATTTATCCCTATCACTTCAAATATATTCAGGGCACTAACAGGAAATCAATAAGCACAAAAGTAAATGGCGGGAAATGCTTTTCTTCTTAGGTATAAATATAAGAGAAAAATCTTATGCTTTGTACTAAAATATTTAAAATAATATATGTAATGTGTAAATTATAAAGAGTAATATATACATATATTTACATTTTTTGATGAATATAAATTTTTATGCTCTGAGAATAGAATAGAATATGTTTGCATAATATAGAATTATACATATAAATACATATATTTGGGTGTATTATATATTCTTATGATCTTATGATCATATGAAAATATCTATAAATGCACATATATACTTACTTTCTTATTATATATACTTTCTCATAATATATATATGTATTCAATATATAAACTGCTTTCAATGTGTACAATAATGAGGATTTATGTGATTAAAATTTTGTACATTAAATTTATATATAGGCAAGTCAGCATATTTATTTATATGCATAATTGAGTTTGGTATATTTTATTTTACAAAGAAAAGAAAGATGAATGGTTTACATTCTCTTTTATTTTTAAAGCAAATGGACACATAATTATCATTTTCAACTAATCAGCAATAATGAAAGTTTAAAATAACATTTTCCTTCCTAAAATGACCTTCTTTTAAAAACATTAGGGTGAGGAATGTCCTTATTTAACTATTAAATATGTTTTTAATTGTTTTCTCTACAGGTATCATTAGCTATAGAATTTATTTTCAATTTCTGAAATTTTCATTTTCAACTCAGTTTATTTTCAACTTCAGCAACCGAATTTAATTCATTTTATTTTGAAATTCCCAGCAAAGTATTAGTGAGGGAAAGAGAAGTAAGCATTTTAGCATGTGTAATGAAATTCATTAGCTAATTTCAAGCATGTTATTTTATGCTTAACTCTGTAAAGGTGTTTTGTTCACATTCACTCCCTTTCATTGAGTTGTGACTGACTCACACTGACCCCCAATGGTTTTCTGGGAGAAGAGAGTCCAATCTGTCTTGCTGAGTGGCTGGTGGGTTTAAATTGCTGACCTTAGGATTGCAGATCAACACATAATCACTACACCACCAGGGCTTCTTACAGTGTTTTATTATTATCATCTAATTACTGTTGCTGTTCAGTGCCCTTGAATCCATTGCCACTCATGTACGACAGAATGAAACACAGTTTGATCAAGTCCATCCCCCCCATTTTCATGCTTGAGTCAATTTTTGAAACTCTTGGATCCCTTTCACTCATTGGGAGCCTTCCTCTTTTCTGTTTCAAACCTCTAGTTTACAGGCATGCTGTCCTTTTACAGGGATTGGTTTTCTTGATACATGTCCAAAGTGTAAGAGAGGAAGTGCTGTCATTCTGGTGTTTAGTAGTATTCTGGATGTGCTTCTTCCAAAATAGATTTGTTTGTTCTTCTGGCAGTCCATGTTACCTTAAATACTCATCACCTATACTGTCATTCAAATGCATCAATTCTTCATCCTTTCTTATCCATCATCCAACTTTCACATGGATATGAGATGAGTGACAATGCCATAGCTTGGATCAGATGCACCTTGGCTCATGTCCTCTTTTACCATAACCTGAGTTTCCTGATCTAAATGTATATTGTATTTGTAATTGTACTGTGTTGTACTTAATTAAGTTTTGAAATAAAGAGCTTGAAATAAATGGTTGTTAGGTTCATTGTTTTTGTTCCCTTCTAGGAAATATTTATCTATAATAACAGGAATCATTTCACATCTAGAATCATCAGAAAAAGCAAACAACTCTCAGAATTATTCTTCAGAACAGAATCTTGAAATATTTGACTCATAGCGTAGAAAGTAGAGTTTAATAATAAATGCATCGTAAGGAGATAAATGTGTCCAGACGCACAGGGGAAGTTCTACCTGTCCTGTCGGGTTGCTACGTGTTGGCATGAACTCGAGAGTGGTGCGCTTTTGTTTCTGAGAACGTCATAGAATTCTAGTAACAAACACTTTCCATCAAAGTAAATAAAATAGGGTCAGTATCTGCAAAAATGTAAAGAAGTGAAATAAGTGTTTCGTAATTTTTCACTAAGCAAAAAGAAATATTTGATAAAAATGCATGAAACCCTTTGCCCTAAATATTAGGATTCTACAGAAATGTGATAAAACCAAATTCATGTCTCCTCTTGCCCTGAGCTGAGAGCTAATTTTACTTCTATATTAACCAGGTTTAAATGGACTTTAAAAAGACAAGACACAGATCATCCTGGAGGGAAAGCCTCTGAGTGGACTAGAAAGGATAATAACTGCCGAAGATTTTTGAACAGGGAACGATTTCAATCTGGTTCTTTGAAAAACAAAGCTTAAAAGTGAACATTTTACTAATTTGTTTTTTTTCTGAAGCACTGTATGCTCTAACGATTTCAGGTTTTGTTGTATTAACAGCAGTGTCAGGATGTTCCACGGGCAGTTGCTATCTCCATGCTCCAAACGAAAGCACATGTTTGGAAGTAGTTACAAACATGAAACCTGCAACACTGAAAGCATTTTTAAAAAATGTAAACCCTTTAGGAATATTGACAAGTATTCCAACAGCTTTAAAACAAGTAGGACCTTATCAGATATGTGACAATGTAGAGAAAATGATTATTTCTTTGCAACCAAATTAAGGAATTTAGAAAGTGAATGATATATTACTGCCTTCCTTTGGGGGAAGAGAAAGTAAAATTTTTAACTTAATAGTCCCCTAAAGGGATCTCTCTATTTTATACTATTTCAAAAGACACCACTGCCTGAATGTCTTGAAAAAGTAAGGGAAATTTCTACAAAGGCTTAACAATAGATACTTGCAATTTTTAAAACAAGAATACAAAACCCCAGTGGGAATGGAAGTAGGCTAGAGGAGGAAGTCCGTTTTGAAAACCGGAGTGAAAGTTCACACTGTGAGGAGTTACAGAAAGTTTCACTTACATTTTTTTCTTGCCTTCTTTCAAGCGAGAGGGTTCAAACTGCACCTGGACACCGCGGCAACACTAACCGTGTGTCTATGAACACTGTCGGCTGACCTCCAAGATTGCCGTTGCCAGCTTGAGCTGACACCTATTAATGCAAGAAAATTGAAATCATGGAATTCACACATTAAATTTCTGGGAAGGAAGTTTTCTAAGCAAAATATTAGAGGTCAGCGTCCCCTCAACTCTCCATATGTTGATAACTGCGCTGTGTTGGAGGCCAGAAGATATTTTCTGGCTCATGGTTAAAAAAAATGAATTAAAAAATGTCTCTTTATCAGAAAAAAAGTATTGAGGAAGAGTGCCATGGAGAAATTCCAAACTATTGTCCTATACCTGAATAACATATAATATGCCTTATTTCTGCAAAGCAAAGAGGTGCAGGTTAGTGTATTATCCCAGAGTTGAGGATTAGATAAGCAATTCAATGCTTATATAATTTTTGCCAGTCATTAGTGTACCCTGATAACTGTTACTCGCATATCCATTTAGTTCATAGAAAAATAAGCATGATTATTTTATGTATATATAATCATATACATGATTAGTCTATGGCATTATTTTTACATATTTCTCAATTATATTTTCTCATGTGTTGCTGCCATGGTAATTTTTTGTTGTTTTTTGTTTTTGCTTAATTAACAAAATGTGTTAATTAACAAAAGTAATGTGTTGAAATTTCATAAGAGCAATGATATAATGCAAATCGGTGATTATCAAGGTTGGGTGTACATGAGAACCTTTTGCTTGGGAACCTTATTAACCCATAGATTGCTAGACCTTATCTCCAAATTTCTGATTTAAATTTGTGTTTATGGTACTTTTAAGATGCTGCTGCTGTTTTTGCCCCTAACTGTATTTGGACAGTTTTGCTAAAAGTGGAACAGTTGAAAGAAAGCTCAGAATGATTTTAGTAGCTTCCTATTGTTGGGTATTTGTGTTGCATCTTATTTAGACTCATAGGCAAAAGACTCAGACTTACAAAGACAAAAATTTTCCCCAAATCAGATCAATAGTAAGTGGTCAGTCCAGGATTTGAACAGAATTGGACACTGTACCAAATTTTTAGAACTAAAGAACAGACCCATAATAATCATATTTTTATATTCTATGTCAGTTGGTTGACGCAAATTTATTTTTTCCTTGTAAAACACAGATCTGCTAGCTATTGACCTACATAATATAATGTTGAAAATCTCTAACATCATTCTACTACATAGCTACTATTACTCTCTCCTCAATACATGAAAAATTAAGTGATATAATATTGAATCAAAATCATAAATGGTAAAAGATATTAATACTATTTCACCCAAATTCTAACTCCAAAAAACCCTCTAAAGTCATTACCATTGCACTGCTTCCAACTTACAGTGACCTAGTAGGACAGAGGAGAACGGCCCCTGCGAGTTTCCGAGACGGTCAGTTTTTACAGGAGTAGAAAGCCTCATCTTTTTCCCTCCTGATGGCTGATGGTTTCTAACCACTGACGTTGCAGCTAGCAGCCCCACTTGTAACCTACTACACCACAAGAACTCCTCAGTTCTTACTACAATCTTTAAAGTAGTTATGGAGAAGGATAGTAAGCAGAGAAAAAATACATCAAAATGATATCAAATGGGCTATTCAGAAGCAAAACCCGGGCAATGGATTTTTTAGTTGACTGTTCATTGATGGTAACTGGGAGGAAGCAACTTGAATAAGCAGGTTGGTAGAGAGTGCTTCAGACCAGTGTGTTCAAACTGGCTTCCGGAAGTAAGGAGTGGAACAAGAAGGTAGCAATTTTCTTTCTGATTCTCTTATATTCTTTTCCTTGATTCACTGACACTGAGGAAATCCATTTTGAAAAGGGCAGTAATCATTTTCCTTAATATTAACCTGTGGAATAAAGAGAGCTTGTTTGTTTTCCCACTCCCAGGTGTCTCTGGAAAACAGCACATTTCAGGTTGTTGGTATGTTCGTTTTCATCCAATCCGTTAGTTCAAATGTCATAAAATTAAGAAGTTAGGGTAAACTTAGAGCCTGGCATTGAATGGATGACATGCACATGGCCCGATGGGTACCTGAGAAGATATACAGCTACCACAGGAGGTAGACAGTGACTCACACTAGAGACCCCCCATTCATCCCCACTTCCCACAGCTGTTAAAATATCCTGAGCATAGTCAGATGTTGTTGGATTCAAGGATAAAGACATAAAGGTTTTTCAATGATGTGATTTGATGCTGAAACTTATTAATGAAGATTTCATTGATGCAATTTAAATTCTACCAACAGGAAGCAATGAAGAAAACAAAAACGGAAGCAAATTCACTTCCATCAAGTGGATTTTTAAGCGAGTGGAAAACCTGATCTTTCTCCAGAAGAGCGGCTGGTGATTTCCACAGCTGACCTTTCAGTTAGCGGCTGAACTAACTCATAACCGCTATGCTATCAGCAGTCCTAGAAAGGTACTATCAAACTCCCAACTCCCTACCATCAAGTCACTGCCTACTCTTAGTGAAAGGCGATATAGGGAAATGAAAATGACAACTTATAAAGGTTGAGATGATCTTTTAAGCTTGATGCTAAGGGAGATAAGAAATAATTTATAAGATTTTTTTAATCAAGGCATGCAATCACAATCAACAAAAATATTGAGAGCAAATAAAACATTTGGAAAACTTTTAGCAAATAAAAATAAATAGATAAAAGTCAATATTTTTAATAAAGAGATGTAGATAAAATCAATTAGAAACATGTGAAAAAGCTGATAGAAATATGGACAAAGAGTGAGGACAGACTGCTCAAGTTCATCAGCAAACATGAGGAATGCTTAAGAAACATATAAAATGTCTTTATGCAGGCTTCAAAGAAATGCAAATTAAAATAAATGCTTGACTAATTATTATATGTGGCTGTGCTGAAAAAGAGTAATGCCCAGGAAATAGGTTTTCTTTACCAATTATGGTAGAAATATAAATTGCACTTTTTTAATATGAAACTTTGTCAACATATCAATTTTTGAATATGCATATTCAGTCTTTCTATAATATAATTGGTAGGCATTTATTCTAAGAGTTTAATTATGGCCATAGCAAAGATTTTACCACAAAGGCATACATTGATAATATAAAAAAATAGCTTTATTGACACATAATTCACATATCATGCAACATTGATAATTTTTAAATAAAGAAAAAAGATAAAATCATTTACTACAAAGAAGCCTATTCATTTTGGTATTAGCTTTTATTATATTCTTATTTTTATGTGATATATATTTGTGTATGTATAGATATATACATTCATATATTTATAACTAAACATTTATCATTTCAACATTCTTCAATGATGTTTATCGTGTTGCAAAATTTTAGTAAGTAAATTTAATGAATAGAAAGATATTTTGTTATTTAAGTGAATTAGAAAATTTAAACCAATGTGTGCATTATTGCTCCTATGTGCTTTAAAACTAATAAGCATCTGACTCAAGATGACAGAACATAATTTCATCTCCTCACCCTCTTTAACTGCCTTAAACTTTTAATAAAGAGGCAGCAGATGGAAATTAGCCATCAGCAGTGTGATATACATCAGTGGTAAAAGGAAAGCCGGCGGAGATGATGTAAGCACAGTATAGAAACAGGAGCATATCCTATGCTTAGACTGGCCTGTATTGAGCGGAGCTTGAACTGTTTAGAATATGAACCTTAGAACCAGGAGGGACTCCTAGGAAAGAGATTTGGAATAAGAAAAACAACTAGCCATGGTGATGATAAAGGCTCTATGTAGTAAAAGTAATCCTCCATTTTTCTCTCATCCACACTTTAAATGGCCACATATAATCAGGCCTTCCCACCCCCCTTTCTTTAAACCTGAATAAAAGAACTGTCTCTAAAACTTGAGTAATTGGTCTAGAGTTTGTTTCGGCACAACTGCCACTCCTACTGGCCTTGAGGTGACGCCAAGCAGTTTATCTCAGTCTGCAGGACTCCCTACTGAGGAAGTCCCTGTTTAGTACCAGGAGGTTGCTCCATCCACAATGGCACTGTGGACAACAAAACAAACACTGCCATTCTGCCTCACTCTCACAACTGTGATTGTGTTTGAGCTCATTTCTGCAGCCACTGTATTAATCCATTTGTTTGGGGGTCTTTATATATATATATATATTGGGGGGGGTCTATATATATTTTTTTTGGGGGGGGTTGACCTATTCTACTAAGCCTGATGTCCTTTACCAGGGATAATCCGTTCCTGATAACAGGTCCCAAAAGTACTTGATACGAAATCTCCCCATTAGTTTGTTTTCTAGCAGTCCATCCTACTTTGAATGTGCTTTGCCAATTCCATGATTTAAAGGCATTCATTCTTCTTTGGGGTCTTCCTTATTCATTGTCCAGCTTTCTAATGCATATGAGACGATTGAAAATGCCGGACCTGGTTCTCTCTCTCACTGCCATCCAGCCAACGCGGACTCATAGTGACGCCCTGTGGGTTTCCAACTCTGTCACGGGAGTAGAAAACCCTGCCTTCCTCCAATGGCGGTGCTGGTGGTTTTGAATTGCCACCATGTGGATGCTGCCCAACCCATATAGCCACTACACCACTAGGGCACACCTGAATCCACCAAATGACATGCTCGTTCTCGGACACTTTCACTAGGTCATGCAGCATATTTACCCAGTGCACTAAGTTGCTTGATTTCCGGACTGTTGCTGCCATGAGCGCTGCCTGCGATCCAACTCAAATGAAATCCTTCCCAACTTCACTCTTTGCTCGAATGAGAATGCTGCTGTCTACGGATTCGGTTGTGGGGATTTTTGTTTTTGTTTTTCACAGTGAGCTGTAATCCACACTGAAGGCTGTATATGTAATCTTTGAGCTTTATTAGTAAGTGCTCCAATACCTCCTTACTTCTGGAAGGCAAGGTTGTGTCATTTGCATATCAGAAGTTGATAATGAGATTCCCTCCACTCCTGATACTGCGTTCTTGTTCTTTTTCACATAGTCCCACTTCTCGATTATTTGTTCAGCATATAGATTGAAAGAGGATGGTGAGTGGATACAATATACAATGCCAACACAGACCTCTCCTGATTTTAAGCCTCTTAGTATTCCCTTGTTTTGTTTGTATAGGGTCTGCTAGGTGCACTGAAGTGTTTTACAATCCCTACTATTTTCAATAGTTTGTTGCAATCAACACAGTCAAACATCTTTGCATAGTCAATATAAAACAAGTAAACATCTTTTTGATAGTCTGCTTTCAGCCAAGATCCATTTGATGTCAGCAATAAGCTCTCTTTTGAATTCAGCTCGAATTTCTGGCAGTTCCCTGGTAATGTCGTGTAATTTGTCTATCCTCATTCTTAGATACACATGGAAAATAACAAGAAAACAGGGAAAATTAACAGGGAAAAGGAGGGAGGGGGGAAGACACCAAGATTATGAAATAAAAAATAAAGAATCATGAATATATAATTCAAGAAGTAGAAAACAACTTTTAAACCTACTTACTAACCAGCACCTTCAAATAACCCAAAGGCACTGTGAGCCAGACAGTGAGCCCCTAAGGTCAGTGTTTCAAACCCACTGGCTGCTATTGTGGAGAAATATGAGTCTTCCTGTTTCTATAAGAATTTATAAAATCACATACCCTTTACAAGGTTACTGTATATCAGAATCAATTCAGTGGCAGTAGTTTGGATTTGGTTTTGGTGGAACCATTATCTGCAGACAAATTTAAGGCCTTTCACCCACCTAAGAAGATCAGAATAAATTAAAGTGTAATAATTGTGTGAAAATAAAAATATTCTACAATATTTTGAAAATAAACGTTTTAGTTAAGTTGATTACAACACATTGCAATTTCGACTCCAACCATGCATTGATTGCAGGTCAACCCATGACTACTTGATTGTAGTTCAGAACAAAACTGCTCCCTAGGGTTTCTGAAGGTTTTGTGATCTTTCTGAAATAGATTTCCAGGTCACTGGGTGGGCTTGAACCACCAACCTTTAAGTGACTAGTAAAGCATAAACTATTCATGACCCAAAACATTGACTTTTATAGGAACATGGTCTTTTAATGAGTTGCCTTTTATAGTCACCCAATTTGATAAAGACCAAGAAAGGATTTAAATTATAGGGAACAAAATGTGGTTATTAAAATGACTTTTTTATTCCACAGATAATAATTATATAGTGTGGAGGCACTGTTAATTGATTGCTAAAGTCATATTCCTTTCTTCCATAACAATAAACCTGTGGCTAAACAGAAAACTGTATAGAGCAGTTCCAAAATATACTTTGCAACCTAACTTGAACCTTCTCAGGACCAGGTGTGGAGTTCTAACTAGTGAACTAGGAGTGGAAGTGCTGGCTACCATCTTCAGAGCTAGACCTATTCTCTGGAGAGCACTTACCTGGTAGACGTCTGTCATTGATGGCTGGATGCCTCCTCCTGGTCTTGTTATATATTTTATAAACTTTCCTGATGTTTTCTAGAATAGCAAGTCTACCTATGAGTAGAGCCCATGATAAAATGGGTTCTTCTTCATTACAACATTTCTTTGTCTACTTCACTGGGCACATACACGAAGAACTGAGATGGGCTGAGATGGCGTTTGCAGTAACAGGCTCAAACACAGCGACAATTATGAGGATGGCACAGGGCTCGGCAACGTTCTGCTCCATTGTCTGCAGGGTCACTGTGAGTAGGCGCTGATTGATGGCATGTCGCAATCACATCATGTGATATATTAAATTTACTTAACATAATATGTTACAATAAAACACAGTGGCAGATATTCAAGTTTCTGGGTGGCACAAATAGTTTTTGATTGACTAAAAAAAAATAAAACCCATTGTCTTACTTGTCCCTTTATCAGTTTCCAAGGCTGTACATCTTCACAGAAGCATGTGGACTATCGTCTTCTCACAGAGCATCTAGTGTTTTCAATCGGTCCAATATTTCTCTCACAGCATCACCAGAGCTCCTTTAGCTCTTTTCCTCACCCTAAAATCTGTAGTTTGAATACAGGCGGGATTAACACCAAAGAAAGGCTGGATGATGTGATAGTTTAAAGATTAGTGTGAAGAACACACTATGTAATAGTTCTGTTTTATAACACAGAAAGTCTTCAAGAGTAAGAATCAACTGGAAAGGAATGAATTTAGTTTGGTTTTGATTAGGGTCCTTCAATCAGTGAATATGCTCATTTAGATTGCACCTCAGAAGGAAGCCCTGGCCAACTACTTTAAACCAACAAACAAACAAGACAGCTACTGGAAACCCCTAAGAAGCACAGTCCTGCTCTAACATATACTGGGCAAGTCAGAATTTTGGCAATAAAAAGGTTTGTGGAAAAATCCCATTTTCTTAATTCCATTTTTAAGCAAACAGCTTGGTGAAAGAGGGAGCCAACAATAAAGAGGAAGACCCTCAACAAATGGATGGGCACCGTGGCTGCAACAATGTGCTCAAATATCACGAGGGTTGTGACGATGGCACAGGACTGGGCAGTAAGGACTAATTTGTTCTGTTGTGCATATGTACACATATCTGTGTGGTGCACGCAATCTTTAAATAAAAGTACTAATTGATATATTAAAATTATACATTGTTATTGTTTTTTCTGTATAGTTAGGTTCATTTTTCAAAATATTTTCAATTTATTTTATTTATGGAATCTTTTAAAAATATGAAAGAAAACTTGGCTTGAATTACACTTAATGTTTACTTGTTCCGTAATCTTCAGAGTCTTATAAACACACTTAATTTTTTATTCTTGATTTGACATTCATATATGTGAAGTGTAAGCTTGTCTGATTTAGGCAAATTTAACCACCCAAGCAAAGTCACTAAACCCTGAAGAGCAAATTACGATGAACAATGTGCAAATCAGGAGTAATGATTGAGTCATACACCTTGCCTTGTGAGAGGAGTCAATTGAAACATCTAAAAATAGCAAGCAGCCCATAAGAGCCAGGTGCAAGTAGCCCATGCAATGGACACATGGCGGAAAGGGATGAAAATGCTCAGGAAACTAACATGGAACACATTGGGAAAGATATTATCTATACTTTTTTGTTTCTTTGTTCCCCCCCCCCCTACACCATATTCTATCTACTTTGACTTATTTGTTGTTCATAACAAGCCCATATGGGAACATGTAATGTTCATAGCAAATTTCTTGACACATACAGTCAAGAAATGTGCTCATTAGTGTGCTGTGCCATGCCATTTCTCAAAGTCTTTAAAGGCTCCCTTCAGCCCCAGCTGTCTCTTGTGACCTCTGATAACCTGACTTCTTGACATTGCTCTATCCTGGGACATCAAGCTAAGATAGCTATGAACATTATCAAATGCTCTTCCCACAATATTTGGTCTGAAAAGTATCTTATTCTGAATTGCTGGTGTCTCATATTTTACAATCAATAGGTAGACTAGGGTTTGAATTCGAGGCTAGCATTTGGTTGATCCTGCTGAGCATGTCAAGAAATTAAAAGATGGTTTTTGCATTGGGTAAATCTGCTGCACAAGACTTCCTCTTGAGATTATTGAAGGACAAGGATGTTACTTTTGAGGACTGAGTCTGACCCAAATCATGGTATTTTCTATTGCATCATATGCATGTCAAAGTTGGACATGGACTAAGAACTAAGGAAGATCATAGAGGAACAGATGCATTTGAATTGGGTTGCTAGAGAAGAATATTGAAAGTACCATAGACTGCTAAAAAGACAAACCAATCTGTGTCGGAAGAGATAAGACCAGAGTTCTCTTATGCAAGGATGCCAAGACTTCATCTTACTTACATTGGACATATTGTCAGGAGAGACCAGTCCCTGGAGGAGGACATTATGTTGGATAAGATGGAGGAGCAGCAAAAAAAGAGGAAGGCACTCGACAAGACGGATTTTTACACAGTGGCTGCATCAATGTGTTCAGTCATAGAAACAATATGGGAATGGTACAGGATCGTGCTATGTTTCCTTCTGTTGTGCATAAAGTTGCTATTAGTCAGAGCCAACTCAATGATACCTAACAACAACAACATCAACAAGCCCAAGACCACATTTCAACTCCTCTTTCTTCTGTTGATGTGGTTAGAGGTGTATTAGTCAAGGTTGACTAGAGAAACAAATTCATAGCCACTAGTGTATAAGACAGAGCTTTATATACAAGAACAATTCAATATTGAGAAACCATCGCAGCCCAGTCCATATCAAGTCCTTAAGTCCGATCTTAGTCCATCGGTCTGATCCAATCTATAAATTCCTCTTCAGACTCACGCAGCACATGCAATGACTCCAAATGCAGGAAGATCACAGGCCAGCGGGTCGAAAGTCTTGTGGATCCAATGGCAGTGGAAGTATCTCAGCGCTGGCAGGGGTCTCCATGTGGCTCCTTCAGCTTCAGGGCTCTAGCGTAGCTCCATGTATCTCGGCCCAGGAATGTCTCATAGGGAGTGAGCCTGTGTCCTGACTCCAGCGAGCACCTCCAAATGAGGTCATCAAGCTGTGCCAGATAGAGTAACCGTGAACTGGAATGGATTAGACGCCAAACATTTGGACATCTGTCTGCCTCCTGAATGTGAACATGAAACACCTAAAAGCTTATTCCAGAATTTTGATCTTATATTTAATCTAAGACTTTCTAAGAATAATTAGATTTTATGATGTGGCCCAGCTCGATACTAACACTCAAGAAGTGATTGCTGGAAGTATGGGTGTATGGTGAAGTGTGGTGAAGCCACTGGAGGGTAACCCACCATCTGAGAGAATAGTGTCCGGTGTCTTAAAGGCTTGTCTTAAAACATGCAGCTCTTTAAGTGAGGCGTTCGCTAAGTCCAAATGGGAGAAGCTCACTGCCCTGAGTGATCAAAGAATGATTGAAGGTGGGTTGTATTAGAGCTCAAATTTTGAGCACTTTTTATGCAGAGGGCTCTGGATGACAGTGAAGACTCCAAATCCATTTACAGAGTCCCCAAGGATGTAGTGTTGCCCTCAGGCACAATGCACTATAAAGCAGATCAACTTCACCCTTCTCCAGCCAGTCTATGGAGGGGCAGTCTCTCTTAGGGGCTTGCCTGGGTGTGTCCTTGATATAGATCACCATACATGGTCAAGAGTCATGTTCTCTAAATTGTGCCCTGACTGCCTTGTTTGAAAATCCCTGCCCCAATCTCTTAAACAAAATATTAACTATTAGTAGTATTTTAATTATTTTTAAAATATTAATACATATTTTTATTGGGGGTTCTTATAGCAATCCATACATCAATTGTATCAAGTACATTTGTACATATGTTGCCACTAACATTTCCAAAACATTCTCTTCTTACTTGAGCCCTTGGTACCAGCTCCTCTTTTTCTCCCCTCCCTCTCCTACTCTCGTGCACTTGGCAACCGTTGATAAGTTATAAATTATTTCTATTTTCATATTTACATTCTCTGCTGTCTCCCTTCACCCACGTTTCTGTTGTTCATAGCCCTGGGGAGGGGGAGGGGGAGGGAGGATTGGATGTTGATCATTGTGGTTGGTTTCCCCTTTCTTTCCCCACTTTCCCCCTACCCTCATGGTATCGCTACTCTCATTATTTGTCCTGAGGGGTTTATCTGCCCTGGATTCTGTGTGTCTAGAACTCTTTTCTGTACCAGTGTACATGCTCTGGTCTAGCCAGATTTGTGAAGTAGAACGGGGGTCATAATAGTGGGGGGTGGGGAGGGGAGGAAGCATTAAAGAACTAGAGATATGTTTTATGTTTCATTGGTGCTATACTACACCCTCTCTGGCTTGTCCTTTTCTTGTGACCCTTCTGTGAGGGGATGTCCAAATGTCTACAGATGGGCTTTAACCAGTTGTCTACAGATGGGCTTTAACATTCCAACCTTCCTTATTCTCATTCAAATGGTTGTTTCTTTTGGGTCTTCTTATGCTTGATATCTGATCCCATTGACACCTTGTGATCACATGGGTTGGTGTGCTTTTTCCATGTAGGCTTTGTTGATTCCGTGATGATGGCTGCTTGTTTAACTTCAAGCCTTTAAGACCCCAGACCCAATATCTTGTGATAGCTGGGCACCATCTGCCTTATTCACCACATTAGTTTATGCACCCATTTTGATTTAGTGGTCATGTTGGAAAGGCGAGCATCACAGAATGCCAGGCTATTAGAACAAAGTGTTTTTGCATTAAGGGAGGACTTGAGTGGAGACCCAATGTCCATCTGCTACCTTAATACTAAACCTATGAATAGATGTACATAGACCTATATTCCTATCATTATTTATTAATGTATTTACCTATGCACATGCCTATGTTTATACCTCTATAAATGTCTTTTGCCTCCTAGGTCTTTCCTCTATTTCCTTTTCTTTTCCTCCTGTCCCACTATCATGCTTGACCTTCATTCGACTCTCTGTACTTCCTCTTGGCTACATTACACTGATCGAATCCCACCAGGAATTCTATGCCCTCCTCCCCATCGATTTTAGATCTCTTTTTGTTCCCTTGTCCCTGGGTTTGTTGGCTCCCCCCTCCTGTTCCCCCACTTCCTCCTTTCCCCTGTCCTCCCGGAGCTATCTGTTCCATTGTTTTCTCCTTGGGATCGTTTATTCTGTCTATCTTATAGATATACATGAAACAAGTTCTAGGTCAGTCTGCTGACCCTAATGAATGTTTTCTGATAGGGTCTGATGCAGTGTCAAGCCCTGTCTGAAGTCTATTTTCAGGGTTCCTCAGGGACTTTATCAGGTCTGACACCCCCCCACCATTATGTAACATGAAGGGAGCGCAGCAGAGCAGCAAGGGGAGCAAAGAATAATGCCCCAATCTTGTCAAATCATCTAGCTAATAAGTGTCCCAATCATGGTCCTGTTCACACTTTTGTAATCCCATATGTAACTGTGATATATCAATCTGCCACCAATCTCACATTGTGACATATTTCTTTGTTCCACGCTGTGGTAGTTACATAATCTCATGTTAACTTGATAGAGTGACTGAGGTGGAGTCTAGCCTGTTGAATAGGACAGTCTGATGATGCTTCCTTGTGGGTGTTTCCATCTCCTTAGGATTCTGGGAATTTTCTCTCTTCCTCCCTGGAAGCTTGATGTACTCTCTTTCACTCTCTGTCTCTTCCTATTGGCAAGTCTATGAAGCCATGTTGAGACCTGAGTGAGCCATGTGGTGAGACTTGCACCAGTGCTGAAATGCTTCCAACACTACTGGATCCACAAGACTTTTCACCAACCAGCCTGTGATGTCCCTGAAGTTAAGATCATTGTGAGTGGCTATGATAGTCTGAAGAGGAATTTTTGGCTTAGTCTTGGATTTATGAACTAATACCGGATTTATGGATATGATCTGGACTGGGCTCAGACGTTTTCTCAATATATAATTGCTCTTTGTTATAAAGCTCTCTCTTACACACATATGAGCATCTCTGGATTTGTTTCTTTACTCAACGAAGACTATCACATGTGCTTTATTTAACTCTTCAGTCTCCTGCTTGGATCCTCAGATGCCATTATGAGCTCATCTAATGGTCTCCCTCATCTGGATGGCTTGTTTGTGTCTTTGTGTTGTCTTGGTCCCTTTTAAAATTTACTAAACTATATTGGAGATCATATTTGAATTATATTTGAGATTAGGGTCTTTTTTGTACTCTAAAATAATCCATACACATACACAATTCAGAGATGATATTCCCTGAATTCCATTTCTAGAGTAACTGTTGATAGCAGTTTGTTATGAGTTTTTGTTTAAGTGAGCTTATTTACTGTCATTGTATAATTATGTTGCTTTTTTATGTTTATTAATGACTTACCTATGTAATTTCCTGAAAATAATTTTTTCTCCTGTGGAATTATTTTGCAATTGGTTTTCTACTCTATATAATGCTTATGTGGAGATAAAAAAATTTAGAAATACAGATTCCACATAATCTGCCCAGGCATTTTTAGTTGTAAGAAAAATGCATCATGATGAAAGTAAAATTACATAAGCCCTAAAATAATACTAAAATAAAAGCCCCTTCTAAGGTATGTGCTTACTCAAAGTCCCTCTGTTTCTGCCTTCTATTTTTCCTTCATTATTTCCAGATTTTCTGACCTCTTGGCTTTACATGTCAGCTTTGGATACACAGCCCAGGCCTTCAATTAACTGACAACTCAATGGGACTTGAGTGTGTTTCTCACCCCTAACCTTGTCACTCTCGCTTTCTCAGACAGATCTTGTAACTGACTAGCTCCATGCATTCACAGTTACAGGAAAGCGTGCTCTGGCTACTCTTTTTAAATTAGGCCAATCTTCTTGGCTTTTCTTTCAGGAAAGAGATGATCTCTTAATGTTTTCCTTCTTTGGTAATTAATTAGCAAGTATGTCATCTCAGAAGTTTTTATTGCCCAGCTTCTTGACACAAAAATAAGCACAGATCCTTGCCATACATGTCCTCTTGGACATAAACAGTAGTCTAGAATATGCTTAATTTGGATACATAAGTTGGCCTCCCATCCCTGCTTTGGAAATTGCTTTAAAGAAAGTTTACGATTTTTAGTTTAAGCATCAAGCAACTTCTTTGATCTGTTTTATGAACTGTCATTAGTGGTAAAAATCCAAACAGCAAAGTTTTTCATTTTGTTTTAACTCACCCAAGATTCACAGAATGAGAACTTTGCCTATAAAAGTCTTAAATTTCATGCCCTTTCAACTCCCTGAATAATTAGGAATATTAATTCACTGAATATAAATTAATATATCAGCTCACTAACTAGGTATATTAATTTTTTAGGGCTATAGTAACCAAATGCCAAACGATATATGGCTTAAACCAACTGATTTCTTTTCTCTCTTTTAGAGTTCTTGAGAGGAGCTGCCCAAACTCTCAGTGTTTCAGGGCCATGTTTTTTTTTCAGATTCTATAGCAAAAGGTCCCTGGTTGCTGTCCCCATGTCAGTAGCCCAGGGACTGCTTGACTTGTGCCAGCATCCTGTCAATCTGTTTCCTTTGTCCTATGGCCTCATTTCTCCTTTGCTTCTTTCTTTCAGTTTTCCTTATTTATAGAACACCACCCAGATTGGATTAGGACTTACTCTATTCCAATATGACCTTCTGCTAACTTGATAACATCTTCCAAGACAGTATTTCCAAACAAGATCATATTCACAAGCACTAAAAATTAGAATTCATGTATACTGGGGGCATATTTTAATTTATAACAGCAGATTATACCTCTTTTTCAGCTTTTCCACATATAAACCAGTGTCGCTAGATGTTTCAAATGATTGATGTGCTCAGTTGCTAACAAAGTGGTATAGTTTGAGTTCACTCAGTGGTGCCTAAGAAGAATGACCTGGTGATGTATTTCTACAAAAAACTAGCCATTGAAAAATCTTATGGGGTACAGTTCTATTCTGAGATACATGAAGTTGTCATTCCAGGAGTTGGTGACTCAGTGTCAACTGGCATGTTAGAAGTTTTGCTACTCTGAGAGCACCATGCTAAAGTGTTCACACATAGGTGCTGTGGTCTCCAGATCAGCTGAGCCCATCTTTCCATCACACACAGGGCCAGACTTTTAGTAAAAAGACTTTCTTTGAAGTGGCTGCTCCAGCACTAGCATCTGTATTATTCCATAGCCACTCTTTGAGTCTGATATTGTAATGACTTGGGCCGACCAAATAGGTTATGAGTTTGAACTGAGTCAGCAGTTCAAAGCTACCAGTAGCTCCACAGGAGAAAGAAGAGGCACCCGGCTTCCCATAAAGATGCATAGCTTCGGAAACTCAATGGGTCAGTTGTACTCTGTCTCTCAGAGTTGCTAGGACTTGGAACTGAATGGTGGCAGTGGTTTGGATTTTGAGTTTTTTTTATGCTTTTAAAATTATCACCGGCGGATTTGTAGAGAAGGGAAGAGTCTTGCTTGCTGTGCTATTTTCTTTTCTTTTAAAAAAATTTCTAACCCACAGAATTTAGGAGAATAATAAAACATTTGTTGTTTTGTTCTACTAAGTTTTAAGGTGGGTTCTCATGCAGCAACAGGAGAAGGGGGTGGGAGAGAGAAATACATCTCTGTGCCCCACCTGATTTAACAAGAGACAAAATGGTCTGGCCTCCGTAATTCCTTTACTATCCCTCAACTGTTTGATTACCAAACCTTCTTTCATGCTTATCTCCTCTCTTTATCAGCATTGTTCTGGATGATGTCTAATGATTGTCAAGTATACCGGGGCTTGTCTCCTACTGTTTTAAACTTCCATGGCACTTAAACAGAGTAGGACTGATTTCCTTTTTGCTATCCTTACGTTATGTGCCTTGTAGTTGATGCCGACTCTGCAAATCCATAAAGCCACGTAGAACTGCCTCAGAGAGTGTCCGGACTAAAGTCTTTCTTTATGGGAGCAAATTACTAACTCTTTCTTCCATGAAATTACTGGCTGAGTTTGAGCTGCCAATCTATTGGACAACAGATAAAGGCGTAACCATTACATCACCAGGGCTTATAAGAATGAAATAAGTTTCTTTTGTATACAGTTATACTATTGGCTGATTAGCCAAGGAATTAGAATTCTAGTGCCCTTACAGCATCGAATATTTCACTTTTTACCCTGGTAAATGTATTAATTCCAATTCACTTTTTCATCCAGCTAAAATAATTTTGAATTCAGATTATGTTAAAAAATGCATTCAACATTTTACAAGCTTAGTGTGTCTTGTATATTTAAGAAATCATTTATATATTTTTAATATTTCTCATCCCTTCACTTTAATGGGTTCCTGCTTGTTCTCCACAAATAGCAATGGATTCTACATTTTATTCGCATAAGAAAAAAAATCTTTGAATACAAACCTAGGTAAAAATTGAATAAGCATAAAAATCAGATACTTAGAAATGTGTGACTGAAACTTCCTTGTGCTTTGTTTTCTTTCTTCTGAGCAAGCTCACGATGAGGCTCAAGAGATTAAGTGAACACTGAAAGGTTGGGTTTTAAACACAGATGGATTTTAAACAAATCTGCCCGCATTTCTGCCCTTTCCTTCACACCGTGAATTTAGAAACCAGAAGCTCAAAGGAGAGCATTGTTGACTATGCCCAGCTCTGAAAGCACCATACCATCAAACTCACCGAAGTGCTCGCCTGGTTCCCTCTCTGGATTTGGCTGTACATTCTATCTGGGAAGCTGGTAAGAGGGCTGAGAACAAGTTATTTCCATCCATGGCAACAGAGTGAAACACATTGTACATAAATAGCTCACTATGACTTGCTCCAGGAAGATATATTTGGCAAGTAAAATAATTCATCCTGAAGAACAACGTACGACTTAGTTAATTATGAAAGCATGACTTTGAAAAGAGGTAAGAATGAGATGTGAAAGCGACAACGCATCAAGTCCCATTGGGGCTCTGCTGCAGTGTGTTGACACTGAAATGCTACCCAGGCCATGAATACTTGCCTGCTCCTGTGAAGAACACATGAAACCATTCCATGTTTAAAATCAGTTCTACCCTGTCTTATAAGGTCACTGTGAGTCCCAAGCGATTCAAGGCCAGAGAATGAGTAAGCACATAAGGGACTGATGGTCTACTCGGTACGGTTCAAGGACACTTTCTAAACCAAAATAATAACTGCATTGTGTTTTCTTTGATTGTGGTTGTTATCACTTTATATGAGCTCACAAGTAAAGGAAAGGGAAAAAAATGCAGGACATGATAACTGAAGCCAGACCATTATCCCACCAAGCTCTCTAAATGAAGAAGTCCTTATATTTTGACACTGACCTCAAAGAACCTCTGAGTCAGAATATATCCCAGTAAAAAGAAGCCATATTATAACTTTAGGGCATTTTCTACCAGAAATGTTCTAGTGGTTAATTATTTAATGATAAGGGATTGAATTGCCATTTTTTCAATTGTTGTAAAATTAAGGGACACACCATATGTGACTCACCTAACAGAGTGTTCGGCTAACGATGGACAATAATTTACTGTTCTTGTTCCTTTGCTGGCTAGGAGAATGGTGTTTGTGTATTGATCAACAGCATTGCCCTGTGCCGGCATGGACTGTTTCAGACACCATTAGAATCTATTTGTCTTTCAAAAATAAATACTAGTATTCAATAGCCACAACACTAACAGCAGGTTTGTAAACAAACTTCTCAAATCTCCCTCAGATTTTTTTCTTTGTGTGTGTGTGTGTGTGTGTGTGTGTGTGTGTGTGTGTGTGATTGTTTAGCCTTAGCTGACCCTGGGCACCTGCCCATCAAACATTTAATTCTCAAATGGGCATTAGGTATATGACTTCAACATTTTACTAAAATGTGTATAGCTGTTCTACCACACAAAGAAGAATATAGTTTGCCAGTGTTCTATTCATGGAATTGTACAGATAGCAAAGCCTTGGCTTGCAAATTATATTCACAGCTGTTTGTGGAACAAATGCAAATACATATGAAATAATGCATACCAAAATTTCCATATGTGTTTAAATCAATGGAAACACAGAAAGGAGAATAATATTGCACGTAGTGATGTATTTCTGCAGATTAAAACTTCAGTGCGAGACTGAGAAACAGAGGAACATAGTTTACTACTGTCACTTACCATGTTCAAAGTGCCTGAGGGCTGATATAATTTCTGTTGACCTTGAGCCAAACCTGGGTGTGCACTGGGAAACAGATGCCCCTGAACCTCACTCATTGTGTAAGCTTGGGTACTTTAGAGAAACAAATCCATAGAAACTCATGCATAAGAGAGAGTTTTATATAAGGGTTAAGTGTGCATCAATAAAATATCCCAACTCAGTGTTGCCCAAACCCACAAGTCCAACATTAACCCATTAACCCATATGTCCAATACCAATCCAGAAAGTCCTCCTCCACCTCACAAAGCAGATGCAATGATGCCGATGGCAGGAGGAAAGCCGAGTCAGTGAACGTGTAAGCATCTCAGCACTGGCAGGGGTCTCCACACGGCTGCTCCAGCACCCAGGGCTGCATCAGGGTAGGTCCATGTGGCTTCTCCTTGGGGATGTCTTGCAGGAAGTCAGCTTTGCAAGTTGAAGCTGGGAACTGCTAAGGCAGCTGCACCCTGGTCCAACCATCACAAAGCAAGAGACCCGAGAACTCGAAAGGCTAGGCTCACCAAGCCATTTATCCCTCCACCTTTCAATTAATCCCACGTGTTTATTGGCCAGGTTGGCACAATAAACTAACTAACTCACTCATATTCTTCCTCAGCCTTTTATTTGGAAATAGATTTGAAAACCAGTCATTAACTAGTTGGTAAACTGATACTGTAGTCCGGTGCTTTTCAAAATCTTTCCTTGTTTTATCGTCTTTCTCTCTTTCCACGGAAGTCCCAGATGACTCAGAAATCCCTTAATATCTTCATTCTTACCTGTTTTAATACTCTATCATAATATAAAATCATTTCTATCACCACGTACCATGAATCTGGATCAAATCTAGGCTTATCATCCTTCCTTGTATTTGATCTTAGCATCCTGGTTTTAATTTTTCTTTAACCTGGATTCCTCTGCCGGCTCTGAATCTGCTCCAATCTGACGGATGGTCTTTCCAGTCTACTGCAAAGCAACAGCTGTCCCATTCCTGGCAATTGTGGGCTATTCTCACATACAGAAGTTTTATGAAAATAAGTCTAACTCAAAATAGGGAAGCATTCCAAGGATATTGGCAAATTATGTATGTGGCAATCCAGCTGATAAATTATGTTCAATTAAGCTTATTCTAAATAAAAATATGAATGCTCTTGTACTTAGCAATTTGCTTGTCAATTAGGCACCATATTTATAGGAAAATGCTATGTTTTTATTCTTTACGATTATTTGAATATGTTTATTTGCTTGTAGTTACTTTTTCTCAATTAATATGTTTAATACTTCAAATTCAAATATTCATTGACTATTTAAAATATGCAATGAGAAAAGTGTTCAGAACTACTTTTTAGCACATGACTAATGGAGGCAGATGAGCTGGATTGGTGGAGTGGCTGAAATAATGGGTTCACCCACTATAGGGATGGCTCCGCACCAGGTAATCCTTCATTGTGTTATCGATAGGGTTGCTATGATTCAGAACCAGTGCAGCACCATCCAACAACAACAAAGAGCTGATTTATGTTGTATAAAAACAAGTTTGCTCAAACTTCCCTTTAGTGTTTATTTGTAATCTAGTAGTAGCCCTGGTAGTGCAGTGGTTACATATATGGCTGTGTTCCACATGGTTTGCAGTTAGAAATCACCAGCAGCTCCGTGGAAGAAAGATTGGGCTTTCCACGCCCATAAAAAATTAATCTTGGAAACCTACAGAAGTATGCTATGAGTCAGCATTTACTCAATGGCAGTGAGTTTATAATACAATATACAGTACATTATTAAACTTAAGGTGTTAGGCTGGGTTTCCTAGAGAAAAAAAATCAGTGAAACATACAATGCATATAAAGAGAGAAAATATATCAAGAAAAGTAGCACACACAGTTGTAGAAAAGGTTCAATCCAGTTTGTTCAAATCTGGAGGCACTTCCTGACTTCCATGACTGCCTGGGTCTGAGAGGCCAGGAAACCAAGTAGCCTGAAGAACCCAAGCCTTTGGAGTAGAGTGAAAACAGTAGATCAGATATATAGCAATATGTGGATAGTTCTTATGATTGACAGGCAATACCGTGGGCCATCGGCACATGTCCCAAGAGACCAGATACAGGATCCACATCAGCAGGAAGAAAAGAGTCAGTTCTATATATTGATAGGTATGGAATAGGCCATGCCCCCAGTGAGATACACCTTCTAGGAGAGGCCTTATTGCCACACCAATGAGGTTCCTGGACCAGCCACGTTGACACAAACTTAACTATCACAGTCCATCCCTTATCAATGCTGGTAAATGAGTCATTCTGTACATCTGCAAATGATAATTTTTGCAGATGAACTGTGTGCAAGAAAGGCAAATTTGTGTCCAGATTAAGTGCTTAAACCAGTAAAAGCAAAATGCAACCCTTTCCATGATGAAAGTTGAATTATGTAATCAATCTGCCACCAGGTTGCTGGTTAATCTCTTCTAGGAATGTCCCATAACTCAGATTCAGTGTTAGCCTTTGCTGCTGGCATATTGGGCACTCAGCTGTGGCAGTAGTCAAGTTGGTCTTGTTACATAGAAGCCCATGTTGCTGAGCCCATGCATAATCTCATACCTGATATCGTAGTCATGGACCCACTGGGAAGAACTGGAAGGATGACTGGTTTTTACTGAACATGACATCCTTTCTACTTGAGTGCTAAAATATTCTGCTACAGAGTAAAGGCAATCTTATGGTGAGCATTCACATGAGGCACAGATATATTTCCTCTTTCAGCCCCATTCAGAGAAGTCTATCCCCATACCACTTCACTTCTCCTCCTATGTGTTAGGCCAGCTTGACTAGAGAAATAAATCCAGTGATACTCATATATGTATAAGAGAGAGCTTTATATTAAGAAGTAATTATATATCAAGTAAACATCCCAGCCCAGGCTGCAGCAAGTTCACAAGTCCAATACTAGTCCATAAGTTTGATCATATGTCCCTCTTCAGACTCACACAGCCACATACAATTACACAGAATGCAGGAAGATCACAGGTCAGTGGGTGCAAAGTCTTATGGATCCAATCCTGGTGGAAGCATCACAGTCCTTTGGCAGGTATGCAAGTAGATAGAGTAGGAGAAAGACAGTACCATTACAGCAATGAGACTCTGGACTTTTGATCCACCTCTTCCAGCAGATTACTTGTACGCTCCAGTCTTGGTTGAGCCTAATCTCATATATATACAGCTTCCATTTAATGAGGACGTGCAGCTGTGCAAGCTCAACATGATGACCCTGTGGGTCAGACAATGTCCTTTGTGATGTGCAACTCAGAGCACTTGATTTTTTGGTCTTCTTCGGTGAGGTGTTCTGGTTCACCAAGGCCCAGTATAGCCCCAAATATCTTTCTTGGTAGGAGAAGAATTGTCTGCAGAGCATAGCAGAGTTTCGCTCCTAAATCCTAAGGGTTTATGCTGTGATTCACCAAGAGAGGTCTGCCAGTCTATCTACCACTGATGCTTCACGAGTCATTGGGTCAGCTGTATCATTATGGCCCAAGGGCAAAGCAGCTTACATGAGAGTCGAGCCTGTAGCACAGCTTCCTCTTATATTGAGTTCCACTCAAAGCTGACAACACTAGAGTTGTTTGAGAGATGGGCCAGAGAGGCACACCCAAAGGAGGGATATGTTGCCTGTAAAATCCACAGAGGCCCACCCAGCATTGTGCCTTGTGTTTAGTCGTGGGAAGGAATCGATGTCGTAATTTATTCTTCACTTTGTGTCTCAATGTGCTCCACACCACTGGACCCCTGGAAATTTCAATGGGGTGAAAATCATCTGAATTTTGTCCAAAAATGTTAGCAAATGTGGCACCTGCATATTATGTAGAACCACCTGTAAACCAACTCTAGGTTTTCTCTTCTGCAGTCATCTGCTCAGAAGGCTGTAGGTACAGAGTAGGAGAAAGACGACTATTACAGGAATGAGACTCCGGAGATCCATTTGTTCCAGCTGATTTTTGTCAAAAATTTTTGACAAAAATTCAGATAGATAAATTCTAACCACCATCTACCACACAGCTGTTTTACCAATAAATCTAAAGTCATTGATATTTCGTCCTTACTAGGTCGACTCAGCATAATATCATCAATATAATGCGCCAGTGTGACATTTTGTGGAAAGGAAAGGCTATCAAATATGAAGAGTTGATATAATCCTGTTGACCTTGCCAACTAAAAATAAACTGCTTCAGGTAATCCTTCAAAACAAGAATTGAAAAAAAAAAAAACCAACAACCCAGGACATTGACCAGATCCAAAGCTGCATATTAGGTACCAGGAGAAGTATTAATTTTCTCAAGCAATGATACCACATCTGGAACAGCAGTTCTGAGTGGAGTCACCACCCGGTTAAGTTTATAATAATCCACTGTCATTCTCCAAGATCCATGTGTTTTTTCAAATCCCAAGTAGGTGAGTTCAATGGGACATGGTGGCAATCAGTACCCCTGCATTCTTCAAGTTCTCAGTGGTGACACTCTTCCTGGCCAACCACCCGGGAATGCAATATTGTATTGGTTTACTATTTATCTTGTATTTGTGCTGTGCCGCTGAAGCTCTGAACTCATCTCTTTCCTTCACTACTTTGTCTGTTTTAAGTACTGCCGGTCAATCAGCTTTCCTATGCAACTTATCCTGATAAATTGCTGAAAAATATCAAACACACTATCACCCAGAGCCTCATATCTCACCATCATTTTATCTATTGTTGGTGACATTCTATCTGTTAACATTTACTCTTTATGCCATAGATTAGCATTGCCCTCTATACCAAAAGCTGCAGACTTATCCATACAGAGACAGAATATGAATTCTCAGTGCCTTCGTGCCTATTCGGATTTCATAGAACTCATCGTTATGGTTTTCTTTCTCTAGAACCATTTGTGTTACCAAATGTGTTAGTCTCGGTGCTCTAAAAAAGGAAAACTATTGATACTTTTGTATGCACATAAAGATATAGGTTTATATCAGGAAAAAATGGCTCACATAGCTGTGAAAACAGTTAAGTCCTGTTTGTTTCAAGTCCATGTTCAGATATTGTGCTGGAGGCATAATATACACTTGTAGTTTTCTGTGGCTGGGAAGTTTGAGATCCAGAAAGCTGGAAATCATAGGCAGTAGATTTTAATCCACAGATCAAATTTTATGCAGGCTACAGATAACTCTCAAGATCAACAAGCGACATTTCAGGCCACTGGTACATGTCCCCAGAGACCAGATGCAGGATTCACACCAACAACAAGAAGAGAGCTGCCAGTCCTCCACAGACTATTTATAGATGGGAAACAGACCACAGCTCCAAGTAGACACCAGCAGGCTGTGACTTACCCTTATCAGGGGGGCTTAATGCCACATCACTGAGAATCCTGATCTAGCTAAGTTGACAGAAAACAAAATTATCACACTGATCATCATCTGTATTTATCACTACTTATTGCTAGCAGAGCTCTGGTGACATAGTGGTTATGCATAGGGCTATGTAACCACAAGTTCAGTAGTTTGACCCCATCAAGAACTCCACCGGAGAAAGATGAAGCTTTCTGTTCCCGTACAGACTTATAGCCTCAGAAATACAAATGGGAAATTCTCCTTTATAGGGTTGCTATGAATCAGGATTGGTTGAATGGCAATGAGTTGTTTTTGTTTGAGTATTGCTAAGTGAAAGGTTGATCATTTAAACTCATTAGCCACACTGAAGGAAAATGATATGGCTGGTGGCTTCTGTAAGTATTATAAACTTGGAAACTCTATGGATATGGTCTATTCCATCCAATAGGGTAACAACAGGGTCATTGTGGCTAGGAATAGATTTGATGACAACAGAAGTGGTTTTTGAGTATTTGCCTGTTTTTACCAACTAAAGAAATAAAAGAACAGTGGTGTTGATTAAAAATATTCCTAAGTATTACAATAGCCCTAGGATTTTAGCAGGAGTTCCAAAAACCGTTTCAAACATGAATACATTATATAGACACGAGTTCAGAGTGTGAAAATGACCAGGTGTAAATTAATTAATTCCCATCTCTAAAACCTCAAGTTTGGCTTAGTGAAAGTTCTAAGGATTCAGAAAGACTCAGTTCTAAAAACTCATGTTTTCCAGCAATCCCATCAGTTATCATCAGAAGTACTGCATTAAGGGCACCTTACTTGCACAGAAGAGATACTGGGTATTTGCAGCTACAGAAAAACAGAAAATTGTGAAAACATTCTATTCTATGGAGATCATCTGTGTAGAAAAACGATCCCAGTTAAAATAGCTTAGTTTGGGAGAGAAGAGACATTTCTTTTATATAGATTTCTTAATGAAATATGGAGATATTCTCACTATGAGCTGGATCTTAACATCCCCACACACATTTCTATTTTGGGTAGGATGCACTTAGTGACCTAATTACAAAGTATAGAATCTATAAAGAGAAAAATAATACAGTGATACCTTGGTTGTTGAACTCAGTTCATTCCCCATTGGTCATTGAAAACTGAAAAGTTAAAGAACTAAATATATTTTTTACCATAAGATATAATGTAAAATCAAATAATTAGTTCTGAAACCCCAAAATCGTACTTATAAATTCATTTTCACAGGACTTTAACACAAAGTTAATAGCCCTAACTTGTGGCAATACCCTCTAACAGCGGTTCTCAACCTGTGGGTGGTGACCCCTTTGGGAATCAAATGAACCTTTCACAGGGGTCACTTGATTCATAACAGTAGCAAAATTACAATTTGAAGTAGCAAAAAAAGTAATTTTATGGTTGGGGGTCACCACAACATGAGGAACTGTATGAAAGGGTCACAGCATTAGGAAGGTTGAGAACCACTGCTCCAAAGCTTCTAAACACAATAAATACAGTACATGAAATATCAAATCAAAACACAGTAAAAAATAATGTATTTTTCATTATTTTGTGTAATTTAAAACCCGTGGGTTTTCAGAACAGTACACTAACACTAGCTTCACTTAAAATCCTGCATTCCCACACAACAACAGAGTAAGCCTATTTTTCATATACTTGTGGCCTGGCAATGCCTTTTTCTCTTTAGTAAGTAAGGTCCTTTTGACATATCCCGCCCCCCCCCCAAAAAATTCCTGTTGTGTTAAAGTTGCACATTTTGTAGAGTTGTTGGAGAACCAGTCCCTCAGGCCAGTTCAGCCATGAATTTATCGGCGTGGTTTTTATTTGCACTGGTCCTTCTCCATACCGCACTGCATGGTGGATCCCACTTCTCTCCTTCTACTCTTTCAAGTCAGTTGGGTTAGACCTGGTTGACCATAGAAAGAAATCAGTGACAATCATAGATACAGCCAAGCCCAGTCCAATTCAAGTCCATAACTCCAATACTACTAGTCCATAAGTCCCTCTTCAGACTGATTGAACCATACAATGTTTGCTTTCTTCAACTCTATCATGATTCTCACACATTGATTCTTTGTTCTAGTGCTGGGATCATTAACTTTCTTTGGGGCCATGGTCACGATAGTTTATGCAGATAAAACAGAATAAAATCGCACAATGATGACTGTTTTAACTCAAGCACTATGAACTACACATTGTCTGAGCCAGAGTGGTGCTTCGACTGAAGACCTACTTCTCTGTGTCTGAGGCAAGACGTGACTCACTCTCATCTGGTACTGGTTTTTTTAAAGTTGGATTGACTATTGAACTAAGTTATGAACACTTATCAGATTTTTTTTAACTTAACTGTTCAAGTAGTGGAAACTTCGAGCTAGGAGTCATTTGACACACAAGGTATTACTGTAATTTACTGTGGGGGAGACTGGAAATAATGAATTTATTCAAGTGACAAGGTTAAAATGACCAGTGATAAATCATGTTGATATGATGCACCCTCGGATATAATGCAGTGCGAAGGCTATTTCATGTCTGTGGTGTTCATCCCCCAAATAGAGAACACCAGTCTAATGGAGAAAAACAGCAGAGAGCCTGAGTTGAGTAACAGAGTGGTAGTTAAGTATCAGTTTGCCAGTTTGAAGATTAGGAGTGAAGGGGTGGAGTCTAGTCTGTCAATTGGGTCATAGACAAGGAGGCCTCTGTGTGGGCAAAGCCTTCTCCTGAGACTTCTGGGAAATTTGGCATTTCCTCCTTGGAGGCGGGAGACTCTTCTCTCTCCCTTCTCATTCCCTGAGATGATGCTCTCCTGATAAGACCTGACAAGACATGTCAGATGGAGCCCCTGCTCTGGGAGCTGGAAAAGCCACATGGACTTACCCTGATGTAACCAGACCGCTGGAGCCTGAGAAGCCACGTGCTGAGGTGCTTTCAACGCCACTGGATCCAAAGACTTTCTACCGACTGGCCTGTGATTGCCCTGCATTCAGTGTCATTGCATGTGTTTCATGAGTCTAGGACTTTATAGATTGGTATTGGACATATGGGCTATTATCAGACATAAAGACTTGGACTGGACTGGGTTGGGATGCTTTCTTAATGTACAATTACCCTTTATATAAAACTCTCTCTTATACACATAGGAGTGTCTATGGACTTATTTCTTTAGTCTACCCAGACTAACACAGTCAACAAAATACTTGGCTAGTGTGTCTCAAAATCAAGTACAATAAATAGAATTTATGAGTACATTAGCAAAACCAAGGAAGAATGAGAATTTCCCCAGCTTTAAAGAAATTGTATTGTGTTGTTATTTTGTCCTGTTATGTTCATTTTTAATTCATAGTGACCCTAGAGGGAAACATTGAGTTGCTCCATCAGGGTTTCCTAGGCTATAATCATTAAGGGAATGGATTATGAGTGTTTGTTTTGTTTTTTTCTCCTTGGAGCCAGTGTATGGGTTTGAATTCCTGACCTTTTGGTTTTCAGCTGAGCCCTTATTTATTGTGCCCCAGAGCTCCTTAATTCCTAATGAGGAACTGTGTATTTTATCTCGTTCAACATTCAATAAGTGCAGTATGTCAAACAGGGGCTTCTAATCTGTGCAGTGATTCTCTGACAGGCTCAGGGGTATAAAGATGATATTACTCCCGTAGGAATATTTAATTATAGGGGTGGGAGGGGGCATACCATTTGATAACTGTCACGTTTGAAACAATTATATAAAACAAGAAATTTGATTTTGCCTGTTCTATCATGATTAAAAATAAACCAAAACATACTCACAGTCATCGAGTGACCATTTTGGACAAGGTAGAACTGGCCTTGTGAGTTTCTGAGACCCTATCTCTTTACAGGAATAGAAAGCCCCTTCTTGCTCCCTCAGAGGAGAGCTGGTGGTTTTGAACTCCTGACCTTGCGGTTAGCATCCCAATGCGTAATCACTAACCCTCATGATATCTATCAATAAATACTTCCGTGGGAGTGTTATACAGAATCAGAATTTTCTTAGAAATGTTACAGAGACTGCTCCCACCGCATATTTGACTTCATGATGATTCTTGAAGTTCAAACTGGTTCTGTATGTTTGTGTGAGATTGTTTCAAAATATTTCAGATAAAATGTGTCCTCAAATCCATAGACTTCCCCATCCCTTGTGCTCCAAAGCAGTGGAGGCAGGCTTGAAAATGAAAAACGAATGTTTTTCCTGTCTGCCTGAAGAACTGAGCCTGCTGAGAAGGTACAAAGAGAAAAGGAAAGAAATGTGCTGCGCGGTGAGGCGTTAAGTGACTTTCTTCCACCTTGTTAAGAGCGGTGGAAGGTTACTGCGGCTATGGCTTCATTAGAGAGCACACTCATCTTGTTGGCTGGATATTACCTTTTGATTTCCCCTGCGGGTTTTATTTTTATTTTTTAACGTTATTTTCTTCCAGATGACATCTGACTTTGCCTTTAAGAGAGAACCAGTAGAGGAAGTTTTTAGCTCCTTTGGTTTATCCACCTGCAGCTCAGTGATGCGACACCACAGGTCTAGCTTGGCATGCAATTAGAGGATATGCCTAAAAGTCAAAACAGGCACAGAAAAAATATTCTTCCATATTGCAACGAAAGTAATGCCAGCAAAATGTGCCTTACGAATTAGCCTGCACAGAATCCTCTTGCCGCTTAACACACATAGGCTCCACAAGTCCTCATGAAAAGAAGTCTCCAAGCATTCACAAAATGAACAAAGCAGCAATATCGCTTCTCTTCAAATATTTTTAAAACAGTATTTTTTCAACTATTCCTATGTTCAAGAAGTTATCTGGCTTAGTTACTGCATAAAAAATAAAAAGTCTGCACGAAGTATTGAAAACCTGAAAGTTTTTTTTTTTTAAGAAAGGAAGCAAAAAGTTCCTAAAACCCTTAAATTGAAGGTGAAAATACTCCACAGCGTACCAAAAGTGTGAACCATAAAATCACTATAATGAAATATCTTGATTTCTTGATTTCTACCACACTGCTTCTAGCTAAATAATATGGCATCTAACAATGGGTGATCTATAATAAAAATTTAAGAAAACAAAGAATTGATTTAAGGTCCTTGTTTTATATAAAATTATGAAATTGATTTTTAATAGAAGACATGAAAGGAAGGCTGGATATTTCAAGACATTTAATTGATCTACTTTCAATAAAAATATCAGATGTCAGAGTAAGAAAGAAGAAAGATGATCAGTTCAGTGTCCAGAATGGTCCTTTTATTTTATTTTATTTTTTTTTTCTTTTTTAACATTTTATTAGGGGCTCATACAACTGTTATCCCAATCCATACACACATCAATTGTGTAAAGCGCA
>NW_022111368.1:31761065-31770426 GCF_000313985.2 Echinops telfairi
TCCAGACAGGCCTGCGGAGACAACATGCATAAAAACAAGACAGAGCAAAACCAAGCAACACTGTACCACAAAACAGCACAGAATGGTCCTTTTAAAGCATAAATTTATGTCACACTCTCTTCCAGTTCTGTAGTAAAGTTTCCCTAACTCACAATACAAAACATGAAGTCCATGGGGCCCTTGATGTTTCTAAAGCAGTGGTTCTCAGCCTTTTTAATGCTGAGACCCTTTCATACAGTTCCTCGTGTTGTGGTGATCCCCCAACCATAAAATTATTTTCGTTGCTACTTCATAACAGTAATCTTGCTACTGTTATGAATAGGGTGACCCCCGTGAAAGGGTCACTCCACCCCCAAAGGGGTTGCCACCCACAGATTGAGAACCACTGCTCTAAGGTCTTCATTTACTCTCCTCTTCCTTTATTCCATCCCAACCAGTCTGGCTTCCTTCTGCTTCCATGAATTCATTATGAAAACTCCTGCCTCAGGGCTTAGCCTTGCGACTCCTCTTCCTGCACCATATTTTCCCTAGACACCACGATTTACAACTAACTCACTGAGGTACCTGCTCTCAAACGTCATCTGAATTATGACTTCACAGACTACATCATTTAATCACTCCTGTGGAACCCACTGGCTGTTTCTCTTGCTTTCTTTGACTGGCTAGTTAAGAGGCTGTAAGTCCAGACAAAAGGAGTTGTTCTCATACTTCATCCCATCCTGTGCCTCATTCTTCTTGCAGGTCTCTGTAGCAGTAAGCCCTGATATCCCTCAGGGATGGGAAGCTTCTCTGAGGCTCACAGTTTCTGACATCACTGGTTTATTCCTCTTCATTAGTCAGGCAAGTGCTCAAAATGTCTCTGTGGACATTTACCAAAAAAGCATGCTCTGTTACCTAACTGTTATTTGCTATTACGTGCCATTGAATTGATTACAATTCATAGGGAACCAATGCACAATAGAGTGAAAACACTGGTCAGCCATGCCACGTCCCCCAACTGTTAGGTTTGAGCCCTTTGTTGCAGTCATGGTGTCATTTCGTCTCCTTGAGTCTTTTTTTATTTTTTAGCTGACCCTCCGATTTACCAAGAATAATATCATTTTCCAGAAACTTGTCTCTCCTGATAATATGTCCAACATGTGTGAAATGAAATCTGGTCAATGTATGTCCTAAGGACCATTCTTTTCCCAAGACAGATTTGTTTGTCCTTCTGACCGTCTATGGTACTTTCAATATTCTTTGTTAGCACCATAATTCAAATGAATTAATTCTTATTTATTCAGTGTTCATTTTCACTTGCATGTGAAGCAGTTGAAAATACGTGGTGCAAGTAAGGCACACTGTAGTCCTCAAAGCGGTGTATTTGTTTCTGAACACCAAAATAGCCCTTGTGCACCTGATTTGTCCAACAAAATACAGTTCTTATTTCCTGATCGCTGTTTCCATAAAGGTTGCATGGAAGTATCCAAGTGAATGTTATCATAATATGGTTTATTGTTAAAGTTTTGAGAATATTTTTTTTCTTTACATTGCATTGTAATACATCCAGAAGGCTCTAATCTATAATCTTCATCAGTCACTATTGCAAGTCTTTTTGAAAGGTTTCAAGGACTTTGTAGCAAGAAACGTCATGTCATATAACAGGTGGTTAACAAGCTGTGTTAGACAGGGTTCTCTAGAGAGATAAAAATGAATTGCTGATAATTTAATATATTTATTTATAAAGATAATTAGATATATAACGAGCAATGAACTGTTAAATCATATACAGATAAATAAATAATACAAGAAATAAACAGTTAAATTATAAAGCACTACAAATTGTTCAGTGCAACTCACGTCCGTGAGAGAGAGTTGTGAGAGACTAGCAGTCCTTCAAGTCTAGTCTGCTGCCAGATAGTCCTCTATTAATAGAGATAGCTAGGCTGTGTCAGTACAGCAGCCAATCAGAAGGCAGGTAAAAAATTGCCAGTCCCCAGCTCCAGAGATGTCTTAAAGGGACCTCAATTTACAGTGACACAGTCCACAGGCTAGGCATCCCACAGGTAGTGTAGCCTTTAAATTGAGGCACAGAACAAGCAAGGCAGCTGCACACTGGTCCGGTGATCAAAGAGCGAGAGACAAGAAAGGCGAGGCTCACCAAGCTACTTATCTCTCTGACCTTCAGTTAATTTCACTTGTGTTTATCAGCCAGGCTGGCACAATAAACTATCTCACAAGCCATCCCAAACCCTGACGGCATGCTCTTTTTCAGAGTCCAGCTTCTCAGATTATTTGCTCAGCACACATATTGGATAAGTGTGGTGCACCAACCTTAATCTGCCCCTTTCTCAATACTAAACCAAGGCAGATTTGTGGTGGTCCTTAATACTTTCAATATTCTTTGCAAACTTCATAAGGCAAATACATTGATTCTTCTGCCTTCCTTATTTATTGCTCAATTTTCACATGCATGTAAGAAGATTGAAAATAGCACGGCTTCGGTCAGGTGCACCTTGATCCTCAAAGTAATAGCCATGCTTTCAACACTATAAAGACCTTTTGTGCATCATATTTGTCTAATGCAATGCATCATTTGATTTTTTCATAACTGATATTTTATCGGTTGTTTTTATCTTTCACAACACCTAACAAAGTAATCAGGGAAACTGACTACCATTGCCAAAGGGGTTACAGAATGCTCCCAATTCTGCCAAAAGAGCCATGATGAAGGAATTGCTTTCAGACACAGTTCTACTTAAAAGCAAACAGACAAACAAACAAATGAATGCAAACCGAATCTAAAATATTCAAGTTTTAGAAGTGCATGATGCATGCTTTATATTAGGGTTACAAAAACTCCCCCATTCCATGGAATGCTATATTTTCACCCAAGAGAGTCAAATCTTCCTACAATGCTGCATTCCACTGTTTTCTGGGTGTATCAACAAATAAACAAACAATAAATCATTTCACATTTTAGAAAAGGTATTTACAATTTTTAAAATGGAATGAAGTTCGGTATCCTTCTTCTTAAAAATGTTTCTGCTCATTGTTAGTGAGTACTATCCAGTTGGCTCTGACTCATAGCAATCATATCTACAACCAAACATTCATCGCAATTGTTCTTATATTTCAGCCCATTGTCATAGTCACTGTGCCAAACCCTCTAGGCCAGAACCTTCCTCTTTTTCACTGCTTGTCCATTTTAGTAAGCATGATAGCATTCTCCAGGGGGTGGTCTCTCCTGATAACATGTCCAATTAACATGAAATGAAGTCTTGTTATTTTTGCCTCTAAGGCGTATTCTGGCTGTACTTCTCCTGAGACAGGGTGGTTTGTTCCTTTGGTAGTACGTGGTGCTATCCATATTCTTGCACAACACTATAGTTCAGATGCATCGATTTTTCTCCAGACTGCCTTACTGAGCGTCCAACTTTCACATGCATGTAAGGTGATGGGAAATACGATGGCTTGTGGCAGGTGCAGCTCATTCCTCAATTTAACGTCTTTGCTTTGCAATACTTTAAAGAGGACGTTTACACTAAATTTACCCTATGAATGCCTCTTTGATCTCTTGGTAACTGCTTCCATGAACCCAAGCATGATGAAATCATTGACAATTTCAATCTTCTCTGCTTATCATGATGCTATCTCTTGGTCCAGTGGTAAGGATTGTGGTGTTTTTATCTACATCAGCAAGTCCTTCAAGGTTGTCATCTCTGTAGACCAGGTGGTTAAAAAGTCTTCCTCCAATCCAGATACCATGTCCTTCTGTATATAATCCAGCTACTTTGATTATTTTATGAACATACAAACTAACTATGAGAAGATAAAATCGTAAACAAACCTTTCCTTATTTTAAACCATGCAGTATGCCCTTGTTCTCTTCATTCAACTGCCTCTTGAACCATGTATGGGTTCCTTATGAGCACAATTAAAAATTCTGAATTCCCATTCTTCTCAATGCTACCCATAGTTTGTTATGATCCACCCAATCAAATACCCTTGCATAGGCATTAAAACACAAGGAAAAATAGTTCTGGTATTCCCCACTTTCAGCCAAAGCCCATCAGAAATAAACATTGATATTCTTGTTCCTTGTCTTTTCTGAATCAAGCCTCAAGCTATGGAAGTTCCCTGTCAATGTTTGGCTGCAATTGTTTTCGGATATTTTTCAGCAAAATTTTACATACATGGAATATAATTGATATTGTTCTATAATGTGCATGCTGTTGTATCACCATTCCTTGCAATGGTTACAAATATAGATCTCTTTCAGTCAATTGGCCAAGAAGCTGTCTTTCAAGTTTCTTGTTTTAAACTGGTGAGTGCTTCCAGTCCTTCATCAGTTAGTTGAAACACTTTGATATATATTCTATCAATTCCTAGAGCCTCGTTTTTGGCTAATGCCTTCTAGCTAGCTTGGATTTCTTCCTTCAGTACCACTGGTTCTTGCTCATATGCTACCTCCTGAAATGTCGAATGTCAACTCTTTCTTTCTGTGCATTGTCTATGTATCTATTGCTGCTTCCTGAATCATTCAATATTTTCACCATAGAATCTTTAATTTTGCAACTCCAGGCTTGAATTTTTCGTTTATTCTTTCAATATAAGATAGACTGAGCATGGTTTTCTCTTTTGGTTTTCTTACTGTCGGTCTTTTCACATTTCATTATAATAATTTACTTTGTCTTCTCTAGCTGCCCTTTGAAGGCTTCTGTTCAGCATTTTGACTTCATCACTTCCTCCATTTGCTTTATGTACTCTACAATCAAGAGTAAGTTTCAGAATATCTTCTAGCATCCATTTAAAAAAAATCATTTTATTGGGACTCTTACAACAATTCATACATCAATTGTATCAAGCACATTTGTACACATGTTGCCATTATCATTTCCAAAACATTTTATTTCTACTTGAGACCTTGGTATCAGCTTCTCTGTTTTCCCCTCCCTCCCCCACCCTCTCACATTCATGAACCCTTGATAATTTATAAATTATTTTTATTTTCCTATTTTATACTGTCTGTTGTCTCCCTTTACCTACATTTCTGTTGTTCATCCCCCTGCGTGTTGGTAATGAATATTCAATATGACATGGACTGTCAGAAGAACAAATAAATATGAATTGGAAGTCTATAATCTTAGAAGTTAGGACTGTGAGACTGTCACTATTTTGGAGCTTGACCAGTCCCTGGAGGTCACATCATGCTTAGTAAAGTAGAGGGTAAATGAAAAAGAGGAATACCCCCCAAAAGATGGATTGACTCAGTGACTGAAAAAATAGGCTCAAGCAGGAACAATTTTAAACATGCTGCAGGATAGGGCAGCATTGTACATGGTCAGAACTAAATCGAAGGCACCCAAGAACAACATTATTATATTGGTATAAGTGGCAATAAAAGCAATCACACAAACTCATTGCCATCGAGTCAATTCTGATTCATATGATCCTATATAACACAATAGAATGTCCCTTGTGGGATTCTGAAATTGTAACTCTTTATGGGAGTACAGAGCCCAGTCATTCTCCCACAGAGTGGCTAATGAATTTGAAAGGCAGACCTTGTGGTAACAGCCTAAGGGGTAACCACTCTGCCACGAGGACACCTGCAAGTGGCAAATATAGGTACAAATTGCTGATAAAATGTTTTGTTGGTGCTGTTTTTTAATAACCTCTTCTTTGGAATATAAAACTGCTTTATTTTATATTAAATGTAATTCAATAGAAAATGCCATTTCAATTTAGACTATATATCAAGTACACTAGCATCTGCAAACTTTTAATATTATACTCTAATTGCCCTCAATTTTATTGCATATAAAAGCAAAATTCTTAATTATATACAAAACGAGACAAAAATATCTTCCCCAACGTCTATACTATGATTGACGATATACTGGTATTGTCAGTGGCAGGATTAATATATTTTGCCTAATTAAGATAAGATGTTGCTTCATTGCAGACTTTACTAATAGAGGATTTATTTTGATGCATCAGTAATCCATGCCAAAGGCAGCCTGTGCAGAAACTCAGAAAGTTCACTAATAAAATTAGATCTACAAGCTCTGACTTCATGTTCAAACAGGAGTTCTTTGCCCTATGAACATTTTCTCATAGTTATGTGTTTTGTAACAAAATTTCTCCCTGATCATATCTGGGCTCATAAGTTAATGGTTTTAATTTTTCTAAAAACCCATACCAAGTGTACTCTTTTTGGGTTACATTAAGTATATTCTCATTATGCAAATGCACTGTCCCCTTTCCGTCTGTATGTCATCTTATAGAGAAGGGCATCACTCTCTATAGCATATTATGTAATATCAGAGACCATAATTTTTAAAAATTAGTTATATCTCTGCAGCCATTTTGTAAATATCCTTAAAGAAACCTGCCAAGAGTCAATATTTGTTCATAGTAATATTTCCCATTAATTCATAGATCTTATCATAAAGCATACATGCTCTTTGCATGTGTAGGCATCCTAAATCATCTCTCCATTGATGAGATTCTGAAAAATTCTTCTTGAAGACAACCTTCCTACCTTCTATAAAGTTTTTATTTTTCAGGCAGATCCTGCTTGAACAAGAAAACTATTTCTCTATTTCATTTGTAATAAAATACTAGTGGTTTCAGCAAGATAAAATTATTATTTGGAGTTTACATGTGTATAAGTAGAAGAATAAACCCATTGAGTCCTCTGGCCTGTCTTCTCAATTAGGATGTATAGCACCAAGATCCCTTCTACTGTTCTTTCATTTCTTCAGTGACAATTTCCATCACCCACATGACTGAATCTGATTCATTGGCATCCCATCAGCATTCCAGCTCCTGGGAAGAATGAAAGTGAAAATGAAGGGCTCACTTCTTTGGAAGGTAGTCAGCCACAAACTCTACACATCATTTTTGTCCTGTGGTTTGAACTTGTCACAATGGTATCCTTATGGATGCTTCAAAGGCTCCTGGAAAATGTTGTCTGTTGTTGGAAAATCATGTACCTACCTAAAATGAGGGGTTCTGCTACAAAAATAAATAGATAAATAAAAAGTAAGGAAAGAGCTATTCCGTTAGCAGTCATTGTTACAAAGGACTGGCTCACAGTCCAGAATGAATACTTTCACTATAAGTGTTAGTCTTTCCTCTTCAGGTACCCCTCTTACCAGTGATTGAAAAGAGTCTTTCAGTTGAAGACTTTTTTAAAGTCATAAAATGATTAATTAAAAGTGATGTAATATTGTATAATAAAGTGTATACAGTTTATTAAATAGTTAACTCTGGCAAAAAGTGGAACAATATATTCATAACATATGGGTCTAATTATAGTGTAGTCCAGATGTGAACTATCAATCTCTCCTCAAAGCTTGTCATCTAGGCAAGGAAGAGGAAGAGGAAGAGGAAATGGAATCTATCTGTCCTTATTTCTTGGTCAAACTCCAGGTTGTGTTATTTAATGCATCTCTGAATTTCCATAAGGAACCCACTTCTTTATCTCACATGATTCTAACTCAAGACACACTTTCCATTTTCTAAAATCAAGGTTGATACATAATTGACAAGAATTTTACTCATTTTTATTCACCAATAAATATCTTAATTTTGAAATATGGAATCTCTATCAGCCACATTTCATATTTACTACTATATTTGCTTCAAATGGCTACCTAAGATGTTAATGCAAATTCAAGAAATATTCAAAATTCCTATGACACTTATTATTATGGTTGTTACAGAAAGTTCTTTTCTCTATGTCTTACGAGGCATACCAACACTACCATCAGTTGCCATTCACTTACTCCAATTGATGGTGGCTCTGTTTGTGTCAGAGCAAAAAGTGCCCCGTAGGGTTTTCAATAACTGGTCATTCAGAAGTAAATGACCAGGGCTGTCTTCTGAGAAGCCTTCAGGTGAACGTTAACTTTCCACCTTTGGGATAGCACCCAAGTACTCTAACCATTTGGACTATCTAGTGACTCCTGAGGCAGAGTTTGGGCAAATTTTTAATGATAGGAGCAACTTCAAACTTGAGAGATATTTGGAATTATTGCCTCATTACTTCAATGCTCTTTCAGCCGATGCTTTTTTTGTCTCCACCAGGGTGTGGAAGATTTAATTTTCTATTTAACACATTTTTGGTGACGAACATGTATTATGCTCCAAAATAAATGATTGAAGAAGTGTAATGATTATAGCAGAAAATAAATCACCCTTAATATATAGAGAGAGATCAACAATCACAGATATACACACACACTCACACACATTCACACAGTATCACAATACAGCACTGTCACTTTGAAAATGAAAGATGATGAATGAGGCCCACCATATGCTTAGAATATTTGAAATGAGACAGAATATATTCCCAATTATCTGAATTTCTGGGAAAGTTTCAAGGGGAAAAAAAGGCAACAAAAGAGTGCTTCAAGGACTTCCGCGAAGATGGCAATGGAGTGACACAAACCAGAGGGACTCTGCAGAATCCAGGCCAGGAGAGTTGCTTAGAGGGAACTTTAACACAACTAGAAGGCAGGAGGAACATCATAAAGGTAAGTAGGCACTGACCCATGGAGTTTTGAGGGGCTTGGGGCTTTTGGCTTACCTCAGTGGAAACAGGCTGGGGCTTGACCTTGGCCCTGCCTCTGTCTCTGCCAGAGCTGGGACCATTTGGAGTCCTTAGGGGAATTTGGGTTCAACACAGCCACAGTTTACCCCCGCCAGCCTCAGGGAAGGGACTGGACCCTAGGGGCTCCACGGGCCGGGATCCGGGTTCAGCTACTTTGTAGCTTTTGTTTACATCTCTGCTCTCTGTTCTCCCCCAGTCTGGGAGGCCTACGCAGGGGCTTTTTCTCGGCACAGCCACAGCTTGCAACCACCGCCTCAGGGCAGGGACTAAAGCCTCGCAACTCCACAAGCAGGGATCAGCGATAGATCAGGGTTCAGCTACATTGTTGCTTCTGTTTACATCTCTCCCCTCTGTCCTCCCCAGTGTGGCAGGATACAAGATCAACAAACAGAAGTCCATCGGACTGCTATATGCATCGGATAAGACCACAGAAGAGGAGATCAAAAAGATGGTACCCTTCAAAATAGCCAAATTCAAATAGAAATATCTCGGGATATACCTGACCAAAAGATCAAAAGATCTATATGGGGAAAACTACAGGACACTACTACAATAAACAAAGTGCGACCTCAACAAATGGGAGAATATCCTATGCTCATGGATTGGAAGACTCAATATAGTCAAGATGACAGATCTGCCAAAGGCACTATATAAGTTTAATGCAATCCCGATACAATTACCCTCATCTTTCTTCAAAGAAATGGAAAAACTGATTACCAAATTCATATGGAGAGGGAAGAAGCCCAGAATTACCAG
>NW_022111368.1:31773812-31804739 GCF_000313985.2 Echinops telfairi
AAATACAGGGAATCCAGGGCAGATGAGCCCTACAGGACCTGTAGTGTGAGTGGCAAAACAGGGAGGGTAGAGGGAGAGTGGGTAGGAAAGAGGGAACCGATTACAAGGACCTATATGTGACCTCCTCCCTGGGGGACAGACAACAGAAAAGTGGGTGAAGGGAGACGTTGTCAGGGCAAGATATGACAAAATAACTATTTATAAACTATCAAGGGCTCATGAGGGATGGGGGAGCAGGGAGGGAGGGGAAAAATGAGGACCTAATGCCAGGAGTTTAAGTGGAGAGGAAATATTTTGAGAATGATGAGGGCAATGAATGTCCAAATGTGCTTTACACAATTGATGCGTGTATGGATTGTGATAAGAGTTGTATGAGCCCCTAATAAAATGATTTTTTTAAAAGAGTGGTTTGAGTGTTCCTTCGTTATAGATCACCACTTACTGGCAATAAGATATGTGCAAAAGGACTCCACAGTGGAAAGATGTGGGTAATTGTCTTCCAGTGTTTTGGCATTGCATTAGATTTCTCTGGACTTTTGATCACCCCGGGGAGAATATAAATAAATATACAATCCTCCCATCTGAAGGAAATGGAAGTTCCAGGAAGTAGTCTAGGAACTAGGTAGCTGATATCATTTCAAAAGTCAAAAGAGTTTTAACTATTTAAATTAGAAAAATAAATAGTTAAACCATTTGGATAAACCGTGTACCAGACTAGCAGAGTATCTGTAGAAATCCTGTGAAGTGTGGCAAACTGGGATCAAATTCTTCCCGAATGATTAGCAAGTATCAGAGACAGAAGCATGCTCTTTAGAGTCGTGATGTGGATTACATCCCATCATGCCATTAATATTGTTTTGTGTTTTGTCCTTCTCAAAAGACAACACATTCAGCTACAGCAGATTATGTATCACAGGGAACAACATTTCACGTTTAATCCATTTTATATTTACTATAGCTACTGATTATCTTCTCCGGATTTAGAAAAGCAGCTGTGATCCTTTCCTTGACAAACAAGATTAAGCCCCAGAGGTCTCTATCATGTGTGCTGACTTCTGCGCCCTGAAAATGGCTGATTTGTCACATCAACGGAAACTGCCTGCCATTTGTCCAATCTTTGAGGACTAATTCATTGTTCCAATTATTTTAAAATGAGAATGCGCTAACTTCTTACAGATTGCACACTCCCATGCTTCATAGTCATTGCGGCACATTTCTTTATAAAGTTAATAAACAAGTTTGAACTCCAAATTATGCTCTGCATGTCACAAAGCTGCAGCTGTAAGCTGCAACATTACAATATGAGTTGAGAGTCTACAACAGAACAAATAAGGTCATCACAAAATAACTGCTAAGATTAAGTTCATTTTTATCACTTGCTAATTGCTGTATCTGTTGCGTTGAAGGGAAAATCCAATCTACCATTTTTAGAGTTTTCCAAGCAATACAGCATTGTTGCTAGTGTTAGCACTTCAGACTCTCAAGTTATCTCTTGCATATGAATGTAGATGTATCTATTCATTCCTTTCACAGACACGTATTCAGCACCTATTATGTATTTGCTCAAATATCTTCTATGTACTAGACTTACAGACATTAATAAACCACAGTGCCTGCTTGCAAAGATGTTACAGTTCACTGTTAATGAAAATAGACACGTAATAAATAAGTTTTTGAATGGGGACACATTTATGAATGTCAATTTTGGAAAGAAAAAAAATGTGATCATTTTTGGTTGCTCCTAGTTATCTATAACCGTAGAAGTCTGACAAGAGTATCACCCAAAAGTTTTCATTTTATGTAAATTTATAACCCTCACTACTAAGTTAGGAAACAAAAAGAATAAAACATTTTATGCAGCAACATCTATCAGAAAAAAAAGAGAAAAATCTATCAGAAATGATTTTATCCCCTACTAATTGCTAGACCTGCTGGAAGTGATATTACAGAAGCGTTCCAAGCTCTGATGGCCACTGGCAAGTTAGGAAGAAATAGTAAAAGGTGTTGCACAGTCTATGTTAATATAAAGCATAAGAGAATATCACTTTTTAAAATCATTTTATTGGGGCTTCATACAATTCTTATCACAATCCATCCATCCATCCATTGTGTCAAGCACATGTGTACATTTGTTGCCATCATTATTCTCAAAACATTTGCTTTCTACTTGAGCCCTTAATGTCAGCTGCTCATTTTCCCCCCTCCCTCCCCACAGACCCCTCCCTCGTGAACCTTTGACAATTTATAAATTATTATTTTGTTATATATTACACTGTCCAACGTCTCCCTTCACCCACTTTTGTGTTGTCCATCGCCCAGGAGGAGGTTATATGTAGATCCTTGTAATTGGTTCCCCCTTTCTACCCAACCCTCCCTCCACCTTTCAGGTATTGCCACTCTCACCACTGGTCCTAAGGGGTTCATCTGTCCTGGATTCCCCGTGTTTCCAGTTCCTATCTGTACCAATGTACATCCTATGATCTAGCCAGATTTTTAAGGTAGAATTGGGATCACGATAGTGGGGGAATGAAGCATTTAAGAACTAGAGGAAAGTTGTATGTTTCATCATTGCTACCCTGCAACCTGACTGGCTCATCTGTGACCCTTCTGTAAGGGGATATCCAGTTGCCTACAGATGGGCTTTGAGTATCCACTCTGCACTCACCCTCATTTAATATAATATGATTTTTTCTTCTCTGATGCCTGATACCTGATCCCTTCAACACCTCGTGGTCACACAGGCTGGTGTGCTTCTTCCATGTGGGCTTTGTTGCTTCTGAGCTAGATGGCCGTTTGTTTATCTTCAAGCCTTTAAGAACCCAGGCGCTATATCTTTTGATAGCCCGGCACCATCAGCTTTCTTCACCACATTTGCTTATGCACACATTTGTCTTCAGCAATCATATCGGGAAGATGGGCACCCACTGATATGATTTTTTTGTTCTTTGATGTCTGATACCTGGTCCCTTCTATACCTCATGGTTATGCAGGCTGGTGTGCTTCTTTGAGAATTTCATTTTTATCCTTTAAGAGTATTTTCTTTATCATTTTTCATTACAACCCATTTTCATCCCATCCAATTTTTACAAAGCCTAAATTTATATAATAAAAATTGGAAATTAGGCTATGTTAAAATTGACACATGTACCAGAATACTTTGATTGATGTTGAAGTAAATGATATCTGACTTAGTGCACTTTCCTTTGGAAATTCTTCCATGTCTTCGTTGCTCAAGATTGTGGACTATGCGTTAGATGGTTGTACTACCGGTAGGAAGACAAGCAGGGTCTTGCTACATCAATGTCTTCGATGCTGTAGTAAGACATGCATTATTCTGCTAAATCTGTGATCGACATTCGGTATTATTTTGACCTTGTGCTGTGTGTGTGTGTGTGTGTGTGTGTGTGTGTTTTGTTTTGTAAATGAAACCCAGGATTGATGCACCTATAGGGATAGCAAGTAGAATTAGGGTTTTGGGGTGTGGTTGATGGGGGAGGGGTAGTTAAAGGGAGACTGTCGAGAACACAAAGAAAAAGAACGCTTGGAAAATGATTATGGTAGGAATTGTACAATTCTGTCTGACATGATTGAACTATGAAATGACATATATATTAACTCCCAATTAGCAATAATTTTTTAAAAAATCACTCACTCACTTAGTGCCGTTGAGTCATTTCCAATTCACACCCACACTATAGGAGAGTAGAACTACTGTATTTTTTGTTTCCAGGGCTGTACATATTTATGAGAACAGAAAACCGCATCTTTCTCCCACTAAATAAAAATATTATTTAATTATTCTTTCACATGTAAATTTCCTCTGTCTTTTCTTAGTATATGCAATATACTACTTTGTATCCTAGGAATATCTATGAGCAAAAACTTATAACATAATAAAGTATTTATTGTTGGAATGTGAGGAGGTACTATGATCTCCTTAATTAAAGCAGAAAGCTTGATGTTGGCCAGTGTAGTTGTGGAATAGAACTCTGAATGTTATTATCACGATGCCATCATCCATATGAAGGTGGGGGCACAATTCCAATAAAGCCGGATCCCTACTGAAAGTGGTAATTTACTGTCATTGCTCTAACCATTACTCATTCAAAAAGGCATAAACTTATATTTAATCTATAGGATTCACAATTTTATGTAAATGGGATAAAGCATGAACTCTAAGCCATCATTATCCAATGTATTGATTGACTTAAAATATGCATGAATACTTATATTTTTACTCAAATGGATAAATATCCTAAATATGAAGCATAACATCTTGTGTATTGCCAAATACATAGTGTTTGAACTTCACATATTACTTAGCCTACTCAGCTTAGCACAGGCTCTGTGTGTGTTTGCTTGTTCACCCAAATCTTAAATGCAGTTCATTAAAGAAATTTGATTCCTGTTTTAAGGACAAATCTCATCCTGATACAAATGCTATTCAATCTTTTCTATTATCTCTACAGGAGACGAATTTGTCAGGGAAGAATAAGCCAGATGAAGGAGGCTATGATTTTACATTGACCATATAATTTCATTGAGCATATCAGAATAATTATCAAACAATATTTTTTTTCAGATTTGATCTGTAGTAGAAGAGAAAAAGAAAAAGTTTGTCTCCTCGTCCCTAAATATAACCATTTCCTGGTTTGTGGATTTTATGACTCTTTGCTTCTTTTCTTTTTTTCATAAAAAATTTATTTTTGGATAAATGTGCCAAAACATGCACAGGTGTCTTTAAGCTTTCTCAACAACCCGTTTACACGAGTAATCAAAGCACAAGCATCTCCATTCACATTGTTAAAAATCAAATTTCTGTCCCATGTTCTCACAGTAACTTGATCTCATCTAGACAGTGGAAAGTTGACATTCCTATTGGCTGTGAAACCCCCTTATTTCTTGACTTCATCCTTCTTTGCCATGCTCACTTTCTCTCTGGATACAGAAATTAGACTCGTCACCATAACAAATCAGTTTGGGAATTGTTTATTTTTCTTTCTCCAATTAACAGTTATTAATATATTTCATCTGTTCCTCCTCTTCCAACTTAATCTTTATTTTATTTTGCTGGATTACCATTGGTTATCCATTTTGATAAAATCTCCTTAGACTCCATCAAATGTCTAGAAAAATTCATTCAATCACTAGTTCATAGACTTCCAAAGCAAGAATCCAGTGTAGTTACCATAACCTAGATTATTTATGTTCCATGAAATGTCTATATAACATACAAATATTATATTTGATAAAATCTCATTGGGCAGCTCACAGAGCATTTTTGGATCATCATTGACTTGGCTGGATGCTATATTTCACTTATCTATACCTTTTTATTATGGCTGTAGCTTTAATGACTGTAAATTGTTTCTGTACCATCACTGTATCTCATACTTCTCAAGACTGGGCCAAGTGTCTTTTCATTGTTTTACTCGTGAAATATCTAATATTTTAAAATAAATTATTGCATGATCACTTGTGTTATGGAAGGGATACTCTCAGTATTGAATGTAAAAAGTAGTTTTACTCTCATTTTTTAGGCATAAAATCAATTTCCTGGCTAAATAACTGTAATGAACCTGCTACGTGTAAGCATGATGTTGAACAACAAAGGTTGGGGTGGGGGGAGAGTTATGAATACATATTATATACAAGTACTCTATACAAGAAGGTATCCCTAGTGGCATTGTTGGTTAAGCATTGAACTTCCAACCACAAGGTTGGTGGTTCAAAATCGCCAGTTGTTGCACAGGAGAAAAAGGAGGCTATCTGTGCCTAAAGTTTATAATCTCAGAACTCTATATAGTCACTATGAATTGGACTCAATTCAGTGGCAGTTACTTTAATGGTGTTTTATTTGGCTTTATAAGAAAGCAATGTTACTGTTCAATGTAGTCCTTCTTTATTAAACTGCATTCTCTAGGAGGGCAGGAAATCCTCCTCATAGCCATCCCCTTAGCACCAAACCATTCTGGACACATTGCCTTTGCTTTAATATTATGGTCCGCTTAACTAAAGGGCTGTGTGTAGCATATAGTCACTGTGGCACTCTAGCTATTAAAGAATAAGCAAGTGTACTTGTAGAGGTTAAAATTAATTCAGTTTGAAAGGATTTCTTCAGAGAATCTAGGAATCATATACCTTATCAAACAGTAATCAGATCATTACATTTTATTTCTCCTAACATCAGAACTTTTAAAGTTGTTAGTATGGAAACTAAATGAGAAACTTTTACCAAAATAAGAAACATTTATGAGAAGAAGCAAGTATTCAGGAAATTGAAATAATCACTTTTCATGAGGTCACTTTTTATGAAAATAGCACTTTTATGAAAAAAAATAATAGTAATAGGTATCTTCTTTCAATTAATTGAATCTCTAGCATCTGGTGGAAAACTATTGAGAAAATGGGTTTTCAGAAACTGACTAAGAGGGACTGGAATTGGGAGTCTGGCTAGAAAAGTACAAAGTATCAGACAGGTGTAATTGGGAAGTCACAATAGAGTCATTTGTGTCTATGCTGACAGGAAAACCAGTTATTGCTGAGTCACTGCAGAACCATGTTTCCTCGAGTTATCAAAGGCAAAACTTGATAGCTCAGCCTTATTAAAAGTATATAGCCAGGCCCTCTTTCCAGAGTGTCTCTGAGTGGATTCAAACCAGCCTTTAAGTCAAGAGCTTACCTGGAAATATAGTTGATGGTATATTTCACTTATCTGTACCTTTTTATCATGGCTGTAGCTTTAATAACTGTCACAGAGCATTTTTGGATCATCATTGACTTGGCTGGATGCTTATGTCCCGTCACTGTATCTCATACTTCTTGAGACTGGCCAAGTGTTTTTTCATTGTTTTACTCATGAAATATCTAATATTTTAAAATGAATTATTGCATGATCACTTGTGCTATGGAAGGGATACTCTCAGTATTGAAATATGAGCAGCAGTTTTACTCTCTCTTATTTTTTAAGCATAAAACCAATTTCCTGATTAAATAACTATAATGAACCTGCTACATGTAAGCATGATGTTGTAAAACAAAAGTCGGGGGGGGGGTAGTTATGAATACATATGATATACAAGTATATCATACCTGGTATTTGTGCCAACAGACCAATTTTATAGGTTCAGAACGAAATTCAGGATCTAGTGTCCAAGAATGGCTTCTCAGGAATAAGGAGATAGACAAGTATTACAAAAGGAGAGCTTGTTAGAATCCAGACTTAAATTCTGAGGGTGAATGTTAGGAGCATGAGGAAACTGATCTTATCAACAAACAAAACCCACTAAGGCATTTGAGTGACAAAGAAATTGTTCTAAAAATTGCTATTGAATTCACTCCTGGGCTTGTATTTTGGCATTTTCTGTTCTGCATTTTAGACAGTAGTGTCTTAGAGTCTAGATGCCCCAGGGTCCTTCACTGCAGCCTGGGCAAATGGATTGTAGAGTATCCAAGCCTATCACACAAGAAAAACACTTTAAAGGCTACTGAGACTTTTATGACCAAAATTAGAAAGAAGTGAGCTGACAGTCTCAAGCTCCCCTGCCCCACATAAAGAGTGGAAAGTATGTTGATGATGCACTTTTCCTCTTGTCTCCATCATTGTATTTCAATTGCATAACTTTTTTTGATGATTTTTGCTTTCAATATTCCTTTAATATGAAAGCTAACTCATTGTCTTCAGGACTGAAAAAAATCCAATTAGCATTTTGGTGGCAGGTACCTCTGAGCAGGGCCTAGTCTGATGCTCAGCTGTTGACCCAGCATGCATTTGGCTGAGCTGATGGAGCAAGATCACGTCTGACTGCACTCCCACTCCAGGTAGGGTAGCAGGTGTCTATCCAAAGGGCAGGCTCACTGCAGAGACCGTAAACACAAGCCATGCATGTTGAAATAACAGCATCTCTCAGAGAAACACCTGTGTCCTCTCCTTTTTGGTTCATGCTAAGCTGACTCTTCTTTTCTTAATAGCTAAAAAGTCACCATAAAGGAAAAAGAAACAGAGGGAGCTCCAGTCTTCTTTCTGGACAAAGCATGTATTTTAAATTCATTATAATAGACCATTGGGTTAATGATATTATGATCATTTCAAACAGAGGATCCATCAAGGACTTTGGTATAATGACAAAAAGAATAGATGGGTAAGTAAATATACATATTTGGTAATTCTCAGAATCCATAGGTCATTAGGTTATGCTCAGAATCCATAGACCAGTGATCATTGTCTTGTTGGGTTTGTATTATTCAGTGGAAGACAGTACATATACTATAATGATACAAGACTTTACCTTATTGGAAATGTCAAAGTTTTACCATATCATTATTTGTATTTATAGTTAGACGACATTGATAATGGACTTTGTCCACGAAGGATTCAATGAATAAAAATTCAATCTTTTTCTAATAATTAGAGCAGTATTAGGAAATTGGGAGAGATGGAACACGCACTAATATATGCAAATGATATTGATTATGTTGATGATGTCTTGAAAGACTTGCCAGGTGGTTCTCAAAGAACCCATTGAAGGAAAGAAGAGATTAATACTTGTTTGGGAAACCATGGTTACAAGATTTTTGTTTACAGACTATTCACAGCTCCTTGTAGTGAATAGTTCAATTAATTAAAGCCTTGCTTTCTATGTGAAAGTTTAAATAAATTATTCCTTCCATGTGTAAATTTCTTGCTATCTCCTCGCCCACGCATAAAACATTAGACATTGTTTGGGCAACTTTGCAGGATCAACCTGCTGAGTCCCAAATATATTTGTGTATAATTTAAATTTCTTTATGTATAATCCATAGACCACTTTTTCATTTGATCAAGCATCTGTATCACAAATGATTCATTTTTATTAGCATAATGGTTTCTAACGAGTAAGCCCTTTGTCTCTCATCACATAATTAAATTTTGCAATAGTTGTTAAATATATACTAGGTTTACTCATCAGTGGGAGAGGGAAGGACATGCTATAGTGGTAATTACATGTAATCACATTTTGCTGAGTTGTTGTGGGATAGAGCTGTTGAGGACATAATGCGTTTTAAGTTTCTGGAGTGAAGTCAAAGACCATAGCTGAATGCATCAGCCCAGCAGATGCTCAACTATTAGGCAACTAAAAATAGTATATGTCTAGAGCAAATTTAAGTAGTCAGTATTTTAAAATGAGCGTTTTTTCACCTATCTATTGGGAAATAGGTAACTACTAAGGATTTTTGTTTTGCCAAGAATGATAAATGGTCTGAGACTTTATCATATTTACAAGTTAACTTTACATATGGTTGCAGAAGTTGCAAGACTCATGGGTCAGAGGGACAGGGCTGTATCACTCACAGAACAACAAACAACCAGAGCCTTACATTAGCATTTATTTCTGTGGTAGATATATAATTGTCAATTGAAAGATTACGCATATAGGGGTGGGTGGAGTCTAGCCTGTCAATCTCATCATAGCCAATGGTGCCTCTGTGTGGGCATGGCCTTCTCCTGAGAATTCTGGGCAATCCTGAACTTCCTCCTTGGAGGCGGGAGACACCTCTCTCTTTCTGATGACTTCCTGTGAGACATCCCTGAGGAGAAGCCACATGGACCTACCCTGATCTAGCCTTGGGAACTGTAGTAGCCACATGGAGACCCCTGCCAGCACTGAGATGCTTACAAACCCACTGGATCCAAAGACTTTCTACCCACTGGCCTATGATCATCCTGCATTTGGCATCATTACATGTGTTTCATGAGTCTGAAGAGGACTTTATAGATTGGTATCAGACATATGGGCTAATATTGGGCTTATGGGATTAGACTGGACTGGGTGGGGATGCATTCTTAAGGTACAATTACCCTTTATATAAAACTCTCTTTTATACACATATGAGTTTCTATGGATTTGTTTCTCTAGTCTACCCGAACTAACACAATTTCCTTTTTCTTCAAGTTCACAGTGCTGATGGTGACACAGGGAAAGCTACTTAATCATCTGGTTTGTATCACTGCCAGGAACCTCAACCATGGGGAGACCCGATATTTTATAACAGACTGCAAGGAAACCTGTCTAACCTTGCTCTGAAAGGTGACATACATTTTAATACTCTGGTCAAAAACCAACTCTGTTTTCTGTCTGAGTGTATTATTCCTATCTTCTATGGGTGTCAGTCATACAAACATCCTTGTAATGATATTTGAGAACAAAAGCTGATAATAAGGCATGCTGAAAAGTGAGGAAACCAGGGACAATTGTCTCCTTACTGTCTTTTCAGTATTAGTTTTTGTTTTAAAATCTCTACAAGATACACACATGCCTTTCCAAAGTAAAAGATATCTTAAACTGTAACAATTGGAGTAACAAGATGAAAGAGTAGCTTCAAAAATATTAAAAAGTTAAACAGCAAGAAAATTTTCTGGAGTGAGCTTAAGTTGAGACGTTTCTCCTGAATATTACACTCCCCATCCTTCCATATAGAGATTCCCAGTATATGTACATCCGTGCTAGTATTTGCTTTGAGTTGTAAAATTTGAAAATGTATAAAGATGCATGGATGGTTCAGTTTCATAATCTCCAGGGGAGATAGAAATGTTGTACCGGAAAGGAAAAAAAAAGTGGTGAAGCTCACATGAGAGGGATGGATGATCAGAAGGGGAAGCTAACTCCTATTTCCCCCCAGCTTCTGTTATAGCTCTGTCCACTATCAGAGAGCCTTTAGGGCTGAGGAGCCCAAGGTGTGACTGAGCCGGGTAGAGGCACCCACCTCATGGAATTGAACTTAGCAATGCTCCAGCAATCTTGCAAGTGGGACTGATGAAGACCAGCTGGAGGTAGCGTTCCTGGATTGATAATGAGCATTCAGTGGTAAGTTCTTCATGCTATTTCACAGTGGGAGTCAGAGCAGTAGACAAAAGAAAGGACAGGTTCTTCCTGCTTGGTTTCTTAAATGTGCTTGCTAATCTATGTGTTACAATTGCTCAAACAATTCTTATCACAATCCAAACATACATCCATTGAGTCAAGCACATTTGTACATTTGTTGCCATCATCATTCTTAAAACATTTGCTTTCTACTTGAGCCCTTAGTATCAGCTCCTCATTTTCCCTCCTCCCTCCCCACTCCCCCTTCCTCATGAACTCTTCATAATTCATAATTTATTATTATTTTGTCATATCTTACACTGTCTGACATCTCCCTTCACCCACTTTTCTGTTGTCCATCCCCCAGGAGGAGGTTATATGTAGATTTTTGTAATTGGTTCCCCCTTTCTACCCCACCTTCCCTTCACCCTCCAGGTATCACCACTCTCACCACTGGTCCCGAAGAGGTTATCTGTCATGGATTCCCTGTGTTTCCACTTTCTGTACCAGTGTACATTCTCTGGTCTAGCCAGATTTGTAAAGTAGACTTGGGATCATGATATTGGGGGAGGGGAGGAAGCATTTAAAAACTAGAGGAAAGTTATATGTTTCATCATTGCTACCCTGTACCCTGACTGGCACATCTGTTCCCCAAAACCCTTCAGTAAGGGGGTGTCCAGTTGCCTAATGATGGGCTTTGGGTCTCCACTGCACTCACCCTCATTTACAATGATATGATTTTTTGTTCTTTGATGCCAGATACCTGATCCCTTCGATACCTGGTGGTTACACAGGCTGGTGTGCTTCTCCCAATTGGGCTTTGTTGCTTCTGAGCTAGATGGCTGCTAGTCATTTTTAATGTATCAGTCTAGTGCAACTAGGGAGAGAGAGACCTTGGGAACATGGTTGCTAACATCTTTTGCTACTGACCTTCCTCCCGTGTCCCAGAGACAGGAGCTAAGTAACCCTGTCTTCCAATGTGCCTACCGTGATCTCTGGAGAATAAGAGAAATGTAATACTCCAAGCCATTCCCTCTCCAGACCTTTCATTCCTTACCTGCTCACAGGGTTCAAAGGTTTGTTTCGCCTACATCCAGAAACCCGAGTTTCCTGTTCTTCAAACCAGATTCGAGTTTTCTTTCCGAAGCCAATTGAAAATCAGTGTTAATCACTGCTTCTGCATCCACAGTATCTTCATCCTATCACTCGTAGATGTCTGATTTCAATAAAACTTCTGCCGACGTTAAATTGAAAGCATTATACATTTATAAGAAGAATTTAAATGCTACCTAAAAAAGTACTGAGATTTTATTTTGCTTTGGTTTAGTTTTGTTCTCAATACATGCTGAAAGTTTTCTTTCAGGAAGTGTTAATTGAAGTGAAAGTAAAAAGGGGAGGGCTGGAGACTGCTTAGGAAACGTTTTAAGTGGGCCAATTAGCATTAGTGGTAGCAATGACAATCAAAGGGTGGAATCAGGAAAAACAGTATCAAGTAACAATCACTTGGGCTTGAAAACCTATTTCATTTGGGACGGGGCAGAGGAAGTAAGAAGAAAATCAGGAAATGTGTCTTTAACTATTGTATAAATAAATAGTACAGATGAGCACAGTAGAATTTTGATGTGGAAGCTGGAGAGGACTTCAAATATACCTTCCTGTTGGCAGCTTACTATTTCTAGACATGAGCATTCTGAAAATCTTCATTCCTTTACAGAAGTGCTAGAGAACATATGTTATAATGCCCTTTCTCGTCTAACATTACATTTAGTTAAAAGTACTTCAGGAGCCAAAAAGCTCTCAGTATTCTGATTTGGGGTTAAACAATTGCAACATCTGGACTTTGTTCCAAATTCAGTAACTTCCTCTACTCTGCAAAACCCTTTTAGAGATGTAGAAAATATAGAACTGGGCACATATTTTCAAATATTTTAATAATTAAATAATCTATAAATTATGTTAATAACTAAAACTACTTCAATATATTACAAATTTAACAGAGTCAACGTGCTCCCAAAAAGTTAGTGTCCGTTTTTAATTTTCTACTTTAGTATAGTAATCACATTCTCAGATGTATTGGACAGAAACACATTTTTAGTTAAATAGCTATAGCTGTAAAATGCTAATTGTGTTCATATGCATGGGTTGGTCCAAAAAGATATACATGGCTTTACATTTGTGGGAAGCAGTCTCTAAAATTGGATGCCAATAAAAATGTATCACTATAAAAACTGGATTCGTTATTCACACGAGTGTAAAAAAGCTAGTTCTAGAAGTATGGCGGTAGTTTGTTAAAATTATATAGTTCTATATACTGTTGTGTGTACTAGAATAAAAGCTCCATGACAACAGGGTCTTCGGTGTATATTTTTATTTTATTATTTTATTTTAGTTTGTATTCTTAGTGATTAAGGCCACTTACACAAATATATGTGTCAAATATCATCAGGTGTATGCATATATGTACATATGAATATATCAAGTATATATTTGTGTGGATGTAGGATTGTAGCTGCATAACACTAAGATTTTATTTTTTTCTTTATATTTTTCGCCAGTTTCTAAGTTACCTACAATTGGCAATAACTAGTTTTTAATTAGATAAAGCTCCAAGTGCTATAAGAAAGAATACAAACATTCAGAAAAGCACATGTATAATAATTTCTTTTTAAATTCACATCCTTCGATGTGTATAAAAGATAGATGTTTGGAAAATATCTACATTTAAAAATTCACTGGAATTTTTTGCTATGTAATTGTGGAAACTGCATGGAACATTACATAGTTTAATAGCCATTCTATAATTTCTCAAAGATTTTCCAGGGGGGATTAATTTATGAATAACCACTTAAAGGCTATTCCGTTGCTCATTTTCTATGCCTAGTATCATTTGAGAGCCAGTGAGCTTCAGATTTGCAATAAGGTCTTAATTTTTGATTGAGCCAATCAATGATCTGGCGACCGCTAAATGCTGTTATGAACTGTGGAAGGATGACCTAGAAAAGGCACATTTCAAAAGAGTCCCCACTGCATTTCTTAAGGGAGATTTTAAAAGGAATGAGAAGTCATTTCAGACTTTCTTTGCTTTTCAGTCTATCAAATAGTATGATTGCATGAATGCTTCTGGAGTGCCAGGCACTGTTCTAAGCACATCAGATATAAAAATTAATTGGTTTCTCACAGAAAAGTGTGAATTATTCTACAAATGAGGGAAGTGGAGCGCAGAAGGATGAAATGGATTACCGGCAAGTAAATACTCCAATTGGGATTGTAAATTAGCCAGTCTTCCTGGTGTGATTCCTGACTGCACTAATAAACTGCCTTCCGAACCCTCTAAAGCAGGGGCCACAGCATGACCTGATAGAGGGAGGATTGTACAAGGAAACCACATGTCCGTGTTCTAATTTACTACCTGTTGGTACTATTTCTGTAACTGTTGACTAACCTTTCATCTCAGTGTTGATCAGTTCATGTGAAAAATATTATTTGTCTTCCCTGGAAGAATTAAGCTGTCTTTTGTGATCTTTGGTAAGCCCTTTAGTTCAACAATATATAAATATGGAAATGCTGATTTCAATACATTAGACATACATGAGATGTGACATAGCAGGGGAACATGTACTAAAATACATTTTCAAAAATATTCAAATGAAATTCAACAGAGATATTAAACTTAGATAATAAAGAGGTTTAAACTATTACTAAAAATTATCCTGGTCAATTTTTATAGTTAGATACAGAATATAGTCATTCAAAAGTTAAATCCTAAGCTGTCTCTTTATGACTCTTTCTAAACATTTGATAACTCTAAAATAAACTAGAAATCAAAATCTGAAAGAAAAATGATATCCCATTTTAATCTCATTGATTGAAAAAAAATGCTCAATAATTTTTTTTTAAAGAATTTAACCTTATCTAAAAATGGACATATAAAAACTCAAAATGAGAATAAGGGAATAATGAGAAATAACCTCAAGTACTGGATTATTTAGATATGGTTATAAATTTTTATTTAAAATTAAATAAATAATTGTTTTTAGTGGCCATTGATTCAGTTTCAACTCATAATGACCCTGTGCACAATAGACGTAAGCAATAGCCAATCCTCACCGTCCGCTCTCTATGTGAGCTAGTTGTTGCAGCCGTTCTTCAAATCCATCTCATTAACGTTTTCCCTCATTTATCACTGACCCTCTACTTTACCAGCCATGATGTCTTTTGCCAGGAATTGGTCTCTCCTAAGAGCATGTACAAAGTTCAGGAGGTGAAACCTAGCTAGCTTCTCTTTTAAGGAGTTGTTTTTCTTCCAAGACAAATGTGTTTCTTCTTCTGGAAGTCTATGATGCTTTCACTATTGCTCTTCAACACAATAACTTAATTGTATTAGCGCCTCTATCTTTCTTACTCATTTTCCAACTTTCACGTGCATATGAGACTTCCTTCAGACTTACCTTAATTCTTAAGGTGAAAATTAGCTTTCAACACTTTAGAAGAGGTCTTTTGAAGCAGAAATGTCCAAAGGAATATACAATTTAATTAACTGACTGCCGCTAGCATGAGGATTGATTGTGGATCCAAGTAAAATGGGATCATTGATAGCTTCAATATTTAATCATGGTGGTGCTTATTTTCCCAGTTGTGAGGGTTTGGGGTTTCTTTATGCTGAGGTCTTACCCATAATGAAGGCTGTTGTCTTTGATCGTCCTCAGTTCGCGCTTCTAGTCCTCTTTTCTTTTATTCTAGTCTGTAATGACCTTTTTGCTTTCTGCACAAACGATGGTCTTAATGTCCCCCCACAGCTCATCAGGTCTACTGGCATTTGTGTTCAGTGCATCAATTCTGTTCTTGAGATGTTCAAAAAGTTCAGGCGAGAGAGACTCAGTATCATATTTTGACTCTTGTCGATTTGTTTTCAATTTCTTCAGCTTTATCCTGAACTTTCAGATGAGCAATTGTTGGTCTATCCCACAGTCAGTCCCTGGTCTAGTTTTAGCTGCTGATATAGAGCGTCTCCATCTTGCCTTCCCACAGATGCAGTCCATTTGTTTTCTGTACATTCCGTCTGTGGAAGTCCATGTGTATAGTTGCCTTTTGTGTTATGGAAAAATGAACAAGTCATTAGTTTTGCAAAATTTTATCATATGATCTCCAGCCTAATTTCTATCTCCAAGTCCATATTTTCCACTGTTTCTTCCTCTTTATTTCCAAGTTTTTCATTCAAATCACTAATAACTAACAGTGCATTTTGACTGCATGCTGGATCAGCTTCTAACTGAAGTAATTGGTAGAATTCTCCAATTTCTTCATCACTAGCTTTTGTGGTTGCTGCATAAAGTTGAAGAATTTGATTTTCTTGAAGGTCAATCAATATAATCCCATCACAGAGAGCATTGTACTTCATGATGGTTTTAGCAAGATCCTTTCTGGCAATGACATTCCTCTTGATTGTGTTATTCTGCTCACAGGAAAGCATATGATTTTCTGACTCAAACAGTCAGTACCAGTCCATTTCAGCTCACTAATACCTACAATGTTGATCTTCATACATTTCATTTTTGACCTCCTCTAGTTTTCCTAAATTCATACTTTGCACATTCCAAGTTCTAATCATGAGACAATCTTTGCAGCTATTTCTCTTTCACTTGAGTCATGCTCCATCAGCAAAAGAATATCCCTAAGGTTCTAGACTCATGTCACCATGGTCAACTTCCCTCAAGAAATCAGCTCTTATTCAATCATGTTTTTCGTTCCCTGGGATTTGAGGGGCCGGCGTCTGCAGTATCTCCGACAATGTTCTGCTTCCATTGTTTAGGCTTTCAGTATTTGAAAATGCTTGGAAGCCAGGCTTCTGATTCTGAAGTGGGGACCACAGTCCTTCTTTGTTGTCTGACTTAGTCTGGAAACTAAGCTGAAGCCTGTTCACTTTGGGTGAGCCTGTTGGCACAATAAAGAAAATCCCTCCAGATTCCTTTCCCTCAAACCTAAAAAGTGATCTGCATGACTAACAACAAAAATAATAAAACATAAGGTGGAAGAGTAAAACTGAAAGAGACCTGGAGTCTTTAGGGACAAAAAAGTTCATTTTACTGATGATGATGATGATGATATGGGGAAAAATCTGGAGTTGGAAAACCAAAAGTTAAGAACACCATGAACATATCTCAAGATGAAAAAACTGAAGAAGAAAAAATTCAAGCCTCCAGTTGAAATAGTCAAAGTTTCTATGGGCAAAATCTTGAATGATACAGGCATGATCCAGAGAAGATGGAATGAGTGTGCAGTCATTGTATCAACAAGCTTCGGTTGAATCCAACCATTTTTAATAAGCAACTTCTGATGGTGCGATCATTACTGAGGGGCTGCGATCTGAAAAGTTTAAGGTAAGAAACTCCCCGTGGCTCCTTGGAGAAAGACAGGGCTTTCTATTCTTGTCCAGTCACCATCTTGGAAACGCACAGGGGGTAGTTCTACCTTGTCCTATAGTGGGGCTATGAATCGGTTTAACTCGATGGCAGTGGGTTTTGTTGTTGTTTTAAAATCCGATCAGGAATGGAGAGTACTGAAGAAAGCTGCACTGAAGACATTAGCATAAAATAAGGTTCAGAAATTGGTGCATTAACGATTGAAAAGAACTGGAAGCATTCACAATTCTAAGCCAATAAATCTGGAAGACAACTACCTGGCCAATAGATGAGACACTGACTTGTGCAAACCAGCCACTGTTTAAGGAATTCAACTGGAATGACATGTTTGAAAGGCCATGACCCATTGCCATCAAGTTTATTCTGACTTATATAGTGCAGAGTACAACTGATCCATAGAGATTCCAATCTGACAATCTTTATGAAAAGTTAGGCACATTTTAGACAATAGAGAGGCTGGTGATTTCTAAACATCAGCTTTTGAGTTAGCAGCTGCGCACTTCATCATTGTACCATTAGGGACATTGGAGAGACGAGGGGTCTTGAGGAGTTCCTTACTGAGATACCAAGCAGCAGTCAGCTAACAGTCATGTGATGGTGCCGTCATGGACGTGCCCACTTGAATGTACACGCCATGGAGTTTTCTGATGATTGCAGCCCCAGGGATGGATGACAGTTTTCTCAGGACAGGATCCCAAAAAAAGACTTACCAGGAAAACCCTTCCAAAATTTCTGATGTGATTCCAAAATCTTGATGAAAATTATATGGCTACTTCAAGTAGCTAAGTTTTGGAATAATTTATGAGGCAAAAATATCTGCAACAATTGCTTTTGATCAAGAATATAAGGATAGCACAATTACCTTAGACTATTTTCTATACATCATCTGGTTGAACATAGAGCCTCTGTAGGAACCCTGGTTGTGTAATACTTACATTTTGAGCTGCTAATCATGAGGTCAGGAGTTTGAAACCACCAGCCACTCTACAGGAGAAACATAAGGCTTTCTGTTCCCTTAATGAATTGTATCTCAGAGACTCATGAGGGAAGTTCAGTGGGTTTGTTTGATTTGAGGGTTGCTATGAGTCAGCAAGTCAACAGAACCCAAGTCTTTTCTGTGTCTCTTGGGGCAATATAATTTCTCTTTCATTACTTTATTCTAAAATAAATATAACTCTAATCTTAAGCCTTTTTTAAATTTTGGAAAGCATTTAAAGTGACAAAATTTTAAAGGTAACATTTTACTGCACATAATAATATACTTTTTATAATTCCCTAATCTCCATATCTGCAGTTTAATCACATTTATCATTCCTATTATATATTTATCATTCTCATCCTTTATACTTGGTTAGACAGCTGAATGCTTCTGTTTTTTATTTAATATTTTATAAAGTACTTGGATTTCTTTTGAATTAATTATTTTCATTTCTGCTATTTTTGTCTAGATTTCTGTGATTTACATATTAATATATCTATCCCATTTTCACAGATTTTTTTGTTACTTTTAAATAGAATACTTAGGTAATCATTTATTTAAAAAACAATGAGAATACGAATTTTCCCACTAATGATAAATGAGGTTAAAGTGTTTTAGGAAATAAAGGTAATATCCATTTCTTAATACTAAAGTTATTTATGTGCATACTTTTCACTTATTTTGAAAAGAATAGTGACATACTTTATACATGTTTAATAAATCTTTCCAGTCACTTTAGTATTGAAAATACCTTTTTAAAATTGAGTTTTATTTGTCTCTGTTTATTGTTGTGTTTTCAGGAACCCTGGTGGTGTAGTGGTTACGAATTGGCTATTAACTGCAAGGCCAACAATTTGAAACCAACAGCCACTCTCTGTGAGAAAGGTAGAGTTTTTGTCTCCCTTAACATAGAAACAGGTGTCCCCGATCTTAGAATCCTTGGGAGCTAGAATAGACTTCATGGCATGGAGTTTGCCTGTTGGGTTTTCGACGGCCTTACAGAGTACCGTGTCAGAGACTCACAGGGGCAGTGCTACCCTGTCCGAGAGGGTTGCTGTGACTCTGCCTTGGCTTGATGGCACTGACTGGGTTGTGACCCCATAATTATTGCCAAAGTAAAACAATGCTGTATAGTAACAGAACACACATTTAATCAGCCTATTAAATTCTCATTAATATTCTAGATATGCGTATTTATTTGTCACAATTTATCCTGTTTGTTTTAAACTTTTCAGTTATATTCTTCTGTTACTATGCTCTTTCAATTGATTTCTAGTGTTTTAATGTATTTCTGTTAGTTTTATTTTAGAATATCTGTAACTGACATCTTCTTGTAAATCATATCAATATCACACTACAATAATTTCGTATGTTTGCTCTTGTCCTTTGTAAAATATTATTCATCCAGCATCAATCCTTCTCATTGGAGCAAAGACAACATTTTCTGTTGTGTTAATTTGATTTTATGCTAATTATTGCTTTCAATGTGTCATTCTTTATAGTGTTGAACTTCCTTTGATGCTTCTTAAATTCTACCAAATTGCTTTACATTTTGTATTCTAATGTCTATTTTTAATGATTTTATCTATTTTTATAAAATTTGTTTATAAATTTATTTATTCTTGAATTAAACTATATTATATAACTGAAAGATTAAAGAATAAATTATTTGAACTCTTCTATCTACTCTGCTGTTCCACAAGTAAAACTTAGATGTGTTTAATTTGTCTCTTACATTCCTTACCCTTTAAACATTTTTTTAATTTAAATATTTTTCATTGAAGGTAAAACTACATCCAATATAAATAGTCACATTGATGAATCAAAAAGACTACCAGTTCCCCGAACTACCAGGACTCCAAAACCTCTCACTAGTGACAACCTATCTTAATACTCATAATTGTTCATACTGATATTCACTTCCAGAGTTCTTTATAACACTTTTTTACTATATGTTCCTTTTTTATATTTGAGATATAGTTTACTACATAATATGCTGACATATATTCTATTATCTTGTTTGCAAGCATACTTTGTGTCCTTTCCCTTTTATAAGTATTACCCAAACTATTTCCCTCCCTCCACACATAGGCTTACACTATAATTTTGGTTAAATTAGTCTTTGATGTTAATATTATTATGATTATGTCCAAAAGAAAAAAACACACTCACTGTAATCAATCTAGTTGATTCTCATAGTGAGCCATTGGACTAGGAAGAACTGATCTTGTGGGTTTTCAAGACTGTAAATCTAAAGAGTCGAGCCTTGTCTTCCTCCCACGGAGCAGTTGATAGTTTTGAACTACTGACCTAAGGTTTAGCAGCCTAGCACATAGCCACAAAGCAACCAGGATCCTTTATAACTATATAGAAATATTAATAATTGAGTTAAAAATATTCTTTAAATATATTACCTTTCTTACACAGAAATCTCTTAACCCCACCCCAGAGGGATACGATTGCTAATTATTTTTACCTTAGCCACATATTCATTTATGAATACTTCATTTATCATTAATTCATTTATCATTGACTGTAGCTATATAAAATACTTAAAGAATAAAACAAAAGCAAATCCAAAACCTTTCAGTATAATCAAGTCCACCAGGTTGTCTTTCCCCTACTCATACTGTCCTATATTCTTCGAATCTTCTTACTCCCACTTCAAAATAATTCCCAATGGCTTTCCTAGAGTTTTCATCCACTCGCGTTCTGAGAATTGTCATTCTTTCTTTTCAGTGTAAGACTTTTCTTTTGTGGATATCATGCTAGTACTTTATAACTTATTCCTATTTCAGTAAATTCTGGGACAGATAAATAGAATACAAGTATTTTTAAATATTACATGTAAAACTGACAATCCTAATTTTAAATTTGATTTTTTATGTTAATTTGTATAAAATATAGATAAGAAATTTTATTTCCCCTAAAGTTCTTAACATTATTTCTATATCGACTTCTTATTAGTATCATTGTTCTATGACTGCAGTTTTCCTTTCAGAAAAAGAGTTTATCACTCTTCATTGCTGGCATTCACAAATCTCACCATTATATTTGGGGGCGTGGGAGTCTTGTCCTTGAATGCACAGAGGCCTGCGGAGCTGGAGCCTTGCCTTCTTCAATTCTGTCAGTATTTCCCTTCCTTCCTTTCTTCCTCTCTCCCTTCTTCCCCTCCACATTTTCTTGACTTTATGCTGGAAAAAAAAATCAGAAATGGTTTCATCAGTGGAACAGCAGAGAACTACCAGAAATTCAAGCTGAAGTCAGCATAGAGTGTGGAAAAAGGGATATTATTGGTGATATAGAATGAGTCTTAGTTGAAAGCAGTTAATGCCACAAAGATGTTTACCTGCGTTTCGTTTTAATGCACAGCTATTCTACTGTGGAAAGCATAACACATCGTGAATCCTAGCGGCATATGGCCGAGGGGGCCATCTCTGACCTCTCTGGCTTCCCTCCATGCTCCATCCTTCTTTCCTTATTCTCACATCAACCCTCCCGCCCGTGGCCAGCTACTTCCATACCTGATTCAATGGTGTATTGCAATTGCCACACAGAAGTCACACAAAATCCTCACGTGATGGAAGCGTGTTCCAGGAGTTGGGACCGAGAACACGTTGACTGGTAAGTGCAGGGTAAGCAGTTGGGATCCAGCAGCAGCAGCTCTCTGGGAGAAAATTTCTGAAAGTAACAGCGGCAGATCACCCAGTGCCATTGGTCACGAGGAGCCAGAATCTACTTGACGGCAGTGCGTGGCGGTTTTGCTTTTATTAGGGGAGTTACCAGGTCATCACCAGCCAGAAGTAGCAAACATACCCCAGTAAGAAACAGTCATTGGTGCACATCAATACATCTCCTCAGCCCGTCGTCAAATCCCTCTCCAGTCCCAGCCCCTCAGCCACTAGGTCCTTGACTCTGCCTTGTGTCCCAGAAGGCCAGTCAGTGTTCTTCCTCCCAGTCCCATAGTTCTGGTCCCCCTCCTTTTCTGTCTCTTTGTTCCCTTGCCTGGACTTCTACTGTCAGCCTGGGCACTGCTCTTCGGCTCCACAGTCTCGTTTGCCCAGTCTGGGGTAGCTCTGGTCTGGGCCTACTCTACTTCCGACAAACTCTCAGACTTGCTCTACTGATGGGCTGAGGGTGTCTCTCTGGTTCTGAGATCGCTCACACTCAGAGGAATGGTTCTGAGAATGGCGTGGCTTTTGTCTTCCAAGGAAACAGAGAGGGTCAGGGGGGATTTGGTTGCATTGCACATGGAGTCACAGGGAGTATGAATTCATTTCACAGCACTTACTCTTGCTAAAAAGCAAAATGACCATCTACGACATTTCTCTCATTTTATTATGTATTCATTCTTGTATTTTTTCTTTCTTTGTATCGTTATATTTTGAATAGAAAAGGGATCAGAGCCCACTGATCGTTTCTCATTCACTTCCTTTCTGACATTCTTGTGCAGGTAGCGCTTCCTGGTCTGAGTCAGACCTCAACAGTCAAGGACACGGCCCTGCAGACTCCAAGTCTGTCCAAGACCTAAGAAGCCAGCTCCACATTTGAGAGGATCCCACACTTTCCCACGTCAGTCCTGCTGGCTGCAAGCGTGAGGCTTTCCCACTACTCTTTTTCAATACCAGTTACAGAGTTTCACACCCAGCTTATGTCACTTCTGGCCTGGTGTTTATAAATTCATTTTTTCTTTTTTCCCTTCAGGACACAAGTCATAAGCTCAAGGGTTCCCAGCCCCTCCCTCTGGCCTCCTGGTTTCCATTACTTTCTTGGTTTCAATAATTTGCTGGAATAACCAGTAGAGCTCCCAGAAAACATTTTGCTTACTATCATTCTTCTTCCCCCCACCCCTGCACAATGATTACAACTGCAAAGATATGTGAGCAGAGAATCTGAGAGTTTCCCTAAGAAGAAGCTTCCCAGGCTGCCCAAAAGACAGACCTCCCTCCCACAAGCCTCGGTGCCTTTTACTAATCAGGAAGCCCATGGGGTTTCTGTATTCAGAGCCCTCACTGGGGGTCTCATCCCGTGAATCATACTCTACCCTCTCTTCCCTGACAGCATTGGTATTATGCTGTGTGTTTTTCTGGGTTGGTTAGATTCCACTAAAGAATCCTTTCTTTTAGCATCACCTGTTAGGTTAGGGATATCTCAAATCCTTACCAAATACTTACACATTTTAGAGGTTACCTCTCAGAAGCCCCAAACAAGACAAGAAAAACAAGCAACTCAAAGCTTTTGAGTGCATTCTGACTCATAGTGATACCATAGGACACCGGAGAAGTGTCCCTTTGGCTTCCTGACACTGTCTATATGTGGAGGAGAGGAAAGCCTCATCTTTCTCGCTCTCAGGGGCTGGTGGTTTCCAACGTTTGCCTTTGTGGTTAGCAGCCCAGCTCAAAGCCCAGTAGGCCACAGGGCTCCTCCAGGAATCAGGGGCAAACTAAGTTCCGCAGGCAAACAAAAGAAAAGCCACAGTGACAGGCTTTTTGGGGAATTTTTTTCAGTCATGTTTTGTCCCCAGTATTTAACAGGGAATTATGAATCCTCCAGTTTTATTTTTGTTATTGTCTTGAATTAATTTTCAGTAGTATATTTGGAGAATAAATGAGTGAATTTCACTTCTGGTAATAAGTGGAAATGGCATTTAAAATATTTAACAATTAGCACAAGATAGGCACCGGCACCTTAGGATGGAGGGAAGAGGCATTGCGACCATGTGCACTAACTGCATATTGAACTGTTTCACTTATTTCTGTATTATTACTCATTTTTTTGTTTATCTTTTTCCTTTCCCTCCTACCTTTGAAAACAGAAGTTTGCCCATTACTATTTTATTCTAATTTTAACAATGATCGACTTCTAAAGTAAATGTCATTAGAAGTATGTTTTTGCACATATTAATAATAATATATTTAAACTAATAAGTTGTACTCTATTGAATTGCTCCAATTTTTATTATGGATTTTGGAGTATAATATCACATGGAGTATAATACATGATGGTCTTCTTTTCTTCCATTTCTTGTTTTTAAAATATTAACTTAATATTAATAATTTAGCATGTATTTAAATAATTAACATGATTCAGTTAAATAATTAATTTAAAAAGATTGAATCTAATCTTTCAGTAATTAACTATGGGAATTGATTTTTAAACACATGTTTTCAATCAGTAGTTTATTTCTGTGTGAAATTAAAGAGTCTAAAATTCAGTTACTTCTTTCAAAAATCATGTTGTATGTACTTATTTTGGAAGCACAAATCTTCTAATACATATGTTCCCATGCATACTTTCCCCAAACCTAGATATTAAGTTATGTAAATGACTCCCCATTTTCAATTTTTATATATTTTGAAAAATCTTATCTTAAGAAGAATATTTGATGCTAACTTAGCAATTTATGAGCCCACAGATAACTGACAAAGAATCCAGAAAGACTTAAGCCATCCAATCATGAAAGCATCATCTCTGGAATTTTTCCTGTACTTGATGCAAGTGCTCTGCCTACAGCCAGAGAAGCAAAGATGAGCCATAATACCTCTACCTTGCTGACATTTGCAGAAGATCCGTCCATAGAAAATTTACATTCAGGAGTGGGGGTGGGGTGGGGGAGCCCCTGGGTGTAAAAAAAAAAAGAAAGAAAAAAGAAAATTTACATTCCAGGTATGCTTATCTCTATAAAGAAAAATACTAGACAATAATTACAGGGCAGGTGATTTTTATTTCAACACTAAGTAGTCAAATGTGTATATTTTGCTTATTTTTTTCTCCTTATGGCTATATGGCCCAATGAAGCTATCTTGTAACTTACCCATAGAGCCAAGGACTGTAGAACATCCAGATGGCCAGTCAAAGGGAAGCTCACGTTAAGAATGTGCAAGGGAAACCCTAAAGAGAAATTCTCAGCAGGGGTACTTAATTTCAGCATAAGGTGCAGGTTGCTTTAGTTAAGATTTATTGGGTAATTCACCTAAACTTATTTTTGTGTGTGTGTATAAGAAATAATTTATACACAAGAGCAATTGAATATTGAGAAAACATTACAGTCTAGTCCAGATTAAGTCCATAAGTCTGATATTAGTCCATATGTTCAATACTAATCTATAAAGTCCTCTTCAGACTCATGAAACACATGCAAATGATGCCAAATTCAGGAATATCACAGGCCAGGGGGTGGAAAGTCTTGTGAATCCAGTGGTGTTGTAAGCATCTCAGTGCTGGCAGGAGTCTCCACGTGGCTCCTCCAGCTCCCAGGGCTCTTGCTGCATCAGGGTAGCTTCATGTGGTTTCTCGTCAGAATTGACTCACACGCAGGGAGTGAGCATGTGTCCTACCCCAAGGAACTACTTATCTCCGTAGCACCTCCAAAACAGTCATCAAGCTGCAACCTGATTGACAGGTAAACTCCACCCCTTCACTTGTAATCCTCTCAAATTGACAACCTATAACCCCCTCTCAGGGGGATGAACAATGGAAAAGTGGATGAGGGTGATGGAGGATGATGTAAGATATGAAAATAATAGTCTCTAACTTATCAAGTGTTCATGACGGAGGGGAATAAATGGGGAGCTGATATCAGGGGCTCAAGAGAGAAGAGAATGCTTTGAAAATGATGATGGCAGCATATGTGCAAATGTGTTTGACACACTAGATAAATGTGTGGTTTGTGATAAGACATGTAAGAGCCCCAATAAAAGTATTTAATAAAATATTACAAATAAAAATAAATCATAAGTAAAAGAAAAAAATACTCGATATAATTCTAAGGTTTTACATAGTTTTGATAGATCATCAGGATCTAAATTACCTTCTGAATATGTTTAAATAATTCTAGGAATATTAAAAATCTGTATAGTAGCATGACAAGTATTAATTTATTAGGTGTGGCTCCGTTGTTGTAAAAGAATATTATTGAAAGTTCTGTCCTTACACTAAACCCCATTGTTTGTATAGATAATGTCCAGTAACTTAAGAAGTCAATCTGTACAAGTCAACAATTCATGTATTTCAGTTCATAGCTGGCCTATACTAGTATACTTTCCTTTTTTTTAGCCTAAACATATTTTAAACAATCATTTCTTTTAAAAGCACTAATTAATTACAAAGCTTTTATAAAGTATTATGTGCTCTGTAGGGGGATAGCAAGTAACCAAATGTGCCCTATAGGAGGATGCTAAATTACCAAAACAGGTTTAAAAAATATGCAATCTTATTTTGAAAGGGCATTATGAAAAGTTTGTAGTTAGCAGGCAAAAATATTTTATTTCCATCTTAAATTTAAAAATAGCTAAAACATTACTATTCAGACTATGGATTGTGTCCAAGGCTATAACATGGAGGCAGTATTGTTGCTTTTTTTGAAAGATAAAGCAAATATTTTTGTCAATTGAAAGCAGAAATCCAAAGCAATTAAATGTCACTACTACAAAATTAATCAATGATTTTCAGAATCTTACATAGAAAACAAAATTTCCAGGCATGTATCTCATACCACATAAGCCCTCCAGGAAGATGCATTCCTGGCTGGTGATATTTCCCTCTGTGTCTATTTAATTTGCAGAATTATTTGGGTTTTTCACTGTTGCTGTTAGATACTGTTGAGTCAGTACTAACTCATAACAACCCTTTGTGAACTAGATGAAAACCCTTCCCGGTTCTGCAACGTCCGCACAGGTGCTCCTGTGTTCAAGCCTGTGGGTTCAGCGACTGTGTCCATTCATCTTGTTGAAGGGTTTCTTTTCTCTTTTTCCAACTGCCTCTCTTCTTTCCCAAGCACGATGTGTTTCTCCAGGGACTGGTCTCTCTGACAACACAGGCAAAGTATGTAAGATGAGATCTTGCCATCATTGCAGCTAAAGAACATTCTGGCTGTACTTCGTCCAATATAGATGGATTCGTTCTTTGAAAAGGTCACTGTACTTTCAATCTTCTCGGTCAGTACCATAACACAGATGCTTTTATTGTCCTTCAGCCTTCCTTACTCAATGTCCATGCATACGAGGCACCTGAAAATATCATGGCGAAGTCAAGCTCTTCTCAATCCTCAAAATGGCATCCGTGCTTTCCCACACTCCGAGAAAGCCTTTTGCAGCAGGTTTGCCTAGTGCTTGTGTCCTTTTATCTCTGGACTGCTGCTTCCATGAGCATTGATTGTGGATGCAAACACGACAAAATCCGTGACACCTTCAGTCTTTTCTTCATGTTTGTCATGATGTTACTTACTAGTCTAATTCTGACTTTTTTTCCCCTTTTCTTTACATTGAATTGTAATCCATACTGAAGGCTCTTCCTCAGCAAGTGCTTCAAATCTTTCTCGTTTTCAGTAAGTAAAAGTGTGTCATCTGTGTATCATGGGTTGTTCATAAACCTTCCTCTAATCATAATGCCGAGTTCTTCTTCATCTAGTCCAGCTTCTCTGAGTAGGTTATTTCATTAAACTCATATCCATATCAAGTATAAGTTTTTGCTTTAGGTGCCATGAGGTCAGTTCTGACTCTTGGAGACTATTTGTACAACAGAACAAAACACTCCCCAGTCCCGTGTCAAAGTGAATAGTACAAGTATGGCTGATTCCCAGGTTGTAGTTACTGTGTCTATTTTTGATGAGGTTGTAAATTGCATAATCACTATGCTAAATTCATTGTAAGTGATCTTTAGTTAATGTACTATGCAGGTTATTCTAATATGTAAATCAATATACATGTAGTCCCAATTTATAAGATGTTCAAGATCTAAGAAATCCACTTATGACAATTCCTCTTTTGTAGGTTTTATCATAATTAATTTGTTCTACACACATTCCAGTGCCTAATTAGCTGTTTTTATCATTTGCATGGTTACAAAGACACGTAAAGATTGGACTTAAACTCCAGTAATAGACACTGAAACATTTTCAGCTGTTGAACTTAGTTAGATAGAAGAGTGGAGAAAGAATTGCATTCTAAATTGGGAGCTAGGCTTAACAAGGTTTTCATGTCATCCATAAGGTTGTAAGTGACTAATTCCTCAGAAGTGGACAGCCTATTCTTTTGTCAGTCTGTTTTTACTCTGGAAGTTCTACGAAACCTGTTCATTTTGGATGACCCTGATGTATTTGAAAGAGCAGTAACATAGCATCTAGAATCACAGCAACACATTAGTCACACCATTATATAAAAAAAAAGACAAACAAGAGAACTGAAATCTTCACAAGCCGACCAATAGGTAGCATCGTGATAAATGGAAAAATGATTAAGGTTGTCAAATAGTTTGTCTTTCTTGGATCCACAATGAGTGGTCATGAAAGCAGCAGTCAAGAGATCAAACGACAAACCACATTAGCTAATTCTTCTGCACAAGAACTCTTTCAAGTACTGAAAAGCAAGGATGTTACTTTGAGGACCAAGATGTGCCTGACCCGAGTCATGGTATTTTCCATTGCTTCATATGCATTTGAAAGTTGGACACTGAATAAGGAAGACCGAAGAAGAATACATGCATTTGAATTATGGTGATGATGAAGAATATTGACATCGCAGTGGATAAACCAAGTCTGTCTTGCAAAAGTGCAGCCAGACTTCTTCTTAGAGGTAAGGTTGGAAACACTTCATCTTACATACTTTGGACATATTGTCAGGAGAGATGTCCCAGGAGAAGGACCTCATGCTTGGTAAAGTAGAGGGACAGTAAAAGAAGAAGAAAACTCTCTAAAGGATGGACACAGTAGCTGCATAATGGACTCAAACATAAGATCAATTGTGAGGAGGTCACAGGACCAGGAGATGCGCTATTAGTTTGTAAATAAAATGTGACTATGGGTCAGAACTGACATTATGGCCCTGAACAAGAACCCCTATAGGTTAATTCAGTAATTAATTGAAACAGAGTTTGCACACAGTATAAATAATCTAATTTGTATACACACATACACAATAACACAAATACAAAAGAAAAAAAACACAAAGTTTGTATCAAAATGCCTAGGTATAGCTACAGAACTAGAGACAAGGAACATGGGATTTGGCATCAGACAGAAGTAGTTTGGAAATCCAGTAATTTCATGTCAATCCCATTTAAATTTACAGAGGTTCCACTTCAGACAACCTTAGTGTCCTCATCCATAAAAACAAGGTAGTCATGCAAATTTTCATATTGATATAGATTTACATAAGAAGCCACGCACAAAACATCCTTATTTCAATTTCTTTTTAAAATTTATTTTATTTATTTATTTTATACATCATTTTATTGGGGGTCCTTACAGTTCTCATAACAATCCATACATCAATTGTATCTAACATATTTGTACCTATGCTGCCATCGTCATTTTCTTTCTTTCTTTTTTGATCATTTTATTGGGGGCTCGTACAACTCTTACCACAATCCATTTATCCATCCATTGTGTGTCAAGCACATTTGCACATTTGTTGCCCTCATCAATCTCAAAACATTTTCTTTCTACTATACCTCTATTTTACTCATATTATAACTGTACTGATGAGCTCTGGTGCTACAATAGCTAGGTTCCAAACCAAAAGATTGGTGGATTGGAACTCCCAGCCAATCCCCAGGAAAAGGTAGTGGTCATCTGTTCCCATCTAGAAAAACCCGCTGCAGCGGTTCTCCTCTGTCCGTTAGAGTTTCTGTGAGGCACATTTGCCTAGACAGTACACAACAACATCAAAAACAATTGTGCTGTTAATTGTTGTTGATTGTTGCCTAACAAATTTAGACTCAAGGTAATCCCTCATTACAGAAAAAAAACACAACACAACAACCTCCCCAAAGACTTTTCAAGGTTGCGACATTTCCCAAGAACTCATCAAGTCTGCCTTATAAAGATGTTTCTATGTAGGTTTGAACAACGGCCTATTAACCTAGTACTATAGGTTATAGTACTAGCTAGGAGCCATGAACGTAGCCAAGCAGTTAATACTATAGTTATCATTGTCTCTCTATGTATCCTCCCATCCATCTTTCTTTGTATTTGTATCTTAACTCAATGTCATTCACATAAGAAATGGGCAATACCTTAAGAAAGGCAAATTATTGTACAAACAGAAAAAAATGAAAGTCTTTTGTGGAGTAGAAAAGACATGATGCAAATTAGATTTGAGCTGAGGATATAAAAGAGCCCCAGCACCCAACTCCTTTGACCAGCCCCAAACCAAAAATTCATTTCAGAGTTATGCAGGACAAAGCACATCAGAAGAGAAGGGAGGAGATTCGGGTCCCTCAAAAGGGCCCAGAAGCCCTGTTTACTTGGTCAAGCCTCGTGTACATGGCCAGAATATCTTCAAGAGAGTGAAAAGCAGAGAGAATCTGGCTTCTTTCTCAGGTTGTCCACAGAAAGAAATTTAATTCCCAGAAAAACCAATGGTTGCATCAAATATTTTAAAAAGAAAGATCTTAAAAAGCATCATAAATGTGTGTTTTTTGCATGATCATGAATTGTGTGTGTGTCACAGTGGCACGGCATTTACAGACATGTCACCTGAAGTACGGAACTCCGGTGCTGTGACGGACTTTGAGTGGTGCTGCTAATGGCAAGGGCAGCCGTTAGAACTCACTGGCCGCTCCACATGAGAAACATAGCATTTCTGCTCCCATAAGGGGAAATAGATCTATGAGCCTACATTTATAGGGTTAGTATTAAGGTAGCAGAAGGACATTGGGCCTCCACTCAAGTACTCCCTCAATGCAAGAA
>NW_022111368.1:31805673-31816985 GCF_000313985.2 Echinops telfairi
AAAATGAGGACCTAATGTCGGGGGTTTGAGTGGAGAGAAAATGTTTTGACAATGATGTACAAATGTGCTTTACACAATTGATGTGTGTATGGATTGTGATAACAGTTAAAATGTTATAAAAAAAAAAAAGAGTTACAGCCTCAAAACCCAAAGAGCGCGATGTACTCCATCCCTGGGGTCACTAATGAGTCAGAGTTGAATCAATGGTAGTGACTTCACTTTGAGGTTCTGTATGTAAAGGGGAATTTCCAAGTAGATTATTAAAAGATTCATGATCTACCTTTGTGAATACAAACAAAATATCAGGTTGTTATATCAACAGGTCCCAGAAGAGATGTTACAATCAATAAGTAGATGACCCTCCCCAAGTAACAACCCCAATATGCTGTTATTATGCAAGATTCATTTGGAATATAACACAATGATGGGAGAAAGAGAGAGGCAGGAACTGAGATTAAAAATTTCTCATCTCTTAAAAATTTATAGTTGAACATAGGTTAAATTCCCGATAAACAAAAATTACCCATATATATCTGATTGTGGATAATTTCAATGCTGTGTGGGGAGCATCCAAAGAAGACAAAGAGTATACACAGAATCACTATACCAAAAATAACTAGTCAACATTCAACCATTCATGAGGTAGGAAGAGCCATTCAAAGAAGGAAGAGCCATTAGTACTGAGTAGGTAGGCTAAGCTGCAATGAAAGCATTAGCCAAAAATAAGGCTCCAAAAATCGATAGAATATCAGTTGAAATGTGTCAGTAAGCTGATGAAACACTGGAAGCACTCACTAGTCTATGCCAGGAAATGTGGAAGACAGGTCCTTGGCCAATAGACATGAAGGGATCCATATTTGTACCCATTCCAAAGAAAAGTAGTCCAACAGAATGTGCAAATTATAGATCAATATCATTGATACCACATGCAAGTAAAATTTTGCTGAAGATCAATCAAAAATGGATACAGCAGTACCTTCAAGAGTTGCAAGAAATTCAGACCAGATTTAGAAAAGGAAGTAAAACAAGGAATATCATTATGATGACAGATGGATCTTTGCTGAAAGCAGAAAATATCAGAATGATGGCTATTTGTGTTTTATTGACTATACAAAGACACGATAGTGTGTGGATCATACCAAACTATGGGTAGTCTTAAGAAGAACGGAAATTCCAGAACACTTCATGATGCTCCTGTGGAACTTATATATGGAGCAAGAAGCAATTGTGCAAACAGAACAAGGGAATATTTAAAATCAGGGAATATTTGAAATCAGGAAAATGTCATATCTTCCTACAGTACTTATTCATTCTGTGTGCTGAGCAAATAATCAGAGAAGCTGGATTATATTAGAAGATTGCACAATCAGCTTTGGCAGAAGGCTTACTTCCATCCCGTGTATGCAAATGACATCACCTTGCCTGCTGAAAGTGAAGAGGATATGAAGCGCTTGCTGATGGAGATCAACAGTTGCCACCTTTGGTGTGGATGGCAGCTAACTCCAAACAAAGTGGAAAATTTTTCACAGCTTCACCAAAAGCATACATGATAATAAATAGCGATAGATTGAGATTGAGAATTTCTTCCTGCTTAGATCCACACTCAATGTTTATGGAAGCAGCAATCAAGAGATCAAGATATGCATTGCATTCAGAAAATTTGCTGCACAAGACTACTTCAAAATGATGAGAGGCAAAGATGTTACTTTAAGGACTATGTTGCACCCAATCCAAGCCATGGTATCCTCCATTACCTCATATACATGTGAAAGTTGAACATTGAATAAGGAGGAATAATCCATGCATTTGTATTACAGCTCTGGTGACGAATGTTGAAATTACCATCGACTACCCAAGGAACAAACAGATCTCTTGGAAGAAGTACATCCATATTTCTTTGATGCCTCAAGACTTCATTTCACATACATTGATTATGTTATTAGAGACCAGTCCCTGGCACAGGACATCAGGCTCAGTAAAGTGAACATCCCACAACTTGTCTGTCAGTTTGTCATCCTGTAGTGGCTTGTGTGCTGCTGTGATAGTAGAAGCTGTGTCACTGGTCTTCTAAATGCCAGCAAGGTCACCAAAGTGAACAGGTTTCAGCAGAGCTTCCAGACTAAGAACAGACAATGAAGGACTCTGCTCCACATTTTGGAGAAATAACTCGCTGAAAAACATATGTATAAATTCGAAGCATTTTCAAATACTAAAATTCTACACAAAGAAAGCAGAACCTTGTCAGAGTGCTGACAGCTGGAGCCCTTGGGTCTGTTGGCATAGAAATGTGATGCAAGCAGAGCAGATTTCTTGAATGGGAGTTGATTGTGGTGGTTTAAGTCAGGTAAAGCCTGTAGGAGTGGAGCCTTGGGAATCTTCATTGGCAGAAAGGGTATTGCTAAATCCATCCTGAAATATGACACTGTGTGTGATAGGACTATATCTATCAAACTTCAAGGATATCCAAGCAATACAACTATTCAACTTTATGCACCAACCACAAAAGCTAGTGATGAAGGTATTGAAGACATCTACCAATGATTTCAGCCAAATTGGATAAACATGTAATCAATAATCAATATACTTTAATAGTTATTAATGATTGGAATCCAAAAATTGGACAAAAAGAGCAAGGAATCATAGTTGAAAAATAAGGGATTGGTGATAGAATTGAAACTGCAGATCACATGATAGGTTTTTTCAAAACCAATGACATGTTCATAGCAAATACCTTTTTAACAACACAAAAGGCAGGTACACACATGGATTTCTCCAGATAGAATGCACAGAAATAAAATTGACTACACTGTAGTTGTACGAGCCACCCAAAATTAAAAAGAAATTGACTACATCTGTAGGAAGATAGAAGCACAGTATTAGCAGCTAAAATCAGATCAGAGGCTCACTGTGATATAGAACATAAATTGCTCATATATAAGTTCAGAATAAAGCTAAAGAAAGTTAAAACAAGGACATATGAGGCAAAATATGACCTTACATCTACCCCACCTGAATTTGAGAACATCTCAAAAACATATTTGCAGCATTGAACACTAGCAACAGATGACCCAATGAGCTGTGAAAGACCCACAAAGCCATCCTTCATGAAGGAAGCAAAAAGTCATTAAAAAGAAAGTAAAGATCAAAGTGGATGATAGAAAAGACTCTGAAATTGTCTCTTACTTGTAGAGTAACTAAAGCAAATGGAGGAAAGGATGAAGTCAAGGAGCTGAATAGAAAATTTCAAAGGGCAACTTGAGAAGACAAAGCCAAATATAATAATGACTTCATGGACCTAGAATTAGAAAACCACAGGGGAAGAACATGCTCAGCAACTCTGAGACAGAAAGAACTCAAGAATAAATTCGAGCCTCGAATTGCAATTTTGAAATATTCTATTGGCAAAATATTGAATGATGAAGGAATAATCAAGAGGAGATGGAAAGAGTACCAGAGTCACTGTACCAAAAAGAACTGCTCGACAGGCAATCATTTCAGGAAGTACCATATGAGCGAGAACTAATGGTGCTGAAGAAAGAAGTTCATGTTGCGCTCAATGCATTATCCAAAAACAAGTCTCTGGAAATTGACAGAATACCTATTGAAATACGCATTTAAATGTTTCAACAAGCTGAAGAAACACTGGAAGCACTCACTTGTCTGTGCCAAGGAATTTGGAAGACAGCTACCTGTCCAACGGAGTGGAAGAGATCCAGATTTGTGCCCATGTCCAAGAAAGGTGACCCAACAGAATGCTCAAACTAGGAAATAATACCATTGACATTGCAGACAAGTTTTCCTTAATATCATCCAACAAGGACAGTAAGACTGTATTGTACATATTTTGTACATATCATCAGGAGAGACCAGCCCCTGGAGAAGGGCATCATGTGTGCTTACAGTGGAGGGGTGATGAATAAGAGAAAGACCCTCAGTGAGATGTTTGACACAGTGGCCGTATTGATGAGAACCCATTTTGAGGATGGTGCAGGACCATGCAGTGTTTTGTTCTGTTGTGCATAGGGTCTGTAGGGGCCAGAGCTGACTAGATGGCATTTGACAACGACAAAGTGGAATTCATTGAAACAAGACCAGTTTGCTAATGACAAGCATTGCTTGTCATCCTTTGTACTACTCTTGTAGACATATTTTACTTACATTGAACTGTCCCATCAGCCATCTTCTTGTCTATGAACGACAAAGAAAAACATGCCACATTTTGTAGTCGAGGTGTTTTTAAACAACCTTCAGGGAAGGAATGGTAGATATGCTTCAAAAGTCACTTTCTTCCTTGTATTTATTATATCAGTATCATTTTTTTATTAGCACTTCACAGAGGAGATCCACTGTAGCAGCCATTCAAATCTATCAGTTAGTTCTCTCAAAGGAGTTAAATGAGTCGTGGCCTGGGATAATTACCAAAATCGTTCTAGCCTGGTGAAGTGGATAAGAAGTGCACCAGACATAAGTTTGAGGGGTGTGTTGTGTGAAACATCATTTCAATTTCCTTTGTGATCTCTATGTTTTACAAAGAGTCAATGTTTCTAATGTTAATTTAGAGAAAAGCTGAATTAATTAAATGGAGGTGAGGGGTTCCTTCTTGAAATGATTAGTTTAAGAACTGCTCCAAAAAATAAAGAAATAATTTTTTTAAAACCTAATGTAGGAATTTCATCAGGTAAGTATTTAAAGATTTTTTAAAAATCATTTTCTTAGGGCCTCATACAACTCTTATCACAATCCATACACACATCAATTGTGTAAAGCACATTTGTACATTTATTGCCCTCATCATTCTCAAAACATTTTCTCTCCACTTAAGCCCCTGGCATCAGCTCCTCATTTTGCCCCCTCCCTTCCCGCTCCCCCTTCCCTCATGAATGCTTGATAATTTATAAATTATTTTTGGGTCATATCTTACACTGTCTGATGTCTCCCTTCACCAGAGATAGTTTAAAAAAACAAATTTTACCTAGAAACCAAGGGATAATAAATGTTTGATCACAAAGTAAAAGCATTGTGCATCAAATCTCTGAATATCAACCAAAAAACCAAACTCATTGCTATTGAGTTGATTCTGAGTCATGGTGACCTCACGTGTGTCAGAGAAGACAGGAGCCTCGGTGAGTGTTCAGTTATCGCAATCGTGCATCACTCGCACATCAGGTCATGCTTCGAGGGTGTTGCTGGGTATTTTCAAGCCTTCCGTTTTTTAGTTAGCAGTTGAGTGTAAGCCACTTTGGTCCCCCAGGGCTTTTGTATCCCACTGGTGTCTTCAGATCCTGAGGAAAGGGCTTGATTCTCTTTTTCACACACTATTTTATGTAAAAGCATTTTCCTTTAGTCTGTCATCAATCTGCACCTTTCAGCAGAAGAAATAAAGGCAAAATTTGACAGCATGTTGTTTAAATGTATGGCATAAGTTATGTGTTTTACTGTCTTCTCTGAATTCTTCATAAGTTCTAAGGATTTAATCAACAAATTGAAAAGTTTCAATATTTCAAAGGGATTTGATTGAACGTATGTATACTAGTTTGTCTAATTTATAATCATCTCTGGACACTTAGCTTATTTACAAGTGTTAGCCTTTATAAAAAACGAAGGTGAGAGTATGCAAAATTTCACTTGATCACTAGTAAATCTTTGCATTTCCCAACTCAAAGGAACAAATTGTATTCACAGAAGCCCAGAGCACTGCTGTATTTCATGGAAGAATCATATAGAATAAATCACTCCTCCCATCAAACACCAAGACATATACTTCTCAAAAAAAATCCTTCTACTCTGGTTGGCTGGCTTAATTTGAGTTTTCTAGAGGTTTTTCTGTCAGATAAATATTGAACTTCTAACCAAAAGTGTAAATGTTCAAACCCAGAATGTACTACATGGGAGACATGTGACACTGTTGGCTTCTGTAAAGGTTTACAAAGCTGCAAACACTCTATCCAGTCTCTCGATGAGGATGCATTAACACATTGGTCATGGACTAGAGGAGCAAAACCAGTGAGGTGAACACAGACACATGAGGGTGCTTCAACAGTCCTGCAAAGTGGAATTAATATATAAGGTAGACTTTCCATGAAGTCTTTGAAGCACGCTCATGCATATGTGAGACATACTTCAAGAAACTGGCCTACACAGTGCTGAGCAAGTGTTATGGTTGGTGCTATCCAGTCAGATCCAGTTCATCCCAACCCTATGCTCAACAGAGCAAACACTTCCTGGTCGTACACCATCCTCATCTTGTTCTTATGTTTGACCCCATTAGTATAAGGCACTGTGTTAATCCACCTTGTCCAGGTTCTTCCTTTTTTATTTTTCTGTACTTTCACTCTACCAGACATGATGTTCTTCTCCAGGAACCCGTCCCTTTACGTGAGACTAAGTCCCGTGATCCTCCCATACAAGAAGCAGTCAGCTGCAGTTCTTCCAAGACAGATTTGTTTGTTGTTCTGGAAGTAGTCCGTGGTACATGGTATGCTCAATATACTTTGTCAGTACCATAATTCAAGTGCATGGACTCTTCCCCGGTCTTCATTATTCAATGTCTAACTTTCATATGCATATGAGGCAATGGAATACCAGAGCTTGGGTCAGACTCACCTCCGTCTTAAAGTGAAATCCCTGATTTTCAACACTTTCAGAAAGTCTTGTGCAGCAAATGGACTCAATGCCATGAGTCCTTTGATGTTCTAACTGCGGCCTCCATGAGTACTGATAGTGGATTCAAGTAAGAAGAAATCCTTGACAGCATAAGACTTTTCTCCGTTTATCATAATGTTACCTATTGGTCCAGTTGTGAGGATTTTTCTTTTATTTACATTAAATTGTAATTTATATTGAAGACTGAAATTGTTGATCTTCGTCAGCAAATGCTTCAAGTCCTCTACACTTTCAACAAGCAAGATTATGCCATCCACCTATCATAGGTTGTTAATAAACCTTCCTCAAATCTGGATGCCACATTCTACTTTATATAATCCAGTTTTTTTGATTATTTGCTCAGCATATATATTAGATAAATTGAGTTGTATCTAAAACATTGAGAAAGTTCAACCCTGATGCACAACTTTCCCGATTGTGAAACATACAGTATTTTCTTTTCCTGTTTGTACAACTCCCTCTTGACCCATGTACAAGTCCATGTGTACAATGAACTATTCTGGAAGTTCCATTCTTCTCAAAACTATCCTCAGGTTGTCATGGTCCGTATAGTCAAATTCCTTAACATAATCAATGAAACACAAATAAACCTCTTTCTGGAATTCTCTACTTTCAGTTTAGATTCATTTGACATAGACAATGATAGCCTTCATCCCACATCCTCTTTTGAATCAAATAGGAAGTTCCGGCAGCTCCCTGTCAATGTACTGCTACAACTTTTTGTTGAATAATCTTCAGCAAAATTTTACTTACCTATAATATTAATGATATTGTTCTATAATCTGTACATTCTGTTGGATCACCATCTTTTGAATGGGTATAGTATGAATTTTTTCCAGCAGTTGGTGAGGTAACTACCAAAGTTCTTGACATAGATGAGTGGGTGCTTCCATGCTCCATCCATCAGATTGTGCAAACCTTTACTTGGTGTTACGCCAATTCTTGGTGCCTTATGTTTGGCTAATGCTTTCAGTGCAACTTGGACTTCTTCCCTCAGCATCATTGGCTATTGCTCATATGTTACTTCTTGAAATGGTTGAATGTCAACTAGCTCTTTTTGGTACATTCTTTTCATTCGTCCTACATTCTTCCTGTACCTTTCAATATTTTGCTCATAGAATTTTTCAATATTCGAACTTGAGGATTGAATTTCTTCATCAGTGTTTCCATTTTAAGATATGGTTTTCCTAGTTTGTTTTCCAAGTCAAGATCTTTGCACATTTTAGTATAATACTTTGTTTTCTCAAATTGCTCATTGAGATTTTCTGTTCAGCACTTTGACGTCATCATTTTTCCATGTGCCTTGGCTACTCTATGATTAGGAGCAAATTTTAGTCTCTTCTAACATGCACTGTGATTTTTTTTTCTTTCTTGTCTTTTTAATAACCCTTTGCTTTCTTCAATTATTAAGTTCTTGATGTCATTCTAAATCTCATCAGCTTTTCTGTTACTCAATGTGTCAGAATTCTTCTTGACATGTTCTTGACATTTAGATGGGGTGTACTTAAGGTTGTATTTTCTTCAGCTTCAATCAATTGAAGATCTGTTACCCAGTCAGCCGTTGGCCTGGTTTTCATTGCTGATATTGAACTTCTCCATTATTTCTTTCCACAGATGTATTGAATTTGATTTCTGAGTATTCTATTTAGAGAAGTCCATATGTGTAATTGTTATTTGTGTTTTTGGAAAAAGGTATTATGAAGAAGTTGTTTGTTCATTGCTATAGAGTCAATTCTGACTCATGGTGACCATATAGGGGAGGGTAGAACTGCCCCTGTGGGTTTCCAAGACTGCGACTCTTCATAGGAGGAGAGAGCCTGACCTTTACCCCTTGGATATTACTGATGGTTGTGAACTTCCACCAACGCATAAAAGCACTATGCCAACAAGGCTCCTGAAGAAATCATTGGTCTTGCCAAATTCTTTCATTGATCTCCGGCTTCATTTATATTCTCAAAGCTTTTTCAGCTACTCTCCCTGTATCGCTTTGTTTTCAGCTCTGGCATTTGTATTATCAATAATTATGAATCCATCTTACTTGCATGTTTGCTCAATTTTAGACTTAAGATGCTAGTAAAAATTTTCCATTTTCTCATCATTAGCTTTAGTCATTGGTGCATAAATCTGAATAATAGCTGTATTGACTAGATTTCTTTGGGTGCCCTTACATAGATATCCTATCAGAGACCGCATTATACTTCAGGATAGTTCTTGGTGATGAATGCAACCCCATTCCCCTTGAATCTGTCTTTCCAAGCATAGGAAGTCATGATTGTCTAATTCAAAATCGACAATGCCAGTCCATTTCCGTTCATAATCCTAGGATATTGATCTCCATATGATCCATTTAATTTTTGATGACTTCCATTATTCCTTGATTCATACTTTCTACAATCCAAGTTCCAATTATTAATAGATGTTCATAGCTTTTTCTTCTCGTGTTGAGTCATGGTGCCTGAACAGTTGAAGGTCCTGAAGGCTTTGCTCCATTTATGTCATTAGGGTTGACTCTCCTTTGAGGAGGCAGCTCCTTCTCAATCATATTTTGAATGTTTTCCAACCTTAGAGATTCGTCTTCTGGCCCTATCTCTGACAATATTCTGCTGCTATTCATGAAGCTTTTAGTATTTGATGTTTCCCTGCTATTCATCAGGTTTTCACGAGATCGCTAATTCCTCAGAATTGGACACACTAATCCTTATTAATAGTCTGTAAAATCAGCTGAAACATGTTCACCTTGGGTGACCTTACTGGTATTTGAAATATCAGTGATATAGCTGCCAGCATTTCAGCAACACACAAGGTATTACTGACTGATAGTCAAATGTTGATTGAGCAAGTAGCTCGCACAATTGTGGAGGCTGGCAACCCCATATTGTGTGGATCAGATGACAGGCTACAGGTCACCTCTATTGGCTCAAGTGGCTGCAAGGGCAAGGTAACCCCAAATTTTCAGGTCAGGTAGCAAGTTATAGGCCTCTTCTGGAGCACAGGTTTATGGGGCTGGGCTATTTCAAAATTAGTAAGGGAGGCAAGCAGCCAAGACCCCGATGGATCATGTCCTAGGAACCAGTGATAGATTACCAGGATATTGCAATCTGAGTCAGAGAGATAGCTTTGCCAGTACATTAGTTAATATCATGGATGCACACCACACCTCCAAAGATACCCTTATCATCTGTTCATACCAAATCAGAAAGTGAGAGGTATAAAATAGCATTCACCAAACCACTGAGACTCAGAGCCAAGTCAAGTTGACACAAACCAATTGCCATCAAAGTTTGATAGCTGATTATGAAGAGCATAACTCTCATGCAACACACCTGGGTGACTGAACTCTCACATCCCCAATCCTTTAATGCATTCTGGCCACATTGTCCCAAATGGTGATTTGAAGCTTCAATAAGTCACAGGTAGACTTGAAGATTATTGATATATATTTTTTACATATGTAGTCTTCTCTTTCTTCTATCAAATATAATCTAAGAAATTTGAATATAGGCATTTTTCTATATATAAAGACTTTAGATATTTTTGGTTCAGTATACATTATGTCTATGAATATTACATATACTTATTTTTCATTTACACTAACTGTAGAATGCAGATAAAGAAAAATTTAAGTAACCTAAATATATATAAAGCTATATAAAATAAAACAACCCTACCAAAGCAGGAGGCAATGATCAACAGTGATACATCAGCAGAAATGACCCACAACATTTTCCAAAGACAGAATAACTAAGAGTCCTTAAAGAGAGATGAATCTTACAATACAATTGTATGTCTATAGGGAAATAGAGCATCTGATATGCTCTACTAATTTTTATTAAATCATAATGTACAGCATGATACGTGATTAGTAAAATGATATTACACAGGATCTGACTAAAACATTGTGGTTAACATGACTAGGATTGAGCATGCATGTGCTTTGTGCAGGAAGTGGTCCTAAGGGTTTCAGAGCACATCTCATAGCAATCCTTTTGGTGTTAGCAACATGATCCTCATTTTAAAGTTGAAGTGATCAAGTGAGTGAGAGGTTTTCAAAACTATATTACACTATAAGAAGTGAAAAAGGGGATTTGAATCTAATTAATAAGCCCTCTAAATTTATCAAGTCTAACCTACACTGAATGCAGAAGAAATAAAAGGGGTTAAAGATAGGGAACTGCAATTAAAAAAAAAATCCATTTGTGACGCCCGCATTAATAAGGAAATGTCAGCCAGAGTACAGAGATTGCTGCTTCCCGAAACAACAAAGGCTCTCAGATCAGGAGAGAATGAAAGGTGATACTAACGCATGGCATTAACCTGGTCTCAGGAAAAATAAGGATGGACAGGTGAATGAAAGCATGCTGGTTGAACTCTATTTGGTATTTTTTTATTTGGGAACTTTCAGAAGATATGCTGATTGATTTCATACAACCAAACTGGGTGAAAATCAGAAAGCAGTCAACAAAATGCTGTATTCAGTAATAAACTCAACATGGATCATAAAACTAGTGAAAATCATGAGTAATTTCTATTTTTAAAAAGAAGGGAACAGGCAGCAGACACCAAATAACAAAAACCATCACTGTGTGACCATCTTCCACGCATAAACGCTGAAGATGAATGTGTGCATAAGTAAGTGTGGTGAAGAAGGC
>NW_022111368.1:31817656-31819778 GCF_000313985.2 Echinops telfairi
TTCCGGGAACCCAAGAGGCAAGAAAATTTTGGGAATGATGAGGGCAACAAATGTATAGATGTGCTTTACACAATTGATCTATGTATTGTGACGAATTGTATGAGCCCCAATAAATTGATTAAAAAAAAAAAAAAAGAAAAAAAGAAAAAGAGATAATTTTTCATCTTAGATTTCTTTTTTTTAATGGAAAAAATATTCAGAAAAAAGGTAGTATAAAAGATGAGCCAGTGAAAGGATACTGACTTAAGCAACACTTTTGAGAACCACAATAATCCCGGAAGGTCTCCATCTTTGTACTTCTTTCTGAATGCCCGTCTTGATCCCTCAGTACCTCAGTTGGATGTTATTTATTTTCAAGAAAAACTGTAGTAAACATTTGTCATTTTGAGGAATTTCCACATCAAACTAATTTTCCAATTCAGGAAAGTGTCCAATATGATACAGTTTGAATGGGAGGCCGAGCGTCATCTGCCACAATGGAGGCTGTTCTGCTTCTTGTCATAGGCCAGTCAATCTCAACTCAGGACGGAATGCCTTCTTGTCACCCAAGGCAGCCATGATGTTTTAAAAAAGCGTTGGTAGTATCATGTCAATAGTTTCTATTTTAACTTGCTATACTTTCTCTTTACCTTCAGAAGCTTCCTGGGGGGTCATCTTATTTCCCAGCCTGCTCATTCCCTCAATCAACATATCTGCCCTGAAGTCTCAATAATTTACCACATTGACAGATATCTGTTAATCAGAATATGAGGTTTTGCCATTGTTTCAATAACAAAATCATTCAGTTATGGGGATTTCATGCTTAATTGTGTTGTGATGGTCTTGCACAGAGCTTATCAGTCACTTTGCTGAAGTAGGCTGTTTTTGAATGTCCACAAGACAATAGAAAATTCTGTTTCCCTTGATAAACACAATCCGCTGCCAGTGCCAATACTACGAATCCCTCTTTTCTCTGCTTAAATGCTCACAGGGCATTAGAAATGTCAAGCTAAAGGCAATGCAATTATGCCTTCCCAGCTAATCATTTAGTTCATTGTACTGTGCTGGTTTGCATTTGGTTGTGAAGCTGGCAGCTTTGCCATCCGTATTTCAAATATCAGAAGGGTCATCCATGATGGACAGGTTTCAGCAGAGCCTGCATATGCAGTCATACTAGGAAGGTGGGCAGTGAGAGTTGGTGATACAGGAGTGATTAATTGAGCTGCTAAGTGCAAAGTCAGCAGTTCAAAACCACCAGCCACTCTGCAATAAAAAGATGTGGTTTTCTACTCGACAGAGTTTTCATCTTGGAAACTCACAGAGGTGATTCACCCCTGCACCATATGGTAGCTATGAGTAGGAATCTAGTCCATGGTAGTGAGTTTGATATGTTGATTCAGTTCTTCTTTGTTATGGGCAATTGATTTGGGGATACATGTACTTTCGTTTTGTAAGAATATACTTACCTTATTTACAGATACTTCTTTGTAAAATAAAGCTATCATTAATTGTCCTGTTGCATATTTCATTATGCAATGTAATATGCCTCAAAATCTTACAGCTTACATATAAAATAACTACCATAGATTCGTTCCTAAATTTGACATCAATCCTAAACATTTTAAATATCATTACTATAAGGAATGCAAAGCTGAACTATTATTTTTATGCAATTAGATTTTGATCAATCATTTTAGATAACTGACATAATTTTTTTTCACTAAAAAATAGAAAGTATTATCATGTGAAAAGATGATCATAGGATAGGTAGCCAAAAAAGTATGAAGACATATTAATTTATAAGTTAGTAAGATACTTAATTAATATCTTATTGTTTTTCTGGATTTGTTTAATTTGGTGACATTGATCAGATATTTATAAATTTGTAGTTTCTTTTTTGTTTCTGATTCCATTAAGTTCAATTCAGAGTGACTCCATATGAGATGGTAGACATGCCTCATGGGTTTTCCAGAACTATAATAAGCACTTGTCTTGTGGTGGAATGGTCGAGGCGTGGACGATCAGAGGGGTGACAGCCCACGTCTGGGGAATTACATGAGAGTCCGACATGAAGAGGGGGAGGGGGCATGGGTGGAGGGAGAAACAGGGTGGGGAGAGACTGGGTTGGTGGCACGGAGGGAAC
>NW_022111368.1:31822306-31824948 GCF_000313985.2 Echinops telfairi
AAAAAAAAAAAAAAAAAAAAAATTGTAGATCAAACCAGGCAAATTCCTTTATGACATCAATATCTTCTCCACTACCCTGCAAATTCTGACGCAGAGTGACGAGCACAACTCAGCAACACATGGGGTTTCTAAGGTGAACCCTTTCTAGAAAACAAAGCATGGAAGCTCAGCCTTCTCCTCAGAGCAGCCGGTGAGTTTGAACATCCCACCTTGGGGTTAGCAGTCCAATGTTTACCTTAAACCACCACCAGGGCCACTTAAATACCTAAAATTGTATATATACTTAAGGGGGAAAAAAGAATTTTCCCAACTTCTAATTGAAAAAATCCAGGCCATTCAAAATTTGACTCTATTTTTAGTCCCAGCATGTATCCAAATGAAATTCAAGAGGGGGAAAAAAGGCATACACACCCACACATGCTATAGATAGATCTAGGTGTAGATATAAGCAGGTATATAGAAGGACACTCTAACGAGTTTATGAAAAATGGAATTAAAACATACTAAAAATTTCCCATGAACTTTTGAAGCCGTCTCATATTTAGAATAAAGCTAACAATATGTCAAGATAATTGGGAAAAAAATGTGCCCAGAACATTTGAATTTCAAAGCTGTGCCTTATCAGAATACAATGAATACAAGACAAATATGAATAGTTAATTGTAGTTTATTTTACTCCAAATTAAAATCAATTATACTTTTGTATTTAGCATCAATTCTGTTGATTTCATCCTTCTTTCCCACTACAAGGCCAGTGTGTCAATGATTTAATTGAAACATTCAGCTGCAGGTATCCCACTGCTGGGGAAACAGACGCAGCATTATCCAGAACAAACAAACAAACCAGTAGATTGCATGCAATAGAGGTTTATCAGATGAGGTTTCCAGGCAAGGTAAAATAAGGTACTTCCTTCAAGTAAAAAGATCATTTCTTCTCCCTCTGTCCTATTTTTAAACAGCTTTGCTTTCCATGGTGAATCAGATCATGTTGTACCTATTATAACTTTTATTTTTATCAGGTCATTAGAATAAAACAAAAGCCTCAAGCAGCAAGGATTCTATTTCCATGCAAATCTTCTTAGTAATAAAAGATGAGCAAAGAGAAATGAAAGACCATATCTGTAAGGAGCTGCCTCCAAATTAAATAGCATTTAAACAAGTCTCATCAGTGCTCAGCCTCTTTTGCATTTGCACTTAATTGCTCAAAACAGAAATTTTCTAAAACCTATGTGGGTGCTCTTTCTTTCACCTATTCTCCCTTTTTGGGTTTTATTTCATATCTGAAGTGAAAGAAATCTATTAAAATTGCAAACAAAGTTGGTTTTTAATTAGGATGTTGGCAATTAACTTACTCATTTATATCTCATTTCCTATCTTAGCTGGTGTTAAGTTGCATATGTCTTCAAATTACCTTTCTAAAGCAAAATGGCATCATTTCTTACTCCCATATACTATTTTCTCTCATATAATTATGTTAGCATAGTGAAATAATTTTTCATTATAATTAAATGAAAATCTTAGTCAATCATACAAGGATAACTCATTTTTTGTGGTGAAGATCACAGAATAAACCATTACCAAGCACTTGCAGAAATTCAGTTTTACATTGTGTCTTAGGTGTCTTAGAAATCAAATATCTTAGTGGTCACTTGAACTTCTTTTATTATTTAAATTAATTATTATATTAGAATAAATAAACTAGTTGCCATTAAGTCAAATCCAACAGATAGAACTGTGCTTCATAGGATTTTCAGTGGCTGATATTTTGGATGTAAGTTTTGATTTCTTAAGAGTTACCTCTGTGTGGACTCAAACCTATAACCTCTGGTTAGCAGCTGAGCACATTAAGAGTTTGCACCACTCAAGTTTATTAACTTAGTAAGATAAGTATAATACTAATACAGTAAGTTAGGTATAATATTAAATAACTCATAAAAAAGACTTCTTCACTAATGTGACACCAAAAGTAGCCTACCTGTGCCCTTACCAGGAATTCTGATGTGCTTTCTGGGCCCTGATGCCAGTCTCTGGCATACATATTTCCAAAAAGAAGAGACGATCCTTGGTCTTTGCACAGGAAACTTCAGAATGGAATTCAAAGCTCCCAAAGAGTCTAGAATCAGGAATAATTCCAACATTTTTTATGGAACAGAGAGTGACCTGGGTGGGGGTGCAAAGCAGTCCTTTGGCCAAGTCTGACTAAGTTAGCAGATTATTATTGAAAATAAAAATTTAAATATAAATCTCTGAAAGTACATATTGATATCCCAAAAGGGACAGTTAGAATAAAGTATTAGAAATGCAAAGATACATTCCTGGGTCGTCTCCCACTTAAAGTCTCAAGAGTTCCTTCCAAAAGCTCTTGTGTTGGTTTTATTCTTCTTTGATCTGACTTTCACAAGCTGCGTGTTGGTGCTCAGCAGACGGTCCAACTTGTCTTAGAGAAAGGCTGTCCGTGCCACGGCTGTACTGGTTCTGCCTTCCCCCTTGTGTGCCTTGTTTGCCAAATAACGTCTTTTTTTTTTTTTAATCATTTTATTAGGGGCTCATACAACTCTTATCACATGCACACATCAATTGTGTAAAGCGCATTTGTACATTCATTGCCCTCATCATTCTCAAAACATTTTCTCTCCACTTAA
>NW_022111368.1:31826117-31877257 GCF_000313985.2 Echinops telfairi
CTCTATTTCCCTTGATTCTCCTCCTGTCCCACTATCATGCTCAGTCCCCACCAGGATTTCAGCACTTCCTCTTTTTTACATTCCCCTTGATTATGCCCTATCAGCAAATAACGTTCTAACTATGCGTTTCAGCATGAATGTAGTTGTTATCACATGATAGGCACTTAACATTTACACATGATAAACATGAACAAGTATCCATGTCAACACATGAGATAACATTCAAAATACCCATTATCGTTACCATTCTTTTCATAGTACATCATAATTTACAAAACACTTTTGGATGCATTATAGGGTTTGACTTTATAGCAAGCAGATAGAAATAATAGATTAATTATCCTTATTTGTAGGTGAAATAAAATAAGAATCAAAGGCTTCAATATTTAATCTCAGTAGGTCATATAACTTGAGAATAATAGAGCAGATATTTAAATTCTGGTATGTGGATGCCAAAAAGCCAGTGCTCTTTCTACTAAACGGATATAAAATAGAAAATAATTTTCCAACAAACACTTTCATAAATCAGTATTAAACTTGTTATTTTAAGAAAAAAAATCTGTGTGTGTGTGTGTGTTTTAACCCAGAAAAAGTACTGGCAGCATGGTTTCCTAGATATCAGTCAAATTACAACTGAACCTTGAACAGCATGTACTTGAACTGTGTGGGGCCATTTCTATGCACTTCCCCTGTGTGGCTATTGTCATTAGCTCCAATGTTGTAAGGATGCACTTAAAATTTTGTGTGATAATAAATATTTCTGGGTAAGAATTTTATCTCTCATGCAGACATGTCACATGATATTTTAGGCAGATACATTTGAATTCATTAAAATAGCAGTAGAAAAAAATTCCAACTATAAGTTGACCAATAATCATGTTATATGGCAAGAAAAGGTGATATCACAACAGAAACAAATAAAGTAAAAAGAAAACCAGCATACTACTATGAAAGAATGCACTCCAACAAGTTTAATAATCTAGAAGGAATGGACTAACATTTAAAATTACACCAACTACACCAATTGTGTCTATATCTCTGTACACAATGCAGGCTGATAGAGTCAGCCCTAGCAGACCCACAACAACAGAAAACTAAGGAAAGTAATCAAGAAACTCCCAGGCAAGAACAGCCTGGCACCAGGATGGTGGCTTCACGGGGCAATGGCACAAGAATCCAGTGAAACTGTCACCAATGCTGCACAGACTACCCTAGAATACAGAAAGGAACACAAAATCCCAATTTACTAAATAAAGTGAGTATAAGCTTGTTATCAAATCTAAGCAATGCCCCTATAAAGACAAAAGACAATAGACCAATATCTCTCATGAACATAAATGCAAAAATTATCAACAAATTTTTGGCCAGTAGGATCCCGCAACATATCAAAATAATAATTAACCATGACAAAGTGGGATTCCTGCCAGGGACACAAGGAGGTTTCAGTATTATAAAAAACAATCCATGTAATCCACCACAAAAACAAAATAAGGAATAAGAACCACATGATCACATAAAGAGATTCAGAAAATGGATTTGACAATATCCAACACCATTTCTGATAAAAACACTTAAAAATAAGAAAAGAAGGTAAATCCCACAACACAACAAAGGTAACATACAAAAAAAAAATAATAGCCAACATGTTACACAACAGAGAATACCTGAAAATATTTCCTTTGCAAACAGGGATCATATAATGATGCCTCTTATCAACACTCTTATTCAATAGTTCACTGGAAACCTTAGCTAGAGTTATTAGACAACAAAATAAATCAAAGGACTACAGCTTGTCATAAAAGAAACAATCCCATACCTATTTGCAAATTATATAATTTTATATGTAGAGACCCCAAAGATTTGATAACAACAAAAAAGAATGTTGGAAAATATCTAGATATGTAGCATTGTGGCAGGATACAAGATCAACACACAAAAATCAATTGGGTTCCTTTATACTAATGATGAGTGCTCTGAAATAGAAAACAATACTATTTATAATAGCCATACAAGAAACAAAATAAGAATAAATCTAACTAAATGAATTAAAGATTTATACAAATAGAATCACAGAACAACACTGCAAAACAAAACTAAACTAAACAAAAGAGATCTGGCAAATGGAAGACTATTCCATGTTAATAGAAAGAAATATTTAGTATTGTAAAGTTGTCAATACTACACAAAGCAATCTACAAATACAATGCAATTCAGATCCAAACTCCAGTACATTTTTTAAAGACATGGAAAAAACTAATTACTACTTTCACGTGGAGGCAGTAGAAACCCATGATAAGTAAATAACTTCTCAGAAAGAAGAACAAAGTGAGGAGCCTACTACTTCCTGACATCAAAGGCTATTATTATGCAGCTGCAGGATTAAAACAGCCTGGCACTGGTACAATAGTAGATACACAGATCAATGGAACAGAATGGAGAACTCAAAAATAAATTCATCGATAGACTGATAGACTATTGACCTTGGACAAAAGGTCAGAGAACATTTAATGGTGCTGGCAACATGAGATTTCTATCTTGTATAACAATGAAGCAGAATCCATACCTTATCCCAGATACAAAATGAACTCAAGCTGGATCCTAGACCTAAATGTAAAAATCAGCTATAAGGATCATTACTGAGAAATTAAGGAAAAACTTAAGGGGTCTATTTCAGAGCGTGGACACACCATCAGATACAATGAGGGAAATGCAAAGCGTGATGACAAAATAAATGACTAGGAGCTACTAAATAATAAGACATTTAAGTGTATGAAAAGACTTGATCAAAAGAGTAAAAAGAGAATCCATGGAGTTTTAAGGAATTCTTGGCAAAGATAGAAAGGAAAATGGACTAGTCTCTGAAGTCTATAGAACACTGCAGTACCTCAATAAGAAAAATACAAGCAACCCTCTTAAAAAGTGGCAAAGAACATGGACAGATAGTGCACCATGACATCCAAATGGCCAACAAACCTATTGCTGATGATTACTAGCCATCCAGGAGATGCAAATCAACACAACTATGAGATACAACTTTATGCCAATATTGACAACCAAGTTCGATAGAACAGAAAATAACAAATGCTAGAATGTATTTGCAAAGCTGGGAACCATCATACCCTGCTGGTGGGACTATAAATATATGCAAAGATACTAAAATATATACAAAGAGACTGTAAATATATACAAAGCAATATAGTGCCACCTCAAACAAATGGGACTAGAAGTTCCATGTGATCAGCATTCCCTCTAATTGGTAAATATCTTAAAGAAGTAAGAGTCATAACAGGAGCAGGTATACTCCTATGCACACCTATGTTCATTTTAACACTGTTCACAACAGTAATAAGATGGAAACAATCTAAATACTCATCAGTATCAGAAAAAGATAAAGAAACTTCAGCACAGACATAGAATGGAATATTATGCATCACAGAAAAACAATGACAAAACATGGATCTTCTTATGACATAGATGGACCTGGAAAACATCATGTTGAGTGAAATTACTCAATCACGAATGAGCAAATATTAGAGACCACTACTATAACTGAAAAAATATATGAAAAAAAGAGGAGAGAGAAAGACATTCATACCCAAAGGGACAGGATTTGGAGACTACCAACGTTGGAGAGTAAGGGAAAAAGAGAAAGTAACAAACAAAAGAGGGCATGAATGTTAACTTTGGTGTAATGGATGATCACTGTCAGTGAGTCAATTCTGACTCAGAGCAACCAGGACAGGAGACCCTTTGGGGTTTCCAACATTGTAACGTTTTACAGGAATAAAAAGCCTTATGTTTCTCCCACAGAGTGCTTAGTAGCTTCAAAATGCTAACCTTGTGGTTAGAAGTCCAACTGGGAGAAGATGAATCAAGGAGTGGAAAAGGCTAAACTTTTGGGGGTGTTGAGTAGTAATGTAAACTGTTGAATACAGTTGATCTAAAAGGTAACAACCCCCCCACCCCCCACCCCTCGTCAATTAACAACAATAAATAAAATTAAGTTTTTCTTCTTGATAAAAAATAATCCTTAAATACTGATGGAAACCCATGTTAAAATTCCTTTTAAGTTGTAAGTATATAGAATAAAAGAAGTCTGTGAACACCTGGACTATCCCATTTTAGCTCCTTTATTTCAGGAAGCTGTTGATTCTTTTTGTTAATCAAAACTCTAAATTTCCTAGATTCTAGCAAAACAACTAAAGGACATGATGAGTATGAAAGCTCCTATTTAGGGGGAAAAAAGTGATACAGAGCCTTTTATGGTCTTATAATCAAGACTAAATCAATATATTCAAATAATATTGGGCAACGTTGAGGGGGAGAGATAGTGTCTAAAAAGGAGTCAACGTGAAGCTTGCTTCCTATAAGAATGTCCCACTTCCACTATGTGCTAAAGTATCTAATCATATTTTGTCATTATTGTTTGTTGCTGTCAAGTTGGCCCCTGACCCATGATGACCCCATGTGTGCCAGAATAAAATTGTACTCCATAGAATTCATACCAACCTGTTTTCAGGAATATATGTCCCTGTCTTTCTTCCTAGTCTATCTTACCCCGTTCAAAATCATAGCTAATGCCCTTCATAATCTCTTTATCAACTCCAAAACTGTTAGTATTCACCAGGTTTCTTCTACCATTTCCTCTGTTATCTTTTCACATAACATATACTCACTCTCAGAGCTGTCTGGTCAAGGTTTTACCTATAGAGAAAGTGATCTCTGAGTCATTGTTTCTTACCTTGACCTCTCCATAGATCTGCAAAATATGAAAAGTATTGCTCTCTATACAGGCAACTTCTTACAATGAAGTGAAATTTCTTGGTATGATTCTTCTCTCCATAGTCTTTTTATTCTTACCAAGTGACTGAGTGGGACCATGAAATTAGGTTGTGAAGACTGGGACCATTGTCTTAGTATATTGGTAATATTTATTTATCCACAGTTGGTTATGTACTTATGAGTAAAGCCAGTGTTTTGTGCATTCAGAACTGACAATACCGTAGTGTTAATAGTGAGGTTCAAGAACTCAAGTTATTTTAGAATGAACTGACTGTGTTAGTTACATAATCTGGTGTCAATTTGAGGATTAAGAGTTTAGGAGTGGAGTCTGGCCTGTCAATCAGGATATAGTCAATGAGGCCTTGTGTGGGTGTGGCTTTCTCCTGAGGATTCTGGGAATTCCTGAATTCCTTCTTGGAGGCAGGAGACACTCTTTCTCAACTCACTCCCTTGGGGCTCCTCTACTGACAAGGCTCACTCCCTGCGAGATATAGCAGCTGACAAGACACACATAACTACGCTAGGACCCTGAGCTGGAACAGCCATGTGGAGACCCCTTCCAGTGCTGAGATGCTTACAATAACACTGGATCCACAAGACTTCCCACCCACTGGCCTGTGATCTGCCTGCATTTGGCATCATTGCCTGTGTGTTCGTGAGTCTGAACAGGACTTTATAGATTGGTAGCGGACATGTGCGCTAGTATCAGACTTATGGACTTGATATGAACTGAGCAGGGATGTTTTCTCAATATTCAACTGATCTTATATATAAGGCTCTTTCTTACATATACGAATGTCTATGAATTTGTTTCTCTCGTCTACCCAGACTAACACACTGACATATGCTGTGCTCCATCTTCTCCAACTAGTTCACAGGAACATTGTTAAATGAATTTATATGCATACTCAAGAATTTCTGGGTTTCTAATTAACATAATTATTAAAGTTTTCAAAACTTGGGGACCATAACCTAGTCTTAATAAAGAGGGAAATTAAGCATTTCCAAAAATAATATTCACAGAAAAGCACCAGGGAAATAGTCTACATTTTAAGTAATATAATACAAAATAAGCCTCATGGATAGACAGAACATAAAATAGTAAGGAAAAAGTTGTTTTACTATTTATTTCTATTCACAGTTACTCCAGGGGGTAGAGCAGAACCGTCGTCGTCGAGGGTGTCCGGGGCTGAAATATTCCCAGAACCAGATCATCAGCCGGTCTTTTCCCTGGTGAAGCAGCTGGTGGATTGAACCTCTGACATTCTGGTGAGCAGCCAAGCACTTACCCACTGAGCCACGAAGGCACCTTAAAAACAAAAGAAATGGACTCTTAAAAATATCAAAACAAAGTGCTAGCATCACTAGCAGTCATGGCTCTGACCTTAGCAGAGAAAAGGAAAATAGAACAACAGAAAAGGGAGACCCCACACATACACACACCTCCTTGATTGTGAAGGGCTAATATTTTAACTAATGCGTTTCTAAAATGTTAGTGCTTTTTAAATCATAGGCTAATCAACGTCACAACCAGGTACTATTTGACTTTTGATAAATCAATCCAAGTGAGTACAACTTTATGTTAAAGATTAAATGAAAATAATAGCAGAAAGCATTACTAAAAGAAAGCTTAGTTATGAGGAGTGACATAAGATTTAAGTATCAAGCTTCAAAAATAATACTTTTTATCACAACTTGGTATTAGTAGGCTTTAGAAATACAGTTTACAAATTGGTTGGGTAAGAATGAATACTCTGAGAAACATATTGAGGCAGGTGATATTTTGAGGTTATAATCAAACCTCACACTGTATAAGCTATATTCCTGAAAGGTCATAATTATAAACTATAAAAGTTAGGAAAGATGCATAAATTTTCAAAGTATTTAATTTCTTTAACAACTATAAAACTGCTGCCTCTAAATTCTGTCCTTTTGGAAGAAGAAATTTGAAGTTGCTCACACATGAAAATACAAGAACATGTTCAGTGATATTAGACAAACCCCCTGACTGGGTATCATTTTTACTGGCTTACAAGACAATATCTTGCCAAGCATCATACCTTCACAAGATAATCTTGCAAGAACTTCAAGATGTTTCTTGGGATTGATTCAAGGTAATATACCTTCAGGAAGTCTGCAATTTCTTAAAACATATTATTACTAAAGTTGACTCTGGAGATATAAATAACAATACCAAAGTAAAAACCCAGTTCTCTATCCAGAAAGCCAAATAAGATGTTATTATGAAGCATGTGGAAGCATCCAGTCTATTACACAGAAAAAAGTAAAATATAGCAAGCCAAGATCTCAGGTTCCTCTTCATTTCATTACTCCTTTTTACAGAGAATATCTTGTGTTAGGCCAGGTTGACTAGAGAAACAAATTCAGGTATACTCATATATGTATAAGAAAGAGCAATTGTATCTTGAGAAAACATCCCAGCCCACTTCAGATCAAGTCCATTAAGTCCTATATTAGCCCAGAAATACAATACTAGTCCATAAATTTCTCCTTAGACTCATGCAGCACATGCAATGATGCCAAATGCATGAAGATCACAGGCTGGTGGGTGAAAAGTCTTGTGGATCCAAAGGTGGTAGAAAGATCTCAGTGCTGGCGCGGGTCTCCATGTGGCTCCTTCAGCTCTCAAATGTAGCTCTTGGTGCTGGTCTTTGCCTCATGGATTGTCCGGTCTCAGCATGGCTCCACATGGCTTATCAACAGGAAAGTGTAGCAGAGGAAGAATGTGGCCCACCTCCAAGCAGAAAGAGAGGAAGTCCTTAAAATCCTCATGAGAATGCCACGCCCACAAGAAGGCATCATCAGACTTCCTTGGAAATCTCCATGGGTCTTGAGTTCTTTATTACCCCATCTTTCTCTCTGCTCACTTGTTTAATTTCCTTTCAATATCTCAAAAGATATTGATTGAGGATGTGCCCTTCACTAATACTACCTCATAAGTTTAACAGAAAATTCATTCCCAAATGAGAATATTTATAACCATAGGCACAGAGGTTAGGATTTACAACACCTAGTTTGGAGTGACAAAATTCAACCCTTAGCATTCTACCTTTGGCCCTCAAATATCTATGTCTTCTTCCTACAAAAACATATAGTCACCCCATTATATAATCCCCAAAGCCATAAATCAACTCCGAGTCCAAATTTTCATTTTCTGAATAATCTAAATCAAATAAGGGTGAGACTTTAGGGATATGCTGTTCTTAGGTAAAATTCATCTTCATCTGTAAACCTGTAACATCAGAATAAAAGTTATCTAATTCCAAAGTACAATTGTATAACTGGCACAAGATAGATGTTTTCATTACAAATAAGAGAAACTGAAGGGAAGTGAGAATAGCAAGCACTAAGAATTCTAAAACACAACGAAGTAATTATCATATATACTCATGTATAAGGCGAGTTTTTCAAAACATTTTTTATGCTGAAAAAGCCCCCCTCAGCTTATATTCAAGTGAGGGTCCCATTTACCTGTTCTCTGGTGCAGTGTGGATGTTCTCCCATCTCTCCCGCTCATCTGCGGACACCTGAAGCTTCTGTGGGTGGTCCAATGACTGCTGATATCACCACTCTTCTTTTCTCCTGCACGCTGGCAGTCTCTATGTTTTCCATGCTGTACCGGCCAAGAACTTGCCCGCTTCTGGGTGCTGGTACCTGGAGTGAACTGCATCCTTGTCAGATGAATGTTGGATGCAGTCACTCTCCTCCCACTCTTCCCCAGGGCTGTGACCAGTGACATAGTCTTTACAGTTTTATCTGTGCTTGGTCATGCCCCCTTGCTCTGCCCAAACATTGCTGAATACAAGTACCGGTATATCTCTGGTCTTGGATATACAGTACATTTTATTTTATTTATTTATTTATTTGTGTTTTTGACGGAAGGACTAATTTTATTACAGAAAAAACCAGCCATGTGTGAGCTAGCCCAGCTTGATGGTGAGTTCTTTGGCCTTGGCCTTTTCTAGTTTTTATTTTTTATTTTCTTATTAACCTCTATCTGGACCCAGTGTTGACTATGTTTGCATAGCACAACCTGTGTTAGGGCTTATAATATACACACTGTGTTGTGTACGCACTGTTATTGCATGTGTTGCATTAGCACTTCCCATACATATGCGGCAACGCTGCATATGCAGTAACGCAGTGCATGCAGTAACAGGGCGTACACAATGCAGCATGTATATTATGAGCCCTAACACAGGCTGCTCTATGCAAACAGTCATGTCATCACACTCTGGAATATCATCAGCCTGCATTAGTTCTCAAACTATACAAGCTGCATTGTGTACATGTGGTAAGGCAGTGTATGCAGTAATGCAGCACATGCAGGAACACAGCATGTATAGTATGAGCCTTACCACAGGCTGCTGTATGCAAGCATAGTCATGTCATCACACACCATACTCTCCAAACCCTGAACTATTGTCAGCTCCCTCAGTGATCCAGTATGTTTTGGGTCTCGTGATGTCTGTTGAGTGCAATTTTTTGGAGGGTATCTGTTTTCCGTGGTGAAGTCTATCTGTCTTGTGTCATTCTATTGCCAATTGATTTTACTTGTTTATATGTATACCAGTAGTTTCCTGGACACTACTGTTTTTACTGCAGTAGGGCTTACAGTATATTTAGAGAATTCAATCTCTATGGTGCAGCATTCTTTTTTGCAGTCTTTTATTTTAACCTGTTAGAAATGGATCCCAATATTTCTAATCCTGGATCAAAACAGAAATGCAGGTCCTATGAAGCTGGTTTCAAACTTGAAGGTTGTGTCAAGAGCAGAAGAATGCAATTACAGTATTGCAAGTAGGGAATTTTGTGCTGACAAAAAACAAGCAAGGGAATGGTGGAAAATGAAAGCTGACTTGGTGTGGGATTTTTCCCAAGTTATCTCCCCCAAATATATGCCAAACCTAAGATACTGCTACACATGGCAAAGGACTGTACACTTGGAGGTCATTGTCAGCAGGTCAGAGGTTATTCTCTCTGAGGGTTGTCAGCCATCTAGAGCAATCAGACTGTATAATCTGTCCCGCCCTAGGTAGGGCCCACTCCCTTCTGATAAGGATGGTAGATTGTTTCCCTGAAGGAGAGCCCAGGGAGCTCAAACCCACTCAAGGATGACCAAAGTAAGGTTGCCATATTGAGTCTAGGGTTCACCCATTTTGTCATATGTGTACCTCTAATCCCTTCCCTTCCTATTGAGTGTACACCCCTAGCTCATTCCTTTCCTGTCACCCATATGCTGATTGTACAGCCCCTTCCTGTGGCGTGTGTGGTTACCTGTAATCACACGCCCCCAAAGATACATAAGCTTTAGTTAGAAATAAACTCCTGTGCCTGGCCTCTCTGCCTTTGCTGTGCGCAGACCTGGCTGGTGAGTTCATGGCCGTTCCGGAAGTGAGCATGCTACCATGAAATGTGTCTGATGCCTTTATTTCACTCTCTCTCCTATCTCCCATGACTTTATTGTGATCTCTATATATTATAACCATACAATTGTACCTATCAGACCCTTGATATAACTGTGAGGGGCTAGTTTCCCCCACAACTTAGAAAAAAATCAAAGGCAAAAAAATGCTCCACATGGCTTAACGGGGTTCATATGGGGTTCTAGAGACTGAATTGCATAAATGGGTTATGGAGTGTCATCAAAATAGCTATTGCACAACACACATGGGAATTTGCTTATGTGCCCTTCAAATGGCTAAAGACAACAAATTAAAAGCACCAGGCATTGAAAAGTGAATGAGAAGGTGATGATTTCTTCGAGGGGAGTTAACCATAGTGACATGAGTCTAGTAAAGCCTGTGGGAGTCGAGCTTTCAGGGCTTCACTTGCTGCTAGGGCAAAACTCAAGCTAAAGAGAAACACCTGCAAAAAAGTCTAAGGTTCAGTGTGTGAAATGGGTGAAGCATGAATTTAGAAAATTCAAAGTGGTTAAAAATTAAATGGGACACCTGAAGATTGATATCCTAGGTATTAGTGAGCTGAAATGGACTGGTGTTGATCACTTTCAATCATAAAATCATATGATTTATTATGCTAGGAATAACACAATCAAGAGAAATGGCATGGTATTTGGTTGTCAGAAAGGATCTTGCTAAATACATTATGAAGTACCATGCTATTTGTGAAAGGATTATATATATCCAGCTTGAAGGAAATTAAATCAATATAACTATTATTCAAATACGTGCACCAATCACAAAAGCTAGTCGTGAAGAAATTGAAGAATTCTACCAAGGATTTCACTTAGAAATTGATCAAAAAGGCAATCAAGATTAACTGATAGTTATTGCTGATTGGAATGCAAAAGTTAGAAACAAAGAGGAACAGTAGTTGGAAAATATAGTGATAGAAATGAAAATATAGTGAAAGAAATGAAGTGGAAGATCTTATGACAGAATTTTGCAATACCAACAACTTGTTCATAGCAAATGTCTTTTTCAACAACACAAAAGGTGATTCACACATAAGCTTCTCCAGATGGAATGCACAAAAATCAAATTGACTACATCTGTGGGAAGATGTGATAGAGAAGCTCAATAGCAATGGCTAAAGCCAGACCAGGGGCTAACTGTGGATGACCATCAATTGCTCATATGTAACTTCAGGATAAAGCCGAAGAAAATTAAATCAAGTCCATAGAATCAAAATTATGACCTTAAGTCTCTCCTACCTAAATTTCAAAAATATCAAGAATAGACTCGATGCATTGATTATTAATGACAGACGATCTAATGAGTTATGGGAGGACATTAAAATCATCATTCATGAAGAGAGCAAAAGGTCATTAATAAGACAAAAATAAAAAGGAAAAAATATAGTTGGATATCAGAATATACTCTGAGAATAACAGAGTAGCTAAAGCAAATGGAATAAAGCATTAAGTAAAGGAGCTGAATAGAAGAAATCAAAGGCCAGCTTGAGAAGACAAAAACAAAATATTGTATTGAAATTTGCAAGGACCTATAGTTAGAAAATCAAATGGGAAGAACACACTCAACATATCTGAAACTGAAACAGTCAAGAAAAATGTCAAGGCTCAAATTGAAATTTTGAAATATTTTACAGGCAAAATATTTAATGATGCAGATCTCATCAAGAAAGATGGAAAGTGTACAGTCACTGTACCAGAAAGAACCAATTGAATTCAAGTCCACTATTTCAGGCGGTAGCATATCAGCAAGAACCCACAGTGCTGAAGGAAAACTTCAAGTTGCAGTGAATGTATTAGCTTATAACAAGGCTTCAGGAATTGATGGAATACCTATTGAAATGTTTCAGAAGCTGAAGAAGCACTGGAAGCACTCACTTGTTTATGTCAGGAAATTTGGGAGACAGCTACTTGGCCAGTGGTCTTGAAGAAACCCATGTTTTTGCCTATTCTAAAGAAAAGTGACCTAAAAGAACACTGACACTGTAGAATGATATAGTTGATAGAGCAAACAAGGACATTTTTAGTTAAGATCATCCAACAATAGTTACAGTAATACATTGACAGGGAGTACCACAGGTTCAGGTCAGAGTCAGAAGAGGGTATGTGGTAGTTACATAATTTCATGTCTACTTAATAAATAAGTGTAGAGGCGGAGTCTAGCATGTCAATCAGGTCACAGCCTGATGATTCCTCATTGTGGGCATGGCCTTCTCATGAGGATTCCTGGAACTTCCTCTCTCTCTGACTTCATCTTACTGTTGTCAAGCCACACAGAGATTTGCTGAGACCTGCCCTGGAGATGCTTCCACTGCCACTGAATTCACAAGAATTTGCATCAACTAGCCCATGGTCTTCCTACATTTTGAATGTTGCATGTACTGAGTGAGTTTGAAGAAGGATTTATGGACTAGTATTAGACTTATGGGCTAATATCAGACTTATGGACTTGATCTGGGCTGGGCTGGGGTGATTTCTTAATATATAATTAATATGTAATATAAAGCTCTTTCTTATACATCTATGAACATCTCTGGATTTGTTTCTCTAGTCAACCTGGTCTAACACAGGCTTTGAGCAAGTGATAACATTGATGATGTCAGATGGATCTTGGCTCAAAACCGTGTATACTAGAAAGATGTATATGTTTGTTTCATTGACTATTCAAAAGCATTCAACTGTGTGGAATACAATACATTGTGAATAACCTTGGGAAGAAGGAAAATTCCAGAACACTTAATTGTGCTCATGAGGAATTTATACATGCATCAAGAGGCGGTTGTGCAAAAAGAATAAGGGAATACTACATGGTTTAATATCAAGAAAGGTGTGTATCGGGACTGTATCCTCTCACCATACTTGTTCAATCTGTATGCAGAGAAAGTGATCAGAGAAGCTGGGTTCTATGAAGAACTTGGCATCATAATTGGAGGAAAGCTTATTAATGATTTGCAATATGCAGATGATACATCCTTATTTGATAAAAGTAAAGAGGATTTGAATCACTTGCTAATGAAAATCAGGGATTGCAGCCTTCAATATGTATTACAACTCAATGTAAAGAAGACAACTGGGCCAATAAGTAATATCATGACAAATGGAGAAAAAATTGAAGTTGTCAAGGATTTTTGTCTTTCTGGGATCCATAATCCATGCTTATGGAAGCAGCAGTGAAGCAATCAAGAGGTATTGAATTAGATAAATCTGCTGCACGAGACCTCTTTAGAGTATTGAAAAGTGGAGATGTTTCCTTGAGGAGTCCGATGCATCTGATTTGAGTCATGGTATTATTCTTGATTGCATCATATGAATGTGAAAGTTGTACATTGAATAAGGAAAATCATAGAAGAATAGATACATCTGAATTTTGGTGCTGGACAAGAATATTGAAAGTACCACTGATTACTGAAAGGAAACACAGATCTGTATTGGAAAAGGTAAGGTCAGAGTGCCCTGTGGGGTAAAGGATTGCAAGACTTTGGTTTACATACTTTGGAAATGTTATCAAGGAAGACCAGTGCCCTGGAGAAGGATATCGTATTTGGTAAATGGATGGGAGATGAAAAAGAGAAGGCCCTAGTTGAGATGGATTAACACTGTGGCTGTATCAATGGGCTCAGGCATGGGAAAAATTGTCAGAATGGCACAGGACCTTGCAGTGTTTCATTCTGTTGGGCTAAGGGTCAGAGTCAAGGAGATGATATCTGATAACAACAACAACAACAACAACAGTCCTTTGAAATCCAGAGGGCCCCGTTCACATTGCTTCTTCTAACAGTTTTATTGATCTCTAAGCTTTTCTTGGAGGAAATAGATGCCTTGACTTGTTTCCTACTGATAGAATTCTAAGAAGTTTTCTCTCCTTTTGTTCTTCTGTCCCTTTTAATCTAAGCCGATGTCTTTTCTGCTGTGGTTGTTGATTAGATCCATTAGTAATAGACTTAATCTTTTTAGCCAAAGCTTGTGTAGTTGCAACTTTGGTGAGCATTATTGAACAACTGTCCTTAGTTTTTATGATAGAATTTTCCAAATCTTTACGTTTTATTTTGCACAATTAATTTTCAAGTTCATCTCTCTCCTTTCCCTTTTTATTATATGCAGCAAAGAGAAACCTTATGCTCCCTTTAGCTCTAGTTAGAAATCTCATCAGACCATTATATAAGTTCACTACTTATAAAGTATACATTTTCACTACTTATAAAGTATACATTTTGAACAAAATTCAAACAATGTTTCCTCTCTCTATATAAAGTATTACCCTTCATCAATTGTCTAATCACACGATCATCTGCTTTTTAAACTGCACCACAAATACATTTAACATTCACTTAAGTTGGCAACATTCTGTTTCTGATATATTCTTTTGTTTCCCTGACTCAAATATGGAGGTTTTTTAGGAGAGTTTATAGGTTACTACAGGTCAGAATAAGTAAGCAGTAAGGATTTAATCATTGGTCTACAGCAGAACTTCTCAGCCAGCAGCCAGGTCTCTCTTTGGTTCTCAGCCTCTCAGATACATATCCCTTGTTCTCTGGTTCCATGGACCATGAATCCTGCCTATTGCTTTGCCTCACAATCCCATAGTCTCAGTACTGCCCAGTACTGTTTTGACTCATGGTTCTTTGTCTCAGCCTTTGGGCAGATCCGTGCTCCTGCCCCTGTCCTATTGTCTCTTTGCCACAATCCCTGGTGCCTCTGGTTTAGGCCCCTACCACTCAGAGTTCTCTAATATACTTATCTTTAGATAGTCCCGGGCTTTCTTCTCTCCTGCTTCAAAGCTGCATTATCATTATGTCCAGGGGTGGGATAGCAGGAGTGGAGTAATAGCTAAAATCAACTAATCCCTTCTATTAGTGTTGTACATATACTGTTTGCATAGTCCCACCCAGTCATTTGGTGGGAGTCAGAAATATGGATATATTAGCCATATGAAAAATTTGACTCCACTACAGGCCACACTCTAGTTCTTCTAGCCATTACTTATTCATACATGAAAAATTAACTTTCACTTTCAGTTACACCTCCTACAATTACAGTTTTTACATAATCATCAAGAATCCTGTTGACAATCACCTTGAATCATATAACCTGATTAACACATTTCTCCTACCTTCTCTTTCCCAAACTCCTCAGGAAAAGATAGTTATTCAGTAGGAAATCTCCCTCATCTTACCCATTTTGAGGCTCTCATGTAATGTAAGCTACCCATTTCATACCTAATCTCTCCTTATTTTGTATATTCAATTTCTAAATTGTCCAACTCTATCAACCCCATACTTTGAGGGGACCAGCAAGCTCTTTGATCTAACAAATTTTCATTCCAATTGGAACTGCATCCATCAGCAAAGTAAAGTCCAGGAAAGCCATCAGCCACAGGCATGTTAACCTGCTCAGAGGATCAATATATTTCTCTTCATTTGGTTAGACTCTGATCAGTGCAGCTCTAGCCATCATTTCAAGTGAGGTCATGTTTGTAGGATCAGTATCTGTGCAACTCTTTACATTTCAGACTAGCCAAACCTTCCTTGTCTCTCTCATCTCTAGTTTCATCTCAGATCAATAGACAGTAATGGAATATGTCCAGATTTAGCCCATATCTTCACTGCCACTGTTCCCCCTCTTCCACTCCACAAGCAGATCCAAGTGGTCCCAATGAGCATGAACATACCAGTCTGCTTGTTGGCACCCTTAACTTTCAGTAGTAGAAATGGGGTCTTCTCTGGTGAGACAGACTTTTCCAACCCAGATACATTCAAAAGCAAATCCTTTGCTCTAAAGAGAACCAAATCACTATTGTTTTTTTTTTCCCCCTGCAAGTCTTTCCTTCAGAAGTTCTGGGTGGGGTTCCATTCTTTTCAAAGGCAAATAACCTGACCCTCTAAGGCTGTGGATGGAGTTCATCTTTCCTAAGTCTTCTTACTTTGTTATTGTTATTGCCATTGACTTGGTTCCAATTCATAGTGATCCTATGCACAACAGAAGGAAACACTGCCTGCTCCTGAGCCATCCTCAAAATTGTTCCTATTATCGAGCCCATTGTTGTAGCTACTTAGAGTGTTGTTGCTAGGTGTTACAGAGTCAGCTGAGACCCATAATGACCCTATGCAAAATAGAACAAAACACTGAAAGGTCCAGTGCCCAGCTCACAATTAATTGTATGCTGCCTTTCAATCCATCAGACCAATGGCCTTGTCCTCTTTTGCTTCCCCTTCTCTTTACCAAGCATGAGGTCCTAACCCAGGAACTGATCTCTCCTGACAACATGACCAATGTATGGAACACGAAGTCTTCATCCTAACCTCTAAGGAGCACTCTGGCTTTAATTCATCCAACACAGATTGGTCTGTCCTTTTAGTAATCCATGGTACTTTAAATATTCTTCTCCAGCACTACAATTCAATGGCATCTATTCTTTTTAAGACTTTGTTAGGTAGCAGGATAGGGAGCTGTTCCTCTTCATGCCTAGGGGCCTCCTACAGGAGGTTGGAATCCAATGCAAGCTTAGGGGCAGGCTCCAATTCAGGCCCTGAGTCAAGGGGTAGTGGGTAAGGGGATGGGACACCTAGGTGGGTGGTACACCTAGATTGACCCAATCTAGGCCAGGTGGGCTTAATTCAGCCAATGGGGTCAAATAGTACCATTGACCATGCCTCCCAGCAGAAGGCCTTAAAAGCCAGAATCTGGAGCCACCCCTCTCTTTCCCACTGCTCCTTGCCTGCAGCTCGGCCATGTCAGTCTCTCTCAGGCCGCAGGTTGCCACATGTGGGGGGTTAACTATAAAACCTGAAACTTCTATGCTTTATAAAAACTCAGTTGTATCCCAAACCAGGCTTTGGCGTAAATTTCTTTCACATGCAAAGCCAAAAATCAAGCTATTTCCCACCCGAGGAAAATAACATCTTCTGGTTCCCAGTGACTCGGATATACAAGATAAACTGGCTCCAGATATTTCCCCCATGTCAGCCTCACTGACTTTATGGGCACCTTCCGGGCTTTCATCTGATCATCCTCGGGAGGATGAGGAAACAGCAGCTCGCTGGGACCTGAGGTTAGGATGCTAGCCTGGACCTCTCCCGGTCAGACAGGGTCTGCAGATGCCCCGGACCTGGCCTCTGGGGCCATGCGTAATGTATCGGGGCAGTCCTGTCTCCTCGTGGGTGCCTTTCTATCTGCGCTTCCTGTTTGTATATGGGGCTGTGGGGCTGCCTTTCTGTGTTTCCGTGGCCTTGCATGTTCTCCCCAGCCTCACTTCCTGGGATGGGATGGAAACCCCTAAGCCTGCAGTGTGAGGGAATTTCGAATCCAAAACCCTTTTTATTTTCAGTGGTCCACTTTGTGTCCCGGCCAGCTGGACAGCCACATGTGCACACGCAAACCTTGTTGGTCTCTGCAGGACTCTGGTTCCAGGGGCTTGCCCCCACCCCCACCACCATTTTCCCGACCATGTTACTGCAACCCAGAAAGGTGGTGCCATGTCCATCGCCATTTTTGTTGTGGGACAAATGGCCATGTGACCTGGGCCAAGATGGCCCCCACTATGCCAAACATGGGGGTTGGGGTGAGCGGGGCGGTGGGCAGGGGGTGGGGGTGGGTGCTTAGTGGGCTGGCTGCTCAGCCCTGGGCACTAGGCCCACCTAGTCCCCTGGGGCCGGATGCTCCCTTCTCCTGCCCCTTCCCATTTTTCTCCTGGTTTTACAAGCTACTTTAGCGTTCTGCAAGTGAGCTAGTTTGGGTTTTTTTTGTTTTGCTACTGGCTGGTTTTCCATTGCCGAAGCCTTTGCCAAAGGCATTCAGGATCCAAGCCCCTAAGCAACTGCTAGCTTTAGTCTCCAAAGGTCTTTCCGCAATGCCGCCTGCAGAACGTTTCTGGTACAGCTCAGGGGCGACAGTATATGGCCAGCCAAAGATCCCAATTTCGTTAGACTGTTCCCTGAGCCAACAGATCGGTTTCTCTTCCCCTTCAGAGGTTTGGAAGACTGCTTGTACCAGTGGTTGACCTTTGAAGGTAATTGGGGGGTCACTCCACGCAATGGCCCACCTAGCTTGTGGTCTAGAAAATAGTCCGGACATAGCTGGCAGAGACTGGGTCCTCCACGCCCTCGCTGGAACAGAGGCACCTGCTTGAGGCCCCAGTTTCACGGCACCCTAGTGGTGCACGTTGAAACTGCTGTGACTGAACGTGAGGCATCAAGCTCTCAGTGGCTTCTCGGTTTTGTGTTTTCTAGCAGTGGATCGTCGGTTTGGTGGCAAGGGGATCCCCACTTGTCTGTGTCCTTTGTAATTGGGATCGATTTGACCTGGAGATGTTGGAGCAACATAAGCTGATTTCGTTTTGCAGTTCCATCTGGCCGCAGTCCATTCTCGGAAGGAGAATCGACCAAAGAATGCCTCCCCTTTCCCTTCCAACCCTGGTTCAGCTAGAACATTTTGGCGGAAGGATGGGGAAGTGGGAGGAGTTCCCTTATGTTAGAGCATTTTTCCTTTTGAGGACCAGTAAAGGCCTTCATTCCCAGTACACACAGGATCCCCTAAGGAACCCTGAAACTAGGGGCTACTATACCCCCAGCTCTGAACCTGCCAACGTTCTACCCTTAGTAGAGACAGCTCTGGAGTTTGTTCCCAAGGCAGTTCACAGGCCTTTCACCCTAATTGAACTAGCGCAGATTAAAAGTGACCGGGGCAGTTACTCTGACAAACCTGAGCAGTACATAGAGAGCTCCCACACCTCACCTTAGCGTATGATATCCCTTGGAAGGATGTAATGGTCATACTGGGACAGACTATAATGGACTTTGAAAAAGAACGAGTGCTCAAAGGTGCTAGGAAGTTTTCAGAGGACTTACATGTGATGAGTGATAAGTACCCAGTAGGGGAAACAGCTGTGCCGTCCACTGACCCTGATTGGAACCATAATGACCTCAAGGACAAGTGGTGTGTATCACACGTGGACTAAAGTCAGGACTAAAGGCAAAATACCATTAATTATGCCAAAGTGTCATTGATTCACCAGCGACCTGAGGAAAGGCCTGTAGGCTTCTTAGAGTGGCTAAAAGACACCTTGAGAAACCACACTGCTGTTGACGTAGATTCCTATGAAGGACAAGTCTTACTCAGGGACAAATTTCTCACACAGGCTGCAGCGGACATTCGGAAAAGCTCCAGAAATTAGTGAAGAAGCCTGCAGCAGTTACCCTAGAAGAGATGGTTACTAGTGCTTCTGCCACCTTTTACCATAGGGAATAGGAGGGGGAGATGCAGGCTCAGAAGGAGAGAAGGAAGGACATCAGACATGCCTGGCTACTGGCCCCACTTGCTAACTGCTCAGCAACTGTCTCCCAGACCCATGACCAAAGTGACAAGTGCTATGTGTGCCAGTGGCCAGGCCATCAGACACTGAACTGCCCTAACTGGAATTAGCCCCCATCCCAGCCCCGAGGGCATGGCCATCAGACCATCCTTCATCCTCCTATGGCTAACAACCAGGAGGGAAGGCACCTGCAGGCCAGTGGGCAGCTGCTTATTAAAGACTGGCCCAGCTGACCCCCGCCAGCGAAGCAGCAGGAGAGAGCTGTGATGGGTCTGGAACCTCGGGTGAGTCATCAATGTGGCAGCAAGGGCAGTAGATGTCCTCCTAGATACTGGGGCTGCTTTTCCTGTCCTTACCTTCTTCCCTCACCCTGGGCACCATTCACGGGTGAAACCATGGAAGCTGTTGCATCCAGACCCCTCAGAAGTGAAGCATACAGACCAGCACCCCTGAGACCTGTTAGGGGTGTTTCACTGCCACCCCAGGACAGATAAGTGCCCCACAGAAAACCCTACCTCAAGCCCATCACAGTCTTTCAGCCAGTAAATGCTTTTACACCATGCCTGTGTTTAAAGTGAACTGGCGTGTATGCCTGTCAGCCCTAAGATTTCCAATTTTTTTAAACATCCCGTGATGCTAACCCCTACCTCCAAGGGCACTGCCCTCTCACAGCCTTACCCCTGTCTCACCTGAACTGTCCATCTGTTTTGTTTCTTCCAGAAGTTCTCAGGTTACCAATGTCTCTGAACCTAGGGTTCCAGATCCAGGATGATCAGCTCCTGGAGCACCCCAACCTCATCCATCGGGGGCCCGGAGTGGACAACCCTTTCCAGCAGGAAGTAGCTAGAGATGTCATTGCCAAAGATTTGGGTCCATACTCCTTCAGTGGGGAAATGTTGGGTAGCAGAACAGGGACCAAGTGTCCACAGGGCATTCACCAACCCAGGCACAAAGTCGGAAGGTGGGGGTAGTACACCTAGGTGGATGACACACCTGGATTGACCCAATCTAGGCCAGGTGGGCTTAATTCAGCTAATGGGGTCAACCAGTACTATCGACCACACCTCCCAGTGGAAGTCCCTATATGCCCGGAACCTGGAGACCACTGCCCTCTCTCTCCCTTCCATCTCTCTCTCTGGCCTCAGGTCACCACATGTGGGGGTACAGTCCTGTGTTCAGTTAACTGTCGAATGTGAAGCTTCTTCTATCCTCTATAAACACTCACTTGGATCACACACCAGGCTTTGGCGTGAATTTCTCATGCAAAGCCAAGAATCAAGGTATTTCCCACCCAAGGAATCTAACATCTTTATTTAATGTCCAACTTTCACATGCATATGAGGTCATTGAAAATACAATTGCTTGGGTCAGGCACATCTTATTCTTCAAAGCAACATCTTCGTTTGCAATGCTCTAAAGAGGTCTTCTGCAGAAGATTTACCTAATGCAATACATCTTTTGATCTCTTACCTGCTGCTTCTAAGAGCATTGGTTGTGGATCCAAGGACAAAAATCCTTGAAAACTTCCTTTTTTTCTCCATTTATCATGATGGTCTAATTGTGAGGATTTGGGTCTTCTTTACATTGATTTGTAATCCATATTCAAGGCTACAATCCTTGCTTTTCATCAGCAAATGCTTCAATTTCTCCCAATTTTCAGCAAGCAAGTTTGTATCATCTGCATATTGCAGGTTGTTAGAAAGGTTTCCTCTAATCCGGATGCCATATTCCTTATGTAAGCCACCTTCACTGATGATTTTTTTCAGCATATAGACTGAAAAGGTATGATGAGAGAATACAACCCTGATGCATACCTATCTTGATTTTAAACCATGTTAGTGTCCCTGTTCTGTTTGGACAACTGCCTATTGCTCTATATAAAAGTTCCAAATGAGCACAATGAAGTGCTTTGGAATTCCCATTCTTCTCAAGACTATTCAAAACTTATCGTGGTCCACATAGTTTAATGTCTGCATAGTCAATAAAACACGAGTAAACATCTTTCTAGTATTCTCTGCTTTGCACCGAGATCCATTGTTCCACATCCTCTTGTGAATTTGGCCTGAATCTCTGGCAGTTCCCTACCAAGGTATTGCTACAACCATTGATGGATGATCTTCACTAAAGTTTGCTTGCATGCAATATCATGATATTGTTTTAGAGTTTAAGCATTCTGTTGGGTCACCTTCTTTGGAATGGGCACAAATATGGATCTCTTTCTGTCTTTTGGCCAAATAGTTGCTGTGTTAGTCTGGGTCCTTTAGAGAAACAAATCCACAAAAATCCATGTATTAGAGAAAGTTTTATATAAAGGTTAAGTGCACATCAAGAAAACATCCCAACCCAGTGCTGCTCAAGCCCACAAGTCCAACATTAACCCATATGTCCAACACCAATCCACAAAGTCCTCCTCCATTTCACAAAACAGATGCAATGATGCCGACTGCAGGAGGAAAGCCAATACAGTGAATGTGTAAGCATCTCAGTGCCAGCTGGGGTCTTGAAACATTTGCTCCAGCACCCAGGGCTGCATTGGAGTAGGTCCATGTGGCTTCTCCTTGGGGATATCTTACAGGAAGTGAGCCTTGTCAGCTGAAGCAGGGTGCAGGCTAAGGCAGCTGCACCCTGGTCCGACCATCACAAAGCAAGAGACCCAAGAACTAGAAAGGCGAGGCTCACCGAGCCATTTATCTCTCCGCCCGTCAATTAACCCCACGTGTTTATTGGCCAGGTTGGCACAATAAACTTTAACCCAGCTGCCTTCCAAATTTCCTGGCATAGACAACTTAATGCTGTCAGTACTTCATTTCAATAGGTATTTTGTCAATTCCTAGAACCTTGTTTTTGAATAATGCATTCAGTGCAGTTTGAACTTCTTTCCTCAGCACCTTAGTTCTTACTCATATGTTACCTCCTTATTTCCATCTTCTTTTGATACTTCCTGCATCATTTAATATTTTGCCCAATGAATCTTTAAAGATTATAACTTGAGGCTTGAATTTGTTTTGTTGAGGTTTTTCAGGTTCAAATACACTGAACATATTCTTCTCTTTTGGTTATCTAATTTTAGGCCCATGTATATTATTTTATAATATATGGCTTTGTCTTCTTGAGCTGCTCTTTGATATTTTATATGAAGTTCTTTGCCTTCATTTGTTCTTTTTCCCATTTACTTTTGCTACTCTATGATTAAGAATCTGTTTCAGTGTCTCTTCTGACATCCACTTGGAACTTTTCTTTCTTTCTTGTCTCTTTAGTAAACTTTTGCTTCCTTTATGTATGATATTATTGATATCCTCCCACTGCCTGTCAAGTCTCCTGTCATTAGTATTCAGTACTTCAAATTTGTTTTTGAGATATTCCTTAAATTCAGGTGTTATAAACTCATGGTTCTATTTTGCCTTTCATGGACTTGTTTTACTTTTCTTCAATTTTATCCTGAACGTACACATGAGCAGTTGATTGTCTGATCCACCACCATCTCCTGGTCTGGTTGCAGTTGCTGATACTGAGTTTTTCCATCTTGTCTTCCCACAGATGTAGTCCCTTTTATCTGTATATATTCCATATTGAGGAATCCATGTGTACAGTTGCCATCTTTGTTATTGAAAATATGTATTTTCTATGAACAAGTTGTTGGTCTTGCAAATTTTTTCATGAGATCTGCACCTTTGTTTCTATCAACAAGACCATATTTTCCAACTACTCTTCTTTGTTTCAAATTTTTGAATTACATTCACTAATAATTATCAATGCATCTTTATTGCATGTTTGAACACTGTCTGACTGAAGTCTTTGGTAGATTTCTTCAATTTCTTCATCCCTAGCTTTTGTGGTTGGTGCATAAATTTGAATAATAATTCTATTTATTTCATTTCCTTGAAGGTGGATAGATATAAACCTTTCACAGATAGCATCAGGGTGGATTTTGAATGATTGTTTCTGACAATGAATGCAACACTATTGTTCTTGATTGCGGTTTTCCTGGCATAATCAATCACATGATTTTCTGAATGAAAATGGCCAGTTAAAGTCCATTTCAGGTTATTAATACCTCAGATATTGATATTTAACCATTCTTTTTCATTTTGACCACTTCCAATTGTTTTAAATTCACACTTTGCACATGCCAAGGTTCAATCCTTAGCCGATTTTACAGCTGTGTCTCCATACTGTGAGTTGTGCCCCATCACCAAATGAAGATTTCAAAGGCTTCACTCTCACAGACCCCACCAGACTCACATCATCCTGGTCAAGCCATCTCCAAGAAACCAGCTCCTCCTCAGTCACATCTCCATTGCCCTCCCACTTGAAGGGTCCATTCTCAGGTACCATCTCTGACAGTGTTCTGCTTCCTTTGTTTAGTTCAGTATCTAACAGTGCTTCCAAGCTGTGCATAAGATTTTCAGGGGCTTCTTTCTCTGGAGTGGGAAACAGAGTGTGTTTTGTTGTTTGTTCTTAGTCTGGAAGTTCTGCTGAAACCTACAGACTTTGGGTGACCTTTCTATCATTTGAAATGCCCGTGACATAGCTTCCAGCATCACAGCATCACACAAGCAACCACAGTAAGACAAACTGACCGACAAGTATATTTTGAGCACTCTAGTTTGCCAAAGGGGCAAGAATGGCAACAGCAACCCAAAATCCATTTGCAGAGTCCCCACAGAAAGTATGCCTCCATTGAATGATTTCTGATTATTATACCAGAATTTAGATCATCTTAACCTCAGGCAGAATTTCTTAGAGAGTGGATTGCTTCCACCCCTCTGGCCAGTCCAGGGAGATATAGACTCATCCTTAGAAGCTTGTAAGTGTGTCCTTGATAGAGATCACTGTACTAGGGATGATACAGGCAGGTCGCATAGGCATGATCTTGCTCTATTAGTCTCACCATGACTGCCTTAGTCAGAAGGCCCTGGACCAATCTCGTAATCCCTTATAGTTAACAAAGTATGTATCCCAATAGGGGTCTCATCCCTGCTTCTGCAGTACCACCTGTAACTGCAATTATGACATATTGATCTGCCACCAATAATGCTTTTGTGACTGTTTCCTTGAGCTTCCCATTCCCTTTTTTGTGCCTCTACAAACCCTTGGATGCCATGTTTTGGTGGCTTCCGTCAACTGGATGCTATAATGGTGTGTTTGTGTTGCCTTTGTCTCTTTTAAAACTTACTAAATGCTTTCTCTACATTGTATTCATTATGGGGGTCTCTTTTGTGCTCTAAAACACAAGTCAATCTTACTCCATTAAGGCCTTCCTCTTATTTTTACATTGGCTTAAAACAATAACCAGTTTTCTATATGCAATTTCTAACTCTCTTTTTAGCAAATCCAACTTTAGAGGTGAAGTGTTAATTTGCGAACTCTGTCTCAGGTTAAATTTCAATGTTCATTTCTATGACACAATGTCTATAATATCTGGTAGGAAAAAAAATATAATCTTACTACATTCTGATAAACAAATAATTCTAAGCAAACATTTTTCAAACACTCAAATTCAATACTCTCTTTTCTACCCAAGACTAGCTCATTCATATGGCTTTTGGCCTGTGGCAGGGTGTCTCCAACAGGTCTGGCCTTCTATCACCCATTTTATCTGAATAGACTAGCTTTTCTTCCTGGTAACCAGTTGTATTTTAAGATCCCTTAGATTCCTGTCAGCCACTTTACTAAGGGATAACCAAAGGCAACCTTGAAATAATAAACATTTTCAATTCCCATGGCCCTTTGGTTCTTTCGCTTGTGAAGCCCCATATTTTCATGACCCCAAGGTCAGAATCTCATTTTTTCTGATGCCAATTACATTAAATAGCATGGGAGTCCTATCTGTCCACCTCTGGCTTCCCTGCTAACACAAATCACACACATATATTCTTAAAGACATATTTCGGTCTAACTCTCTTCTCCTTCTGAGCCCTCACAAAATTAACTTTGGCATTTTTATTCTACCAAGAGTCTCTTCAATGTAATCTAGACCGTTTCTATATAGACTTTAACACTGTTCCAGCCTATACTCATTATACAGTTCAAAAATTGCTTCCATATTGTAAGTATTTGTCATACTAATTCCTTATCCTTCCATTACCAAATTCTGTCTTAGTTCTAGTACTGCTGTAACAGATGTATTTTATCACATTTCAGAGTCTAAAAGTCTGAATTTAAAGTGCCAGATCAAGGGAGACTTTTTCTCTGTTTTGTTTCTGAAAGAAGGTTCTTTTATCTTTAGCTTATACTTCCTGGGTTTTTTTGTTTTTGTTATTTTTTGTCCAGGTACTTTGGCTTGACTTAATCATTTCAAGCAATTGATTCAAGATAAATCCTGCACTAATTCTGCCTTGAACCATAACAGATAATTCAATCCCAATGGGATTATACCACAGCCAAGAAGGTTAGAATTTAAAATACATATTCAGGGGACTCACAATTCAATCCATAACACCAGAACACAGAAATGTTTTTTTTATTGTAGCTAGGAATTTTCTTTCAGATCTGCCTGAATACGTCCCAAGTCTGTCTTTTGCAGACACCAATTTTCCTCCATTATTTTGGTTACATTGTGAACTCCCCTTTTCTTCTGTGTTTTGTATCTTGGCTGGAAATGTTATAACTTCTCCTCTTTTAAAGACATCTATTTCCTGAGAAAAGGAGTTGTAGGAAGTTTCTCTGATACTTGTGGTGAGGGATGTCCACAGAAGTAATGCTGTCCTTCTCCAAAATACCTGTGATTTTCCTTTGTTGCTCAGAAGAAATGCTTGCACCATCTCTCTTAGTTCTCTCTCTGCTCTTTGATATTCCAATTTTTCTTACAGTATAAATTATAACAGACTTTATACATCAAGGAACCATGAACACTTAACATGTTACAGTAAAACTTCAAAAAGTTGAAGTTCTTTAAGTCTATTTGTAACAGAAACCATTACCCACGTAATACTAGTTGTAAAATGATTCATATATGATGAATCCACAATAATTAACATAAGATACCTGTAGAATTAATTTCTTTTCTTTTATTTTGTGCACAAAGGTCAAGATGTTTTCATTTTTTTAAATCGTTTTATTAGGGGCTCATACAATTCTTATCACAATCAATACACACATCAATTGTGTAAAGCACATTTGCACATTCATTGCCCTCATCATTCTCAAAACATTTCTAATTCCTTTTCTAAGGGAATAATTAATAATTCATTGGTTATTTGGCCCATTCAATATATATAAACCAATACTTACTGCCATTGAATGAATTCTAATGCATCGTAACTCTATAGGCCCTGGTAGAACTTTGCCTGTAAATTTTCAAGACTGTAACTCTTTACAGGAGTAGAAACCCCTGTTTTCTCCCACAGAGAATCTGGTATCTTTGAACTGCTGACTTTGTGGTTAGTAGCCCAATGCATAGCCATTATGCCACCAGAACTACTCTGTAATATGTATTATTTTCTTGTTGATAAAGTGAAGATAAGATGCTAAGTAACACCCATGGTCACTATCTGCAGTTCAAATGTTTAGGACACTTCCAAGGACACCACTACTGTTCTACTTCCCTGTGTTTGATAGAAAAGTGAAGAGTGTTGACTCCCATACATGTATCATTTATTAAATATGTATCCTTTCTTAGGTACTGGACTGAAATTCTCACATTGGGCCAGCTGTATATATAAGAATCTCTATTTTATACATGTTTTGAAGTAAAGGACACCTAAGGAAATCACCCCGAGTTATGATTTGCAAATAGCTCTCAAGTTTTTACCTAGTTTTAGCTCAGTTTACATACATACTGTATATACTTGAGTATAAGCCAACCTGAATATCAGGCGAGGCACCTAATGTTACCACAAAAGCTACATTAAAAATGTGCTGAAAAACTCGGCTTATACATGAGTCTCTATGGTACTTTTTATCACATTAATCTTTGCCTCTAGGGAAAGACCAAAGTATACTTTCTGTTCCCATATTTCACTTTAAGTTTCTCCCAAGTTTGAGACAGAGTTATTCCAATCACCTATTTGGACTTTTACTTGAAATTTACTTCTCTGTATTTTTACATAAAGACAATAAGGGAAAGATGGACAAGGGGTTTGTATCTATCTGAGCATAGCTCAAGTGAGGAAGATTTGAAATGACCCACACTACACAGAGTTTAAAGAAGATTTGCTTATCACTTGTTGCATTTAGATTTTCCCTTTTTGTATTACCAATAAAGATATCTAGAATGTATAGACCATTTCAATTCAACGTAGCCACACTTGAAGAACTTCTTAGAACTAGCCATATGTGGTTAATTGTGGTTTCTCTGAAAGCAGATAGTCTGTAAATATAAAACACAGCTGATTAATGTAATCTATTGCAACAAATAAATGTAAAATTTCTCTAAAATTTTCTAGATAAGTATTTTGGATATAAGTCCCCAGACGCTATAGGTCTCAATAGCCGGACACCATCAGCTTTCTTCACCACATTTGCTTATGCACACGTCTGTCTTCAGCGATCATGTCTGGAAGGTGGGTATCATGAAATGACAGTTTAGCTAAGCAAGGTGCTCTTGTATTAAGGGAATGCGCACAAGGAGGCCCAATGTCCACCTGCCACCCTACTACTAAACCTATAAATATATGCACATAGATCCATTTCCCCCATAATCTTAAATATATTTACATATGTATATGTCTGTATTTAGGCTTCTATGCATGCCCTTTGCCTCCTACTCCTTTAGCATCTGGGGACTTAAAGGCTTGAAAGTAAACAAGTGGCCCTCTAGCCCAGAAGCAACAAAGCCCACAGGGAAGCAGCACACCAACATGTGTGATCATGAAGGGCTGAAGAGACCAGGTTTCAAGCATCAAAGGCGGGGGTTTGGGATCATATCATCGTGAATGAGGGTAACGTGTGATAGGGACCCAATGCCCATTTGTAGACAACTGGACATCCCTTGCAGAGGGGTAGTGGGAAGGAGATGGGTCACTCAGGGTTCAGTGTAGCAATGATGAAACTCACAACCTTCCTCTAGTTCTTAAATGCTTCCTACAGTCTTTTGACAATCTTTTAGCCCTAATTACAATACAGGGTAATAAGAAACATATTCTTTTATTTTTAGGTATTTTATGAATATAACCATGCATAACAAATAATTTGCCATTTTGTCATATTAAGGGTACAATTCAGTGATATTAATTATCTGAAGCCAAAATATTTAATACACTGGAATCCTGACTGTTCTGATGGACATCACTCAGGGACCAAAAGTAAATGTTGATAACTTCCCAAGACATGAACCAAAGACAGACTTTGCCTTTAACACCTGGATATCACTCCGGGAAATGTTGCTATTTAACCAGCTGTCTGTAGTTTCTGAGGGGATTCTACCTGGCCTCAGAAGTGAATACCTATTATTTTTTAATATTAGTTTCCTCTTTTCTCTGTATGTAGCCCAGTAGGTAAGGAAGGTATTTTCTTTGAAACGGAAATATCAGAAACTGCTCACAATTTACCCTGGATTTTATTTCTTCACATGATATATGGCATCTGTTGTTTTACATTTTTTATTGCTGATAATGGACCCTTATTGATGAGTTCTTTAGGGTCATGTGAATTTTATAATCGTAGAATTTCATTGCATAACCCTAAGCTTTTCTCCTGTTTAGCTAAAAGCATAGGTGTGGAGTAGAACAATTTATTTTATGTTACAAGTGGGCTGAATGGCTAAAATGAAAAGAGTTAATAAAGCAAAATCAAATTACAGCTCATAGTGACCCTAAAGGATAAAATAGAACTGCCTCAAAGGGTTTCCAAGGCTGAAATCACTCCAGAAACAGACTGCCACATCTTTGTCTGAAGGAGTAGGTAGTGGGTCCAAACTATCAGCTCTTTGATTAGCAGCCGAGTGCCTCACCACTCTGCCCCCAGGGTGACCTATAGGCTTTGTAGTGTCTAACTCTTCCCCCTAAACTGGTACTTTGAACTTACAAGTCTAGATCAGCACTGTCCAATAAATTACTCTGGCCTCCAGTGCATTAACTTCATATATAATTTTAAATGTTCTGAAACCCCTGTTTTAAATGTTAAAAGAGATACGTAAAATTAACAGTAATAGGATATTTTAACTTAACACAATATATCCAAAATATTTTAAAATATCATTTTATTGGGGCTCATACAACTCTTATCACAATCCATATGTATATCAATTGTGTAAAGCACACTTATACATTTGTTGCCCTCATTATTCTCAAAATTTGCTTTCCACTTGTGTTCCTGGAATTAGCTCCTCATTTTCCTTTTTCCCCTCCTCTTCCCTCCCCACTCCGCCCTCCCTTGTGAACCCTTAATAATTTATAAAGTATTATTTTATTTTACAGTGCCTGGCATCTCCTCTCCTTCACCCACCCCTCTGTTGCCCATTCCCCAGAGAGTAGGTTATATGTAGATTTCCCCTTCCAACTCCCCCCTTCCCTCTGGGTATCACCACTCTCACCACTGGTCCTGAGGGGCTCATCTGTCCTAGGTTCCCTGTGTTTCCAGTTCCCATCTGTACCGCTGTGCATCCTCTGGTCTAACCAGGTTTGCAAGGCAGAATTGGGATCATGATAGTTGGGGAAACACTGCCAGCTTCTGTGCCACACTCACAATCATCGTTATGCCTAATCCCAATGTTATTGAGACTCTGCCAGTACATCCCATTGAAGGGCTTCTCAAACCCTTAACTTTATCAAACAAGATGTCCTTCTGATAACATATCAAAAAGATGTAATATAAATTCATGTCATCCTTGCTTCTTGGGAACATTCTGGCTCTGTAGATCTTCCAAGATTGTTTAATTTGTTCTTCGGTAGTCTATGTATATTCAATATTCTTCACTAACACCATAATTCAAATCCATCAATTCCTCTTCGTTTTCCTTTTTTAATTGTCTACCTTTCACATGCATATGAAGTATCTAAAAAAAACTATGCCTTTGATAAGACTCACCTTAGTACTTGAAGGGACATCTTTGCTCTTATACACTTTTAAAAGGTCTTAAGCAGCAGATTTACCCAATACAAGACATTGTTTGATTTCTTGACTGCTGCTTCAGTGGGTTTTGATCATGGATCCAAGTAAAATAAAATTCTCATCAATTTTAATTCTTTTCATTTATCATGAAGTCTCTCAATCCAGGTGCGAATTTGTTTTATTCTTTACATTGAGTTGTAATTCATATTGAAAGCTAGAGTTTTCAATCATCATTACCAAGTGTTTCACGTCCTTGCTTTCAGAAAGCAAGGCTGTGTCATTTGTGTATAGGAATTTAGTGCTGAGTCTTCCTTCAGACCTGCTGACAAATAATTCCAGAAACAGAATGACTGAGTAAGGTGAAAAGATCTGGCTCTCCTTATTCTAAACCACAGCGAAGATGCGGTGCTTCTTAATGCATCTCAAGGGTCCAACAGTTGGCAGTTCTAGTGATTCTGATCTGCTTTTCTTTGAAGAGGAGTTTTATAACAGGATCATCTGAAATAATAAGTTAACCGACTTCAAAGAGAGATTCCTAGATGGAAGAAATTCCAGTATAAGAAGGTAAAATAATAAAATTCAAAGCAAAAGATCACCACTGAGTTCAGAGAGATTAGGGATTTTTCTGGGGAATGAAAAACACAAAGAAAGCAGAAAACTGTGACTGTAGGGTATGTGAAATGACCTTTTCCTGGATAATTTGTGTGATTTTCATTAGGAAACCTGCATAAATAGAGCTTGAGTGCAGTTTCTTAATCAAGGTTCATTATTCATCATTGAGGCAGAAAAACAAGAATCAATTGGAAAAAATTTAAAGGCATTTCTATTATTTGATATAGGCACTGTATCATGGATTGACTTGTAAACACCACACCACCACCACCACCTCCCTGCCCCCTGCACGCACACACACAATTTTTTTTTCAAGTTGGCTGGGTCTTAACTCTCAGTAGTTTGGCAGTCATGTAATGATACAGTTTGGCACTTATATGAAAACGTAATTGTTAAGGTACCAGATTTAGAGACATGTGGTTGTCCCTCCCATGCCTGTAAAGGCCTTTCTAGAGGAGATTACAAAGAAATCAGGTGGCCATTAGACACCTATGAAGACCCATATCTGAGCATGCACACATTCAAAGCCCCCAGGCAAGTGGGAGTTACACCTGAGTGATCCAAACTAGACCCAGGTATCACTCAGGTGGGCTCAACCCAGCCAATGGGGTTAACCAATAATATCAACCATGCCTCCCCAGCCAGAGGTTTGAAATTGCCCAAGTATGAGAAAGCCACCACCCTATTTTAATCTGCTCCTGGTCAGAGGCAGTTTGGAGGGTGGAAGCACACATGCACTGCCTGGGCATGCCTCCTCGTGGCCCACGCCAGGCCTTCTTGGGTTCCACAGCCTCTTGGCCCACATGCTCTAAGACTCTAGGGCTCTTGGGCCTCGGGCCTCACGAGACCCACCCACAGCTGTGCACATAGGGGTATTCTCTTCCACATGGTTGTTTGTGTCCAGTTGTGAACTCCACGCAGTGCATCATGTCCCCTAAGATAGCGTGTACCCTTTGAGATGGGAAAACCTGAAACTTGTCCTGTCTTTCGTAAAAAACATCCACTTGGATTACAAACTGGGCTTCAACATGAATTCTTTCATCACACAAAGCCAAGAACTGAGGTATTACCCACTCCAGAAACCTTACATAATCATCCCCCATTTTGCAAACTGGGGTGATTGACATCTGAGTTAGTCTGGGTAGATTAGAGAAATCAAATTCATAGACATGCATATTTTATGAGAGAGTTTCATATAAAGCGTAAGTGTACATTACGAAAGCATCCCAACCCAGTGCTGTCCAAGCCCATAAGTCGAACATTAGCCCATATGTCCGACACCGATCTACAATGTCCTCCTCAAACTCAGAACACACACGCAATGACGCTGACTACAGGAGGATCTCAGGCTAGTGGGTAGAAAGTCTTTGAATCCAGTGGCATTGTAAGCATCTCAACACTGGCAGGGGTCTCCACCTGGCTGCTCCAGCAGCTGCTCCACACGGCTGCATCGGGGTAGGTCCATGTGACTTCTCCTCAGGGATATCTCACAGGAAGTGAGCCTTGCCAGCCAAGACAGAGAACTAACTAAGGCAGCCGCACACTGGTCCGACCATCAGAGAACAAGAGAAAAGAGAGGTAAGGCTCCCTGAACCCTTTATCTTGCTGCCCTTCAATTAATCACCCGTGTGCCAACTAAACACAATAAACCTTAACTATCCCAACATCTTTACTCAATTCACAGCCATGATACAATTTAAAAGGTGCCCCCTTGCTCTGTGGCCTGTGTCACCTTTTAACTTACAAGACATTAAAGGAGAGAAATTCTAGGGTTGGAAGCTGAACACATCATTTGGACCCAAGATCGCTATACTGAAAAGCTCCAAGACCCACGGGGAGAATGATATCAAGGCACATGGAGATCTCCAGAGAATCATGGGCCCACACATGTGGAGACAAGAATATCTCTCCAGCACTGACAGAGGAAGTTTTCACATAACTGGTGCCCTGAATTTGAATTTCTAGTCTCCTAATCTGTGAGAGAATAAATTTGCCTGTTAAAGATATCCATTTGTGGTATTTCTGTTATAGAAACACAAGGTAACTAAACACACTGAAAAGAAGAAGTGATCTCCACACAATTTAGGAGGTAGAAAAGAAAATACTTTTAATATCTAAAATTTACAAAGAAAGCAGATACATCCTATATATTCTATTAAAGAGAAGAAACAATCTTCAATTTTCCCTTAAGATTTTGAAAGCATACTATCAATTTATTCTTTTGATAAAATTCACCAAATTGAGTGCTGCATTCTTGAATATTGATCTAGCACTAAACAAGGAAGAAATAACAACTTTGGTCAAGCTGAAAATAAAACAAAAACAAGCAAACAAATAATCCTCTGTTTATCTTTCTTATGTTCTCAAATCTTCTCAATCTACTCTATCTTTCTTCCAAAGCACAGATTTCTGCTTTAGTTTGATGGTTTTAGTACACCTCTATACTCTCTCTAAGCTTGATATGGGGTCTGAAACTTGACTTAGGGAAGTGCTACTTAAGAACTTTATGTAGGATGTGTCCTGTAGTAACGGGGATTTCCTTGGACTTTAATAAAAAGGAGGTTATATGTGAAATGGGTGCGGTTTTTTCAAAATCTCCATCAGATGCTAAAAAGAATGGTCATTTGGAATGAGACTGCTTTTCCTGGTTTGAGGGTGGTATGTATCTCTCCAGTGGGTGCAGCCTCTCAGGGTTCGCACCCTCTCTCTCTTTCTAGCACTCCCATTTCCACGTTTTTGGGGGGCTCTCCTGAAGTAGTCATCTTCAGTCTGGAGCTCTTGCTCAGTGCCCCTGTGGACCTGCTTGCTTTCCAGAAATAGCCTGAACTATGTGAGACCGTATTACCCCAAACTTCCCTTTCCCTCATAAATGTTACTTGGATTACAAAAAAGAAGAATGAGACAGAGATTTTCTGTGAGCTGAATGAGTTTCTGATGAGTGGGATTAGGTCTAGAAAAAAAAAATGAGGGAGATGGGATGCTTTGTCAACACACTGTTCCTGAATATTTTTCTGAGGAGAAAGGAAATTAATTTTGCTTTGTAGGTAATGTATCTATGAGAACTGAATGAACTTGTTGAAGGGAGAAGTTGACATATTAGAATTTTATAGGGACAAGTAAACAGTAGGCATTTTATATTCTCAGCACTTTATTATCTAGACTTATGTTCTCATCTGCTGCACTTCGTATAACCCTGTCTGCAGAGTTTATCTAAATAGCAGAACGGGTCATAATTTGTCACGGGAGGCTCCCTGTAGAATAGACTGTGTGCTTTGGAGTATATTTAATAATTAACTGATATTGAGAGGTTACAGTGGAAAAAATATATTTATAGAACATCTTTAAGGATTTGAGGGTTTATTTCCTTTTTCCTGGATTCTAAAAGCAGTTGAAAGTGGATGCAAAAAGTTTAACGAAATATTGATTCTGTGTGTTGTTGATTTTTTTCCCTTTGAGTGGTAGACGCATGCTGCTAATTAACTAATCTAGTCATTAATTCCATTGCTTTTATTCCAAAGGGACTTAGGTTTTTCTCTACTTCATAGGTTGACGTTGAAGGATGGTTGTGTTTATGACAAACATACTGGGGAGTGATTTCCTGGAACTCATTTGTTTTTGGTTATTTCTTACTATTCTTTTAAGCAGGTAGTGTGATGGGATTACTCTTACTTAGAATGCCAGATGTTAAAAAAAAAACACCTTTGATTGGCTGCAGAGTAAGCACATTTAGGAAAACTACAGGACATGGACTCTTGTAATCAAGAAGTTCATGTTAATTCACTTCTTCATTTCTCCTGGTAAGTACAATTAAAACCTTGAGAGTCCTATATTAAACATGCATAAGAAAAATTTGAAAATGCAGTGATAAGGGACCTTGGAACCCAAAGAAAATTACTGTGGTTAATTTCCTGAATTTTCTTTTTGGCTCAAGTATCTCACTTATAACTGAAAGCTAACAAACAGGAAATGCCAAGGGGAGTAAACAAAACAAAACAACTACAAAATCCTTGTATTTAAAGGTAAATAAATAAGAAGGAAGAGAGTTTATGGTAGTACAAACAGGTAAGTAATTAACTACTAGACTAAAGGTTGTTTAAAAACCACCTAGAATTGTTTCCCCAAAGTTACAGCCTTGGAAATCCCACAGAGCAGTTTTACTTGCACACATGGGGTGACCTTAATTCTGAACCAATTTGATGACAACTAAAAATAACAAGCAAAACAAAAACCCATGAACTTAGAAAATGTGTTGGGCTGGGTTGACTAGAAAAACAAATCCAGAGACACACATATATGTATAAGAAAGAGCTTTATGTCAAGAAACAATTATATATTAAGAAAACATCCCAGACCAGTGCAACTCAAGTCTGTAAATTTGATACTAATCCATAAGTCCCTCTTCAGATGCACACAGTCACATGGAATGATGCAGAATGCAGGAAGATCACAAGCCGGTGGGATCAGTTATGTGGATACAATGGCAGTGGTAATATCTCCAGGGCTCTGGCAGCAAACAGGATTTGCCAGTAGGAAGGTGAAGAAAGAGAGACGGGGAAGTTCCCAGGACCCTCCTTAAGAAAAAGTGATGCCCAAAATGAGGCACCTGAGACGGACCGGATTGACAAGTTGAATGCTACCCCTACACTTTTATGTATCTTCAAGTTTACGTGAAAGTATGCAACTACCACAGGTAATAACCCCTCGACTTCTGCCGACCACCACAGAAAATGCTGCACTCCATTCACAGCCCTACCAGTAACAAGTCATGCCAAAACTTCTGCTAGGTGATTTTAGAGAAGACTATGTGAGAATTTCATTCTTACAGGCTTTTTAAAAGGATCTCTAAGCCAATGATGTCAGCGGATAGCATGCTAGTTATAATCCTAGATTTCCATCCTCACTGAATCGTAACAAGACGTTCATTCCCCTGTCTGATGATGTATTGTCAGAAGAGGCCTAGTGGAAAGTCGGGCAGAACTTTCAACAGTTTTCAGGAATAGCAAATCTATTTTAATCGCAGTATCACATGCATCTTAGTGGAAACCACATGGAGAGCTAGATTTTCACTGTACCTCAATCCTTTAGTAATGAGGTACCATGTTATTTGGGGAGTGAATGGATATTAAATAAAGAAAATTAGACTTATACTTCTATGGAAAAATAACTAAGGGTTCTTTTTTTTTCTTCTAAGGACAGTGTCAGAAAAAGCTAACTAAAACAGAAAGCTTAAATAAGATGTAAAATCACATGGCATAATAAAAAAATTTCATCTTTCCATAAAAAATTTAATCATACCAAACCCAATAAAAGCTTAAAATGAATGAAAAATGCAATAAATACGTAACAGAAACACTAGAATCAGCTAATGTTTTAAAATATCCATGATAATTTTTTTCATAAATAATTATGTACACATTTAAAACAAATGAAATTTAGAGAACCTTGGCAAAGAAATAGAACATTACAGTAAATGAGAAGAAATAAAGCAAAAACAAATAGATTTGGGAATGAAAAATGCCAGAACTGAGGAAAATGGGTGAATGGATTTGAAAGCAAAATGGACAAGAGGGGACAAAAAAATTGGTGAATTAGGAGGTGAAAAAAGTAAAAATATTCATGTGAATCTGAGAGCAAAGGAACACTGCGGAGAACTGTCACACTTGCTTTGATGTCTTCAGGGGCTCTTGATCTCTCAGACTGAAGAAGACAGCTCTGTCTAGGTGTGTTTTCTTGGATGTGGGATTTGGGGCCTGCCTGTGTCTACACATTATGAGGGAACCGATTCCAAGTATGGTCACATTTCTCAAGTCTAATCATGGACCAGTCATGCTCTGTCCATGGCTGTGTCTTGCACAGGTACACACAAGAAAGTAAGCTTTCTGGGTGCATAAGCAAATGTGGCAAAGATAGCTGATGGTGCCTGGCTATCAAAAGTTATAGCGTCTGGAGTCTTAAAGGCTAAATAAGAGACCATCTAGCTCAGAAGCAACAAAGCCCACATGGAAGAAGCACACCAGCCTGTGCCATCATGAGGTGCCGAAGGGATCAGGTATCAGGCATCATCAGAACAAAAAATCTTACCACAGTGAATGATGGGGGGAGTGCGGAGTGGAGACCCAAAGCCCATTTGTAGGCCACTGGAGATCCCTTGCAGAGGGGTCTCAGGGAGGAGACAAGTCAGTCAGGGTGCGATGTAGCAATGATGAAAAATGCAACTTTCCTCTAGTTCCTAAATGCTTCCCCCACCACCACTCCCCGCAACTATCATGATCTGAATTCTACCTTGCAAGTCTGGTTAGACCAGAGGATGTACACTGGTACAGATAGGAACTGGAAACACAGGGAATCCAGGGCAGATGATCCCTACAGGACAAGTGGTGTGAGTGGCGATCCTGGGAGGGTAGAGGGAGAGTGGGTTGGAAAGAGGGAACCAATTACAAGATATGCCTGTGACCTCCTCCCTGGGGGACAGGCAACATAAAAGTGGGTGAAGGGAGACGTCGGATAGGCCAAGATATGACAAAATAATAACATAAATTATCAAGGTCTCATGAGGGTGGGGGAAGCGGGGAGGGAGGGGGAAAAATGAGGACCTGATGCCAGGGGCTTAAGTGGAGGGCAACTGTTTGGAGAATGACGAGGGCAATGAATGTACAAATGCGCTCTACACAATTGATGTATGTATGGATTGTGATAAGAGTTGTATGAGCCCCTAATAAAACGATTAAAATTTTAAAAAATTTTAAAAGGAAAGAAGCTTGCAATGGGTCAGCAGAAAGAGTCAGAGGTTTGCTGGCTTTGGAATTCAAAATCAGCCCAGGAGCTGGTGCCTACTAGCTTAAGATTGTAAATGATCCTCTCAGCACTTTAGAGTCACTTCCAACTCTATCTCCTATCTCTTAATACCACGGGAAATTGGGGACCTGTAATCAAAGATCTAATATCTATTGTATCGGAGTCCTAGAAGGAAAAAGCAGGCTAGGCTGAAAAAATAGTTTAAAAAATTAATGAAAAATATTAAATGGCTGAAATATTACCAAATGTTATGATACAAAAACAGAGATATAAAAAGCTGAGCTAACTCCAGATATGAAAAGTCTGAAAAAAATCCATACCAAGACAGATCATAATAAAACTCCTGAAAACTGCGGAGTGGAAACCCAAAGCCCATTTATAGACCACTGGAGATCCCTTGCAGAGGGGTCTCAGGGAGGAGACAAGTCAGTCAGGGTGCGATGTAGCAACGATGAAAAATACAACTTTCCTCTAGTTCCTAAATGCTTCCTCCCCGCCCCCACTATCATGATCTGAATTCTACCTTGCAAGTCTGGCTGGACCAGAGGATGTACACTGGTACAGACAGGAACTGGAAACACAGGGAATCCAGGGCAGACGATCCCTACAGGACCAGTGGTGTGAGTGGCGACACTGGGAGGGTAGAGGGAGAGTGGGTTGGAAAGAGTGGGAAAGTGGGAACCTATTATAAGTAACTATATGTGACCCCCTCCCTGGGGGACGGATAATGGAAAAGTGGGTGAAGGGAGACATCGGACAGGGAAAGATATGACAAAATACCCATTTATAAACTATCAAGGGCACATGAGGTAGGGGGAGTGGGGAGGGAGGGGGGAAATGAGGACCTAATGCCGGGGGCTTAAATGGAGAGAAAATATTTTGAGAATGATGAGGGCAATGAATGTACAAATGTGCTTTACACAATTGATGTATGTATGGATTGTGATAAGAGTTGTATGAGCCCTAATGAAATGATTAAAAAAAACAACTCCTGAAAACTAAAGAAAAACAAGTTCTCAAGAAAATTTAAAAGGCATATACAGATAGAAAAAGATGTGACAAAGCTGTCCCTATTTGTAAATGGTATGATACTTTATATAGAAAATCCCAAGAAATCTGAAGAAACACTACCAGGACTCATACATTATTTCATCAGTGTCACTTGTTGACAAATAAATTTATGTCTACATACTATCTTCATAGTGCAATGAATTATAAGTTAGCCTGCTAACTTAATGGTTGGTGCTTCCAACACACCAACCATTCCATGGGAAAATGAAGCAATCTGCTTCCATATTGATTTACAGCGTTGGATACTCCATGGAGCAATTGTACTCTGTTCTAGAGGGTTGCTATGAGTTGGAATTAAATCTATGGTAAAGCAATGGATTTTAGAATGGCAAAGAACATTTAAAGAGTGAAGTAAAAATTCCAATCATCTAAAATAAAATAAGATAAATTAGTTATTTGTAAATCTAGCACACTAGTAGTACTTATATGTTGAACACTATAAAATGTGGACAAACCATTTGTTCTTTCTCAAAATATATATTTATCTTTTATAGATCACTCAAATATTTGAGAGCCAAATTGCGTTAAATAATTAGTAGATTCAACCTAATAAATATGCAAATTCTCTCAAAATTAATGTCCAAGTTTCACACAGTTCCTATATCAAAATCAAAGTAAGATGATTTTTGTAGATGTAGACAAGATTCATTAAAAATGTATCTGCTAAAGTAGTTATACTTTAAGTGCAATAGTTGAAACTGTTCTTTAAAATTAGAATATATTAGGACTAACTTGCCTTTTAGATTTATTTTATCATAAAATAATCAAAATTGTATGGCGTTTTAGACTGAGTAGATTAGAGAAACAAATTCATAGACACTCATATATGAAGAAGAAAGAGCTTTATATAAAGAGTAATTGTACATTAAGAAATCATTCCCAGCCCAGTCCAGATCAAGTCCATAAGTCTGATATTAGCCCATAAGTCCAATACCAATATATAAAGTTCTCTTCAAACTCACAAAACACATGTAATGATGCTGAATGCAGTATGATCACAGGCCAGAGGGTGGAAATCTTGTGGATCCAATTGTAAGCATCTCTGTGCTGGCAGGGGGTCTCAATGTGACTCCTCCAGATCAGGACGCAAGCCTAGCTCTATGTGTCTTGTCAGCAGCAATGTTTCCCAGGGAGTGAGCCTGCATCCTGCCTCCAGCAAGCTTTTCTTCTCCTTAGCCTCTCCAAATGAGGTCATCAAGCTATGACCTGACGGACAGGCTAAACTCCACCCCTTTTCTCGTAAGTCTCAAATTGACTACAGATTTTGTAACTACCACATATGGTATTAGCAGAGGATTAGAAACACACATAAAGGAAATAAAATAGAGAACCCCAAAGCACACCCATACAAATATGATTGAATGACTTTTTATAAAGTTGCAAAAGCAGTTATATGGAAGAATTATGTGGAAATTTTTGATATGCATTAAAAACAAAACAAGACCAAGAAGGAAAATAAAAACACTACCTTTGAGCCAATTTGAAAGAAACTGGATTTCTTATTTTATAGAAAAATTAACTCAAAATATATCAAGAAGCTAAATGTCATATTATAAAATTGTTTTATATACATAAATATGTACTATATATGTATACCGGTATACACTTAAGCTAGATTCTCTAGAGAAACAAAACTATCAGTTCATCATTACATAAAGAGAGAAGAAAAAAGAAATTTATATGAAGAAAATAGCTTATACAGTTGTAGAAGCAGTCACATCCAGTTCATGTTCATCTTCTATAGGTCAGATGTTAAGCTGAAGGTTTCTCTTGACTCTATTAGCCTAAAAGTCAGGTGTATCCAAAATTGGCAGGAATATCACAGACAAATATCAGGCTTCAGATGTATAAGGATCAAAATCAGTAGGCCAGACTTGTGAGTGGAGAGGCAAATGAAAACCAAGGTTGGCAGGTCAGAAGGTAGGTGGCTGATCACTCCTTAGGTCAGTAAGTGATATGGCCAGCTGTGGTTCACATCCAGAGAATAGAAGTCAAGGAGCCAGATGCAGGATTCAGACTCAGAATAAACCAAGCACGTTTTCTCAAACTTTCATTAATACAGGAAGTAGGCTACATCCCTGAGGAAACTGTCTTGCACTTGCACCAGGATTGTGATCTTTGGTAGGGGGTTGCACACTCCACACTAATCTTAGAACTTCATGGCTGCTTAGAGCAGAGCCCATTATGGAGTTGATTATGTTATGTTACCTCATGGGGGATAACTAGTAATACTTATAACTATTTAAACTAGTAATGATTATAACTAGTAATAATCCCCTGAGAATCCTAGCCCAACCAAGTTGGAACTTTAAAACCTAACTGTCACAATATTGTGGTAGTTACATAATCTGATGTCAATTTGGGACTTAAGAGGATTAATAGTGAAGGGGTGGAGTCTAGTCTGTCAACCGGGTCATAGCCAATGAGTCCTCTGCGTGAGCATGGCTTTCTTTTGAGAATTCTGGGAAATCTGGTATTTCTTCCTTGAAGGAGAGACCTTCTCTCTCTCTGCTCACATTCCTGAGGAGAAGCCACATGGACCTACCCTGATGCAACCCTGGGAACTGGAGAAGCCATGTAGAGGCCCCTGCCAGCGCTGAGATGCTTTCAATACCACTGATCCAAAGGCTTTCTACCAACTGGCCTGTGATTGTCCTGAATTCAGCATAAGTGCATGTGTTTTTTGAGTCTGAAGAAAACTTTATAGATTAGTATCGGACTTATGGGCTTGGACTGGACTGGGCTGCGATATTGCCTCAGTATTCAACTGTTCTTGTACATAAACCTCTTTTTTATATACATATGTGTATTTATGAATTTGTTTCTCTAATCTACCTGGACTGACACAAATATGTATCTAGATATACATATAGTACATTAAGTACATAAAGATATACATATAGTTTATGTACTATATGCTGTACTATATGTATACATATACAGTAATATATGTATTATATTAGGAATAGAATGTGTCAGTGGGAAAAAACTTGAGGGATGTTATAATTTAAAAAAAAGATAGATGAGAAATAATGCTCTCTAATAAGTTACAGAATGAATTGTCTCTTCTGAAAATCTGCCTTTGAATCTGTTTTTTGCAATAGATGATTGCTTAAAGATTTGTGAATACAACATGCAGATCTAATACAATTTCACATTATCCTAGTGAACAACTAACCCAATGTTTGCAAATTATGCAGCGAGTAATGACTAACATAGGGCCAAATAACCTTTTCAAAATCCATGGCTGTAGTAATTAACCTTATGATTTAGAACAGTAAGTATTAGGTCTGCAATCAGAGGCAGTGAGCGAGGGAAGGCAAGAAAATGAGGGAAAGAAAAGGACACAGAGAAAGAACCCTTATCACTCTTCCAGCTTTGAAAATTGCAAAAGAAACTTCCCGCTTTTAAACAAAACAATCAACCATCACAGACTCGGAGATTATATATTTTCTTAAATTACATGTCACATAAAAATATAATAGCTTCTAACCAAATTATGAGGAGAAAACAATAAATCTTTGTGACTGAATTGAAGAAAAGCAGACAACCAGTGACAGAAATAATTTGGGGGGGAGGTGTGCAAAGACATTCTGTGAACGTTACTTTAATGCTTTGTGCTTTACCTCACCCGCACAGGTGATGAAGGGCTTTTCCCAGGAGTTCCGGTTGTTTGCATTGCTTTCTTTCATGTTCTCTTATGATACTTCTTATTTCAGAGAGACTTCCGAGCAGAGAAGAGAGGTCTTAGGAGATCCGGATGCATAGTAGTTTGGGGGTTGGCTCCTGATCTCCAGGTTAGTAGGTGAAACCACAGCTGCTCCTCAGGAGACAGAAGGGCCTTTCTACTCCTGTGAAGAGGACAGTCTGGAAAGTCACAGGGGTAGGCCTGCCTTGTCCTGTAAGGTCGCTTTAAGTTGAAATCATCTCGATGACAGTGAGTTTGGTTTGGGTTTTGGTGACAAAAGTAGTAGGAAGGCCCACCGACATAGAAGACGGGAGAGAGTTAACACTAACAAATATGTGGAAGTACACTGACGTTTACATGGTGAAATGATTCAGAGCTTAGCTGCTAACCAAAATGTTGGTGGCTCAAACCTACCCCGCAGGTGCATAGGTGAAAGACTTAGAGCTCTACTCCCTTAAAGATTACAGCCTACGAAACACTGTGGGGCAGTTCTGATCTGTCCTGTATCATTGTTGTCAGTTTGGATCAAGTCAAGGGCACACAACAACCACTTGGTTTGCACCCAGACAGGTGAAGTCGACTGACTCACAGTAGGTGTGAGTCCATAATGACCAATGTTATCGGTTCCTGCTGTCTTTCACACATTGCTAAGTCCTTAAAAAGTCCTATATGCAATAACTCATGGTGGTAGAATAATGTCACACACTTTAGATGCTTTGAATACTCATAACAAGAAGAGAAAGGGAAATCTGTGTCAAATCAAATGGAGGTCATGTTCTAAAAGGCAAAAGCTCGTGTTTCATGTAAATAACACTAGGTATTCCATCTAAGTGATCTCTATCCCACTACAAATAACAGCCTATTTAACATGGAAGGTATTTATCCACAAAGCTAATAGGCAATCAGGACTGGGAGAGAAATATATATCAATGTGCTGTGAGACAAATTCAAGAATCCTAATGGCATTTACACTAAACAATCAAGCAAAGTAAATCCAAGGCGGAGACAAACACTGGGGAATGGTCCGATATAAAGTCAGACTAGATAAGGAGCAAACGTATTGCAAAATGTAAGGAAGACATTTTTTCCTGAAATAATCTCTGTTTATGTTAAACACCAAATAATCACAAATTATGCATCATAAACATGAGGAATAATCAAAACACAGATTTTAGAGCTGACATAAGTGACACAGGAAAGAGAAAGTGATTGTAAGTCACAGAGTATTAAAGTTTAGTTTTATCGTGTTCTGTTTTGTGACTGGACTCGCAGAACTTCCCAGGCAGAGAGAAATGCAGGTGAAATCGGTGAAATATGGCACATAATAATGTCGTTGTAATTATAATTAAGGGGGAAAAAATCTCAAGTAATGATCAAGACCATGTACTTTATAGTGAAAACAAAACAAAACAGAATTTAAAATGCAGGGCAATTTCCAAGAGAGCATCATCACACTTTGATTATATAAAGGGCCAGCCAATAAAACGTTAGCTTTTGTGGCCCTCCTGAGTCTCTGTCACATTGTGTGCGTGTGTGTGTGTGTGTGTGTGTGTGTGTGTGTTCACATGATACAAACAACAACAACTAATAGACATAGAGCTCACAGGCAACACAAAAACAGGCTGTGTGGTTTATTAGGCCTCTGGGCTATAGATTACCAGTCTCAGATTTAAGACATGTTTCTTAGCATTACTATGCCTCAGGGTCCACATCTTTAAGAGGTAGATAAAAATCTTCCTTTAAAAGCAGGATTAGGTATTAAATAAGATGATTTTGAAAAAAATTTAAATGATGGTACCTGGAGTAATAATGGTATATGTCATAGTCAGGTTAGCTTAGTTTTTACATAATGAATACAGTCATTTTTTCTCCAGGGTCTTGCAGATGACCCACAGAAAAAACTATGCCCATTTTGGAGGAGAGGTAAATCTTTGAAATGAAAACGATCCATCTCTGTTTAGGTTTAAATGACAGCAAGAGCAAAGAATCAAGTATTTGTCAGAATCTTGAGGATCATACCAATGATAACGTACAATCTCAGAAACTCACAGGGGCAATTCAACCCTGTCCCATAGGCTCGCTATGAGTGCGCATCAATTTGATGGCAGCGAATTTAGTTTTGGTTTGAGGATCATATGCACTGTGGAGTTTCAAACTCAAGCACGTACTAGGGTACCATGTACAAGATCAAGTGGAATAAAAATGCTGTGGACACCACCCACTGGGAAATGGGAGGCTGACAGAAGATGTGAAGGGTGGGAGTGACATAGGCTTGGAAACCTCACATTGGCTTAAGCGTAAAGAATGAATTAGCAACAGCTTAAGGCAAAGTCAGTTTTTTAGTCTAACCACAGCATAGGATGAAATCAATGAAGTTTTGCGCAGAAAAAAGATTACCAAGGTCTGAACTGGACAGAAGAAAGGCGAGGATAGCATCGAGAGGCAGAACTTAGAAATACAAGTATTTTCAAGAAATCATGGTGGATTTGTGTTCAGTGAGAAATTTAAAATAGGTCCCAAGTTCAGGTTCAATGTTGTTTGAAGCAGAGCACATTCATAGGGATTATAATGGGAAGAGTACTTACAGATTTCGCACAGGAAATAAATACACAGGTACTTTGAGTGTGATCACCAAGGTCACGTAAATAGACGTAGCCAGCAGGTGGTTTTACACTCAAATGTAAAGATTAGGTTTTAAGATATGCATACACAACTCATTTCATATTCAAACTATGAAAGTGAATTAATTTGACATGGGCAATCCTATCCTACCCTCGCTGCCATCAAGACAATTTCAGCTCAAAGACACCCTCTAGGACAGAGTAGAAGTACCCCTGCGGGTTTCCAAGACTGCAATTTTTATATGAGTCAAAAGCCTCCAGCAGAGCTCCTGGTGCATTTGAACTATTGACCTTGCCATTGACAACCCAGCCAGTAATTCATTACGCCCCCAGGACTCCTTGATGCAGTGATAACTATTGGTGATTGAGATGCAAAAGTTGGAAGTCCAGAGGAAAGAACAGTAGTTGAAAAACGTGGCCTTGGTGATAGAAATGAAGCAAGAGATCTCATGATACAATTTTGCAAGACCAATGACTTCTCCTTAGCAATGCCCCTCCACCCCCTTTTTTTCAACATCACCAAAAAATGGACTTCTCCAGATGGAAAACACAGGAATCAAACTGACTACATCAGTGTGAAGAGATGATGAAGACCCATCTCAGCTAAAATGCGGCCAGAAGCTGGAACAGACTTGGCTCACATGTAAGTTCAGGTTGAAGCTGATGATAAATTAAGTGAGTACATGAAAGCCGAAATATGACTATGAGTATATTCCACCTGAATTTCAAGACCTTCAGAAGAATAAGCTTGATGCATTGAACACTAACAACAGAAGACATGACAAGCTTTTGGATGACAACAGGAACATCATATATTAAGAAAAAAATACAGCAACGAAAGAACCTAACAAAGTTCAAGTTAGAAGACCCCCTGAACCTGGCGATGACAGCGGTCTGCATAACTCAGCTACAGACATCGATCCTGGTGGTTGCTTCTGCAGATGTAGAAATAAATACAGCCCATGCAGGGCATCATGGGTAATATGTTGAGCTGCTAATCACAAAGTCGGCAGTGTGAAACCACAGGGAAGGCAAGTCTTCCTCCTCCTGCATTGAGTGACAGTATCAGAAACTTACAGGGGCAACTTACCCTGTCTTATAGGATCACTTAAATCAGAATCAACTGTTCCATGTTTGAATGTTTTGTTTTATTCTAGGTTGAAGTATGCCCCCCAGCAGATATTCAGAACAGCTATTCAACCGCTAATACCAATGAATGTGAACACATTGGTGGGGGGGGGGTGTGTTTGAAGATCTTATCCATTAGGTTAACACAAATTCATCCTGAGGTAGCTTGTGTCCCAATTCTATGTGATTGATGTCCTTATAAATGAGAAAAAGATACCCAGAGACAGAAATGAAGGGAGCACTCCACGCGGCTTTGCTGTCACACATAGAGGAATAGCTGCTCCATCAGAAGCTAGGGACAACGCTGGAACAATTGTATCATCCACGTGTCCTTACTTCATGGTAGTTTAGTATAGTAACCATGCAAGGGCAGGGAATGCACCACTGAAATGGTAACAAACAGAAATGTTTTACTGTACCTTGCTATAAGAAGAGATTCAGTCACTATCATTTGCATTTGGCTTAGACTGCATGGCATACAGGAGAGTGGGACAGATTTCTAATAGAAAGGGGAATGGCTGCTGCACTGAATGGAAGGTACTGGCTTGGGGCAATGAGTCAGCCTAACTAGATGTGGCTCATGGGTATGATTGGTTTGGGAAGCATATTTTACTTTCTCTAGTTGGTCCTGCATTAGAAGCTGGAGTGATGGGATGAGAGGTGGGGAAATAGAGACGTTGGAAGTCATTGATCAAGTGCTTAGTGTTTAAGCTGACTGCTGAATAAGGTCAGAGTTCTATTACCCGACACGGGCCCGCCATTGCTCATTTGTATATTCAGTCTCTCACAAGCCTATTTCAAGAAGAAAATACAGCAGTCTCCAGGCATGTGCATGGAAATCTGCAGAGGTATCAAAGATGATTGTGGAACTAATTATTCAGGAAGACAAACCAAAAGTCAAAACATCTATTCTAATTGGCATGTACAAACAATCAAGGCCTTCCCGGAGCTGCCATTCCAGATGTTGCCACTGTATCTGTCATCTTGGTGGGGTCACAGTGCTGGTTAGTCTCAGATGGACTTGTGTGCTTCTGTATTAGGCTGGGTGCTCTAGAGAAGCAAAAGCAGTGGCACTTGTATGTTTATGTATACAGACAGAGATTTATATCAAGAAATGATTCACACACTTATAGAAGTGAGTAAATGCTGCCTGATTTAAGTCAGTGTGTCAGATGTAAGCTGAAGGCTTCTCTTGACTTGAGTAGATGTACAGGCTGAGGAACAGGAAACAGGAAGATGAAGCTGGAAGACCACAGGCTGGTGGATGCTGAACCACATGAATCCAAGATTGGCTTAATTAGTTCAAGGTCAGCTAATTAGTTGAAGTCCACTTATGGCTCTTGGGATTGAGAGATTATATAAGAGGAGGCTGATGAACTAGATGCAGGATCCAAATCCAGCAGTAAAAGTCAGTTAGCTTTCACATACTACTAATTTATACAAATAGTAGGCCTAATCCTGAGTGAAATCTCCATCAAATGTATCAAGGTGATTATGTTAGTCTGGGTAGACTAGAGAAACAAATTCATAGACACTCACATGTGTATAAGAAATACTTTATATACAAGAGCAATTGAATATTGAGAAAACATCCCAGCCCAGTCAAGATCAAGTCCATAAATTCATATTAGCCCATATGTCTGATACCAATCTATAAATTCCTTTTCATACTAAGAAAGCACATGCAATGATGGAGAATGCAGGATGATCACAGGCCAGTGGGTGCAAAGTCTTGTGGATCCAGTGGCGGTGTAAGCATCTCAGCAGGGCAGGGGTCTCCATATGGCTTCTCTAACTTTGAGGCTCTGGCCGCCATCAGCTATTTTCATGTGCCTTGTCAGCAGAGAACCTCTCAGGGAGTCTGCCAGTGTCCCCTGCTCCAGAAAATTATTTATCTCCTTAGTGCCTCCATATGAGGTCAAGTTGAAACTTGATTGACAGGCTAAACTCCACTCCTTCACTCTTAAGTCTCAAATTGACAACAGATTATGTAACTACCACAACTGTGATGACATTAAGGAAGTGGAACTATATGGCAGGACTGGGCAGTCTTTCATTCTGTTGTAGGTACAGTTGATATGACTCAGCACTGACCTGATGCCACAACAACAACAACAATGCTCTAATCTATTCTTTCCACAACTGCTTGGCTGCTTCACAAAGATCTTAACATGGAGTTTACCACACTATATTACATCACATCATGAACGAACACTGGCCCATTGAGATAAAACCTAACTATCACAATCCCCTTTTCATGTTAAATCAGTCCTAGATTCAATTCTTTTCTGAGAAGAACCCAATGGTTAGGGTACATTGATAGGAATGCCTGTTAACTAAAGATGAAATAGGTTGAGTTTGACCAAGATGAAGGTGAGATGATAAATGAGAAAGAGATGTAACAGCACTTTGGCTGATGAGAAAACGAGTAATGAGGAGTGAACTATTTGGGGGTAGAAGTGATGTTTGGAAAGTCAGGGTTTCAAAAATTTACAAGAGAACTAGATAGTAAAGAGGAAATAATTTTTAAGATTCTGGACAAGGTATTCATGAGCTCCTTAAGAACCAAAGGTGTGCTTGCATATAAATGCAGAGGGCATTTAAAGAGATCAGCGCACATTAGAAAGCCATGCTTTGTGAAACATCATGCATTGAACAACATAAAATTGTCATTATAATTGATTTCAATAGTTATTAAATAGCCAAACAGAGAAAACCCTATATATATTATCCCCTTGTTTAAGAAACTAGTGAGTTAATTTAATCCAACATTATTCAAAATTACTTAAATTATTAGAGCACTCATTCTTTCATTCATTATTCATTTATAACACAGGATAGATAACACCACTCCATAAAGTGGGTGTGATTTTTAATTCATGTGAAATTCTAAAATTAGTACCTGACAGATTAAGGTATATAAAACTAAAACAACAAACTTCACTTGTTGAGTGCGTTATGACTCAAGAGAACCCCATGTTTAATGGAGTAGAATGGTTTTGTAGATTTTTCTTGGCTATAATCTTTTGTAAATAGCCTTTCCTCTTTCTACATAGCTGATGGGTGGACTATAGCCACCATCCTCTAGATTAGTAGTTGAGCTCAAACCATATATACCACCAAGGTATCTTACATACTATACAACCAACCACTAAACATCACCATTTTTAAGAACTACACAAAACCCCAAGGAGCCAGAGATTAGCAAGATGACCCTAATGAAATAAGTTTGTGGGTAAGAGAGGTAATGAGACATATAAACAAATAATTACGCTGTAAGTGCCATAATGAGGGTTATGTGCAATGTGCTGGGGGACACGGAGGAGAAATTCTCAACGGGAAACACTAAACCTGGGCATCGGATCTCACATGAGTACAGTTTCTCAAACATTAAAATCACGAGGTTGCTTTTCCATACTATCTAAGCATCCCAGATGGCAACTGATTAAGCTTGACCCAAGTGAACTTTCAAAAGGATTAATTCTGACATAAGAGATGACTGAAGGGGTTCCTTTTTAAAAATTCTAATTTAGAAGCTCTTTAATTTCACACTAATTTAAGTCCAACTGCTTTAAATTGAGTCATGTCCCTGAAGGGCTGGTCCATATTAATTGAGTATTCATATTCAATTCAGATTTTCAGCCAAGATTTTGAAGCTATTTATCTCAGCCATCACTTCTGCAGATGCAGTTAAAGGAAAGATGAAAAGATACTATTTATTACACTCAGAAAGTGTTATCTCCTCAATATACTGTTTGTTATCATAAAGACATCACTAACTCCATTTTACAAAATAAGTTATTTTATATCAAGAGGTTGAGTAATTTCCCCCAGAAGATTTGTCAATTTTTTATTTAAAATCAACTACACTTAGTACTAAAGACAAATATGGCTGCTCCTTGTAAAATCTGTATAGTCTTTGTGGCCTAGACATCAACAATTATTGTCTGAAATAATACACCTAAGTGATTACACAAGATTCTAGAAATAGCTAGTTCTTGTACCATGATAGGATTCTAAGCATTCACACATATAGGCAAGCATAAACACCCAAGTTAACATGCACTTAGGAAAATAAATTTGGTTGTGTTAACTATAATCAATAACATTCTAACGTTAATTTGGAAATAAAAAAACAGTATGATGTTTCAAATTCACCTGCACATCCCTTTAATTTCATTTTTTAACCAAATCGTTGACAAATCAAAAATCTCTAGTGACCTTTGAGTCAATTCCAATCCATGGCAACAATTGTTGCAACATGGAACTGTAATGGACAGAGTTGTCACGGCTGTGATCCTTCAGAAGCCGGTCATCCAGCATTTCTCCTGAGGTGGCTGTGAGGGTTTAAACCACCAACTTTTGGGCTAGTTATCAAGTGACTGTAGTATTTAGGCTACTAAATACTAATGTATGTAGTATTGCATGATCACAGAGTCTATACAAATAATGCTAAGAGAAAGAATAATATAAGAACGTCTCAAAAAAAAAAAAGAATGTCTCAAATCAAAAAGACAAACAAATCTGGAGGAGAAAACAACAGGACTGACAGTTTCGGGGGAACATGGGATAGGGGGAGGTGGGGGAAGGGAAGAGGCTTTAACAAACCCAGGGACAAGGGAACAACAAGCGACCCAAATTGGTGGGGAGGTGGGTGTGGGAGACCTGGTAGGGCATGATCAAGGGGAA
>NW_022111368.1:31878487-31880304 GCF_000313985.2 Echinops telfairi
GAGGGCAATGAATGTACAAATGCGCTTTACACAATTGTTGTATGTATGGATTGTGATAAGAGTTGTATGAGCCCCTAATGAAATGATTTAAAAAAAAAAAAAGACAAACACATTTTATTATCTCAATATGTAGAGAAATACTTTTAATAAAATTCAGCATTAATTCTTAATTTTAAAAAACAAGTAAACATTCATCTGATTACAATATTTATCCAAGTAGGTATAGGAAACACATGGAGGAAGTGAGATAAGGATGAAGATATTGAAAAGTTTGAGATGGAAAAAAAATTTATGAATTATTGAGTGGAAAACTGATGACATTGTATATAATCCTTCACATAATTCATAATAAAAACTTAAAGAGAAAATAGCATACCTAATGAATCTATTACATATATTATCTTTAAAATAACATTTTATTATCTTTATATTATCTTTAAAATAACAAAGAAGGCAAAAGTTTGATTAATTTTATCTGCCAACATTGCTAGGGTACTGCTTCCAGTAGTTTGGTTTAGCAATAGTCTGGAGGTTGGTATAAAGTAATTGTATATTATTAAAATAGTTTACTTAAGGTAATAAGTAAAGCAGATTATACTATATACTGTGCATATGTCTCATCTAATTAACTAAATAAGAGAAGAACCAAGTTAAGGGGTTTCATTCTTTGTAATTTGACTGGCATATAATTCAGATGTGATGCAATCCGATCATTCAGTCATATTAAGGTTTTTGAGTCATCAACACAATTAATTTCAGAGTATGTTTTTCGCCAACTCATTGCCGTTACATAGTTTCTCGTTTCCGTCATCCTCCCCCACCATGCGACTAGGCAATTATCAATCCAGTTACTGTCTCTAGAGCGCTACCTCTCCTCTCTTTCATATACAGAGCATTATACAATGCACAGTCAGGAAGCAAACAAATACAACCAAAATGACTAGGCAAAAGATGGAAAAACCCCAATCAAAAGAAAGCAGAAAATATTAAAAACTGAAACAACTCTAGAATGGGTTAGAAAAGGGGTTCAAGTGATAAAGTATTACATTTTAACCTAAGTACTTTTGTCATCATTAACTTTGGATAGCAAGGCCAGTCACATTCCTCCCCTATGGTCAGAATAGTTTCATAAAAGGTATAATCCATGTAGGGACACTGCAAATGAATTTTTGGCTTTCATTATCATCCATTGCCTTTTAAAATGGGCTGTTCAGAATTTAAGCCTTGATGTCATTTTCTCCTCTGGATTTGGATTTTATTACTTACAATCTTTAGATTACACAGGCTGGTTCTTCCATGTGGCCTTAGTTTATGGCTGATTAAATGGCTGCTTCCTTGGGGACAAGTCTTGAAGACTCCAGACACTATGATTTCTGATAGCCAGGTATGATCTGTTTTCTTTGTCACACTTTGCTTTAGCACCCATATTTTCAGTGATCTCTTTATGAAGATGAGCGTCAAGTAGGGGCATACCTTAGGAACTAAATGTTTTTAGATTGGGGCTACAATTAATTGTGAGGCCCCCCCAATATATATATATATATAAATGATTTATATATGTCTCTGGTTTACTTTAGAGTTATTATTAGCATTTTATGATAAGAGTTTATTTTAAGATATATCTACTGCTCACCTTCCTGACACAACCCTTGAAGGCAAAGCGGGTGAATAAGCAAATGTGGTGAAGAAAGCTGATGGTGCCCAGATATCAAAAGATATAGTGTCTGGGGTCTTAAAAGCTTGAAGGTAAACAAGCAGCCATCTAGCTTAGAAGCAACAAAGCCCACATGGAACAACATATCAGCCTGTGTGACCAC
>NW_022111368.1:31881161-31931979 GCF_000313985.2 Echinops telfairi
AATGAATGTACAAATGCGCTTTACACAATTGATGTATGTATGGATTGTGATAAGAGTTGTATGAGCCCCTAATAAAATGATTTTTAAAAAAGATATTTCTACCTCATGATTATAGTCATTTTCTGAAAAATGATTTATTTTTTATTCTCCTGATGACCTGACTTACAAATATTGAAACACAAGATTTCTTAAATGTTATTCACAACAAACTATAACAAACTATAGATACGTGAAGAAGAATAGGAATTCCAGAATATTTCAGCATGCTCATGCAGAACTTGTACATTGACCAAGATGCAGCCTATGGAAATAGCAAGGGAATAGACTGTGGTTTAAAATCAGGAATGGTGTAGATGAAGGTTATATTCCTTCACCAGATGTATTTAGTCTGTGTGCTCCATAAATAATCTGATGAGTGGAAGAACTTGACATTAGGATCAAAACTATGTTATTAACAACTTGTGAGATGCATATGACATAACCTTACTTACTTACTGAAAGCATGGCAGACTTGAAGCACTTGTTGATGAGGATCAAGATCTGCAGCCCTTTATATGGATTTCAACTCAGTGTAAATAAAATCAAACTCATCATAACTGGCATACTGGACAACATCATGATAAGGAAAAGATATTGAAGTCGTGAAGAGGATTTCATTTTGTTTGGGATCATAATCAATACTCACGGAAGCAACAGTCAAGAAATCAAGTGACATATAGCATTGAGCAAAAAGACATCTTTAAAGTTTTAAGCTCAGGGATGTCCCTTTGAGACCAAGGTGAACCTGAGCAAAGCCAAGTCTTTCAATTGCCTCAGATGTATATGAAAGGTTGTCGATAGTGAGGAAAACCCCAGTGTCATGGATGCATTTGAGTTACGGTTTTAGCATCGAATATTGAAAGTACTGTGGTTTCTAGAAGAACAGACAAATGTGTTTTGAAATAAATACAACCAGATTACTTCATAAAAGCAAGGATTGTAAAATTTCTTTTCAAGTAGTTTGGACTTGTTATCAGGAGAGACTAGTTCATAGAAAAGGTGTAAAAAAAGATGCACGTATGAAAGTGTTACCTTTTGTTGTTGTTGTGTGCCACTGACTCTTTAAAACAGAATAGAACTGATCCGTGGGATTTCCTAAGCTGTAATCTTTTTTTTTAAATCATTTTACTGGGGACTCTTGCAGCTGTTATCACAATACATACATCCAATTTGTCAAGCACATTTGTACATATGTTGCCATCATCATTTTCAAAACATTTGCTTTCTACTTGAGCCCTTGGTATCAGCTCATTTTTCTCCCTCCCTCACGAAGCCTTGATAATTTATCATTTTTTTCATGTCTTAAACCGACTGCTGTCTCCCTTCATCCACTTTTTTGTTGTCCAATCTCATTGGAGGGGCTTATATGTAGATCATTGTGATCAATTCCCCTTTTCTCCCACTACACTTCCATTTACCCTCCTGGAATCACTACTCTCATTATTGGTCCTGAGGGGTTTATCTGTCCTGAATTCCCTGTGTTGTGAGCTCTTATCTATACCAGTGTCTACCTCGATTTGAAAGGTAGAATTGGGGTCATGATAGTGGGGTGGGGGCAGAGAGAAAGCATTAAATAAGTAGAGGAAAGTTGTATGTTTCATTGGCGCTATACTGCACCCAGCCTGGCTTATCTCTTCCTTGTGGTTCTTCTGACAGGGGATGTCCAATTGTCAACAGCTGGACTTTGTGTCTCCAATTTGCCCTCCCCCTCATTTATATCAATATGTTTTTTTTGTTTTGTTTTGAGTCTTTGATGCCTGATACCTGATCCCATTGACACCTCATGATCACACAAGTTGCTGTGCTTCTTCCATGTGGGCTTTGTGGCTTCTCAGCTAGATGGCCACTTGTTTATCTTAAAGCCTTTAAGACCCAAGATGCTATATCTTTTGATAGCCAGGCACCATCAGCTTTCTTCACGACATTTGTTTATGTATCCTTTTTGTCTTCAAGAATCGTGTCAGGAAGATGAGCACCATAGAATGCCGGGTTATTAGAACATCGTATTCTTGTGTTGAGGGAGTACTTGAGAAGAGGCCCAATGTCCATCTGCTACCTTAATACTTAACATATAAATATATGTACATAGATTTCTCCTATCCTTATATATAAATATATTTACATATGTACATGCCTGCATTTAGACCTCTATAAATGTCCTTTGCCTCCTAGCTCTTTCCTCTGTTTCCTCTTACTTTCCTCTTGTCCCACTATCATGCTCAGCCTTCATTTGGGCTTCAGCAATTCCTCTCAGCTACATTGCCCTTGATCAAGCCCACCAGGTATCCTATGCCTTCCTCGGCATCAATTTTAGATCACTTGTTCCCTTGTCCCTTATTTGTTGGCACCCCTATTCCTTTCCCCCACCTCCCCCTCTCCCATGTCTCCCTGCAACCATCGGTCTCATTGTTTTCTCCTCTAGATGGTTGATCCTGCCTATCTAAAAAGGTTTATCTAGAAAGACCTGCAGAGACAAATAATTGTGGGGTTAAGGGGAGAGGGAGTCCCCCACAAATTATTGCGTCTGGTAGGCGCAATTGTACAGCGATAATAAGTAAAGATTATAGTAAAGTCATAGAGAGCATGAGAGGTAAAAAATAGAGTCAAGTAATGGAGTCAGACACAATTCATGGTAGCATGTTCACCTCAGCCCCGCTTGATGATCCTCGTGGGGAGAACCTGGCCATGAGAGCAGGAGCAGCCTCGGAACGAGAACCGGGGAGCCTCTTTTCTTTTTTGCTAACCAAGCATTATATCACTTTAGGGGGACATGATTACAGAATCACACATCACAGGAAGGGGCAGTACAATAGGCATACACATTGTAGGAAGGGGATCTATGATAGGCATAAGCATAATAGGAAGGGATTAGCTAGGGGTGTGCCCATAGAAATGGGAAGGTCTAGGGTTATACATGTGACAAGATGGGCAGACCCTAGATTCATGATGGCAGCCTAACCTTGGTCATCCTTGGGTGGGTTTGATCTCTCTGGTGTCTCCTACAAGGAAACAGACAACTATTATCCTTATCAGAAGGGAGTGGGCCCTACCTGTTGTGGGATAAACAGTGGTGTCTGCTTGCTCCAGATGTCTGATAGCTCTTAAGGAGAATGACCCCCTAATCTACTCCTGATGACCTCCAAGTATATAGTCATTCTCAAGCAGCTAAGTCTGGCATTTATTTGGGGAAGACAACTTGAGAGGAATCCTTCTGTTTCCCACAAATAATGAGCACAAAAACAAGACAAAACACAACTAAACAACAAAAGAAAACAAAAAACAAAATAACACCACCAACAACAAAAAAAGAAAAGTTTATAAATAGTTCCAGGTCTGGTTGTTGACCTTTAGGGGTGTTTTATGGTTGAGTCTGATGGGGTGCCATGCGCTGGCCCCAAAGTCTATTTTTGGTATTCACTAGAGACTTCACTCTTTTTCCCCCCTTGCTGCTCTGTAAGCTATAATCTTTAAGGGGGCAAATTGTCAATCCTTTTCTACCTCAAACATTGTGTAGGTTTGAACTTTGTGTGAGCAACCAAGGACTGAACTACAGGAAATCAATAACTTTATCTCAGTTCATGGAATCCAGCAAGTTGGATGAATATATTGTACGTGGCAATAGTAGATCATGCTAAAGACCAGTAAATGAAATACCAACTCATAGAAACTTATACAACTTTATGAACTTTAATAAACCTCAAACACATGATGATGAAGTCACAAAAGAATCTATTTTGTGATATCAATAAAGGTTGGTGCCATATTAAGGATAATATATAGATAGTTGAACAAAACAAACAGAGGGGACTTATCAACGTGGAATTCACGGCAGCCTTTGGTTTCTCCTTCTGGAGTCGAGGGGAAACGATGCTGAACCATCCAATCAGAGAAGGGCACTCAGAACGCAGAGGATCAGAATTTTACTGGGAATATCAGTTTCTTAAGATGGTGTTGGGCCTCAGGTTTGCATTTTGTGACTCTCCATACTTTATGTATGTGACAGGTATTTTCTCAATTTTAAACAATTTCACAGTAAATGAAACTCTTTATCTGGATTGAATGATGCCCGTGATATTATGTGAAAAAGAGAAAAAATAGCAGAGGTAATTCAAACAATACATAAAATACTTTTAGTATGATGTGGTATGAAAAAATATGATTTAGTCCAATTTCTTAAATATTAGTTTAACTTCTTGACATATTAAAGTAAATTAGCTCTAGACATAGTTTGCAAAAACTGATTCCTCTAATGCTGTATGGGAGTTGGGCAAAACAACAACAACAACAAACAAACACGAGGAGTGAGCAGGAATTTCATTTTCTGTCTTTGTATGTGGAGTCATACAAATATTGAAAATTCAAATATACATAAAGAAAATCAAAAATTATAACTTCTAAGTGGCGTGCTCTGTAGATTGCCTTACTTAATTCTATTGTTACTCTTTTGAAACAGGTCATTCCAATTATCTCCAGAAATTCAGAATCAGAGAGGTTTAAAAAAAAAAAAGCTTGATCAAAGCCCCAAAGTACTGCTGGAAATAGGTCCAAATGCACTTTTTCCTTAGCTAATATTTATTAAGCTTCAGCTATAGGGCAGGTGTTTTGATTGCCCGAGTCATAAAAACTGAGAACTTCATTATGGTAGAATCTAAATTCTTGTTACAGTGGATGAAAATAAAATATGAACATTATAAATAAACACACAATAGGAATGTTTTAAAAAATGAAGAGAAATTGTTTCCAAGTTGATTGCAATATATTTATTTGAGTGCATTAACTGCACCCCCTAGAGACTCCAATATGCATGTCAGAAGGTGATTAATGCCTTGGCTCTTGTGCAAAGATAGAGCCAGGTAAGAGCTACGCAGGAGAGGATTGATAAGAGGAGGGCAGGGTTAAGTTGCAGTGCTTAATAGAGATTTTAAGACAGTTCTCCTGGAACAGGTGGGGATTGGGGACAGGCTTGAAGCAGGCAAGGGAGTGAGCCAAGCAAATATCGTTGGAAAGATCATTCCAGATAGCTAAAGTGAATGCGGTAGGGCGGGAGTGTGCCTGATGAACATTACTCAGGCCTAACACAGTCACCTCAGCCTAGTTACACTCCCTGTCTTCACTGCGCTTCAGCGCCCAACATCCCCGAGAATTTTACCGGTGCTCACCTTTACAGTGACTCAGAGAGGCAATTTGTATAAAAAGAAATGGAGTATTTATCATTTTAGATATATCAACTGAGTTATAATTCCTTTTTTTTTTGCCACTGGTGTATATCTTAAAATAAGAGTACATTGAGTTCACAACATCAGTTCATAGAAACATCACATAAAAGCCCACTGGGGAATGCTGAACAGAGGCTTGACGCCTTCTCTGCTTTTCCTGTCATTCCAATCTCCAGCATGGCCCAAACTCATAGGGCTCATGTGGAGCTCACTTGTTCTCAGTAGCTGAATACATTTATTTCAGAAGGAAACGGGGGTGAGGGGTGGGGGGATTACTTAAAACTACATCATTTCTTTTCTTGCAGATTTTCAAAATGATGCTAGATGGCATCTTCCTAGATCCTCTCTGACAAGGAGGTGACTCCAGGAAAAGCAAGTTTTCCAATTAAAAAAAATAAGTATGGGCATAAAGAGAGTAAATAAGGTGGTAACTAGTTTTAAAATACAAGTTGATGATAGGAGCCCTGGTGTGATAGTGCTTACCTGGGCTGGCTGCAATCCACAAGGTCAGCAGTTTGAAACCACCTGTGACTCCTTGGGAGAAACACGGGCTTTCTACTCCTGTAAGCAATACAGTTTCTGAGACACATATTGTTCTACTATGCCCGATAGGGTTGCTGTGAGTCGATGGAAGTGAGTTTTTTGAGAAGTTGATGGTGGAGGGAAAGGAAGATCAGGTCCTGGTCAACTAGTGAGTCTGAAGGGGAAAAGAGAGAGACGCAGGATGCCAGCTTTGTAACTTACAGTGATGAAATATGCTGCTGTCAGGACTAAAGTTGTTTCAGTGGTCCCACTTATGTCGCTGGTTTTCTTGACCTTGAAATCCTCATCCGTTCATGTATCTGTGAAAACAGGAGTAACAATCTCCTCTCTCTAGGGATTCTTCGTGATCATTTAATGACTTTCACAACTTCTATCCATGACTATTAGGCCCATTGCCTTTGTTCTCATCCTCAAACCACCGACCTAATAATGGAAACAATAGTGGCCAGGTCTACAGCCACTTGCAATAAAAGACTCTCCATAGTCTTATATTGCAGCATAATGAAGAGAAATTACACGTGGGGAGAGAGCGACAATGTCCCTGAGAGAATCAGGACATGGAATGAAAGGAACAGGCTTGATGATGTCCTTATAAATGTGCCACCACCTTATGGGAGAGGAAGCATGCGTCCTAGTTAATTTTCCATATTAGTGTAATGAGAAGAAATAGACAAACTGCCAGCGGGTTCATTTGGCTAATGTTTCAGCCGGCAGACACTGCACAGCTCCCGCTAAAAGGGGTTAAAGGTAAGCAAAAATATATATAATTTAAAGCTGCTTCTCTGGCCTTAGACAATCACAGTGCAGAGCCACAATGGATAGTGGTTTGGGGCTGACACCAATCATTTATAGCTCATTTCTCCTACCAAATTCTGATTTTTGAAAAAGATTTCATCTTAATAAGACTCTGCAGGCTGAATTACACCCAGAGCCTCAAGCCCAGACTTCCACTTCCCGTAGCTGTGAATAGCTCCCCAAGCAGTTGAATAAATATCTGTTTTTGTGAATGTTCATTCTGCCTATTTTCAAAATGTAATAGTGTGTATTCATTATTCAAACTAAATAGCAACTATTCACCCTAAAGACTGACTTCCTTTAGAATTTTGACAAGGAACAAATGAATATAGTATAAATATGCAGTAAATACTTGTCTTCGCTTATTGACTAGTGGGGTGGTAAGAAGCAAAAAACTGCTGACTCCCTTCACAAATGCCCCATAGTGTAGCCACAGAGTGACTAGTTAAAAGATTGAGCTTATTAGATCTAAATATTGCAGATCCACTGGGAATACAAGATTGGTTATAAAGTATTTATATGGTACTTTAGATTTTTTTTTCCAAAGGTGCTTTACAATCATTAGCTATTCCTGACAATGGCTCTATGAGAATTAGGAAGTAGGATACTAGCAACACAGAGCTACATTCCGAAGTTAGGGATGCGAAATATCTGCCTGGAAATGACCCAGGGTGATTGTTCATGGCAGGAGTCGGGCTGAGATAAAGGCATGCAATTCCTAGCTCTGCTATCAATTCATTGATCAAGCTCCTCATCTGAGTAAACACAACGCTTGTTGTCCACTTTTTTTTTTCTGGATTAAAGACTGAAATTGTGGGGCTATTTCAGGCAGATCTTTTGTCATAATTATAAGATATGGATTATCCATAAATGGATTACCGTTTTACCAATGATCTACCATGACCATGAATAACAAACAGGGTACAATGGAAAGAGGGCCCGATTTATATACATTTAAAAAGAAGGAAAAAAGAAAAGCCCAGCTCTGGCATTAGTAAGAATCTCTGGGCAAGTAACTTCACTTTTTTTTTTATTTGTCTGAAAAAAATAATGGATCCTGAGCAACTGATTTCTAAGATTCTTTTTGGCAATAGGAGCCAGTAATTTTCTACAGTTCATATGCACTTAATGGCATGTTCAAAACCATATATGTTTTTTTCCTTCCTGAATTCCAGAAAAACAACTGAGCCCATCCACTACTTAAACCTGTATTTCTACTCAGTGACTGTCTTTTTGACAACACGAGTCCATGTAGACTAACAAAGTCTCTGGCTACAGTCGCAAACCCCATCAGTGGGAGAAAGTAAGATGGAGATACAGGTACCAATAAAGAAATGTGAGTAAATCTATGACCTACTGTGCATGCTAGTGAAATCATCAAAATCATCCTCACTGTAAGATAGCTGGATAAATACTTACATACTAATTCCATTCCAAGGCCTTGTGTAAATAGTTTAGTTTACTTCCTGTAGCAGAAACCATTAGAATATGGTCATACTTAAATATTAAATTTCCTAAGACGTCTAAAAACCTGAGTGGATTCCCATTTCCTTGATTAAGTGAGCTGCTATTGAAGTTTGATCTTTGAAAAGCAAAACGCACATATTTCTGGGCAAGTTATTACAAGTTTTAGTTGGTCATTAATACTTGTGTTTGAATTGATTTATTTTGCTTACTTATATGACCCTAAAGGAAAGGGACAAAAACAAGTGACTGTGTGGTGGACAATTTTAGTATAGCTAGGTATTTTGTGTATGGGGTTTCATTTAGGGAAAGCAAATTGGATAACGAACAAGAGGGGATGGAACTGGAGAGGAAGTGATTCTAGAATCAGAGACATGCTCACAAGAAAACAGTGGAGCATAGGTCAGTTTGTCATACTGTGGTGGCTTGTGTGATGCTGGAAGCTATGTCACTGGTATTTCAAAAGTCAGCAGAGGGACCCAAAGGGAACAGATTTCAGCAGAGTTTCCAGACTAAAAGCAGACGATGACATATAAATAAACTGTCCATTTCTGAGGAGTGGGTCACTGAAAACCTTACGGACAGAAATAAAATATTGTGAGACATTGAACCCCGCATGAAATGAAGCAGATGCATTTGGTTTATGGTGCTGGCAAAGAACGTTGAACGTACCTTGGACTATCAAAAGAACAAACAAATCTGTCTTGGAAGAAGTATCGGCAGAACATTCCTTCGTGGAAAGGACGGTGAACCTTCATCTTCCATGTTTGGACATGTTGTCAGGATAGACCAGTCCCTGGAGAGTGGCCAAATGCCTGCTATATGGAGGGGCAGTGAAAAAGAGGACATCCTCTGACAAGATGGATTGACACAGTGACTGCATCCATAGTTGTCTTGAGCGCCAGGGGACAGTTCTAGACAGAGATCAGGAATCAGTAGCTTATGCCTCGGGGCAGTGTCCTTGCAGTCTCTCAGTTGTCTTCCTGAGTATGTGGCTTAGGACTCAGTCAGCCTATGCACCAGGGGAGTGACCTTGGTCTCTAACCTTGGCACCTGTGACTTCACCAGCAGGTTCTTCCACAAGCATAACACATTCTAAGAGCCAAATCGTCTTTTCGCCAAATTATTCTAACAGGCATTCACACACAGTGGTCCAGAAGCCCTCCCCTTGGGGCTCTTAGCTGAATTGTTATACAATATTTGTGGGCATAGCCATAGGTGTGGCTGTGGGTCTTCAGTACAATAAGGGGTGCAATTTCAAGTGTTTAGTCTGATAGTCTTAGATTCTGGCCAATTTAGGTTTCTTCTTATCAGCCATTTTGTTGCTTAGGTCTTTATTCTTGGTGGCCTTCTTGTCAGCCTTTTTATTTTCCATGGTTACTCCATTTTGTCTGCTCTGTTCAATAGTATCAAACATAAGAACAACTCTGAGGGGGGCACAGAACTGGGCAATGTTTCATTCTGCTGTACATGGGGTCCCGATGAAATAGTGCTTGGTTTGGCTACCTTCTTACACATAAAGATTTGTCCCTTAGCAGCCAGCACCCACAAGTCCCTGGTGTTACAGATGTTTAAGTGCTAGACCAGAGGATGTACGCCGGTACAGATAGGAACTGGAAACACAGGGAATCCAGGACAGATGATCCCTTCAGGACCAGTGGTGAGAGTGAAGATACAGGGAGGGAGGAGGGAAGGTATGGTAGAAAGGGGGAACCGATGATAAGGATCTACATATAACCTCCTCCCTGGGGACGGACAACAGAAAAGTGGGTGAAGGGAGACATTGGCCAGTGTAAGACGTGACAAAATAATAATAATTTCTAAATTATCAAGATTTCATGAGGGAGGGGGGACCAGAGAGGGAGGGGGGAAATGAGGAGCTGAAACCAAGGGCTTAAGTGGAGAGCAAATATTTTTAGAATTATGAGGGCAATGAATGTACAAATGTGCTTGACACAATTGATGTATGTATGGATTGTGATAAGAGTGGTATGAGCCCCCAATAAAATGATTAAAAAAAAGAAAGAAAGGTGAATAGTTTGAACCTATCCAGAGACAACACAGAAGAGAATGCGATTTGCTTCTTCATGGTCACAGTTGTGAACACCCCACTGAGCGTAGGTCTACTCTGATGCAAAGGGATCACACGCATCAGAATTGACTCGATGGCCACTGGTGTGGATCTAGTTACTGACCTAAGGAAGTATAAAAGCATATTGACCCCCAACTGCAGTGCGGTTATTAGGTGCCATTTAGTTGGTGCGAGTATGCAACACTTTAAAGAGGCCTGTGTAGCAGATGTGCCCAATGCTTAATTTCAATGTGCAATACTCATTTTTCAACGTCAACATACATATGAGACACTGAAAGTATCATGGCTTGGGTCCACTTCATTTTAGTCCTCAAAGTGACATCCTTACTCTTCAACACTTTAAAGAGGTTTGTGCAGCAGATTTGCGGATGAAATACATTTTTGGATTTCTTGACAGCTGTGTCCATGAGCATTGATTGTGGATTCAAGTAAAATGAGCTCATTGGCAGCTTGGATCTTTCCCCTTTTTCTCATGATGTCAACTATTGGTCCAGCACAAATGATTTTGCTTTTCTTCACATTGAGTTTCAATCCATCCTGAAGGCTACAGATTTTGATTTTCATCATCAAGTGTTTTAAATCCTTCTTACTTTCAGCAAGCAAGGTGGGTACATCTGCATATTGTAGACTATTAATTCTCTATTCATGATGGCACAGTCTTCCTCATATATTACAGTTTCTCAGATTACTTGCACAGCATATAGATTGAATAAGTATGGTGAGAGTGTACTTCCCTGACGCAAAATGTGCCTGGTTTTAAACCATGCGGTATTTTCCCTTGTTCTATTTTAATGACCGGATCTTGGTCATTATACATATTCAGTAGGAGCATAATGAAGTGTTCTGAAATTCCAATGCTTCTCATTGATGTCCATACTTGGTTATGATCTACAAAAGAGAATGCCTTTGCATATTCAGTTTAGCAGGCAAACATCTTGTTAGTATTCTCTGCTTTCTGCCAAGAGTCATCTGATGTCAGCAATGATATCCCTTGTGTCGTGTTTATTTCTGAATCTGGAATGTGTTTCTGAAGCTCCTAGTTGATGTACTGCTTCGATCCTAGTTGGCCTTTAGCAAAATTATATTTTGAAATAGGTATAAATTTGCTTCTGGTGAGGTCCAGGTGTACTGTCACCATTTATGTTGTCGAAAAAAAGTGTTTGCAATGAATGTATTGATCTTGCAAAGTTTCATCATGCTATCTCCAGTTGCATTTCAATAACTAAAGTCATATTTTCCTACTATTCATCCTTCATCTGTGTTTCAATGTTCACATGTCCATTGCTAGAAATTTTAAGTACATATGTGATAAATTTCAGGCTGAAGAGTTAGGTATAATTCTTCAATGTCAATCAGATACAAATTTCTTCAACTCTTACTTTAATGGGTGATGCATCAATTTGTATAAACTCTGTGTAAATTGGACGTCCTTGTATGTGTATAGTTCCTATCACAGACAGTGCTGAATCTCAGGAGAGATCATGAAATGTCCTTATGACAATGCATTTACTGTTATTTCTTTACACTGTCATTCCCTGCATCATAAACCACATGGTTATTTTACCAAAACTGTTGAGGAGCTGTCCATTTTTGCTCACTAATGCCTAGGTGTGTAGACTGGGTGGAGAAGCAAACCCAGCGCTGCTTGTATATGACTAGAATGGGAGGTTTCTATCAAGAAAATAACTCATGACTCTCAGAGTTGCAGAATAGGGCAAGTCCCACTCCTGACCGGTTCCAGGACCACGTTTCAGATGTTAGGCTTAAGGGTTCGCTTCACTTGCCTAGCTGGAGGAGCTAAAGAATCCAAAATCTTCAGGTCGGGTTTCTGGCTAAAAAGTTGAATGAATTGGTTGGGAGGTCATGTGGCAGGCTGCTGATAACTTCCAGTTCAGTAGGAAATATGGCAAGCCATTGGCTCAAGTTCAAAAAATCAGAGCTCTATAAGCTAAATGAAGGAACAAGGTCTGGCAAAAATCAAGTAAGATTTTCCACAGTATACCCTTATATTTGAAGTAGATCGTACCCCATATGAAACTTCACTTCAATTGATTGCACCAGGATGGTGCCCTGAGTAAGGCGCTGCCTCTCATATTCTTACAATTGTTTGCATGTGATATTGCTATGTGTTGTAGTAACATGATTTCATGTCAACTTTGTAAATAAGTGTAGGAGTGGAGTCTAACCTGCCAATCAGGTTACAGCCTAATGATGCTTCTTAGTGGGCTTGGCCTTTTCATGTGGATTCTGGGAACTTCCTCTTGCTCTGTGTCACCTTCCTGTTGAGAAGTCACATTCAGAGAGCAGGAGGAGCCTCTTGGGGACCCACACCAGTGCTAAGATGCTTCCACTGCCATTGGATCCACAAGACTTTTCACCCATTTGCCTGTGATCTTCCTGCATTCTGCATCATAGCATGTGCTGCATAGGTCAGAAGAAGAATTTATGGACTAGTGTCAGACATATGGGCTAATATCAGACTTATGGACTGAATCTGGACCGAGCTGGAATATTTTCTCAATACACACTTGCTCTTTGATATAAAGCTTTCTCACACACACATATGAGTGTCTCTGAATTTGTTTCTCTAATCAACTGGCCTAATACACTATTTTAGAACATATCATAGGGGATTGCTAGTTGTTTACTCTGAAACCACTGAGAATCCAGGCAAAGCTAAGCTGACACAAGCATTACCTATCTCACCTTAGGAGATTGATATTTATGTGATCTATTTCATTCTTGACTATTTTCTGTTTCCTTGCCTTCATGCTTAGTACATTCTACATTCTGATTATTAATGTTTCTTCTCATTTTGAATCATTGTCCATCAGCAAAGAAAGGTTCTAAAAATCTGACTCCATCCAAGTCATTAAGTTCAATACCAGTTTGAGAAAGTTTCTTTCCCCCAACCATATTTTAAGCACATTCCAACACGAGCTGCACACTTTCAGGTAACATATGTGACGCTATTTCATTGTTATTTATTAGATTTTGTGGACTATCCCTTAAAAGTAAACAGCCTATTTCTTCTTACAAGTCCTTTGTCTGGAAGCTCCACTAATGCCATTCACCATGCATGACCATGCTGGTATTTGAAATACCAGTAACATACCTTTCAGCATTGCAGCAACATCCAAGCCACCACAGTACAATACACTAACAGAGAAGGGGTGGCTATAAAGTTAATTTAATTTGCTTATCGTATCAACTCTAAATAGTAGGTCCTTGTTTTTAAGTGAGGAAATAGATCTTATAGCTGAGGAAATAGAGGCAAAATTCTTCTGTTCTTCTTAGATTTGCATGGCTAAATGTATGCAAATTGTTCTGACATGTCCTCTCAACATAAGGAGAATGTGACTTTTAAACAAATGGGTTCACATAAATGATTGCTGCTTACCAAGCATTTGGGAAAGATTATGTGTGATCCCAGCTCCCACACCTGGCACCATTGGTGTTATGTCAAAGAGTTGTCAAATATCTGTTAACCCATCTAATCAGTACAGATTCACCCAACTTTTTCTTGTTAGCTAATGATTGATGGTGTTAAATGAAACGGCATTGAAAATCTTGTTAACATCAAGATATATTTAATCTATGGCTTCTCTTTGATTTCCTAAGTCACTCTGACATATATGGAAATTAGATTAATCTGACATGATTCATTCTTTATAAAGCCTTGTTTATTACTCCTCGGTACAAGATAACTTGTGTTCATCTATCTGTTGCCAATTGATTTTTGATGATGAATTCTATTTTCTCTCTGTCTCTCACTCTCTCTTTGCATTGGAATTTGGCTGAAATGTCTCAGTTTGTGATTCCTATTGTGAGTTGTGGAAAACTATAAATATACATAATAAATAGATTGATATTTTTAAATTTAATTTTAATTTCTTGATCCTGTAAGTTGAGAAATTCACAAATAATTTGCCAATAAGATAGGACACTGGTGACACAATCCACTCAATATCTCAACAACAGAAACCCGGAAAAGTGAATAACATTAATGCAGATGCTCATATTGGAATTTTAAGCATCAAGTAAGAGTATCAAGAATGGAACTGAACACTGTTTAAAAGGTAAACAGAAAGAAAATGATAGTTGGGGAGAGAGACAAAGCTACATTCAGCTGTTCTGAGACACAAAAGGCAATACATGTTTGTGAGTGGAAGCCAACTTCATAGTTGGGATAGGGACTCAGTGTGGCAGATGCTGAGTGAAACAGGGTGAGTATATTATGAGTCAAATCTGGGAAATAAAAGAATAGTGAAGCAGGTAAGAATACTAGGGCACTGGGGGACTTCTTATAGAACAAGGAAGAAACTAGTGAGGAGGAGGAGCAAAACAAACCACTCTTTGAGGTCTTTAACCATTTAGTGTGAGGGCTCACAGAGAAAAGAAGGAATGAGCAGTGATGATTGGAGACACTGGACTCTTGGCTACTTGGCCTTCATCCTCGTTCCCACCCCTACTCCTGCCTTGAGTCTGTATGGAACTGGAAAATTGGCTGTGTTTACCTAGAAGCTTTTGGGGCCCATAGCAGTGAGTTAAAACCTGAGTACTTTATCCTCCTTCCTCTACCAGTCCAGTGGCTAGTAATACCCACCTTGTCCACCCCATACTTGTCCAATTCCCATAGGCTGCTTCTCCTCCTCAGAGGTCCCCTACCATATTCATTCATTAATTCATCCATTCGCTCAGACAAAGACTCACACCTGTGGTGCACCTTTGAGTGTTAGCTGTGCTCTTATGGAACACAAGACTCACACTCACGGCCTCCATTATTAGTGGCCTAACCTTTGCAAATCTTGTCAAAGCAAAGAAAAAAATTACAAGAAAACCCACAAACAAGATGAATTCAGCACAGAAAATTTCAAGGAACAAAGAAATGAGCATTGTCTCTCATACATAAAAACAAAACCCATACACAAAGTGACAGCAATAAATTCATAATTATCAATAATGACATTGGATGTTAATAGTTTATATGCACCAGTCAAGAGAGAGAGAATAGTAGAATCTATAAGGAAATAAATCTGATCAATATCTGCTTACAAAAAACATGCCTTATACATAGAGATAAAAATAGATTAAAAAATTAAATGATGGACACAATATCAAGCCATCAAAAAAGAACAGGAATGCCAATATGAAGTTTTGTTAAAATGTACTTCAAGGCAAAATTTACCATGAAAGACAAAGAAGGGCATTGTGTGATTGACAGAGCAATTGAACAAGAAGACAAAACCATGATAAATAACTGTCTATCAAAAATGTTGTAATAAAGGTTCCTACTGTTATTGTAGATTTGTAAAGTTCTCTCTTCACCTCCATAAGGATAGAACAACTGAAAAGAAACTCATAACAAAGACGCATAAGAATTAAGCAACAAAAGCAACCAATGTGAACTCCTAGAGACATACAAACATTCCAACCAACAACACAATCTACGTTGTTTCCAGCATACATGGAACATTCCCCAGAATAAACCATATGTTAAAACAAAAATCAAGCCTGCATAAATTTAAAAGCATCAAGATATTATAAAGCATCTTGTATTACCTGGGTAATAGAAGAAATAAATTATCAGATTATAAAATTACTTGAAACTAATGAGAATTTAAAACAGGATAGCAAAACCTTTGGGATGTAGAAAAATTAGTACTCAGAGGGTAATTTATAAAAATAAACACATCCAAAGAGGAGACAGAACCCAAAGCAACACGTTAACTTGACCCGACATCTCCAAAACTTATAAGATGAGCAGTGTAATTAGTTTTCAGACACCAGAAGAAAATACATAATAAGGTTCCAAACAGAAATCAATCAGAAAACTGAAAAATCATAAAAAGAATCAACAGACAAGAAATTGGATCTTTGAAAGGATTAACAAAATTGACAAATCATTGGCAAATCTAACAAAGGAAAAAAAGGAGAAGATGAAAGTGTCACAAATAAGAAATGAAATGGGTGGCATCCTAATAGAACCAACTGACGCAATGAGAAAGAAAAAGAACAGAATACTCTGAAGGACTATACTCCAACAGGTTTGAAAACCTAAAAGAAATAAACAAATTTCTGGAGACATATTCCCTACTTACAGGAACATGAACTGATGTAGAAAACCTGAAGAGACCTCTCACAAAATAAGAGCTTGATTAGATTATAAAAACTCCCAACAACCAAAAAATATGAAACCATGCAGTTTGTCTGGTGAGTCCTTCGAAACATTCACAGAAGAATTGACATCAATTCTATTCAAACTGTTTCAAGCTGTAGAACTGAATGGAAAACTCCCAGATTCATTTAATGAAGTAAATATATCTCTGACACTAAAACCAGGAGAGACATCAACACAATAGAAAATCTAAACCAAAATCCCTTGTGATCAATAGATGGAAAAAGTCTCTTCAAAATCATGTTCTGAAGAATACACAAAAATAATAATAATGATTATACATCATAACCAGCTAAAACCCATACCAGATGTGCAAGGATAGTTCAACATTAGAAAAGCAAGCAATATAATTCATCATCAAAATAAAATAAAGCTGAATTCCAGATGGGTCATCAATGATAAGATAGGACACATTGGGGCAGAGTTGTGTTTATCTCGTCAAGGGTCTGTCAGTTTTCACTGACCTTTCATGTCCAGGATCGGGTCTCTCCTGATAACACTGTCATTGGTTGTACCATGCTTTCTGGCTTTGCTTCCTTTTAGACCACTTTCTTTACTCCTCAAGCAGATAGTAGTACATTCAATATTCTCTGTGACTAGCCCAATTCAAATGCATCAATTCTCCTTTGGTCATGTTTATTCATTGTTCAGCTTTCATGTTATGAGTTCATTGAAAATACTGTGGCTCCGATCAGGTGCACCATAGTCTTCAAAGTGACATTGTTTGCTTTAATAAGTTGGAGGGATCTTCTCCACCAAATTTGTCCAATTCAATATATCATTATATTTCTTGACTGCTGTTTTTGTGAACATTGATTATAGGTGCAATAAAATGAAATCCTTAATAACTCCAATCTTTACTCCATTTAGCATGATGTTATACATTAAAATGTTTTAAAATCTAACCTGCAATTATGCTTGGGAAACTGTGTGTGGTATTTACATAATTTCATGGCAACTTAATAAGTAAAGGTAGGAGTGGAGTCTAGTCTGTCAATCAGATCACTGCCTGATGAAGCCTCTTTGTGGTTGTGGCCCTCTCATGAGGATTCTGGGAATTTCTCGCTCTGCCTTCTTCTTTCTGTTGACAAGCTATGTGGAGACTTGCTGAATCCTGCAAGGAACCTGCTCTCTCTGCTTCACTTCCCTGTTGGCGAGCCACACTGCTGAGACCTGCCAGAGCCTGAGATGCTTCAGCTCCCATTGGATCCACAAGACTGCACCCACTGACCTGTAATCGTTCTGCATTCTCCTTCATTGTTTGTAGCTAAGTGAGTCTGAAGAGATATTTATGGACTAGTATCGGACGTATGGCCTTGATTTGGACTGGGCTGAGATGTTTTCTTGATAGCTAATTACTCCTTGATATAAACCTCATTCTTATATATATATATACATGTCCTTGGATTTGTTGCTCTAGTCAACCCAGTCTAACACACCATCCCTAAAAAAGAGAAACAAATGATTGTTATTTAATTGCTTTTGAGTAATCACTTCCCAATTCAAAAGTATGGTTACCCTGTAGGGTTTACAAGGCTTTAAATCTTTATGGGAGCTGACTGCTATATCTTTCTTCCATTGCAGTTGGGTTCAGACGATAGCCTTTCAGTTACCATTCAGGTGCTTAACCACTGCTCCCATGTTTACAGATTTAAAATACCAGAAAATAGATGATAGAGAACAATAGTGTTCTCAAAAATGGCAGAGTAGGAATGTGAGGACAAGGTTCTGAAGAATAAACATAGGAAGTCCTGCAGGTCCTACCATCACACCCACTCTCTTCCAAAAACACATATCTAGGCCTCTGGAAGCTTCGCTCTGTTACTCCGTTCCCCCAGTACTCTCTGTTAAGCGTCTGCCAATGAGTCAATCCCAGGAAAGTATTCAATTTAATTCAATTGTAATTTAATTCAATTGTACAACTTGAAAGTCTTTGGTACAGTATTAGTTGAAGACAAATAGGCTAGGACTTTTTAGAATTTCTAAAAATTCTCATTAGTTGTTTAAAGTTTCTATCTGTAGCCTCCTTTAATGTATGTATTGCACTCTTCAATCTTTCTAGAAAACCCCCTTCCTTTCAGTCTAATATAGTTTTTACTTTTCTCTTTTTCCTACTTTGGTGTAGGTGCTCGGAGCTTTTCTTAGGCAGCTATCAATACTTTTTTAGCGGTTGTCCCAGAAGCCTTTGATACTTAAACTTCATTTCCATGGATCATATCTTGTGATCCCCATTAAGTCCTCTGAAATTCACTTTCTACTACAACATATTGAAAATTTTCTAATAGGCTGAAAAGTGCATAGAATGACATTGAGTTGAAGCAGCACAGAATGAAGCTCAACAACAAAAAAAATCCGGCTCCAGAAGTTCAAAGCCCTTTTATACATTCAGCTGACTATTCAGAGAGAGCTTTTCTTCTCCACCAGGTGCTAGCAGCAGCATCAGAAGAATGTGCCGTCGTAGTCTCATTATATCTAGCAAAAAGAGCTAGGCACAGTGAAAACACAAAAATGGGGTTTTATTATTCCATGTTATATTTCGTGCCTAATAATATTAACCATGTAAGAAAACACCTTTCTAAACCATTTGGGGACTCTGAAACCTTTGAGGTTAGAAGAGGTGAGACAAAAAAATGCATGCCTCTTGAATATTATCTTTCACTGTCACTAAGAAAATAGCTTAAAACCATTATGTTTAATTCCTCAAGATCAAAAATAGGACACTTCAGAAAGTGTTCCTGATATGTAAACCTTTAAGAGGAAGAGAGATAAATAGTAATATTCATAATACAGCTCATTTTTCTGAATATCACAAGTATAACATTTCTTACTTATTTTCTACACCTTTAGTAACAATTCTCAGATTATTAATTTAATTCTACCTTTATTGGAATTATTAAAATTGGGGATCAATTTTACACATTATTTACTTGAATTTCTTGAGTAGGAATGAAATAATAAACTTGTTTTGGGATTTAAACCTAATTAGACCTAAATAACCTAATATTAAAGTTGATCACAACTTAATAATGTTATTCAGGCTAGTATTAAACAGGATTTAAATGTAACAAATGACAGTACACAGGGAATAGAATGTATTATTGATAGGAATAAGATTAGTCAAAACATGAATGACAGAAAATGTAGCTCATAAATAGGTATTTGTTCATTATCACTCCAGATATTTTTATGAATAGACAGTAGGAAAATTGATAGATTGGTCAATAGATAAAACAAAGTTTAGGAATTTATATTTTTCAGTTAATTGTATTCAATTTAATGTGAATGTTATAGAACTTTTTTTTCTGAGGATAAAAGAGAGATCGTTGATGAACTTAAATCAACAGCTCTTCAAGAATACTAGTGCCTTACGAGTAACACTTTATCATATGATCTCCCCTTTTGACCCATGTTAATTTTGCTCTATTTTTAAATATTTTCTGATTTCCTTTGATTGAGTTTCTGTTTACTTTGATATTGACATTTTTGAATTTTGTTTTTCTGTAGATGCAATTAAGGATAGGTAAAGCTATAGAGGCAGTGACTGCATTAATGCTCGCTTAGTGGGGAGAGCAGGGTAGGGGTGGGGCAGGGGAAAGGAGTACAAGAAAGAAGACAGTGCTCTTCAAATTATTGTGAGCATGATTGAAGAACTCTTCTTAAGATAATTGAATTAGTGAATGATATGATGTGTGAATTGTCTTCCAATAAAACAGTTAACAAAATCCCTCTTGATATAAGGATGTTGGGAGGAGACTTGAATACATGTGTCGTTCACGCAAGCATTGCAGTGAACATTGCTAGTAACGCTTAGCCTTAATAGACAGAAAATCGGTGTACTGATACTTTTTCATCACTTCCCTCTCTCCACATTGTATGTTTATTATTTTTTGCACTTTTAAAAATCACTGCTTTATTGGGCTTTACTCATCATGCACATGTCTCATGTTTTGCAACACTCTTTAGTTCCCCACCCCCCCCTGCAGCTTTCTCAGTTTTGAGTTCAGGAATCTGACTGTTACAAAATAGATGCTTCTCCCTGGTCCCCAACCCCTCCTCTTCCACCAGTAGTAAAAAGTGATTTGTCTGCTACAGCTCAGGTTTTTTCCTTTTTTTTTTTGCTTTCTTCTTTGTAGCTAACATTTATGTGTCTGATGATTTCTCTGTGAATCAATACTATAGATTAGGCAGACTGGTGTGGGCATTTGTATCTCTCCAAATGTATTGTGATGAATCATTAGACTTATTTTCTCTCTCTGTCACACGTAAGATTTGTGTGCACAACAAAAGCACCAATCATTTATTTGATACTGAAATAAAATGCATTCCACAGGAGGGGGTGGGACAGAAAATCTAAATTGAGATGATTTAAAAGAGCGTTCACTTCCTAGTCAACATACCAGGATTATTTCACTGTAGCATAAAAATGACTGATGGCTTCACAGAAATATATGATCAAAACTATTTTCATCTTTGCAAGGCCCAGATTAATATTATTAGTAAGCATTTGGAATTTATATTGTGCTTGATAAACTAAAGCACCATAAAAATAAAACATATAGCTGATCATCATTTTTAAATGAATAAAAGCAATAAACATAAAAAAATATATACAAGCTTCTACATGACATATTTGTGCGCTATTTGAAATCATTTCATTTTAGAGCAATACTTTTGGAAGTAGAATTTCATCCACACAGAAGTAGTTCCTCTTTCATTAATTATGATATCTCTCTCAATTCCAATTTTAGAAATATCCATTATAACAAAATTTGCAGCCTATATATCTACCCCTTTTATCTTGTGGGAGCACACAGCCTTTTAATAAATGTAATTTTACCAGTTGTGTTTTTCATTTTAGCAATTACCACACAAAGGAAGTAAGAGTTTGCAATTAGAATGATAGTGATCACAACTTTTTCAAAAGGTTCTCCCAGCAAAATAAGTCCCAGAATAATTTATGTCATAACCTAAGATTTTTGTTCTAGTTAGAGATAGAGAAGCCTACAAAAAAAGCAAAGTAAAAGTAAAATCCATATTAAATGGAATGATAAAATATGCATGCCTAGCCAAGAACATTTTTAGGTTATCAGCTAAAACTAAAAAAAGATCCCATATTTTTTTTCCTATTTCTTATATTAAATGTTTCTTGTCTAAGGTATGGATTTAAAAATAGACATTCACAATGAATGTATCTATTTAAACTAGCTATGAGTCATAATCAAATTGATGACAGTGAGGTATTTTGTTTGTTTTTTTTGTATGGGCATATTAACATGTAAAAGTAAGTAACACTAATAGTATTAAGTATTACTTTGTCAAAATTCTGTTCGTAAATGTTCCTTCTTGGAAACCCATTATTTTTGCTGTTGTTCCTGTTGTTAGTTCCAACTCATGACAACGCTGTGTCCAACAGAACAAAGCACTCCCCACGCCTGCCTCATCCTCCGATCCACACCTGCCCCATCCTCCAATCCACGCCTGCCCCATCCTCTGATCCACGTCAGAGTGGAGCCCATTGTTACAACCACTCTGATAATCCATTTTGTTCATGACAACGCTGTGTCCAACAGAACAAAGCACTCCCCACGCCTGCCTCATCCTCTGATCCACACCTGCCCCATCCTCCAATCCACGCCTGCCCCATCCTCTGATCCACGTCAGAGTGGAGCCCATTGTTACAACCACTCTGATAATCCATTTTGTTGAAGATCTTCCTCTCTTCTTGATCCTGTGAGAACATGCCCAAAGCATGTGAAATGTGGTCTAATCATCCTTGTTTCTAAGAAGCCATGTAGCTGTTCCCCCAAAACAATTTTTCATTATGTTTATCATCCAGGGTATATTTAATATTTTTAACTAACATGACATATTTGTCTTCAATCTTCCTTGTTCATTGTATAGCTTTCAAGTACACCTTATACTTTTTTTTTTTGCACACCTTATACTTTAAGTTACCTCTTTATTGTAACATTTTAAGAGGTCACTTGCAGCAGTTAAGCCTGATGCAATATGCTGTTTGAGTTCTTGACTGACACTTTCATGGAGGTTGAACAACGATACAAATACAACTAGATTCTTCACTACTTCAATTTTTTTTACTTAAGATGATATTGCTTGTTTGATTCAATTATAAGCATTTTTGTTTTGTTATGTTTTATTTTTAATGGCTTCAAAATGTGGAGTTTTGCATTTCTATTAGACCTTTGAAATTCTTTTTCTGAAATTTCCATTTGTGTAAAGCTGTGCTACTTTGTTTTGTCATACTACAGTAAGGCCACTTGTTTTATCAAAATGCTTAATATTCATTAGGCATTGACAAAAATCAAACAAAATTGTACACATTTTAGAAGGTGCTTACACTTTTTTTTTCTTTTTTAAATCATTTTATTGAAAGAGCTTATACTTACACATCTGTCTTTGGCATAGGATCCTAAGAAGGATATTTTTAAGTTCCGCTTGTGATTACCTTAGTTCAGGTTGAAACCTGCAGGATTATATTTTGGATATTTTTCAACAAGCATCAGAGGACATAAAGAAGTTCATGGAAAATGGAAGTAAAAAGTAATGGAATTTTTCCCACCAACTTTTCAAAATCTTCTATAATTTTCTTCCATTTAACAACAGAAGAGCTGGAATATTTGAACATGTTTAGGCTCTGATAGTAGACTATTATTAAATATACTCTTGATCAAACATATTTGTGTGAAGTTACCATTATCTAAATATGAAAATACTTAAAAATCTAGTGTTACCCAACATTTCCTCACTAAATCTCTTTGAGCCAAGTAGCTCTCAGCTTCAGTTGAGTATTAGGAGAAAAGGTCATTCTAAGATAAAAAACGTCACTTTTAATTTGATGATTCTGGTTCAGTCATGTGAAAAGTTAGCTTTTTCTTGAAGGACCGGTGTGCAGAAGCCCCTGAGAGAAGGTATCATCATGCAATGGCTGACAATGCTGACAGTCACATCTCCCATTGCCCAAAATGGCTAAAGGAAAGCCAAGAATTCTTGTCTTGTTCCCACAAAAATAAGAAAAGAACAAGCAATGGAAGTTCAACACAGAATATGCTCACAGAGGTACAAGTGCCACTCGTGAGTGAGAAAGAATGTGCGGTTGATGAGACTATTTATTTTGGAATGTAGTATGGGCATCAGAGGAAATATGAATTGATGCCATTTTAATAGTTTTTTTCCCCTCACATAGCTTTTAGAAAGCATTTTTAATAAGTAGATTGAACTATGAGACCCGTATTTGGCATCTAAGTTCATCTAGAATCCATCATACTATTCAGTTAATATTCAGCAGTTATTATTATTATAATCAGATAACATTTTGAGCAGTCATTCCTATGAAATATAGCATCTATAACATCAATGTACACAAGAGATTTCAAATATACCCTCTTCTCACTTATAAATCATCTCATTATCTGACATTCTACATTTATGACAACAGTTAAAATCTGACTATCCCTCATGCTATCTATCTGGGAGCACTGAAAACCAACGAGAAGCGAGAGTAATGCTGGTTGTGATGGTTTAGGTTGTGTGTCAACTTTGTGAGCCGAAATTCTCCATGGTTTTGCCGTTATGTGTTGCTATTCCTGGACAACGGCATCATTTAGTAGTTATATCCTGTTGTTATCCTCCATGTTTCCATCTGATGTGCGCACTCTCCATTTTCACAGTGCACTTTTTTGCATATAACCTTGTCTTTAGAACTTGATAATACATTCAATTATATTAAACAAAATAAGATACAACACAACATAATTTTGATATTGACATTTGATATAGATTTTTCATTTTACACGAATTTTGCCTTCTTATCCTAACTTTCTTTATTTTGACCCACAGTAGACTATTCTGAAAGACAATAAACAAAACAAATAAACAAACAAAGAACTGATTTGACTGGTGAGGTTTTAACTGTTTGATACTTTGCTTCCACATTGCTGTATAAAACACAATGCTAATGCTTTCTATTTAGTATACCCAAACGCTTTGCTCTAATGCTTGATTTTGTAACAACTGCCAGTTGCTAGTGGTCTGGGGTGTTTCTTATTCACCTTCGTATGAATTAGAGAATCTAATTCAACACATGGCAAATATTGGACTTTAAAAGTATTTGAAGAATTAATAAATGAATTAGTCCAGCAAGATCCTGAAATATCTAGTTCAACTCTATGTATGGAACATTCAAACCATCACTGGCAAGCAAAAGTATGTGTTCACATAGTGAAATAAAAGGCAAAATTTAGTTGATGTACCTCTGGCGATTTCCTTTCATTCATAGCAATAAAAATCATTTTCTATGTCATTTTTTCAATGTTCAATAAATATAAATCTCTAAAATAGAAGAATAAGCACAAAGATACAATTTATAAATGTGCATTTGACTGGTAAATGTGCCCGCTCATAACTAAAACCTCGATTTTAGATTTTGTTTCACCGAATTCAGTGCCAACAAGTCCATTCTGATTGGTAGTGACGCTCTAAGGGCGGATAGGATTGCCCTGGAGTTTTCGAGACCATAACTCGCCACAGGAGAAGAAAGCCTTGACTCTCCCTTGATGTGGCTGGTGGTTGAAACTGCTGACCTAGCACTTTGCAGCCCAACATGTAACCTGTCCTGTGGGTAACTATTTGACCTCTCCAAAACGCCTGTCTCTAGTATTTTATTGTTGTTTTTTTATCAGTATCTCCTAAAAGGAGGATGCTATTTACGGTTGATTTTTTTATCACAAGATTATATTATTGACTTTGTACCCTTCACTATGCAGGGGGGATTCTTGAAAATGCTAAACTGCACATAAGACCAGAAATTGAGTATAGTTCTTTCCCTGTTCTTCTATACTGCTCCTTCTGTATGCCAGTTATTTTGAATTTTTCCTTGGAGAAATGAAATGATTGCTTTTGTTTTTCCCTGTAAGGAATAAAATTCTCCTGACAAGTCACATTCGATTTTGGAAAGGGAGACAAAGCAAGCATAAAAGTCAGTATCTTATTTTTGTTTCTCTTGGAAATTTCATCTCCCCAGGGGAGAAAAATGTATTTCTGAAAAATAAGAGCTCAAAACAAATGCTTATTGGTCATCAGGATTTGTTTAAGCCAACTTACATAGCGGTTGTGAGGATGTAAATCCTCACTGGAGTAGATAACCTCACCTTTCTCCCTCAGTTACTGGTGGGCTTGAATGGCTGACCTTTTGGTTAGCAGTCTAATGCATCTGGAAAGCACCATCAGGACTGCTTTATTTACAAACACTGTCTATAGAAGGGTGAAATACCAGGGGGTACCTCACCTCCCCACCCCCCAAATACAGACTATTTTTGCAAAGCTTTATATTTCATTTTTTACCCCAAACAACCTTATTACTTTCAAAGTACTCTCCACTTAATAAATTTGTCAAATCTACAACTCCATTCATGGAAATATTTTTCAAACTCATGTATTTGGTTGGCTGACAACACCTCCTTCGTTTTTTCTTCACCTTTATATATTATCAAATTGCTGTCCTTTCATGTCCCTCTTCATTCTCAGAAACAAAAAGAAGTCACACGCAGTGAGACCAGGTGAGTCAGGTGTGTGGGGCAAGAGAAGCATGCTGTTTTTAGCCAAAAACTGGTGCATGGAGATGGCTGCATGAGCAGGGGCATTGTCATAGTGGCAAAACCAGTCCCCTGTTTGCTACAAATCAGGGATTTTTTGTTGTTGTTGTACATGGTTATGCAATATTTTCAGAACCTCTAACTGGGAAGCTTAATTAACAGTTTGAACTGGTAGAATGAACTCCAAATACACTACAAGTGGACATTTTTGTCCGCTTGGGAAGTTGACTGACATCCAGAACAAGGTTTGTCATCAATTGACATTTCACCTATTTTGAAACAAGAAAACCACTTGTGCACTTGAATTTTTCCCAGAGCGCTGTCCTTGTAAACTGTATTCAACATCACAACAGTTTTGGTGGCATTTTTCCCAAGCAGCAAACAAAACTCACAGCCTCATGCTGTCTTCTTTTTTTTTTTTTTTTTTTCGTTGAAGCTTTGCAGTTTTGTTTTTTTTTCGTTTTTTTTTTAATTGGGGCTCATACAATTCATCACAATACATAGATCAATTGTGTAAAGCACATCTATACATTTGTTGCCCTCATCATTCCCAAAATTCGCTAGCCTCTAATTGTCCGTTTTTTCCCCCTCCCCTTCCCTTCCTCCTCCCCTCTCCCCCATGCACCCCTAATAATTTATAAATTATTATTGTATCTTATATTACACTGTCCGGCGTCTCCCTTCACCCACCCCTCTGCTACCCGTCCCCCAGAGAGGAGGCCACACGTAGCTCCCTGTGATCCATTCCCCCCTACTACATCCCCTTTCCCTCCTGGTATCGCCACTGTCACCCCTGGTCCTGAGAGGTTCCTCTGTCCTAGATTCCCTGCGTTCCCAATTCCCGTCTGTACCACTGTGCATCATCTAGTCCAACCAGGTCTGCAAGGCAAATTTGGGGTCCTGGTAGTTGGGGGGAAGAAGCGTTCAAGAACCAGAGGAAAGTTGTGGGCTTCGTTATTGCTATACTGGACCCTAAGTGACTCGTCTCCCCACTACCCCTCTGCAAGGTATGTCCAGTTGTCTACAGATGGGCATTGGGTCTCCATCACACGGCCCCCTCATTGACGAGGATATGATTCCCCCTCCCCACCTTTGGTGTTTAAAGCCTGGTCCCTTTGGCCCTTCATGATCACACATGTTGGTGTGCTGCTTCCATGTGGGCTTTGTTGCTTCTGGGCTAGATGGCCGCTTGTTTACTTTCAAGCCTTTAAGTCCCCAGACGCTATAGATCTCGATAGCCGGGCACCACCATCATGCTGTCTTCTTAAATCAGCCACCACAAAAAACGAGGATCAAGTGAAACTGCTTTTATGAAAAAATTCACTGTATCAGAGAGAACTTTCCCAGGCAACACCACTGAGTGTACTAACTCAGAGCATGTTGCTAGTTGCTGGCTTAGAGGGAAAAATGCATACTATGGAAACTCCACTCTGCCCAATTCCAGGTTTTTTGATTCCCCCCTCGTATAGTCAATTATTATGCCATTTCTAGCCATAATTCCTTATGTGATGTATTGTGAATTCTGGACTCCATGCCTATGACTATAATCCCATTCTGGAGGAAGTTCATTACAATGCTAATGGAGAGTGTTCAGGTGGAATTGTCTCAACTTTAGTAAAGGGTGCGAACCAAGTCACTCTCTTTATTTCTTTGGAGGTAAAATCATGTCTCCATCAGAGGCATAGTCCTCTGTATAGAAGAGCTGTCTTAAACACATAAGAAATACAGAGGAGAATCGGGATCATTGGAAGTGGAGAATGTGAGAGACCTTTGAAGTGGTAGAGGCCATGACTAGAGGCATCAGTGGCTATAGTATGAAGGCCATGGGACACAGAAGAGCAGTACAAAGACTATGGGACTGGCAATCTGTTAATTTCCCTGTAGACCCTCATATCAGAGTTTTGTCTCTGATTTCAGCTTCTACACTCTAACACATTAGTGTCAGAGAGCTAAAGAAAGTTAGTGGGTGGAGGCATGTCTGACCTCTTCCTCATGGGAATAGGGAAGGCAGAGAAGGTCGGATATGACCCTTCTACTTATTTATTTTTAAGTGAGTAAGAAAAAACAGCATTGCTACTAAGGCTTCAGTTTATACATGCATTGGTGTATTCCAAAAGAGCATGATTGTGATCCATGAACAAATGAAGACAAATCCTCTCAGTAATAAACTTGTCTTAATCTTATTTGGCTACTTTCAAAGATAAAATGCTTCAACAAGAACTGTAACTGCTAAGAAATTCTGCTAGGCCAGTTTCATTCAAGTGGAGAAGTCAGCTTAGAATTCTATGACAACTGGTTTGGGGGATTCGCTTGGGTCAGTCTTGTTAGGTTTTCTTAAAGGACACTGGGTAATCATGGGTAGTGATTATGAAGGAGTTCGAAGAAAATTTATATTGATGGAAAAAAATCTAGGTGATTTCCTCATTTTTCCCCATTACAACAATGTACCTGCTCACTCTTTGAAGGTATCAGGGACTTTCCTATGAGAATTGGGCGGTGAAAATGTACTGTACCTCTTCCACCCTATATCACCCATGCTGTCACTTCAGGGTCTTTTGTTTGTTTCTTAAATTCTAAGACTGATGAAAGGAATACTATTTGAGCACCTTGATGATGCCAAACCTCCTTCATTGATTTGATGTAAGTCAAAGAGCTAAGTGATCTTCCAAGAAGGGTCAGAGAGATGGAAACACTGTCTTCAGACGTGTATAGACTTAGATGGAGGATATGTCAGGAAAGAGTTGCTTTCCAATGTGATAGTTTTTGTTTAATAAACAATTCTATGAGTTTTATATTAATACTTATTGATTTTTCCTCATATAATGAGAAATATATATTTTATTCTGAAATATTTTATTGTTCATTGAAGAGACATTTACTTAGGTTTACTGCCACAGAGGAAAATTTGAATGTTCTCAAAAGTATTATATTAAAAAATATAAAATAGGAAGATAAACAGGTGGCCATCTAGATGAGAAACAACAAAGCACAAGGGATCAGGTATCAGGCATCAACAAACAAAAAAAATCATGACATTGTGAATGAGAGGGAGTGCAGAGTGGGGACCCAAAGCCCATCTGTAGGCAACTGGACATCCCCTTACAGAAAGGTCGTGGGGAGTAGACGACCCAGTCAGGGTGCAGTGTAGCAACGATGAAACATACAACTTTACTCTAGTTCTTTAATACTCCCTCCCCCACCCCCCACCCCCATCACGATCCCAATTCTACCTTACAAATCCGGCTGGACCAGAGGATGTACACTGGTACAAATAGGAACTGGAAACAGGGAATCCAGGACAGATGAACTCCTCCGGACCCATGGTGAGAGTGGCAATACTGGGAGGTGGAGGGAAGGGGAGGGAGAAGGGGGGAACTGATTACAAGGATTTACATATAACCTCCTCCCTGGGGGATGGACAGGGTAGAAGTGGGTGGAGGGGGACATCGGATGGTGTAAGATATGACAAAATAATGATACTTTATAAATTATCCAGGGTTCATGGAGGAGGGAGGAGTGGGGAGGGAGGGGAAAAATGAGGAGTGGATACCAGGGGCTCAAGTAGAAAGCAAATGCTTGGAGAATGATGAGGAAAACAAATGTACAGGAGTTCTTGACACAATGGATGTATGTGTGGATTGTGATAACAGTTATATGAGTCCCTAATAAAATGATTTAATAAAAATATTTATGTATAAAATATTTTTATTTGACCCATGAATCCTACTAGCTGTGAAATGGGTATGCAATGCCTTTGTCATAAGGTGTTTGTAAAGCCTGGATACTGAATACGACTTGAGGGTAGTGAGTGATACCCTCCTATCTGATCTATCTTGGCCGGAAGCAAACAATGGTAGAAAGCTGCTTGCTTGTGTTCCATTGACTGTGCACAAACATTTGACTTTGTGGATCATAACAAAGTATAGAATGGGAATTCAGTTCATTGTTCTTATGTAAAACCTTCACATCCATCAAGAGGCCATCATTCAGATAAAACAAGGGTTGGTGTGTGCTTTAAAATAAGGAAAAGTGTTCATCAGGGATGAATAATTTCACCATACTTATTCAAGAAGTATACTGAGAAAATAAACCAAGAAGTTAGATTATGTGAAGAAAAACTTAGACAAGAGAATTGGAGGAAGATTCATGAACAACTTATATATGTTGAAAGGAAGAGGACTTGAAGCGCTTACTGATGAATAACAGACGACAGCCTTCTAGTTGGATTATAACTCAACAAAAAGAAAAAAAGACACAAAAAATCTCAGTATTAGAAAATTAAGCAGTATCATTACAAATGGAGTAAAGATCAAAATTGTCACAGTTTTCTTTTTACTTATAATCACATCACTGCCTATGAGAGTAACATTCAGGAAATCAAATGACACACTGCAGTGGACAAATGTGCTGCCACACGTCTCTTAAAGCATTGATGCCAAGAAGTCATTTTGAAGACTATAGTATGCCTGATTCAGGTGAGGATGTTTTCAATTCCTTATAAGCATGCAGCAGCTGGACAGTGAATAGAAAGACTGAAGAAGAATCAATGCCCTTGATGTATGATGTTTGTTAAGACTACTAAATAGATCATGCACTGCCAAAAGAACAAAAAAAATTATGCCATTGAATGCTCCTTAGAAAAGTAAAGCAAGGTGGGCAATACTTCTTACATTATTTACATTATTTTGTACATGTCATTAAAAGAGGCCAGTTCTTGGAGAAGAACATCATGCTTGGGAAAGTGGAGTGTCAGCAAAACATAGAGAAAAGCTCACTCAACACAGTGGATTGACACAGGGGCTGCCACAATGTTCTCAAACAACGGAATGATTTATGGGATGGCACCGGAGCTGGCAATGTTTCATTCTGTTGGATATAGGTAGGGCCTCTATGAGTCAAAGTAGACATGACAGCAGCTAACAACAACACAACACGGGGGAAAAACATATTTAACATGATACGTAGGAGAAAAAATATTTAGAAATCTCACCATGGATAGTAAAGAAAAAGAAACCCTGTAATCAAATCAATGCTAACCCATACTGACCTCGTTAGACAGGTTAGACCTCATTAGAAACCCCTGTGGGTTTCTGAGACTACAACTCTTTACAGGTATAGACCATCTCATCCTTCTCCTGAAGAGCATCCGATGGTTGCCCACTGCTGACCGTAGGATTTGCAGCCTGAATCAGCCTGAGATGCTGGCCACAGTATCTCTCTTTGCATGGCCCTCTCTGCAACTGTCACCTCTGCCATTTAGGGTTTGATATGTGATGCTGAAAAGCATGGGAATTGGACAACATCACTCTCCTTTTATTTTTATTTTACATCATCTTGACAACTTAAAACCTCCACAAATAGCACAATCCTTTCAGAATTCTGTTACCTTTCTTTTTAAATAGGGATTTGTTTTAGAGGATTAAGGACTCTTCACCTTGGCCTCACCTCTTTCTAATCACCAGTCTTGATCCTGACATTCAAACTTTATTTTACTCAAGAAATCCAAAGGCTGAATTACTGCCATTTAGCAAAGCAAGACTGTATCCAGAAATAATAAAAAAAGGACCAAGCAGATTTTTCTGACAAATTGATGTAGAACTAATGCCATTAATTCTAGTTCTTCTTTCCAGAATGATTCTTTGTGTACAGGGCTGCTTCCTTCCTGTTCAAAATAATGCAAAGCAGAACCAAGTGAGTCTCAGATTTACTGGAAAGGTTAGACGGCAATCACTGAGAAAGTTAATCAAGAGAACACATTTATATCAATAAGAACATATATATGTTTTAATTCTGTGGATAATGAATACAGACATCTGTGTACTCTATTGACAAAGGCCAGAGGGCTGAATATTTTATTTGCTTTTGTTATTAAATTGACTTTAACCTTACTAGCCATTTTTGTATGCACAGAGCAGTGTTTCCCAAAGTGGGCAACACTCCCCCCTGGGAGGAGGGGGGTGCGGGTGCTGGAAGGATACAGAAGGCCTACAAAAGTATATGTGTCCTCATTATCTTGGATTATGGGCTATAATATAAAAGTACTTAATTGCCAGGAGGCAATTTTTTTTTCTGAAAGGGGCCGTGGTAGGCTAACTAAGTATGGGAACCTATGATACAGATAGGCATGTTTATAGTTTTATCATTCTGACTTTAATTTTACTTAGCCATGAAGAAAAACTGATGTCCCAGCTCCAAGTATTTTAAAGAATAGGGCATCTACTAGATATAAAGGATAAACTAAATTTAAGTTGATTAATGTTTTCAGTAAAATAAATAAAATGTTGATACAGGCTTGACGTGAGAAATCAGTATTTTTATTTTTCCCTTTGATTTGTCTTAAACCTCATTAGATCTCCTAGACTGTGATAGACATGTTTAGAACAACCTTCTCTTGTGGTTAGGGTAGCCTTTTGATGAAAAGTCGCAATGGAGTCAAGATACAGACTAGTGGAGATCAGGGTCTATCCACTCGTCTTGACTCCCCTCTAAGCTAACGAGGATGATTGTTTCTTTGTACTTTGTTTGGGTATAGTACTTTGTAAGATAGTGTTGCTATGATTTGGAATCTACTTGGTGGTAGTGGGTGAGTACTGTGAATGTGAACACAGGTGTATATATGATCAAGGTTACTCATGTAGAGAAAAGATAAGTGGAATTTAAGGAACAAAAGCTACCTATGAATTGATTTATTTAATAACTAAGTCATGATAGATAGAAGATGAACAGATTTAAATTGTGTGTTTGCCACCCTTTGTGACCACTGTGATCATCAGTTTTCATATCTGTAAAGTGAGGTTCCTACTACCACTTTGTTCACAGGAGCCCGGAGAAGATGATGTGAGTTTAGATATATAAAGTCAGACCTAAACATATTGGAGATTGGGCATATGTTTATCATAAATTGATCCCTTTATTTTTTTTAACTTCAGTATAATTTATTTTCTTAAGTAAAGAAATAGGTTTTTGTTGTTTTTGATTTTTTAAAATACTTTTATTGGGGGCTCTTACATCTCATCACAATCCATACATTCATCCAGTGTGTCAAACACATTTGCACATATGCCACCATCGTCATTTCAAAGCATTCTCTTCCCACTTGAGCCCCTGATATCAGCTCCCCATTTCTTCCCCCACCCACCCTCCTTTAAGAACCCTTGATAAGGTATAGATTATTATTATTTCCATATCTTACATTGTCCTCTGTCAGCCCTCACCCACTTTTCCATTTTTTATCCCCCTGGGAGGAGGTTATATGTTGATCCTTGTGATGGATTCCCCCTTTATCCCCCTACCATCCCGTAATCCTACTGGTATCTCTACTCTCATTGTTGTCCCTGAGGGGTTTATCTATCCTGGACTCCCTGTGTTGCAGGCTCTTTTCTGTAGCAGTGTGTGCTCTAGTCTAATCTAACTTGTAAGGTTGAATTGAGATCATGACAATGGGGTGAAGGAAGCACCAAACGACTAGAGGAAAGTTGTGTGTTTCATCGGTGCTATATTGCACCCTGACTGGCTCATCTCTTCCCTGTGACCCCTCGGTGAGGGGATGCCCAATTGTCTACAGATGGGCATTGGGTCTCCACTCCATGTCCCAACCCCCCATTCACCTAGGATATGGTTCTGTTCTGGGTCTTAGATGCCTGATACCTGATACCATCAACACCTCATGATCACAAAGGCTGGTGTGCTCCTTCCATGTGGGGTTTATTGCTTCTGAGCTAGATGGCCGCTTGTTTATCTTCAAGTCTTTAAGACCCCAGACACTATATAAGGGAGTCTATTTGCTTCCATAGTGAACAGTGGTTACCTATTAAGCTGTTAACCGCAAGGTCAACAGTTTGAAACTACCAGCAACTCTGCAATCAAAAGAGGAGGCTTTCTAATCCCATAAAGAGTTACTGTCTTAGAAACACACAGAGGCAGTTCTACCCTGTCCTATAGGTTACTATGAGTCAGCATCGACTTGATGGAAATGAGTTCTGAGTATTTGATTACATAAATGACAGATAAAATCTAATTGTGTCATCTAAATTATTATTTTACATTCTTTATTGAATGTAGCTTGTTTGGCCAATTATTGAGAAATGACATGTTACCAAAGCATACTGTGGGTCTATAAAAAAGCAGAGTAATTACTTCTTTGTGGAATGTTTTAATATAAATCATATTTAAAACAATTACATAAACAGCAGATTCATAATCTCGCAACATGATTTTTCAATTCAGAAAAATTCTCCCAAGACAGATTTATTTTTTGGCAGTTCATGTTTGTTTGTTTTTTAATATTTTATTGGAGGCTCATACAATTCTCATCACAATCCATACATACATCCATTGTGTCAAGTGCATATGTATGCTCACTGCCCTCATCATTCTCAAAACATTCCCTCCATCTCAGCCCTTAATATCAGTTGCTCATCTTCCCCCTCCCTCTACACGCCCCCTCCCTCCTGAACCCTCCATAATTCATAACTTATTATAGTTTTGTCATAAGTTACACTGTCTGATGTTCCCCCCCCTCTTCTCTGCTGTCCCTCCCCCAGGGAGGAGGCAATACTTAGATTCTTGTAATCGGTTCCCCCTTTCCACCCCACATTCTCTTCACCCTCCAGGCCTCACCCCTTTCACCAATGGTCCTGAAGGAGTCATCTGTCCTGGATTCCCTGTGTTTCCAGTTGCTATCTGTACCAATGTACATCCTCTGGTCTAGCAGGATTTGTAAGGTAGAATTGGAATCATTATAGTCGCAGGTGGGGGGGTGGGGGGTGGGACTAGAGGAAAGTTATATGTATCCCCCTGGAACTGCTGGTTCCGTTGTTTTCTCCTCCAGACTGTTCATCCAGTCTATCTTATCTAGATAGATCTGTGGAGATAATAATATGCATAAAAAAACCAAGCCATAGCAAGATAGGTGATCAGTGAGAACACAGCGATGGCAGAAAAAAGGGAAGCCAATTACCCATAGAAGAATAAATTAATTAAAAGAAAAAAAATTTAAGCAGAAAGAAAAACCTGTAAATAGATCAAGGTCTGATTTTTGATCTCTAGGCATGTCCTTCAGTCAGGACCGATGAGTGCCATGCTCTGGGCCCAGAGTCTGTCCTTTGTACTCCCTTGGAAAGTTCTTTTTACTTAAATACTGTGTGCTTGTTTGTTTGTTTTTATTCCCCATAGTTGTTTAGTCTCTGGTGTATTGGTAGTCTTCTTCTGCAGAAGGCATGCGCTTTATGTTATGTATTTTCATTTGTTTATCATGATATTTGGTCACTCTGCTTTCTTCTCCCATCACTATTGTTCGTCTGTGTAGCTATCTGACTCTGGATTCTTGGATTCACCTCTGCACTCTTTGGAACCTCCATAGAATGCATTTTCCAGGCTTCCTGGTACTCTTTTGTCCAGTTGACTTGATCAATTGGAGGCACATGTGGGGAAATTAAAGAAATGAAGTTGGATGAGAAGTCAGGGTGATTATTTTCTTATTTCTTTCTATTTTCAACAGTACTGGTTGTCTCTTGAGCTTCTTCAGGGCAGACTGCATGCCATCCACCAGGTAGGCCCCTGCTCAGTCACAAACACCTGGATGGGTGTGTCTATGGGCAGTCCACAACTCACACTCAAAGATTAGCTTAATGCTTTCTTCTTATCACTGTTTTAATAAGTGACCCTCCAGTTTTATTTTGCATAGCCCCATAAATCATGTAACTGATGTTGTTTCTAATGATTAAATTGGGGGGGGGAGTGTCTTTTAACCTTTAACACATATACTTCTTATAAAATATATATGTTCTTGATTTCTACCACTACTTCATTTTGTTATACACACACACACACATACACACACACACACATATGTAGTTTATTTAGTGACACTGAATGGATTCAATTTTTGAGAATGATCTACTTTACTTGAAAATAATTTTTATATTCTGTGAATATCAAAACTGCCAGCCACTCCTCAGTAGAAAGATGAGTCAGTCTGCTTCTATGAAATTTTACAGTCTTGAAAAATCTGTGGGCAAGTTCTACTTTGTACTATGGTGTTGCTATGATTCAGAATCCACTTGGTGGTACTGGGTGGTTATAGTCAATAAAGTGAACTGAAGTTCATTAATAATTTTTTAGATTACATATGTATTCACTTAATGTTTTTATTTATATTTTTTATTTAAGGTTTTAGCTTCCAAGTATTAGGAGAGTGTATGTACTAATTAATGCTGTTATTAATGGTACTTTTAGGAAACAGAAATGTATTTTCTCATAATTTAGTATACTAGAAATGCAAATTTTTCCATCAACTCTGAAAAAATGCCCTTGTCTCTTAAGCGCTATCTCCCAAGTCTTTGGAGCTTTTCATGTGTCTTGGCATACCTTGCCTCTGCTCCTTCACTTGCTAGCTTAATCTCTTTTCTCAAGAAATGTAACAAATACAATCCATTTTCAAATGAGGTTACAACTACAGACTTCAAGGCTAGAATTTCCAAAACATATTTTTGAGGATCCCCAATTTAATCCATAACATTCCATCATTTTCCCTTGCCCTAAAATCATGTCCTTGCCACATGAATTCACCCCACCACATCATGCAAAAAGTCTTAAAACAATTCCAAGTCCAAAATCTTATCTTGTGTATTATCTAAAACTAGAGATATTTAATCCTAGGCAAAATTTCCCTTCAAGTATAAAACCGTTAAATCCAAATTGTATACTTTCTCTTTCAAAGGATATTGATGGGATAGGCATCTATTTATTACAAATGGGAGAAACTAGAGGGAAAGCAGGGAAAACATATGCCCAGCACATCCCAAACCTATTAGTACATTTTACATTGGTTTTCAAGACTTGAAAATCAATCCTGCCTTCTCTGATATGGTCTGGGAAATGGCCCAGCCCTCCAAACTCTGGGAGTTGGCCATGCTATTTGGATTCTTAATAGAGGCTCCTAGGTCTTGCACTAAGCTCTACTTTCAGGTCCACTGGGATGACAATTCTCTTCCCTCAACTTTGGACAGCCTAATTCTCCTATTAATCTGAGTGCTGACTATACCTTTTAGTACCTAAAAAGCTCAGTTTATTGTGATTTTGTTTATTGGTCCAGTTGTGATGTTTTTTGTTTATTTTGATATTGAATTGTAATCTATATTGAAAGCTATAGTCTTTGATCTTATCAGCAAGTACTCTAAGTCTTCTTCCTTTTTTAGGAATAAAGGTTGTGGCATCTTCATATTACAGATTAATGAACTCCAGTGCAGATGCTACATTCTTCTTTATATCATCTTGCTTCCCTGATTATTTGCTCAGAATATAGCTGGCTAAGTATGGTGGAAATATACAACCATGATGCACATATTTTCCATTTTAAACAATTAAATTATATTTGTTCTGTTGATTGGCTATCTCTTCTTGGTCTATACAGAGGCTCCACGTGAGCACAACTTAGTGATCTGGAATTTGCATTCTTCACCATGTTATCCATATCGCTTTTGCCCATACCATGAAAAGCCTTGGCATGGTCAATAAAACACAAGTGGAAATATATTTTTCTCTGCTTCCAGCCACCAGCCACCTAATATCAGTAAGGACACTCCTAGTTCCATATTCTCTTCCAAATCAAGGCTGGTGACTCCTTCTCAATTAAAGGCTGTAACTACTTTTTAAATTTTCTTCAGCAAAATTTCACTTTAGTATGATATTAATAATATAGTTTGATAGTGTTTGCACTTTATTGCCTCACCTTTCTTTGAAACAGGCACACTGTGACCTTCTTCCAGTCAGTTCGCCATACTACTTGCCATAGAAAATTGAGTGCCCCCGGAATTGTGGCTACTTGTTAGCACCTTTTCCTTTGCCCTTTTACCAAGTTCTGGAGCCTTTCTCTCCGATAGAGCCTTGAGTACAGATTGAACACTTCTTTCTTAAACACTATCAGCACTTGACCATACGCTACTTCTTGAAATTATTTAACATTGGCCATCTCTTTGTGGTACTGGGACTCTTTGTATTCCTTTCTCTTCTTGATGCCACTTCTTGCATCATTAAGTATATTGCCCATAAAATTCTTCAATATTGAAACCAGAGGCTTAAATATTTTCTTTTGTTCATTCAGCTTCAGAAATTCTGTGTTCTTCCTTTTTGGTTATCAACTTATGGGTCTTTGCACATTTTATTGTAATTTTTTGTCTTTGAAATATTCTCTTAAGCTCTTTTTCTTTGCATTATTTCTTCATTAGCTATTTCATATTAAATAACAAGTTTCAGTGTTTCTTCTAACATTTATTAGGTCTTTTCTCTGTTTCTTGTCCTTTTGAATATTTTGGTTTCTTCGTCTATTAACATCCTTGATTTTTATCTCAGAACTTGTCTGGTCTTGGGTTGTTATTGTTAGTACTTCAAATTCATTCTCTAAATTCTGGTGGAATATACTCAGGACCTGATTTTGTCTCTCCTTTTAATTTTCTTTAGATTTCTTTAGATTCAATGGGAACTTGCATATGAGCAATAGCTTGCCCATCCCACAGTCAGCTCCTAACTGTTTTAGCTGGTGATATTAAGCTTCTCCACCTTTCTATGGCTCTAGTCAATTTGATATTCATGTGTTGCTCAAGCAATAAGGGTATATAGTTACTATTTATGTTGTTGGAAAAGGACACTTTCAATGAATAAGTCATTGGTCTTACAAAATTCATTTTTCATCCATCTCTGGTGTTTTTTCTATCACCAAGACCATGGTTTCCAAATGCTGGTCTTTCTTTGTTTCAGTCTTTTGGATTCCAATCACAAGTAATTATCAATGCATATTAATTGCATATTTGATCAATTTTAGACTGCCAAAGTTGATAGGAATCTTTTAATTTCTTATTTTTGACTTTAGTGATTGGTGCATAAATCTAAATAATACTGTATTAACCAATCTTCCCTCTAGTGTGTTGCTATTATACAATATCATTCTTTACATGGTAAATCTCATTTTAAAGATCTCCATTATTTCTAAATTCATATTTAATACATTCCATTTTCCTATGAATGAATCTGTACAATAATTTCTCCTTATTTGGAGTCACGCCACATCAGCAAAAAAATGATTGTCGCCTAAGCTTTAGTTCATTCAGTTCCTAAGGACTACTGTGCTTTGAGGAGTCAGCTGGCCCCCAATTAAATTCTGAACACCTTTTAACTGGAGGGGCGTATCTTCTGGCATTATATCAGACAACGTTCTTTCCACTTCTATTCATAAGGCTTTCACTTTTTTTTCTTCTTACACATCCCTCCTTGTCCCCTCCCCCAGAAGTGGTCCTGCTCCTTCATCATGGCCTGTCTTAGACTGGAAGATCTGGGGAAATCGAACTATAGTGGGTGAACCTGCTGGTATTTTAAATACCTGTGGCAGTTTCCACATCACAGTTTTGGTAGGTGGACACTTCATATGACCAGAAGTTATGACAATTAGAGAACAAATAGATTTCCCTAGTGAAGTGTCTTGCTATTACAGCGATAACAGTTATATGCAAACATGAATAAACAAATGTAGTCACACACGGAAAATGTATTTATGACAAACTGACAGATGAATTGTGGTCCCCAAAATGTGTTGTATCTCTACTTCTTCAAAATGTTACTCATGTGTTTGTTTTAATTTGAAATATCATATTTATTTTCTTTCTACATCTATTTCTATCTATGCTTTAGTCTTTTTCCAAGAATGCTTTCAAAGGTAAGTTTGCGTAATACATTTTATGATATCTTATATGATAAAGAATAATGTTTCATTGCCACATTTAAATTATGGTTTTACTAAATAAAAAGTATGTTCAAATTTCTTTTCCACATTTCTCAGCACATAAACATTATTCCATTACCTTCTGCCATGTAGTATTGCTGTTGAAAATCTGGTTTTAATCCAATGATTGTACTTTTGCAGGTTAGCTACCTTTTTCTCTCTGAAAGTGTTGAGAATGTTCTCTGCATTACCCTTGAATCCAATTCATAGCGACCCTAGAGGGCTGCTCTTTAGGGTTTTCTGACATAATTCAAATAAACTCACTGCCATCAATCTGATTTTTTCTCATAGCAACCCTCGAAGACAGGGTAGAATTGCCCCTGTGTACTTCCAGGGCTGAACATTTTTTACGGAGCCAGAAAGCCTCATCTATCTCTCATGGAAGCACTGGTGGAGTTGTACTGCTGACCTCATGGTTGCTGGAGGCAGTAAATTGTCAATCTTAGGCTTAGCAGCCCAACACTTAGCCCACTGCACTACCCAGGCTCCTTTTGATCAGAATTGAAGTCCCTAAAATCTTATATTGTATGCAGTATGGGTGCTCACCTTTCTGTTCTAGCATGAAAGTCCTTGCGCATCTTCTTTTAAATTGAAGAGATTGTTCAATGTTTCTTCAAACAAATATTTAGTGTGACATTTCTGAGATGTTACTTACCTTTATCTCCAGTTATTTTTTATTGTTTTTTTAACTCTTTCCTTCTTCTTTTGTGTTTTTCACCTTCATTATCTCAAAATTGTTTTTTTTATACATTATATATGTCTTCTATCAATTATGCGCATTACATTTTAGAATGTGTGTGTGTGTGTGTGTGTGTGTGTGTGTGTAGTGCTCTGTCAGGATCCTCGGTTATGTTGTGGGTTACATGTTGACCCATTTAACTCAAGCTCCACAGTTTAAACCCATCAATCACCATTTTATTCAAAGACAAAGCTGTCTGAAAGCCTGGAAAGCAAGTCTACATGGCCCTAAGGGCTGTGAGTCACGAGTAAGCATTGGCTTAATGGCAATGCTTTCTGGATAGGCCACCAGAAAACAGCTCCCTTTTGTCAATTAACATTCACCTAATTCTCCACTGTCTCTGGTATAAGGGCCTTAATATTGACCAGCTCCAAAGACAGCTCACAATCTTTTAGTCTTATGTTCTGAGTTCCATCAATCACTCTCTGCTTTTCTGTGCAATATCTGACATTAGATTCACTGGCATTTCAAATCAAATCATTATTTTGTTTTCTATTTTATTTAAAGATACATAAATTGTGTTCATAGTATATCTTAATAATACGTGGTAATGCTATACTGGACATGGGTTAATGCAGATTAGCAAGTTGGGTATATATTACTGCACTTCAGAACTCTGGAATTGAAATGATGATTTACTTTTATATCAAGTTCAGATTTATAGCTAAATGTGAGTGATTCTCCACCAACTTTCAAAGATTTCTTTATATTTTTATGCTGAGTGTTTTATAATTTGGAAACTATCCAGGTGAAACGTGAGAGCTGTGGTGAATTGTTGTTGGTAATTTAATGATAATAGCTTGATGATTGTGCATAGTAGCAGAGGAGAGCATATTGAGATAACCTGACATGCTAAAAATAACTAATATTTGTTTGGCATTTTGCAAAGCATTATCTTAGTGACTGATAAAACAAAACTGTAAAACAAGCATTATTACAATTCTCATTTTATGGATGAGGAAACTAGGGTTGAGGAAAGCTCTTTGACTTTTTCAAAATCACTCAGCCAAGCACGAAAGACAGGTAAATGGTGAAGGAAAATCTCAGAGGCTGCAATGCTCAAAATGCAGAAATGAACAAGCACAAATACCAAGTGTGCTTACAATAAGCCAAGCTCCCAAAGGGAGCAAATGGAAGGAATAGATAGTAGAGAAGTAAAGTGGAAGCTGGCAAGAGAGAGCCCATAATGGTGCTGCTGCCATAATTTGACCCCAGGTATACATTTGGTAAGTCTGGGTGGCCCAGTAGGTCAATAACAAGCTGCTAACCAAAGAGTCCACAGTTCAAACCCAGCTACTGTTCCACAGGAAAAAAATGTGACCGTTGATTTCAGTAACGAATATGGTCTTGGAACCCTGTGAGGTAGATCTACTCTCATCTGTAGGGTCGCCATGAGTCAGAATCAACTTGATGGCAGCTGGGATTGTGTTTGTGGTTGGTTTTATACCTTTGTTAGGGAGTGCATGGGTGGTGTCATGATTGAACATGTGACTACTAGCCAAAAGGTTGACTGTTAAAACCCACCTGCAGGCACCTTGGAAGAAAGACGTTGAGATAATAAAAATGTATCTTTATCATATATAGTATATATAAATAAATTTTATCAATGTGAAATGAGCAGATGTTACTTTGTTTTTATTAGACATATATTGTCATTGAAAATATTATTACATTGTCCCCTGTTCTAGAAGAAGCGCCCAAAGATCCTCACTTCGCTAACAGGCAAAGGCGCTGCCCTGGCCTTAAACCCAAGTACTCTGGAGCCACACTCATACTCTGTAATTTGTGTACCATGCAATTCATCATGGATACCACTCACATTTTTGTTTTATCCTTGAATTCTATTTTACCTTCACTTTTTATAATGTTTGTCTGGTTTATATTTCCTATTCCTATATCTTCAATCACTCAATACTGTTTTACTTTTGATTTAATGCTTCTAAACACCACAGAGTTAGATTTTATAAACAAAACAACTATCAAGGGGGTGGGGGAACACTTGATAGAGTCTTTCCATTAGTTAAAAGCATAATCCATTTATATATTTTTAATTACTGATATTTTAAACTAATAATGTTATGCTATTTTTCTATTTTCTATATTTTTAAGACCATTTTTTATTCCTTTAGTTTTCTGTTATTCCTGTCCCCTAGTTATCTTCAATTTTTTATTTTCCCTTTAATGGCTTTTGGACATATATCCTATTTCCACTGTGCGAATGGTCCATTTTAAACATTTCATTATAAATATCAGTCATATTTTCTTCTGAAAACTCTAAAGAAAATCAGCTTCATTCTTTCACTTGGAAAAATGATGAGGGTTTCAAATGCACCACTGTTGATCAGAGGCTTATGTGTCAAGAATTCTCAGTGTTGCTGTATTGTAATGTGGAATATGATCCTATATTTTCACTTAACTAATCAATATGTTTTCTCTCACAAATGTTTCTTGTATAGCAAATTTATTTTATTGGCTTTGTTTCTGTAGTTAGCTTAGTTTTTTCCCTAATTATTTTATCAGGGACTCTCAGAGTTCTTATCATAATCCATAGATACATCCATTGTGTCAAGATCTTTGTACATATGTTGCCATCATCATTTTCAAGACATATTCTTTCTACTTGAGCCTTGGTATCAGATCTCATTTTTTTCCCTCTTTCCCTCACCTTCTCTCCCTCCCTAATGAACCCTTGATAATTTATAAATTCTTGCTGTTTTTCATGTCTTACACTGAACGAGGTCTCCTTTCACCCAATTTTCTGCTGTCCCGTCTCCCTGGGAGGGAGTTATATGTAAATCACTGTGATTGGTCCCCCCTTCTCCCAACCCACCTCCCCCTTATCCTCCTAGTATTGCTACTCTCATTATTGGTCCTGAGTGTTTTATCTGCCCTGGATTCCCTGTGTTTCCAGTTCCTACATGTACCAGTGTACATTCTCTGGTCTAGCCAGATTTTTAAGGTAGAATTGGGATCATGAGAATGTGGGGGAGGAAGCATTAAAGAACTAGAGGAAAGTTGTATGTTTTATTGGTGCTATACTGCACACTGACTGGCTTATCTCTTCCTGGTGACCCTTCTGACAGGGGATGCCCAATTGTCTACAGATGGGCTTTGGGTCTCCACTCCACACTCCCCTTCATTCATGTTGATATGATTTTTTGTTGGGGGGTTTGATGCCTGATACCAAATCCCATCAACACCTCATGTTCATATAGGTTGGTATGCTTCCACCACGTGGACTTTGTTGTTTCTCAGCTAGATAACCACTTGTTTATCTTAAAGCCTTTGAGACCCCAGACACTTTTATTTTTTATATATATCCGGGCACCATTAGCTTTCTTCACCACATTTGCTTATGCACCCATTTTGTCTTAAGCGATCAAGCAGGAAGCTAAGTATCACAGAATGCTGGGTTATTAGAAGAAAGTGTTTTTGCATTGAATGAGTAATTGAGTAGAGGCCCAAAAACCATCGACAAAAAAAGAAGAGCCTATAAATAGTTCCAGCTCTGTTTATTGACATTAGGAGTATTTTTCCTGTTGAGTCTGATGGGGTGCTGTTCCCTGGCCCCAAAGTCTATTTTTTGTATTCCTGGGGGACTTTATTTCTTTGTTCCCCATCGTGCTCTATTGTATTCCCTTAGTATTTCACCCCAGTATGGTGGGATCAGATCGGGCACAATTCCTGCTTTGTGTCTCCAGTACTGTCCCCCATAGCGCTATGGGTCAGTGAGGATTGTCCTGTCTTGTGGTGGGGCCACCCTATGGTTCTCTATGTGCATTGGCTGCTCTAAGCAGCAATATCGTCCTCAGGGCTTGATGGGTCAAGATGTATTCCACTCTCTATCCTTTCCTCTTCATTTGCTCCTCTGTGCTCTGATGAGACATGCCCTTCTTCCTGAGCTTTGGCTTCGGTGTTGTCCTCTGAAGTGAATTCATCCGGGGGGAGAGAGGTGTCCATATGGATTTTATTATTTTTAATGTCAATGAGACAAATAATTCTAATGGTCTTTTGTATGTTGAACCATACCTGAATCCCTAGTATGAAACCCACTTGGTCATGGTGAATTATTTGCTATATATACTTTTGTATTCTATTGGCCAGTGTTTTGTTAAGAATTTTTGCATCATAGTTCACTGGGGATATTGGTCTGTAGTTCTCAGTTCTTGTGGAACCTTTGTCTAGTGTAGGTATCAGAGTTATACTAGTTTCATAGAAGGAGTTCGGGAGATGGTCATCTTTTTCAGTATTCTGGAAAACTTTGTGAAGGATTGGTGTCAGTTCTACCCTGATTGCTTAGTAGAATTCTCCTGTGAAGCTACCTGGTCCAGGGGATTTTTTTGTTGGTAATCCCTTGATAACTTTTTCTATTTATTCTATTCCTATAGGTCTGTTGTGATTCTTAACTTCCATCTGGGATAGTCTAGGGAGGGATTGGTTTTACAAGTATTTGTCCATGTCTTCCAAGTTGTTGAATTCATTGGAGTACAGGTCTTTGTAGTACTATGGAATTATCCTTTTGATTTCATAAGGGTCCGTTGTAATGTTCTGTTTCATCCCTCATCCTTGCTATTGAAATTTGTTGCCTCCTTTCTTTGGTAAGGTTTGTCAGAGGTCTGTTGATTCTGTTAATCCTTTCAAAGATCCAACTTTAAGCTGCATTAATATTTTCCATAGTTTTCTTGTTTTCTCTCTCATTAATCTCAGCCCTGAATTTCATTATTTATTTTCTTTTGCTATTAGTAGGGCTGTACTGTTTAATCTGCTCTAATTGCTGTAAGTTTTGTGTCAACATATAAATTATAAGTCTCTCTTCCTTTATCATGTGTGCATGTATTTCTCTCAAGCATCCTCTGATAACCACCTTTGCTGTGTCCCAATGGCTTTTCTGTGTTATATTCTCATTCCCATTGGTTTCTAGAAACTTCCTAATTTAATCTCTGATCTGGGCCAGTACCCACTGCTGTTGCAATAGAGAGATATTCATCCTCCAATTGTTTGCCCTTGTTTTCTTAATCATCCTTTTATGGCATAGTGGTTAGAACTTTTTTTCTTAATCATCCAGCTTTGTGGCATAGTGGTCAGAGACAGAAGTCTGTATGAGCTCTATGTGCTTGAATTTACAGATTCCACTTGTGTCCCAGCATGTGGTACATGTTCAAGTATGTGCTATGTGGGCTAGAAAGTATGTGATTTTTTTTTCATTTGGGTGGAGAGCTCTAAAAATATCTACCTGGTCAACTCATCTAATCATAGTGTTTAGATCTATAGCCTCCTTGTTAAGCTTCTTGCCCTGTGATTGATCTTTCACAGAGAGTGGCATATTAAAGTCACCTACTACAATTGTTGAGCCTGTAATTTCTTTTCTCATCTTTTGAAGTGTTTGTGTGACCAATTTCACAGGTCTCTCATTGGGCCCATGTATCCTTATTATGCTCACTGGTTCTTGGTCCACTGTTCCCTTGAGCATTATATAGTGCCCCTCCTTATCTCTTGTTATGGCTTGCATCTTGAGATGAATTTTGTCCAAGATTAGATTTGCAACCTTTTCTTTTTTTGAATTGCCATTGGCTTGGTATATTTTTCTCAAACCTTTGATTCTCAGTCAATTTTTTTCTGTAATCTTGAGATGTGTCTCGTAGGCAGATCAACGAGGTATGTTTTCTAAGCCAGTCTGCTAGCCTCTGCCTTTTAATGCCTGGGTTCAGTCCATTGATAATCAGGGTTATTGCATCCGTGTGTGGACTCTGTGATGTCATCTTTTACCTCTTGTGTTGGGTGTTTTCCTACCTTCATTTCTTATCAGTGTGTTGTGCATGTGTGTGTGTGGTTCATTCTTGCTTCTTTCCACCCTTGAGTCAATGCTATGCTGGGGACTGTTTTCTCTTTGTTGCCCTCTGAGTGGGGTTATTCTATGTGGCAGTCTCTTATTTGTGCTAAGTGAGTGCTATTATTTTGCCCATACTGGGTTGGGAAAGATCTTTTGTAGGACTGCGATATTTTTAATGTATTCTTTGAGCTTTTCTTTGTCTGGGAAGGCTCTTACTTCCCCCTCTATCTTGATAGATAATTTGGCTGGGTAGACTATTCGTGGATTTACGTTATTTTCCTTCAGTTTTTGGAATGTTACTCTACTCTCTCTTTCTTCATAGTGTCTACTGATAGGTCTGACCATATTCTTATTTGTGTACTTTTATATGTGGCTGCTTGTTTTTCCCAAGCTGCTCTTATGATTTTCTCCTTTGCTTCAAAGTTGGATAGTTTAACTATTATATGCCTTGGTGACTTCATCTTGGGATTCAGTCTAGCTGGTGTTCTTTTGACTTCTTGAATACTTGCCTGGCTTTCATTCATTAAGCAGGGGAAATTTTCCTCTAATATTTCCCTTGCTATTGTGACCGTTGACTTTTTCATGTGTCTTGTTCAGGTAGCCTAATTATTCCAATGTTAGTCCTCTACATAGAATCAGAAATGGAGCTCAGATTTTCTTCAGCATTTCTGATAATCTTATTTGACTGCCTTTCCTGTTTGTTGAAGTCTGCCTGGTTATCTTCTAGGTAACTGGTGTGATTCTCTGCCTCCTCAAGTCTGTTGGTGAAGTCTTTGAGTTTTCTATTGTTTTTTTGTTATCTCATCTCATAGGTCTTGTGCTTCCTTTTGGTGCATGGCCTTTGTCTCCTCTATTATTTCATCCTTTTTAAGTATTGCTGCCATCAAATCCTGTAGGACTCCAAGCAGCATTCTGAACTTTTCTTCCTGCAGCAGTTCTTCTCTGCACGTCATTAGGTTCAGGACTTCTTCCGACATTGCCTTGTGTTTCCCCTGTGTTTTCATTGAATCTGTTGGGGCTGATTGCTGTTTTTGTTTTGTTGTTTTAGTGGAAACCAGTGCCATTTTCCAGAGATTCGAAGAGCAGTGAGCTCTCTCTTTGGGAGACTCATAGGTATGCTTCTTTGAACTGCCTGCAGCTAAATGCACTATGGAGTCTGGCTACTGCTGTATGCTCCTGTGGTTTCACTCTTTCCCTAGCCAGTATTCTGTTATTTGGAGGGCCAGTTGGATGGTGCTGTGAGGGGACACCTGTTGGGTGTTTGTGGACCTGCAAGGATGGCCCTCCACTGGATGATCCCACAGGAAGCTGTGGTGCGGCCCATGTGGCTTGGAGTGCCTCAGAGGGCATTCAGGAGTGCCACGTAGGACAGGTGGGTGTGCCCACTTTGGTGTAGAACACTGTGGATAGTGGGCAGAATTTCCCTGGTTGGCTAGGTTGCCACATATGTTGGACCGAGGTTCTCGCAGCATCAGGGAGTGCTAGAGATATTAGTGGAGCTGCCTTAGGCCATGTGAAGCACTACAACAGATGGGAAGAAGCTACCTCAACCCACAGGTAGGGTTTTTTCCAGTCACATGGAACACTATGGAAGACAGGCAGTGTTTTCTCCAGCCATGTGGACCACCCCAAAGGGCAGGTAGGAGATCCTCCAGCCACTTAACAGGTGTTGGAGGGTAGGCAGGGGTTCCCATGTGGCAGAAAGTGGGCAGATTTCCCCAGCCGTGTGTTACACTGCAGAGAGTGGGTGGGTGATATTTTGCCCAGCTGCCTATAGAGCAAGGGTTTTCAACCTATGGGTCACGACTCCTTTGGGGGTTGAATGACTCTTTCACAGGGATTGCCTAAGACCATCAGGAAACACATATTTCTGATGGTCTTAGGACCCGAGACACTGCTCCTCTATCCACCTCCAGGTGGATCTGCCCACATGCAGATACACCCACATATGAGTACCCAACATGAAGACTGTTACCCATGCTACACCACCATGCTTCTAGAGAAAATTTCATTTATTTGTAATTAGAAATAAATCTATCACAATATATATTTACATATTGCTTTGAGATTAATCACTATGCTTTAATTATGTTCCATTTATAATAATGAAAACATATCCTGTGTATCATATATTTACATTACAATTTGTAACAGTAGCAAAATTACAGTTATGAAGTAGCAAAAAAGATAATTTTATGGTTGGGGGGTCACCACAACATGAGAAACTATATTAAAGGGTCTCGGCATTAGGAAGGTTGAGAACCACTGTTGTAGAGCCTTGAAGGGTAGGCTTGAGTTCCCATGTGGCAAAAGGCGGGAGGGATTTTGCCAACTGCATGTTACGCCTCAAAGTGCAGGAGCTCCCCCAACTAGGTGGAGGGCTGGCATAATTGCCTTAGGCAAAGGTGAGTAGCCTGTAGGCCAGCAGTGGTGTATGAAAGGAAAGAGAAGAGGAAAAGAAAACTGAGTCCACTGAGACTTGGAGGAAAGAGAGAAGTGAAAGAAACAAAAGTAAATATATAGTTGAGCCCTGATTGTCTGCCTGACCACGGGGCTGGGGGGTTTAAACACTGCTCAGAAGCTGTGGCAAGTTGAGACTGTGTTGAAGTAAAGCCCTTGGGCCAACCAAAGGAGGCCGGCTCTGACTGCGACTGTGGAGAGGCTTAGCCAGCCTCCACACTGGTAATTCAAAAGCCCATAGCTCCTCAAAACCTAATGGATCTGTGCCTACTTATTTTATGGCGCTCCTCCTGTGACCCGGAAGAGTGGGATTTCCCTCTCAGTCACTCCCCTGGGCTGCTTTCTGCAGAGTCCAGCTTAATTGCTTTTTAAAAAAAATTGTGCCTGGTAAACTTTTTAATCTTTATTTTAAACCTGTATAAATGTTGAATAATATAGTTGCCTTCCAAGTTTCAAACTTTAACAAAGGCATATATCCATGTACTGTGAAAGTTTTCTCTGAAGTCTGGTAGCCCAATGTAACAACTTCCTTCTGATGAATAAGTCTTTAGTCGTGTGTTTTTTTAATATTTTTTTCCCCTTTTGCTACCTTGTTCTTTTCTGAAATTTCTTTTTAACGAGTATTTGATTACTTATACTAGAACTCTGTTGCTCATATTTTGGTCATTATTTCCTAATTTTATTCCATTACTTTCAATTTCAGGAACACGATATTGACCTGATAATGTAATATTTTTATATTTTAAAATTCTGTACTCAGTATCTCCCTTCCATTTTTAATTTGTATCTTCCATGTCCTAGTAATCAATTTGTGATTTCTAGAACTAAATCACAAGTACAGCTTCCTTTAAAAAAATATTGGTAGTTAATACAGATATATTTCCGCAGTTCAATCACATCAAGCATTATTGTACAATTGCTGCCACAATCAGTTTCAAAGCATGATTTTTATTCTTGAAATCAGCTCCCTTTTACTGCCTCCCCCACTGTATCCCCAGAAATCCTCATTCTAGCTACTGTCCTTATAGGTTTATCAATCCTTGGTTTCATATGCTGAAAACAGAAAATCATTAACAAAAATTTAAGAGGGTGACCCCCAAAGACATAACACATCTGAGATAAACCCCAATATGAACAAACAAACAAAAATACACAAAATGTTGAAAACCTGATCAGACCTAGCATGCTTTAGAGGGGGGCACTCAACTGATGAGGCTTAAACCATTCAAGACAGGTTTATCATTTTGATTTTCTGTAGTCTACTATGTACTCTATTTCATAACTATTTCTTCCCATCCCTCCATTATGGACAGAGTGAAATCACCTGAGGCTTATTTCCTATGTAGATCCCACAAATGTATCTCGGGCTCCCACTGTCATCCATAGCCTTCTGCAAACCTTATTCTCACAATTTAGGCTCTGATACTATTTCCTCCTTTGATTTCAGATTACATGATTTACAATCCTTGACTGATGGTGACAGATTTTGTGTGCTTCTTATATCTGGACTTAGTTGACATCTTAGTTAGATGGCTGGTTATTTGGAATATCTTCTGTTTCCCTTCCTGTTGATAAGTATCGAGCAGGGTCATAATGTAAGAACTAGTTGGTCTTAAATTGGAGGTAGGATGTTGTGTGAGGCCCAAATCTATTCCTATTCTATGCTTGTTTTGTTTTTAATCTGACTTTGGCTCCTGAGGCAGTTAGTTTATCATGCCAACTTGGCCGATAAACACATGTGAGGTTAATTGAAGGGCAGAGAGATAAATGGCTCGCTGAGCCTCGCCTTTTGAGTTCTCGGGACTCTTGCTTTCTGATGGTTGGACAAGGGTACAGCTGCCTTAACCACTTCCCTACTTCAGCTGGCAAGGCTCACTTCCTGCAAGACATCCACGAGGAGAAGCCACATGGACCTACCCTGATGCAGCCCTGGGTGCTGGAGCAGCCATGTGGAGACCTCTGCCAGCGCTGAGACGCTTACACATTCACTGATTCAGCTTTCCTCCTGCAGACGGCGTCATTGCGTGTGTTTTGTGAGATAGAGGAGGACTTTGTGCATTGGTGTTGGACATATGGG
>NW_022111368.1:31932079-31949629 GCF_000313985.2 Echinops telfairi
TGGAGGAGGACTTTGTGGATTGGTGTTGGACATATGGGTTAATGTTGGACCTGTGGGGTTGGGTAGCACTGGGTTGCGATGTTTTCTTGAGGTGCACGTTACCTTTATATAAAACTCTCTCTTATACATGAGTTTCTGTGGATTTGATTTTCTAAAGTACCCAGACTAAGACAGATCCCTTTCAAAACCTCCTTGTTGATTTATGGTAGAGTCTTATTGATCATCCTTCTAGGGCATAATGATAATTATAGTTAATATTGCCCCTGGTACTTCATTATCCCCTGTTACTAATTTTTTAAAGCCCCATTGAAAGAGATATTGGGCCAATGTAACCGAACTCAATATCATAGTAACTGAATTATTCACTCATACAGAATCAATCCTTTCATAACTGAACACTATTCACACAAACAGTGGGAGTTGGTGGTCAGTGGAAATTTACAATAATATTCAATAAGAATGTCAGTGACAGGTTTGCTGGAATAATATATATTTTAATACAGCATACAGGGCATTGATGTACTAATATCATGTTTGTCTACCTATCAACAGTTCAGCAATTCTGTTAAAGCTATCTTCTGCTTCTTCAGACAGCATGAATTTCATATCAATTAGGGATTTTCTAAATTTTCAATTATTTCTTTGAGTAAATCTCATTTATTCTAACTTATTCATTGCACCATTTGACCTATTCTAAGTTGATGTGTTTATGTCCAGTAGGATTTTTTTCTTGTTTGCTCTCACTTTATGTCTTCTTTTACATATTTCTATATATATATATATATATATACTCATTCATATATGTATATACAAATATATATAAACACGCATATATACATATATAGGTATGTATATGTATATATAAATATACATACATATATATGTATGCATGTCTGTATATATGCACATATGCATATTTGTGTATTATATTGCTATTGAATAGATTCTTATTCAAAGTCACCCTATATAATTCTCTAATAATGAATAGTAAGCTCTTTTCTCCTTTAGATGGTGTGAGCTTCTGATTCTTTCATGTCCAGACATCATTCTCTCTCTCTCTCTCTCTCTCTCTCTCACACACACACACACACACACACACACACTCTTTGTTGGTCATTTGGAATGTAAAATGGAGAATAGTGAGAGATGCTCTGTATAACAATTGAAGAAAATGATTTTGTGTCTGTGTTGGGCCTGGTTGACTAGAGACACAAATCCAGTGACACTCATATATGTGTAAGAAAGAGCTTAATATCAAGAAGTAATTATATATCAGGAAAACATCCCAGCTCAGTCCCACTCACGTCCATAAGTCCAATATGAGTCCTTAAGTCCCTCTTCAGACACATGCGGTCACATACAATGATGCAGAATGCAGGAAGTTCACAGGCCAGTAGGTGCAAAGTCATGTGGATCCAACGGTCATGGCTCTGGCAGCAATCAGGGTCAGCCCGAAGGAAGGTGGATGTAGGGGGACACGGGGGTTCCCAGGATTCTCCTTATGAGAAAGCCATGCCCACAAGGAGGCATAATCAGGCTGTGACATAATTGACACACTAGACTCCACCCCTACACATTTATATATTTTCAAGTTGATATGAAATTATGTAATTGCCACAGTGTCCCATGGGAATTTGGGTAATGTCTGGAGATATTTTGATTATTACAATTGGCATCTAGTGTATAAATCTAGGGGTACTGGGAACATCCTACTTGTCTGACCTTAACAACAATGAATTATTTGTTCTCAAATGTTGGTAAGGGCAAGAAACTTTAATTTATAAAAATGGACAGAAATCATGGTTGAGGATAGTAGTCAAATAGTGACAATTAAAGAGAGAACAGAGAAAGTACAATTGCCACATCAAGTGTAAACATGGGGCAAGATTTTCATAGGTAATTTTAAAGGAGTTATATGGTATAATGTGATCTACTTTCCATCTCCTCATTAACTTTTAGTTATCCATTATTTTGAGTGTTATAGTTCTCATTTCTGTCTAGTTAGATTTTGAAAATAAAATATATTAAGAATTATGTCCCAATGAAATTACCAGGGCCCCTGTACTATTGTGGTTGCATTTAGAATTTTTGTAGTTTTATTAAACTAGTTGATCATTTAGTCCATTCTAACTCATGGATACCATATGTGTCAAAGTAAAACTGTGCCACATAGAATTTTTAAAGCTGTGATTTTTGGCAACATATGACCAAATATCTCAGTTTGACCAATCGTTCAATTAGTATTTGAGCACTTACTCATTTATGATACCTAGGTAGTCTTTAAAAAAAATACAAAGCTTCTGTTTGAATTCAAAGTCATTTATTTAAAGGTCATTAGATCACTCAGCAAACATTGCAAGTACTTTGAGTTTACTCACTTAGAACATAGAGCGTATCTGACGATCGACCAGACCATTATATCAATCCATACCGTAAAGATTAAATGAAGTCACCAGAACTTAGAAGCAAAACCAGTGAAGCTTCATCTCATGCACTTTTAACATGTTATCAATAAAGACCAGTGTCTGGAGGAGACCATGATGTTAGGAAACGTTGAGGGTCAGAAAAGGGGAAGAATTCCCTCATGAAGATGGACTGACACCAGGGCTGGAACAATAGACTACAGATGGCAAGGATGGTGAGGAAGGAGTAGAACTGGACGGCACTTTGCTCCATTGTAGGGAGGTCACTGTAAGTTGGAATCCACTCAGCAGCCCTTACCAACAAAAAGAAAATAATTGATGATAAAATAATCCTAAAAATTCACAACCAGGGCACCACTTGCATGTAACGGAGGGGAGTAAATTATGAAAAGGACATAATTGAGCTCAGCAAGTAATTTAAGGCAAGGATTGGTTACTCAACTTCTACCTTAACAGGTCCTAACTTATAAGTTCAATTCTGTTGAGTGGTGCAATAGAAAAACACTCAGTCATTGAAAATCCTATGATGTTCAGTCTTGCCCTACCACATATGGGCCCACCATAGGTCAGAATGCCATGAAGACCACTCATTTGGATGTGGTTTTAAATTAAGGGTAGGTATTAGAAGTATAGCAATGATGTGGGAGCATTTAAGTAAATATATTTTGTTTGGTTTTGGTGCTAAATTATGGCAAATGAAAGTTATGTAAATATTTTTGGCTCTACCGTGGAACAAGTGAAGAAGAATTACGTTTGTAGAACAATATCCCAGGTGTGGTTGCAGAGACCCTGCAGTAAAGGACTGGTATTAAGTTCATCATAAAAAGCTATCATTGGTATTGTAAGGGGAGAGTTACAGATCTGCTCTATGGAGTAAATTTTGCAATGATGTAGGGTAATCAAAGAGAAAAAAATAATGGGAAAAGTCATTAGTCAGTAAATGCAGTAATTATTGTGGTAAATGTCCACCATAATTAGCTGTGGTGGAAGGAGCAAGAGCTTTATGTGCCAGAGATGGGAAAAATAAGCAAAGAGAAAGCAAACAACAGAAAGTCATCATTATTATGGATGATTACAAGAGGATGACAGCACTGATATTTGAGATCTGAATATCTAAGAGGATATTCTTTATCGTTAATTTGAGTAAAGATGCACGAGGGCAATTTGGTTTAGAATAGAAGTAAGTATGATGTAATAATAAGTATAATAAATATTAAATGTGTGTAACAAAGATAAGTAGAGCTACCTTGATATTTAGCATGCCAAAATAAAATTTTAACACAAAGAAGGATTAAAACAATATAATGAGAACATTATATTTCCAAAGGAAAATGAAGACTGGTTGACACAGCCCTCCTTCTGTCCATTATGTACCTCAGTACCTGATAATGTTCATATTAATCATCTCATTGCTATATTCTGTAATTTACTTGATTCAAAAGTATTATCATTAGGAAGGTCACAGGACTATAGTTATGTGAATATTAATGATCAAGTTGACTTGTTAAATTACTTTTACCAAGCTACCTTTGGCTTTTAATAACCATTAACAGTAAAAACAATGACCATGTCCTTTGCTGATACGTATTTTCATGACCTACTCCCGGGGAATAAGAATAAAGGAACTGAGGGGAAATTAGATAGGTTATTAGTAAAACTTCTGGAGGGCAAATGAAGGAGGTCATGTGGTCTATGTCAGCTTGAACGAAAACTTTTCTGCCAAAGTTTCCTTGAAGCTAGAAAGGGGTTAACGACAGATTATAAAAATTTAGAAGTGAGGTTCAAAAAGGTTCCCCTTATTGACCATCTCACCCCTGTAAAAGGAACAAAGAGATCCTGAAATATAACTAAAAAGGCAAAATACAAAAGCCAAATACACACACACATGCGTGCATGCAAGCACACAAAAGCAATCTCACCACAATTGACATTTAAGTACTTGGCATGCCATTTCTCTCCATGTATATTTTTCTGTTGTTGTTTAGAATCAAGTTCCTTCTATCACATAGGTTTCTTATAGAAGAGATTAGAGCTATCCCATAGGAGATGCTAGGCTGTAACTTATATAGAAACAGATATTGATATATTTTCTCCCATGAGACTACTGATGCATTTGGACCACTGACTTTTTAAAGTTTGCAGCCAAGTATTTGACCATTACAATACCAGGGATTTGCCAGAACATATATACAGATAATTAAGTTATTCATTATTAAGATCAAACTCTGTTAAATATACTACCATAGATCAGAACCCTTCCACATGGGCAATGTAACCACACTGGGGACATTTGGCATTGTCTTGACATAATATTGATTGTCTCAATTAAGGTAGGGGAGCTACTCACATCTAGTGGGAAAAGAAGTAAGATGTTATAACATACGGCCATATACCAGCCAGCTTCTTAAAATAAAGGATTATCTAACCAAAAGTATATGTATTTTTGAGGATGAGAAATTCTAACCCAGGGATTTGAGTTTCTATTTACATAAAGATTTCTTCTAGTGTTGTCAGTAGGTGTTTTGGAGCTGATTCTGCCTCACAGTGACTCTATGCAAAGAACGAAACATAGCTTAGTCCACATCAGCCTCATAATTGTTGAGTTCATGTCAACCCATTGTTGCAGCTACTCTTTCATTCCATCTCCTTGGGGGTCTTCTTCTTTTTCCCCCGACCCTCTACTTTATCTACTTTACCAACCATGTTGTCCCGGATTCATATTTAATACGTTCCATGTTCCAACTGCTGTTTGATGTTTACAGCTGTATTTTTTTTGTTTTTTTCTTATTCTTTTGAGCCATGCACATCCTAAAATGTAGGTCCCAGAAGCTTTACTGTATTCATATCATTGCATCCATGATTTTACATTGAGTAGGCAAGAATGGAGAGACTTCATCTCATGTTCTTTGGACACATGATCAGGAGACACTGGTCGCTGGAAAAAGAGATCATACTTGGTAAAACAGGTGTCACGAAAAAGAGGAAGGCCCTCAATGAGATGGATTGACACAGTGTCTGCAATAATGGGTTCAAACATGTGAACAATTGTCGATGACAATCCCGGGCTGGACAATGTTTCATTCTATCACATTGGCCTGAGATCAGCACGGTGGGCAGTTTCAAACGACCAGTAGTTTCACTGGAGAAAGACTGGACTTTCTTCTCCTGTAAACAGTGATCATCTCAGCAATGACTCGATGGCAGTGAGTTTGCATTTTTTATATCATACAGAGGGTGGCTCCGAGTCTAAACTGACTTGCTAGCACCTAACAGCAGCAACAATGTTGACGTAGGAAGAATGGAAATGGACATTGGTGGTCAACTAGAATTTTTTTCCCTAGTGGCAATAAGTTTGAAATACCTGCTATATCTTCAAATATCTGTAGCAAGATATTTGTTTCAAGCGTCATTTAGTTATTTTCTTATTTAAATAAATTTGATGATTCCTACATTGTTTCTTTATGCCATAATTTCTGGTCCTGGAAGGGTTCATTTTTAGCACATTTAGGGAAATCAAAATCCATATGCCTACATAAATGCCTCTAAAATCTGATTATTGCTGTTGTTTGTTTATTTGTTAAATTCAAAGACTTTAGTGCCAGTCCCTACAAGGTAAGTAATCTTCCCTTTCCAAGGGCAGCGATTAAAATGGAACATCAAAGGACGGTATCACCCACCTTCCAGCTTTCAAGAGTAAGCTGACCAGTTTGCCAGAACAAGGTTCCTTTGAGAGACAGCCTTTGGGAGCACAGATTCAAGATGCTTGATACATCATAGGCATTTTGTCATTCCCACCATCTGTAACCAGAGAGAAAGTCCCTGCCCTTACCCACTAATAATCTACTGACATTGATGACTGTGACTAGAGACTTCACATGCCAGTAACATTTGGTTAGAGCTTAAATTAGCAGAACTAAGTTTAGGATATTTTAACATGTACCTGATGGCCTCAGTCAGTGATAATAGGTGGCTTCTATAGAACTGAGTGGGTAGATAAAGCTTGATGTCTGAACTGAATTTGTGTAAGTTCTGGATAATATAAAAGTGTAAATGATTATAAGTGTGGGCATAGTACAGACCACAGCATGGGAGCAAACTAGAGTACCCTAGCTAGAACATAACTATAATATTCAGCAAAAGGCTCATTTTTGGAAATGTGAACAATTTATTTTATATAAGGACATTAAAATCTACTTATTAAATAATATTATTATAATTATTTTTATTACATATTGCATGTATTTTAAGGTATTAAAGAATAAAACAGTAAACATGGGGGTACATATTGTCAGTGCTTACAGAATAGAAATTAATATCCCTAATATGTAGAATATAAACTATAGAATAGGTTTTCAAATCAAAGAGAAAAAAAATATATACATGCTAATAGAAAAGTGAGACATCACCTAGAATATTGATTCACAAAAGAAGAAAAACAAATAACTAATAGATATTTTGAAAACGAACTTCACCCTTAGGGGAAGAGATGCACTTAAAAGAATCACTAGTTCTCTCATGTTTAAACAAATTTTAAAATCAACCATCTTGAATAAAGATAGACAAGGCAGAGAAGGCAGCTGGAAACAAATTTATAGGAGATTTTATAAAATAATTGAAAGACATAAAAAATGAGATGTTTTCCTATTTATTTCTAGGAAGATTAGAAATAAACTACTAATATTGGTATACACATAATTGCCTACACTGATAATCATTATTGAACTTTTGAATCAGAATTCCCTTGAAAATTACCTACATATATACAAATAAGTATTACTTTATTCATTCATTCACTTATTAGGCATTTAATGTGCAAATGTATTTCAGATACTGTTAAGGAGCTCTAAGAAAGTTAAATTCTTTAGTAGCGGCTCTATGTCAGAGATATTGAGTGAGTTATTTATATGTGTATATGCATTGAGTATAGTTGTTTCAATTTTTCTGATGAGTCACTGAAAATATGAGTTAAGAAATATGCTCAAAGTTTATAACAAGTACACAGAAAATCTGAAAATGAGCTCAAAGACCCAAGGTCTTGACTTTAGATAATGATTTTCTGTAATGATAATAAAGTACATATGAGCTTGCTACATAGCAATTGTTGGAAAACATGGATTGGTGATAGAAATGAAGCTGGAGATCACATGATAGAACTTTGTAAAACCAACAACTTTTTATAGCAAATAACTTGTACAGTAACTCAAAAGCTGACTGTACACATGTACTTCTTTAGATGGAAAACAAGACATAAAATTGATGAAGCTTAATATCAGCAGTTAAAATCAGGCAAAGGTCTGGCTGTGAAATAGGCAGTCAATTACACCCATGTAAGTTCAGGCTGAAGTTGAAGAAAAGTAAAACAAATCCACGAGAGCCAAAATATGACCTTGAGTCTATCCCACTTGAATTTTGAAAACATCTCAGGAACAGATTTGAAGCATTGAACACTAATGGCAGAAGACTTGATGAGGTGTGAGAGAACGTCAAGAACATTGTTCTTGAAGAAAACATAAGGTCTTTTAAAAGAAAGAAAAGGAAAAAAAGATCAAAGTGGTTGTCAGAAGAGAACCTGAAACTCACTTGTCATCACAGAGTAGCTGAAAACACATGTAAGACAGGATGAAGTCAAAGGGTTAAATAGAAAATTTCAAAGGGCAGCTCGAGAACCAAGCCAAATATTATTATGAAGTGTGACAAAGCTCTAGAATTAGAAAAACAAATGGGAAGAAAACACTTGGCATATCTGAAATAGAAAGAACTGAAGAAAGAATTCAAGCCTTGATTTGGTAAATTGAAAGGTTCCGTTGGCAAAATACGGAATGATGCAGGAAGCTTGCTGGAAAGAATACATACGCACTGTCACTCTATCGGAAAGAGCTAGTCAACATTCTACCATTTCCGTAGATAGTATATGAGCAAGAACCAATGGTGCTGAAGGAAGAAGTTGAAGCTGCACTGAAAACCTTAGGCGAAAACAAGACTCCGGGAATTGATGAAGCACCCATTGAAATGTTTCAACAAGCTGATAAAGCATTAGAAGCATTTGCTTGTCTGTGCCAGGATATTTAGAAAACAGTTACTTGGCCAGTTCTCTGGAAGAGATCTATATTTGTATCCATTCCAAAGAAAGTGACCCAGCAGAATACTCACATAATGAAACATTATCATTGACATCACATGCAAGTAAATTTTTGTGCAATGGCGGTGGCAGTACATTGACCAGGAGCTGCTAAAGGTTTAGGCCAGATTCCAAGAGGTTGTGGGATAAGAGCTATCACTGCTGATGTCAGATGGATCTTGGCTGGAAGCAGATAATACCGGAAAGATATTTATTTTTTATTGACTACACCAAAGCATTTGACTGTGTGGATTATAACAAACTATGAATACCTTTGAAGATAATTGGAGCTCCATGACCCTTTATTGTGCTTCTATGGGACTTGTACTATACACGGATCAAGAGGCAGTTGTGGGAATATACCATAGGAATGCTTTATGGTTTAACATCAGGAAAGGTTGGCACCAGGTTTTTATCCTCTCACCATATTTATTCAATCTGTGTGCTGAACAAATTATTGGGGAAGCTGGATAATTCAAATGATGAATGTTACATCAGGATGGGAGGAATGTTTATTAGCAACCTGTGATATGCAGAGGATACAACCTTCTTGCTGAACATGAGAAACACTTGGAACACTTGCCATGAAACTCAAGGATGCCACCTTCGGTATGGATTAGCACTCAATGTAAACAAGACCAAAACCTTCAGAACCGAACCAATAGGTAATCCCATGATAGAGAAAAGATTTAAATTGTCAGAGATTTTGTCTTGCTTGGATCCATGATCAATACTCATGAAAGCAACAGTTAAGAGCTCAAAATATGCATTGCATTCGAGAAGTCTGCTGCACAAAACCTCTTTAGATTATTGAAGAGCAAGAATGTTACTTTGAGGATGTTACTTAAAGGTGAGCCTGACCCAAGCCATGACCTTCTCCATTGTATCATATGCATGTGAAAGTTGGACATTGAATACAAAAGATGGAAGAAGAACCCATGCATTTGAATTGCAGTGTTGGTGAAGAAAGTTGAAAGTACCATGGACTGCTAAAAAGACAAACAAATCTGTATTGAAAGAAGTGTGGCCAGAGTGCTTCTTAGAGGCAAGGATGGAAAAGCTTCACTTCACATACTTTGGACATGTTGTCAGGAAAGCCCATTCACTGCAGAAGGACATCGTGCTTGGCAAAGTTGAGGGGCAAGAAAAAGAAGGAAGACTTTCAACCACAGGGATTGACACAGTGGCTGCAACAATGGGAGCAATGGTGAGGATGTTGTAGGACTGGGTAGTGTTTAATTCCTTGTGAATATGGCTACTATAGGTCAGAAGTGACTCTGCACCTAACAACAGTATACATCAATATTGTTCTGCAGTATTTATTCCATTTGTATATGCTTATGAAAATATATTTCTTTATATATACGAGGGAGGCGCTTGTGGCTGTGTATGAAGAAAACCAAAACAAATCCACAAAAGCTGAAATATATACTTGAGTATATCCCTCTTGAATTTAGAGAACATCTCAAGAGAATATTTGATACATTAAATACTAATGGCCTAAAACCATTAGAGTTATGGGATATCATCAAAACCATCATGATAGAAAGAAAGGAAAATGATTTTCTAAAAGACAAGAAAGAAAGAAAAGGCCAGAGTGGGTATGAAAAGAGACTCTGAAACTTGCTTTTGAATGCAAAATAACTGAAAAAAATGAAGAAATGATGAAGTAAAATATCTGAATAGACCAATAAGGGGAGCAGCGATACTAGGAGGGGAAGGGAAGGAGCGGGAGGGTAAGGGGGAACCGATCACAATAATCAATGTATGCCCCCCTCTCCCAGGGGGATACACAGCAGAAAAGTGGGTTAAAAGAGACAGCGGTTAATGTAAGACATGGGGGGAAAAAAGAGAATACTTTATAAATTACCAAGGGGACATGGGGGAGGAAGGGGGAAATGAGTAGCTGATACCAAGGGCTCGAGTAGAAAGAAAATGTTTTGAATAAGATGATGACAACGTATTTACAGATGTGTTTGACACAATGGATATATGTATGGATTGTGATAAGAGTTATAAGAGCCCCTAATAAAATAAAACATTTTCAAAAAGATAGACTTACAAAAATAAATACCTAAATAGAACATTGCAAAGACAATTAGAGGAGAAAATATAAAACATGACAACGAAGTATGCAAAGACCATCAAATAGACCAAAAAGGAAAAACATCGTCTGCATAGCTCAATCTATAAATAGAAGCAAGAACTACCTGGCTAAAACTCAAGCCTCGAGTTCCAATACGTCAGAATTAGACGAGCGACCTACTGAATACTGCTGCTCCTGTTATGAGGTGCCCGAGTCGGTTCTGAAACATGCAACCTCTAAGGAGCATTCTGGCATGCTTCTTCCAAGACTCTTGTTTGTCCTTTGAGCAGACCGTGGTACTTTGAATATTTTCTCAAGCACAATTCAAACGTGCAGATTTTTCTTTGAACTTCTTGTTTCAATGTCCCACTTTCACATGCATATGAGGCAATTGAAAATACCATGACTTTGATGAGGACACCTTTGTTCTCAAAGTAGCATCCTTGTTTTTCAGTTCTCTAAAGAGGTCTGTGGAGCAAGTAATTATAACTAAGTAATAATAGTAATTATGAATTTATAATAGTAATTGTGGAATTATTATAAATAATAGAGAGGTTGAATAATATAGGAAGTATCAAAATAAGTTGATTGGAAAACACAGAGAAATTGTACCAAAAAGAATTGGTCAACATTTATTTCAAGAAGTAGAACATGATGTAAAAGTCGTGGTATTGAAGAAAGAATTTCAGGCTATGTTGAAGGCATTGATGAAGAACAATTGACAGACTCAAAAAATTGATATCAATTGAGTTAGAATCTTTCAGTATTGCTTCTTGAAATTAGATTTTCCCTTCATTTCTTTCAATTTGAGAAATACTGAGCTATTGAGACTTCCTAAATGTCTTGGGTGTTGAACGATGTTGCTTTTTGTGACATTCTTCATCCTACTGAGACACCTTTAAAGATTTAACCAACACAAGTCAGCCATTTTAATAATTATCATGAAATTTAAAATTAGGAACATGAGATAAGAATTCTCATACTCTCAGTCTATAAGCTCTTAAAATAATTGCACTCTGGGCTAGAACAGTAGCCTTTGGACATCTGATTATTAAATAACAGTACTTAGGGATTTGTATCAGTAATTGGAGCATTTTTTAAAAGAAAGGTGGATTGGGAGACGGCCATTAGATGATGCAGTGGTCCTTGACTCCCGAGATATCTTCACAACTTCCGTTTTTACTGCCATCTTTGCAAAAAAAAAAAAAAAAGTTTCCCTCCTCAGTAGTGTACCCCCTGGCATAGTGAATTCATCTCCAACTTAATCCTGGGGCTTTAAAACCTACAAGGCAAACCTTCAGATGGGTGTGATGCCAGTCCTGATACTGATTTGAGATTTCTGGAGGAGAAAACTAATGAACTAACTGGAAAAAAAATGTACATTATAATTTAACATTATTGGAAATTGATTTTTTTAAATCATTTTATTGGGGGCTCTTACAGCTCTTATCACAATCCATCCATCCATCTATTGTGTCAAGCACATTTGAACATTTTGTGCCATCATCATTTTCAAAACATTTTCTTTCTACTTAAGCCCTTGGTATCAGCTCATATTTTTCCCTCTTTTCCCCACCCTCCCACTCTCATGAATCTTTGATAATTTTTTTTTCATGTCTTACTTCCTACAGTTTTCTGTTGTTCATCCCCCTAGGAAGGGGTTATATATTGATTGTTGTGATCGGTTTCCCTTTTCTCCCACACCTTCCCCTCCCCCCTTCTGGTATCCCTGCTCTCATTATTGGTCTTGGGTTTATCTATCCTGGATTCCTTGTGTTGCAAGCTCTTATCTGTATCAGTGTACATGCTCTGGTCTAGCTGGATTTTTAAGGTAGAACTGGGGTCTTGATAGTGTGGGGGAGGACGCAAATAATTAAAGTTGTATATTTCATTGGTGCTATACTGCACGCTGCCTGGCTTGTCTCTTCGTTATAACCATTCTGTAAGGGGATATCAAATTGTCTACAGATGGGCTGTTGGTCTGCACTCCATCCTCCCCCTCATTCACATTGGTATGATTTTTTGTTTGGCGTCTCTGATGCCTGATATCTGACCCCCATCAATACCTCATAATCACACAGGCTGGTGTGCTTCTTCCATGTGTGCTTTGTTGCTTCTCAGCTAGATGGCTGCTTGTTTTTGATTTTTGGTGCCCTATGGGTAGAGGGCTCAAAAAATTGTGGATCTCTTTCCATGAAAATGCCTACTAAAAAGCAGAAGGTTTTACACAGCCAAAAAAGCTAGGAACATTGATGTCTGCTTGTTTTAAAGCCTTTGAGACCCAAGATGCTATATCTTTTGATAGGTGAGCAGCATCAGCTTCCTTCAGCACATTTGCTTTATGCACCCATTTTTTCTTCAGTGATCATGTCAGGAAGTTGAGCATCAAAGAATGCTGCATTATTAGAACAAAGTATTCTTGCTTTGAGGGAGTACTTGAGTAGAGGCCTAATATCTGCCTGCTACCTTAATACTTAACATATAAATATATGTGGATAGATCAATTTCCTTATCATTACATATAAATATATATATATATATATATACATTTGTACAGGCCTGTATTTAGGCCTCTATAAATGTCCTTTGCCTCCTAGTTCTTTCCTCTATTTCCTTTTATTTTCCTCTTGTCCCACTACCATGTTCAACCTTCATTTGGCTTTCCATAATTCCTCTTGATTACATTGCACTTGATCAACCCCCACCTGGCATCCTATGCCCTCATTGCCATTGATTTTAGATCACTTGTTCTTCCTTTGTCCCTGGATTTGTTGACACCCTCTTCCTTTCCCTCATCTCTCCTTCTCCTGTGTCCCCCCAGAACCATTGGTCCCATTGTTTTCTCCTCTGGATTGTTGATTCTGCATATCTTATCTAGACATGCAAAAACAATAATAAGCACAAAAACAAGCCAAAGCAAAACAAAACAGCAACAGCTAAAAACCAACAACCAAAAAGAAAAACCTACAAATAGTTCCATGTCTGTTTGTTGACCTTTATGAGTGTTTTCCAGTCAAGTCTGATGGGGTGTCCTGCCCTGTCCTCAAAGTTCATTTTTGGTAGTCATAGGGACTTCATTGATTTGCTCCCCTTGCTGCCCTAATGTATGCCTTTAGTGTGTTGCCCTGATGTGGTGGGGTCAGATGGAGCACAATTCCTGCATTGTGTCTCCGGTGTTATTCCCTGTAGTGCTAGGGGTCAGTGAGGGACATTGTGTCTTGTGGTGGGGCCAACCTTATGGTCCTCTCTGTGCATTCGCTGTTCTGAGCCGGAATATTGTCCATAGGGATTGGTGGGCCAGAATGTGTTCAACTCTCTCTTTCTCTATCCTTCCCACTTAGTTTTTCCCAGTGTGCTCTGATCAGATGCCCCCCTTTCCCCTAGCTGTAGCTTTAATGCTGGGAAACTGAAATTCCATTAGCCACAATGTATATGCCAAAATAGATAAAGATCTTTGATTGACTTTTACATGTCTACAACATAACATGTTGTTAAATGCCATTGAGCAAATTCTGACGTAGAGCAACTCTATGTACGAGAGCAGGGAATCCAGACTGACCCTGTGCCATTCTCACAAATACTCTGTTTACTGTGTCACCGTATTATTCCTTCTACTTTTTTTGCTGACCGTGTACTTTACCAAGCAGGCCTTTTCTCCAGGGTTGTCTCTTCTAATCATATGTGCAAAGTACATTCAACTAAGTCTCACCACATTTGCTTCTAAGGATCATTCTGGTTTTATTTCTTCCGAGATCAATTTATTTGTTCTTCTGATAGTCCATAGTATGTTCAAACCTATGCTTCCATGCTATAATTCAAATGTTGCAATTCCTCTGAAGTACTTCTTATTCATTGTCCAGCAGTCACATGTATATGACATGATTGCAATTAGCCTAGTGTGTGTCAGGGAGGACTTAGTTCACTGAGTGACATGTTTGTGCTGATACACTTTAAAAAAGGGTTTGTGCATGAAAATCTCCAAGTGCAATACATAATCTGATGTCTTGACTACTGCTTCTTTAACTGTGGGTTTGGGTCCTTGAGACACGCTAAATTTGGACATGGTAGTCTCTATAACCTTTGTGGTGTTATATGATAAAAGAAAAATAAATATGCCATTCCTTAACCATAGAAAGTATGGCCTTTCTCAAATTGCTCTAGTCTTAGTACTTACTGCTCTAAAATATCCCATAACCTGGACATACACATTGATTCAATGAATAATAATTTAAAAGTTAATTGAGAATTGACATGACAAAATGAGACACCATACACTTAACCCCTTCTCAGTTAAAATAATTGATACAGCCCAATGTAGATTAAAACAAGGCCTTCAAAAATTTGGACAATTCACATAGTAGTTTAAATTGACCTTTTCTTAAACTTGGAAAGATTAGATAGTGACTGTAAGTGAAGTACTGCAACTTTAATCTTGTAGCTCCAATAATTAAGACCTCACTCTCTAATAGTATTGATTTTACTAGCTCCCTTGACAGTGGTTCATAACACGCTATGGAGACCCTTGAGAAGAAGGGGAGTAACAGAGCACCTCATCATGCTCAGGTCAAACCTGCACATGGATCAAGAGCAGTTGTGCAAACAGAACAAAGGACTACTACAAGAAACATGTGTGTCATGATTTACCCTTTCAACATACTATGCTGAGCAAATAACCCCAGAAACTATACTATATGAAGAATAATGAGACATCAGGCTTAGAGGGTGGCTTATTAATAACCTTTCATATGCAGATGACACAATCTTGCTTGCTGAAAGTGAGGAGGTCTTGAAGCACTTGTTAATGAACACTAAAGAGCACAGCCTTCGATATGGATTACAACTTAAGTTAAAGAAAACAAAAATCCTCACACCTGGACCAATGCATAGCATCATGCTAAATGGAGAAGAAAAAAAAAACCTGTCAAGGATTTTATTTTGATTTTTTCTACAATTAATGATCATGGAAGCAGCAGTCAAAAGATCAAGTGATGCATTGTATTAGGTACAACTTCTTTACAAAATCTCTTTAAAGTGTTCAAAAAGAAGAATGCTGCTTTGAGGGAAAAGGTGCTCTTGACCCAAACCATGACATTTTCAATCACCTCACATCCTTGTCAAAGTTTGACATTGAATAAGGAAGAGCAACAAATTTGATGCATTTGAATCATGTTGCTGGTAAAGAACATTCAAAGGACCATGAACTGGCAAAAGAGCAATCGGATCTGTCTTGTGAGCAGTACAATCAGAATGCTCTTTTGAAGCAAGGATGGTGATACTTCATCTCACATCCTTTGGACAGGGTATCAGGAGAAACCCATTCCTGGAAAAGGACATCATCCTTGGCAGCTGGGGCAGAGGAAAAGAGGAAGTCTCTAGACAAGATGGATTGACACAGTGGCTTTCACAATGGTCTCAAACATAACAATAGTAGTCAGAATGGTGCAGGACAGGGCTGTTTCAGTCTGCTGTTCATATCTTTGAACTGAGTCATAAGCAACTCAATGACACCTAGCAACAACTAACGCCATCTAACCAACAGCTGGTAAATATTTTGGTATTATAGATTTGGTTAATATATTCTGATCAGTGTCCACTTTCACAGCCTCACAACCAGCTTCAGCTGTGAAGGGTCATAACACACTTTCATCGAGCTATATTTAGGTATCTCAACAGACTTGCATTGGAATATGACCTTTACTGGCAAAATCTTGAGTATCTACCTTTCTCTATGACACAGGTGTACCATTACATTGATGATATATTCCACTCAAGACATATATTTGTCTTCCACTGAAAAAATAAATTTGAAACATTTATTCGGGACATACAAATGTTCACCAAAAAATGTAATGGGCCATTACCCAGGATGCAGTGGAGACCTTCCACTTCATTTAAATTTATGAAAATTATTTGGTTGACCAAGGGCTGCTCCAACCTTCACAATACTAAGAAACTACTATTGATTGTCAAGGAAAGAAAGAATGGTAAAGCCTGAACATTGGTTTTTAGAAGGCTCTGGATGACCAGTGGAAGCCCAAACTTAATTTGCAAGGTCCCTACATGGATTAAGCCTCTGGGAAATCCCCTCTGACAATTACTGGGGGATGTGAATAGCCTTGCCACCAGACAGAGAGCATTGTAAAACCAAATATGGCACATGTAGTTAAGTTAAAATGTACTATCTTACCATTATGACCCATTTTAAGTTTTTCGGTTTTTATTATTTTTGAATTCTTTTTGATTGAAGTTTTGCTATGTTTGATCTAGTCATTGTTTTTAGTTTTGTTGTTGTTGCTATTGTTTGTTTTCTTGCCTCATGATTCTGTTTTGTATGATTTTCTGTATATGAAATCTAGGACAGAGGAATCTATGGAGACATTACCTAGATTGATAATTGCCAAGTGACATGACAGGGGAGAATAGGGAGAAATGGAGAGCTAACAGCCATGAGCGCAAGAAAATTTTCTGAAATTGATTGTGGTGATGATTGCACACATTTTCTTTCTCCTTTTTTAAAAAAATTATTTATTAAGGGCTCGTACAATTCTTATCACAATACATACATACATACATTGTGTCAAGCACATATGTACATTTGTTGCCCTCATCATTCTCAAAACATTTGCCTTCCACTTTAGCCCTTAATATCAGTTGCTCATTTCCCCCCTCCCTCCCCACGCCCCTCTCCCTGATGAACACTTCATAATTCATAAATTATTATAGTTTTGTCAAAAGTTACACTGTCCAATGTCTCTCCCAGCCCTCTTCTCTGCCTTCCATCCCCTAGAGAGGAGGCAATACTTAGATTCTTGTCATCGGTTCCCCTTTTCTACCCCACATTCCCTTCACCCTCCAGGCATCGCCCCTCTCACCACTGATCCTGAAGGAGTAATCTGTCCTGGATTCCCTGTGTTTCCAGTTGC
>NW_022111368.1:31950068-31972828 GCF_000313985.2 Echinops telfairi
CCAAGCCATAGCAAGATAGGCGATCAGTGAGAACACAGCGATGGCAACAAAAAAGGAAACCAATTACCCATAGAAGAATAAATTAATTAAAAGAAAAAAAAATTTTAAACAAAAGAAAAACCTGTAAATAGATCAAGGTCTGAGTTTTGATCTCTAGGTGCGTCCTTCAGTCAGGACCGATGGCGTGCCATGCTCTGGCCCCGGAGTCTGTCCTTTGTACTCCCTCAGGACCTCCCTGCTCCGCTCCCACGGTTGCTCTGCCGTATGCTTTTAGTTGTTTGCCTCGGTGTCTCAGGGTCAGTCTAGGCCAGTCCTGACACTGAGTCTCCAGTGTTGTCCCCCTTAATGCTCAGGGCTATCAAGGGACGGTGTGTCTCGTGGTGGGATCAGTCATATTGTCCATTCTGTCCATTGGCTATTCAGAACGTTGATGTCATCCTCCAGGCATGGTCAGGATGTGTTCCACTCTCTTCCTCCCCCTAAGTGCTCCCTTTTGCTCTAATCATACATGGCTCTCTCCCTTAGCTGCAGCTTCAGTGCCATCCTCTCAAGTAAATTCTTCTGGGGGGAGGGGAAGTTGTCCACGTAGCTGGTATGGGGGCTGAGCCCTCAGGCCCTTCCAGTGGCTCCCCACTCCTTGACAACAAGCTATATTCGTCTAGCACTGGCTTAAATCTGGTCCCTCTTTCCATGTGAAGACACAATACCTACCCTCTCACATATCCTTTTTTTTCCTTTCCCCTTTCCTCCCTGACCCCCGCCCCCCTTTGTGGTTGGCTATCTTACATACCCCTGTATTTGGTCTGGCAACTGCCATACTACCTGGACCTTACCCCTGGAGTGTTTGTATACAGTAGCTTTTCCCTGTGCCCCTTTTGCATTTACCTTTCCGTTCTTTCTTTTTTTATTAATATAAACTTACCTCAGCGGACTCATGTTATACTTGTCCTTTTGTGCTTGGCTCACTTCACTTAGCATCATTTCCTCCAGTTCTTCCCATGCGGCGATATTCTTCATGCGTTTATCACTGCTTTTCAGTTATGCATAGTACTCCATTGTATATATGTACCACAGTTTTTTAATCCATTCGTCTATTGATGGAAATTTGGGTTCCTTCCAACTCATTGTGATTGTGAACTGTGCCGCAATGAACATTGGAGCACAGATGCCTGGCAGTGGTTTCTTTCTTGCCTCTTCGAGTATATGCCCAGTAGGGGGATTGCTGGGTCGTATGGTAACTCAATTTCCATCTGTTTGAGAAATTGCCAAATCGATTTCCATAGTGGCTGTACATATCTACAGGTCACTGGTTCTTGGTCTATTGTTCCATTGAGCATTATATAGTGCCCCTCCTTGTCTCTTGTTATGGCCTCTTTCTTGAGGTCAATTTGGTCAGACATTAAAATTGATGCCCCTGCTTCTTTTGCATTATCATTTGCTTGGTATATTTTTCCCCATCCTTTAATTCTCAACCTGTTTTTGTCTGCAAGCTTGAGATGAGCATCCTGTAGGTAGCAGATCGATGGGTTATGCTTCCTGAGCCAGTCTGTAAGCCTCTGCCTTTAATGCCTGCGATCCGGCCATTGATAATCAGTGTTATTATATCCATCTGTGGACTCTGATGTCATCTTGTACTTTTTGTGTTGGGTATTTTCCTATCTACCTATCATATCCGCTTGTGTTATGTGTGAGGTTTATGTTTGCCTTCTTTCCACTATTGAGCTTATGCTATCCTGGGGGTTGTTTCCTCTTTGTTGCCCTATGGATGGTGTTGTTCTATGTGAGGATCTTTTATTTGCTCTCGGTGAATGTTTATCTTCTACCCATACTGGATCATCAAGTTTCTTTTGTAGGGCTAGGTTTCTTTTTATGTATTCTTTAAGATTGTTCTTGTCTGGGAAGATTCTTACTTCTCCATCTATCTTAATAGATCATTTGGCTCGGTAAAGCATTCTTGGGTTTGTGTTGTTTTCCTTCAATTTTTGGAATATGTTACTCCATTCCCTCCTCTTCTTCATCATTTCTGCTGGTAGGTCTGAACATACTCTTATTGAGGTACCTTTATATGTGACTATTTGCTTTTCCCTACCTGCTCTTATGATCTTCTCCTTTTCCTCAAAGTTGGGTAATTTGACAATTATGTGTCTTGACTTCTTCTTGGGATTCAGTCTGCCTGATGTTCTTTCAGCCTCTTGAATGGTTGCCTGATTTTCATTTATTAAGCTGGGGAAGTTTTCCTCTAAGACTTCCCTTGCTATTTTCGCTGTTGAATTCTTTGTTGTGTCTTGTTTTGGTAGTCCAATTATTCTAATATTATTTCTTTTTATAGCATCAGACATAGCTCTCAAGTTTTCTTCAACTAATTTGATTGACTTATTTGACTGCTTTTCCCATTTGCTGAGGTATGCTTGGCTATCCTCTAGGTCACTGATGCGATGATTCTCTCCCTTCTCAAGCCTATTGGCAAGATCTGTCAAGTTTGTCACTGGATTTTGTTATTTCATCTCTTACCTCTTGTATTTCCCTTTGGTGCATTGCCTTTATCTCCTCTATCATCTCATCTTTTTTATGAAATGCTTCCCTCATATCCTTTATGACTTCAAGTAGCAGTTTGAAAATTTCTTTTTGTGGCAGGTCAATATCTGCTTCTTCTATGCCCATCGTTAGGTACATGACTTATTCCAGTATTATCTTCTGTTTCTCCTGCTTTTTATTTGAAGCTGTTAGAACTGGTTGATGTTTATGTGTTGTTTTAGAGGGGCCTGGACCCATCTTTCTGAGTTAAAGAGCCCTAGGCTCTCTCTTGGGGGATTTGTATGAGCCCTTCTATGACCTACCTGCTGGTAGCTGTACCGAGGAGTCAGGCTATTGGTGTATCTTCCTGTGGTTTCACTCTTGTCCTGGCCGTCTAGTATTCCATTACTCAGAATGTGTGTTGGATATTCCTCTCATGTTACACCGGTTGGGTTGTTATGGGCCCACGAGGGCCTTGCTTGCCTGGCTGATATCTAAAATAGGCTTCACGGTTCTTGGAGCACCTCGGCTGGCCTGTGGTGCTTTCCTTTGCGACTGGAGTGCTGAGGAGGGCGTGTGGGTACACCCACCTTGGTGTAGAACTCTTTATATGATAGGGGGACTACTGTAAACAGGGAGATCACCTTGGAGATTGGGTGGATGTTACAACACTAGCTAGGAAAGCACCACAGGCCAGCCGAGGTGCTCCAAGGCTGTGAGTTCAAGACAGCCAACAGCGCGGAGAGCTCTGGCCTGGGGTTCGCTTAGTGGCTGGGGTTCTGTCCCCTTTAAGGCATCAGCCTGGAAAAACTGCTGCTCCTGGCAAGGGCGGAGCTGGCACATGCGGGCTCGCCAATGCTAGAGTGCTTTAAAGTGTTCTTGGTTTGCTTTGTGAGTGGAAATCACATGAAAAAAAGGGGTTCAGGAGAGACCCTGGTACCCTAGTTCTAATTTCTGGACACCACCTCCCCGTTTCCTTCACCTTACCTCCCAATTTTCTGGTCTGGCTGCAGGAGCTCCAGACGGGTGAGTACTATCGGGTCACCATTTTTCCTTGACTCTCCCACATTTTCTTATTTGAATGATTAAACTGTATGATATATATATAGTATATAGCCCAATAAAACTATGCAATATAAATAAATAATGTAAGAAAATATAAGAAATGCCAAAGAACTCAGCAGAAATGAGTATTTCACTCAAATGGTTATAATATTAGACCTTATGAAAATTAACGTGTATCCTTCATTAATGGCTTAGAGTATTTTAAAAATGGTAACAGCATCTCAAATAATTTTTCAAAGCTGGAATAACATGCTTAAGATATACACAAAAACACTATCCAATTAGGGTTTTTCTATTTTAATTTGATATTGTTAACTTTTGACTCTGTTTTATATTTTTGTGTGTTTTTTGGTATATGAAATCCACAACAGGTGAATCTACAGAGACGATAACTAGATTGAGTGTTCCTTGGAGGTAGGTAGAAGAGATTAGGAGGAAATAAGGAGCTAATAACAAGCAGTACAAGAAAGACAAACTGTTCTAAAATTGGCTGTGGTATGATTGTACTACTCTTCTTGATATGACTGAACTATTGAATTGAATGACTTTTGGATTATGTCCCGATAAATCTGTTTATAAAAACATAACAGAATTTCAGTTGTGGAAACTCACAGGGCAATTCTACCCTGACCTATGGCGAGTGTTGGCATCAACCTGATGGCAGTGTGTTCAGTTTATAGTTTGATTATCTAGGTGGAGCCTCATGGTGGAATGGCTATGCTTTGGGCTGCTAACCCCAAGGTCAGCAGTTTGAAACTAAAATCTGTTCTGTGGGAGAAACATGAGACTCTTCTCCGGTAAACTCTTAGATTTGCAGAAATCTTCAGGAACCATTCTACTGGGCTCAGTAGGTTTAATATGGGTTAGAATCGATTGATGGCAGTGAGTTTGAGTTTATTATCGAGGGAGTGATTTGGTTTATTTGTTTTTTGTTTTGTTTTATTTTCATTTTTCCTCCCATTTGTTCCCTGGTAGTAATGAATTCTTTTTTCTTTCTCTGTGTAAATATTTCCCAGAAAGTTAAAAATAGTAGACTGACATAATATTTGTAAATTTGTAATTGATTTTTTTCATTCAGCACAATGTCCTTAATATTGCTGAAGTATTTCAGTTTCTTTGTTATTCTTTAACACTGTATAGTATTGAGCTATGTGAATGTGCCATAATGTATTATGTATCTTTACATTTGTTAATAATCTCATGAGTTGTTTCTGTCTCTTTGCTATTATAAATAATGTTGCAAGTAATATAGTGTTCATATATCTGTTCTAGTACTGGCTCTTTTTCTTTAGGGAATAGATTAAATAGAGTGTTATACATACTGATGAAAGCGGTAGAGCCAAAATAGTGGCTGTTTCTTTCAGCTAAACCAGAAAAATCTCATGAATCATGTCGAGGAAAGAAAATGTCAAAAAAAAGTTGATGTATCAGTGGAATTAGCCCTAACTGTGCATCTCAGAGGTTCAGACTAGAAAATCTTAAAAGCAAGATATAAATTTATCAAGTTACTTACAAGTAATTTAAGTTTTTCCAAGACTAGAGCTCTAGATATCTACAGCAATGAAAAATGTCCAATATCCAAAAATATAAACTTCACGGTATCTTTCATTTAATCAGAAGTACAAGGCCTTCATTGCCTATAATGAGGAAATAATCATTGTATGGAGAGTGACACACAAGAGCAAATTTGATAGAATAAATTGATAAGGATACTAAAATAGGAATTTTAACTGTTTCACATGTTCAAGAAGATACAGAAAGAAAACACATGTCAAGTAGAGATATAGAAGTTATAAAAGAAGATTCAGATTGAACAATTAGAAATGAAACCAAAATGTCTGAATTTTACATTTTTTAATGAGCAGATTAGATACAACAGAGGAAAAGATTAGAAAACCTAAGGACAAACAATTATAAACTATCCAAAATTAAACACAGGAACAAAAGTGAATTAAAAACAAACAAAAAAAAGTGACCCAGAGCATGGGTGAGCTAACGAAAAATTTCAAGCAGCCTAACATAAAGTGTAGTTGGAGTACCCAATAAAAAGGACATGTAGGAGGGAGAAAGAAATTGTTTTATGAAAATAATGGGAAAAACATTTTTTTGACCCACCAAGCCTAATAAACCGAAAATCAAAAAATAAAAAATAAAATGGGGGAAATGGTATCAAATTTTATCAATGTTTTCAGCCATTTAAAAATTTAAAGAATCTACTTAGCAGTAGATCCACACATTCCATCAAATATTAAACATCAAACTCACTGCCATTTTATCAATGCCGACCTATAACGGCCCTGTAGGACAAGATATAACTGCCACTGATGACTTTCTGAGACTATATCTCTTTACTGGAGGACAAAGCACTTTCTCCCTTGGATGGGCTAGTTGGTTTCAAACTGCTCACCTCACAATTAAGAGCTCAATGTGTAACCACTACACCACCAGAGCTCCTACATAAAACATTAAAGGTTCAATAACAATAACAATACACCAAAGGGAAACAGACCTACAAAATGTCTACAGAGCAAAGACAGTTCAGTAAATAGTGTTCTCTCTCGATCTGTGATGAGAAGGCTATTGTTGTTGTTAGGTGCCATGGTGTTGATTCCAACCCATAGCACAAAAGAAAAGGACAATTGGACATCTATTATATCGGGTGAGACAATTAGGTATCTATTTTCTAGCAAAATCGACTTTGACTCAACTCCTAAACAACAGACAAAGTAATCCCAAATGGTTCATAATGGAAGATAAGGTATCATAAAGTACTATAAATTCACAGTGCTTTTCTCCTAAAATGTTTCCCTGCATTCATTCTTACTAATAGTGTTACTAGCAACAAGTAGGCTCTGACTCAAAGCAACAGTGTGCAACCCAGAGTGAAACAGTGCCCAATTGTGCATCATGCCTTCAGTGTTCCTACGGTCGGGCCCATCGCTTTAGTCCCTGCGTCAATCCAGTTCATTGAGTTCCTTTTCCTCTTGTTCTGGCCCTCTTCTTTACCAAGCATGGTGTCCTTCGCCAGGGACTAGTTCCTCTTGACCAAAGTACATGACATGTATAAGCCGACCCGAATATCAGCTGAGGCACCTAATTTTACCACAAAAGCTGCATTAAAAATGTGCTGAAAAACTCGGCTTATACACGAGTATATACGGTACCTTGTGTGGGTTGGTGCTGGCAGTTGGAATGCTGAAAGCAATGTGACAAGGTCCCTCTGACAGAGAGGATTTCTGAGGCAGAGTGAGGACCGAGAACACACATATCAGATCATTGCAACAGAATGACATAACCACTAACAGACGTATCCAGTGCTGTGAGCAGGTGGTAGAGGCCAGCTTTGCCTAGCATTTTGTGAAGAATTTCCTGAGAAGGTGATTGAGATTTAGGACAGTAGAGGGTTCACTATGAGTTAATCCTGAAGCTTCCTGACTAGTAAATTCTGGCAGTAGGTTGTAATGTATTTGATTTTGAGTATCTTCCTTGAAAATTTCACAATGATTATTATTGGGGAGCTCTGTTGATATAGTGTGCTATATACTGAACTATATAGTGTGCTATATAGTGATATAGTGTGCTATATACTTAACCACAAGGTCAGTGTTTTGAACCCACTGTAGGAGAAAGATGAGGCTTGTTTGCTCCTGTCAAGGTGTAAAGACTCACAAACGCAGGGGCAGTTCTACTCTGTCTTATAGGGTTGCTATGAGTCAGATTGGACTCAATGGCAGTGAGTTTGTTTTTTACAAATTTTTTAAATCTGGACAATAACAAGGTCCTGGACAAAGAGAAAATATGTCTTACACTATGCTCCTGAGCTAATGTTGTTGCTACATTCTATTGAGTCAGTTCTGAATCATAAAAATATTATGTATGAGAACAAGGAATACTGTCCAGCCCTGCACCATCCTCGAAATCTCTGCTATGTTTGAGTCCATTGTTGCCGTCACTTTGTCAAGCTGTCTTGAGGAACAGATAGAAAACCCTATTCAATAATTCTTTTATGATCTGATGTGTTATTCCACGCTCAAAAAAATGGAAACCTACACAAAGTAAGCACTATTATACATATAATACATATGCATGTGTATATATGTATATGTACACGTGTGTACATATTGTGTAAATTGTGTATATATGTACATATGTATATATGTATATATGTGTAATATGCACGTGTGTATGTGCATATTAGAATGTCCACTTAGGGAGTGAGAAATTGAAAAATATATATTTAGAAATATTTATTCAGTCGCTGACCCCACCTCCCACTAACAAAAACAAACCAAACTCACTGCCATTGAGTCAATGCTGACTCATTGGGTAGAACTGTCCCTGTGAGTTTCTGAGACCATAACTCTTCATGGGCGTACAAAGCCCCATATTTATACTATGGAGCTGGCTGATGATTTGAACTTCTGATGTTGCCACTTGTAGCCCAACACATAACTACTAGACACCAGAGTTCCTCCCCTTTATGATATAGGACACTCAGTTATTAGTTATCAAACCTCATATATGTGTTTCCAATAAGATCTACCACTTTAAGTTTACATTCATCTATGAAAAAAAAAATTCAGCTTTTTCCCTCATCCCCCCCCACCCAATTTTCCCTCATTTTATCTTCCATCGAATTATTTGTGCAATGTATTAAAGCTCTAAAGCTAGATGAATGCTAGGCATCATCTTCACCCTATCCAATGTATCACCTAGCCTAGTGCATTGTATTATTTTTTCCGTAGTCATTACCTTAGTTTAGGTACTTACTATTTATTTTATCTTTATGGAAAATAAGACTCACCAAGATTACTCCTTCTTGCAACTCCCTAGGTGCCACAAACAGAAGGATAGGAAGGTAACTAAAATTTTGGAGAGTTGAGTCCACTCAAAACACCGCTGAAGCAAGGCTTGGTGATCTTTAAAATAAAAGGCTGAAAAACCCTATGGAGCACAGTTCTTCTCGAGTACATGTGGGTTCAAGGGTTCATCAAAGTCAAGTTGACTTCAATGCTGTGCGATCCCTTAGTCCAAAGCCTTATATTTCCTACTCAAATTTGTATAGTCACTTCTGAATTGCGATCCAGATTTCCCCCCATATCGATGTACATCTAGTCACCTGGGTTATCTATTAAGAATTATGTATAATTCTTTTTATATCGAAGTAGTGTATGTGTGCATGTACGTGTGTGTGTGACCTAACACAGAAGGTAAATTTCTCCACAACCTGTTCCATTCTCAATATTTGCTACTTCATTTTTCTTGTGGTGAGTACCACACAATGCTTCAAAACTTTGACCTTTACAGAATTTCCCAACTTATTTATGGCTAGTCTCTCTCATACATCCATATCTTTTCCTTTCAACATACTATTTGTGTTAGTCTGGGTACTTTGAGAAACAAATCCACAGAAAATCATGTATGAGAGAGTTTAATATAACATCCAACATTAGCCTATATGTCCAACACCAATCCACAAAGTCCTCCTCCAACTCACAAAACACACACTTTGATGCTGACTGTAGGAGGGAAGTCGAGTCAGTGAATGTGTAAACATCTCAGCACTGGCAGGGGTCTCCACACAGTTGCTCCAGCACCCAGGGCTGCATCAGGGTAGGTCCATATGGCTTCTCCTCAGGTATGCCTCACAGGAAGTGAACCTTGCCAGCTGAAGCAGGCAACTGGCTAAGGCAGCTGCACCCTGGTCCAACCATCAGAAACAAGAGACCGGAGAACTAGAAAGGTGAGGCTTGCTGAGCCATTTATCTCTCCACCCTTCAATCAACCCCACATGTATTTATCCACCAGGTTGGCACAATAAACTTTAATTATCTCACTATTTGTTCACTTGGAATTCTCCTCCAATTTTTTCCCAGTATTTGTCACTTCAATTTTAGCTCCATTGTTTTTGCCTCTGGTCTAACTTTCTTGACTTTTTTCCAGGTAAAGTTAGGTTGTATTATGCTCCTCCTCCCCCACACCAATCATTTTATTGGGGCCTCTTAACAATCCATGCATTCATTGTGTCAAGCACATTTGTTATATATGTTGCCATCAACCTTTTCAAAGCATTTTTCTTTCTACTTGAGCCCTTGGCATCAGCTCCTCATTTTTTCCCCCTCCGGAGCCCACCCTCCAACCCTCATGAATCCTTGATAAATTATAAATTATTACTAGTTTTCATATCTTACAATGTCTGCTGTTTCCCTTCACCCATGTTTCTGTTGTTCGTCAACCTGGGGGTTGTGTGTTACACATCGATCATTGTGATTGGTTCCCCCTTTACCCCCCACCTTCCCCCTACCTTCATAGTATCTCTACTCCCATTCTTGTTCCTGAGGGGTATTCCGTGTGTTGAGAGCTCTTAGCTATACCGGTGTACATGCTCTGGTCTACCCTAGTTTTTTTAAGGTAGACCTGGGGTTATGATAGTGAGGGCTAGAAGCATTAAAGAACTAAAGGAGTGTTGTATGTTTCACCAGTGCTATAAGGTTGTATTAAGAATAAAACTCTTTACTGTATAAATCTTGCTTCATTCTCTCTACCCATAATGATGCATCTGCTATTGTTCCTTTTCAGGAGCTCTCCCCTATGGCTTCCCTCCAGTACTTCGGTTTCTCCTCAGTTAGGTCACATCTGCCTTGACCAATAATTGTTTTGCAAAAATAACAAAATCCTACGACCAGTGTGACTTATTCAGGTTGATAGCAGAAGCAGAAGCAGTGTCAGTTTCTGCCTTTGCACAGCTGGGTTCTCTGATGCTGGTCATTCCTGCTTTATTACCACCTCCATTTCTAAGTAAATCTTGGCTCAAGTGGCCAACACAGAAAATACATCCAAGAGAGCTTAACAATAAGCTCTCCCACCAGATGGGATTTAGGTTTCCTAACATGAATGCTAGGCTCATTCATTGTTCCCACAAGCTCCCTTGCTTTGTAGTTAAAGCTTGGACACTGTTTACCCAGGAAATTCTTCCTAATGCCCATGTTAATTAAATAAATATCATTACACACCAACTATGGGTCTTTAAGTTACAGCTCTCCTTTCCTGACTTAACTTGCTAAAGTGCAAGAACAAGTGTGAATAAACTTTTGCTGAAACTTAAATACATGGTTATGTCAATCTGTTGGAGGAGAGCAATCCGATTAGCCAGATCAGTGTTGTCTGCATCCCTTTTAGGATTTCTCATCTATGACCCGCTGAATTGTTAACCTGATTCCTCCTCTTCCTCGGTCTGCATTCTCAGCTTTCTTTTATACTCAGAATATGGTGTAGTTAACTACTTAAAATGACCCTTCGCTCAATGGAAAGTAAATGTCTAGAAAAGAATGATGGAATACGTGTATGAATATGTCTGATATGATTGATGTATGGTTTGTAAGAGCCCCCAATAAAAAGGGGAAAAGATGGCCCTTCTAGCCAACATATTTCATTTAAAGAGGTATTATAAATCTGAGGCTCTCTATCAGTGGTTATAGACCCATTTTGGAGTAAGTTGTCTGTTACTCTAATGAGACAGGAATAAGGGATATATTTTGAGAGCCTATTTTACCTGTAGTTTCCTTGGGAGTATGCTTTGCAATTCACTTTAAATCAAAAAGCAAAAACCACAAGCCCCAGACATGAGCAAGGCATCATTATTGTGATCACCCTTCTGAATGAAAATGAGTAGAAGTCTAGTCCTGAGATATTGGTTACAAAAGACCTATCAGACTCCAATTATCACCCTAATATATTGTTCCCAGAACTTAGATAATTATCTTGATGTGAATCTGGACATGCTATTTATCCTGAGTGAGCTTTCGTTTTCAGAGATTGGCATCCCCATACCTGCACTATACCACCACTTGTCTGTCAGTTTGTTGTACCTGGTGGCTCATATGTTGCTGTGATGCTGGAAGCTGTGTCACCAGTATTTCAAATGCCAGCAGAGTCACCCAAGTGAGCTTCCCGACTACGAACAGAGTCAGAAAAGAAAATAGGCTCTCTGCTTCTTATGGATAATGAAATCATGTAGGGTCAAGGGGTAGCAAAAAAAAAAAAAAAAAAGCAGGGGAGAGCCTCAACTAGATGGACCGTCACAGTGGCTGTCACAGACATGAGAACAATTGTGAGAATGGCACCGCACTTGGTGGGTGGGGTTTGGTTCAGTAGCTGTGTGTCAGAACGGACTTACGGCACCTGACAGCAACAACCTATTGGCACCGAACAACTTTTGCAAAGGTTGCTCTTTGGATCTGGATCTTGTGTCTGGCTGCCCTCTGTCTGACTTTCTGTTTGGGGAGTTGAGATGTAGTCCATCACCTGACCTGACCCACTAGTTTCTACACCCTTGTGGATGAGGAGACACCTCCAGATGGACATTTGAATTTTGGAATTGGGAAGTGCCAGCCTCCACGGCTGCATAAGCCATTTCCATTTTTTTTAATCATTTTATTAGGGGCTCATACAACTCTGATCACAATCCATACACACATCAATTGTGTAAAGCACTTTTGTACATTCATTGCCCTCATCATTCTCAAAACATTTCCTCTCCACTTAAGCCCCCAGCATTAGGTCCTCATTTTCCCCTCCCTCTCCACTCCTCCCTCCCTAATGAGCCCTTGATAATTTATAAATTGTTATTTTGTCATATCTTGCCCTGTCCGACGTCTCCCTTCACCCACTTTTCTGTTGTCTGTCCCCCAGGGAGGAGGTCACATATAGTTCCTTGTAATCTGTTCTCTCTTTCCTACTCACTCTCCCTCTTCCCTCCCAGTATCGCCACTCACACCACTGGTCCTGCAGGGCTCATCCACCCTGGATTCCCTATATTTCCAGTTCCTATATGTACCAGTGTACATCCTCTGGTCTAGCCAGACTTGCAAGGTAGAATTCGTGTCATGATCGTGGGAGCAGGGAGGAAACATTTAGGAACTAGAGGAAAGTTGTATTTTTTCATCATTGCTACATTGCTCCCTGACTGGCTCGTCTCCTCCCCAAGACCCCTCTGCAAGGGAATCTGCAGTTCTATAAAATATTTCAGTGAATTACTGAACCCTGGAAAATGAGGGAATATAGTAAGGGAAGAAGTGGTGATCAAAACCAGGGATAACGGTGTGATACAGCATCTTGGAAAAATCAGAAATTTGGGACCTCTTTATTGGGGTCATTTTTGTATCAATCTTTTAAAAAGAAACTATTATTACACCAAAATGACATTTCATTTGATTCTGGATTATCAGGCATAGAGAATAGTCAGAGGTGTTTCCAGCATCACAGGCTGCATCTGTCATTTGCGTGTTGCTGCCTGATTCTGACCACAAACACCCTCTTCACATATCACTCTCAATGAGTGGTTCATGTTCTAAATTATAATAAATATGGAAACATTATACTATTTAATTGATAGAAAATGGACTATTAGAATAATGGAAGACCTAATTTGCTATTGTAAAAGAATAAATAACTTTTAAAATTGTCCCACTATTCACTGATTACAAAGAAACCTTCTCAATTTAATACTTGGAAATGACTTCTGCAACAGTCAGTGAAAGAAACAGACTTCCAGTACTAAAAAATCCTTCAATTTTTGTAGTCTAATGTATCAAAATATTAATTTTTGACTTAGTTTAGTTTAATATACTTGATACATAAATATTTCACTTCATTATAAAAGTCTTTGTGTCTCATATAATTAAAAACTCTGGTGACAAGCTGTCAAATTACACAGAATCTGGGGTCCACATGCTGGAAGATAAACAAGGAGCCATCTAACTGAGAAACAGTAAAGCCCACATGGAAGAAGCACACCATCCTGTAAGATGACAAGGCGGTGAAGGGATCAGGTGTCAGGCATCAAAGACAAAAAAAAAATCACAACATTGTGAATGAGGGGGAGTGCAGAGTGGGGACCTCTGGCCCATCCAGGGGAAATTGGACATCCCCTTGCAGAAGGGCTGTGGTAAGGAGAGGAGCCAATCAGAGTGCAGTGTAGCAACGATGAAATATACAATTTTCCTCCAGTTCTTAAATGCTTCCTCTACTCCACTACCATGATCCCAATTTTACCTTACATATCCGGCTGGACTGGAGGATGTACACTGGCACAAATAGGAACTGGAAATACAGTGAACCCAGGACAGATGAACCCCTGAGGACCAGTGGAGAGAGTGGCGATAGCGGGAGGGTGGAGGGAAGGTGAGGGAGAAAGGGGGAACAGATGACAAGGTGTACATATGGTCTCCTCCCTGGGGGACGGACAGCAGAGAAGTGGGTGAGGGAGACGTCGGATGGGGTAAGATATGATGAAATAATAATAATTTATAAATTATCAAGGGGGAGGGGGGAGGGGGGAGCGGGGAGGGAGAGGGGAAAATGAGGAGCTGACACGAAGGGCTCAAGTGGAAAGCAGGTGTTTTGAGAATGATGAAGTCAACATATGTACTAATGTGCTGGACACAAATGATGTATGTACGGATTGTGATGAGTTGTATGAGGCCCTAATAAAATGATTATTAAAAAAAACAACTCTGTATGCCCAAGTTCAGTTTCTGGTAAGTAATGTTCTACTGCACTCTAGTAGGCTACATATAGCCATGTACTAGCATTAATACACCTGATATTTTAAGTTCTCATTTTATGAAAATTAACACTAGATCAAATACATATATAAATATACCTGCATATATATGCTGTTGTCATTGTTGTTGTTGCTAGGTACTATCAAGTCAATTATAACCTTTAGTGATTGTACATACAACTGAGTAAAATACTGCCCTATCCTGTACCATCCTCATAATTGTTCTTATTTTTGAACCCATTGCTGCAACCACTGGGTCAATCCATTTTTTCAAGAGCCTTATGCTTTTTTGCTGCCCCGCATGTTACCAAACATGATATCTTTCTCTAGAGAGCAGTCTCTCCTGATGACATGTCCACAGTACATTAGATGAAGTCTTGCCATTCTTTCTTTCCAGGAGCATTCTGGTGACACTTGTTCCACAACCCTTTTGGCAATCCATGGCACTTTCAATGTTCTTAGCCAGAACCAGAATTATATGCATCCATTTTTCTCTAGTCTTCCTTATTCATGTGCAACTTTCACATGCATATGAACTGATTGCAAATACCATGGCTCGGGGCAAAGTGGACCTTATTCCTCAAAGACACATTGTGAACATCCTTGCTTTGGAGCACAGTAAAGAGGTCTCGTGCAGCATCTTTTCTGTCATTTGATCTCAGGACTGCTGCTTCCATGAGCATTGAATGTGGATCCAAGCCTGATGAAATCCTTGGCAGCTTAAATCATTTCTCCATGTATCATGATGTAATCATGGGCCTAGTTGTGAGGATTTTGGTTTTCTTTATATTGAGTTGTAGCTTACACTGAAGGCTGCCATCTGTGGTCTTCATCAAAAAGCACTTCAGGTCTTCCTCACTTTCAGCAAACAAGGCCGTGCCACATGCATCCTGCAGGTTGTGAATAAGCCAATCTCTACTCTTGAAGCCATAGTCTTCTTTGGATAGTTCCGTTTCTGTGGGAACCAGCTCCATAACTGAATGGGTCCTGAGGAGTGGCTTGTACAATTGTGGAAGATAAGGAGACAGAACAGGAGGCACAGGGGCTCACCTTTACTGATATCAGGATTAAGAAAGAGAGAAATTGTATTTTCCAGTGGGTTAATATAGTCACGGGTTTGCCAGCCTCCAGCAGGCACATAAGTCATAGGGTGGAAGGGTACTAGGATGAGTCAGCGGCTGAACCTTGGATGTCGCGGAGCTCTCTCCAGTGGAACGGTCTGTGATCAGTATTGGGCATCAGAAGACTATTGCTGAATCTGATTGCTCTAAAAGATAGGCATTGTTTAGCCACATAGGGGGTGAGTTAGTTAATTGTGCCAGCCTGGCCGATAATCACATGTGGTGCTGGTTGAAAGGCGGAGGGATAAATGGGTGGTGAAGCCTCGCCTTTCTAGTTCTCGGGTCTCTTGTTTTGTGATGGTTGTATCGGGTGCAGCTGCCTTAGCAGTTTCCTGCTTCAGCTTGCAAGATTGACTTCCTACAAGACATCCCCAAGGAGAAGCCGCATGGATCTATCCCGATGCAGCCCTGGGTGCTGGAGCAGCCGTGTGGAGACCCTTGCCAGTGCTGAGATGCTTACACGTTCCCGGACTCAGCTTTCCGCCTGCAGTCGGCATCATTGCCTCTGTTTTGTGAGGTGGAGGACTTTGTGGACTGGTGTTGGGTTAATGGGTTAATGTTGGACTTGTGGGCTTGGGCAGCATTGGGTTGGGATGTTTTCGTGATGCACCTTTTCTTTACATAAAACTCTCTCTTATACGTGAGTCGCCATGGATTTGTTTCTCCAAAGTACCTAGACTAATACAGGGGGTATCCGGTGGTTTACAGGCGATATCTTTATATTAGCATTTTATGAAGGGCTATTGTGAGGACATTTTTCAGACTCGAGAGTGTATTAGGTTTTCTCTCCATCCCAGAACTGTAAAAGTCTCCTTTCACTAGGTTGGTCATCCAAGCCCTGTGGTTATGGCCATAGTGATTAAGTCCTATACTCTCCATTATAGGTCCTCAGTTTCCCACACATTTCTCTGATTATTTGTTTGACATACAGATTAAACAAGTATGCTAAGAGGACACAACCATGATGCACACTTTCCTGATTTTAAATCATGCAGCGCTTCCTTGTTTTGTCTGCACAACTGTCTTTTGATCCATTTACAGGTTGCACGTGAGAACAATGATGTATTCTGGAATTCCCATGCTTCTCAAGGCTAATCATAGTTGGTAATGATCTACACAGTCCAATGCCTTTGCATAATCAAGAAAGCATAAGTAAGGATCTTTCTGGCATTATCTGCTTTGAGCCAAGATTCACTTGACACCAGCAAGGCATCCCTTCTTCCACATCCTCCTCTGAATCTAGCTTGAATTTTTGCAAACTCTCTGCCAAGTATTGCTACAACCATAGTTTGATGATCTTCCGCAAAATTTTATTCACTTGTGATATTAATGATATTGTCCGAGAATTCAAGCAGTCTCTGGGGTCACTTTTCTTTGAAATGGGTACAAATATGGATCTCTTCCCCTCAGTTGGCTAGGTAGCTGTCTTCTAAATGTATTTGATTAGATGAGCGAGTCCTTCCTGTGCTTTTCCAGGTTCCGAAGCATTTGCATTGGCATTCCATGAAATCCTGGAGCCTTTTTGTCGGCTAATGCCTCCAGAGCACCTTGAACATCTTCCTTCAGTATCATTTGCTCTTGTTTATGTACTAACTCTTAAAATAGTTGAATATTGATGCATAGAGATGGATGGGTAAAAAAGTATCACTAAACAATTGTAGAAACCTTTATTTAACAAAATTATCAAAATTCAGAGCTATTGATTTTTGACATATCCTCAATCTATATGTACACACTTCTGACTGCAGCACTTCCACCACTCTCATCGTTTCAGAAAGAATTCTTCATTTCTTGCTTTGCATATTAAAACAGCAGTTTGGGCATCCTCAGGGGACATGGACTGCATTATTTTTAAATGCTCTTTGCATTTTGGTAACAAAAATAAATCTGAAGGGGTAATATACAGATTTTTGAGTGGATTTAGTAAAGTTTTCCAATGTGATTCTCAGAGAACAGCTCTTGCTATCCTTAAATAATAAAAAAAGGTATATGGGTTGTGATGGGGGAAAAAATCCTTGAAGCAAATTTTAACAGCCTTTTTCCACCATGCAATTTTCAATATTCTTAAAAAGCCCCGTGTGATTAGCATATATCCTTCAAGAATATATATCAACATTATCCATTTGGAGCCCCAATAGTCACCATAACATTATTAAATGACTTCTATGCCTTGAACTGAAATGATCCCACAGATTCTCTCAGAGATCATTGTTTTGATCATACTTTTAAAAAGACACCCTAAGAGACTAAGGTATTAAGGTACATGTGTTAATGAGAGCATTTGTCTGCAGCCATCTGCTAATTACAGAGACATGAATAAAACCATGCATATATTAAATGAAACCTTAGTAGTTATGTATGTGTATTTGTCCTATATATTTGTCCTTAAATTCTATCATCCATCACTTCATTTTTATAAGCCAAAAGTTGACCTTCAAATTTTGGGATAGCTCTAGTGGCCTCAGAAATATTCAAAATACCACTGAGCACACTTTTAGTACAGCATGGTTTGAATGGTTTCCTATCTTATAAAATATATTTATGTATAAATTACTAGACTAAAGCAATGCATTTACCCTCATAATAAAAGTTCCCTTTAGCTCATATTTTCTTTGTTTTCTTTTACAGCCCTCCAGAAAGAGACATTTAGCTTAATAGTGAACTACAGAATCTAAAGCAGAGCCAGAAAAATATTTCACAATGTTATTGCCATCACTAGTTGGCTTTTTTGTCAGCTACTCATTTTAAAGAATGAGGACTGCATTAGCCAACTCCTCAGTCTTTCTTTCGTCGTCAAGCTGTTCTTGGTAAGATGAGTAGAAGCTTGCCAGTTTGGAGGAATTCTGTGACACATTCAATTGCTTGGCAGTTAACTTAAATTAAAAATAACTATGGTTAGTTTATGGAGCCTCAGATAAGATGAAAATGGCTTAATTTAATTTTTTAACACGTTATCTTTAATTTGATTTCCACCGTTGCTATTATACCCAGCCTTTAGTTTACATTTACTAAAGATGTAGAAATTCTTTCCTGCCTTGTATTTTATGTTGTTGTTGCTGTTGTTGGATGGCCTCATCAGTTGCATCTTAGCATGGCCTGATGGACAGCAGAAAGAAACCCTATGTAGTCCTGCACCCTCGTCACGACCCGTATGATTGTTGTGCTTGAGTCGATTCTTGTAGCCACTGGGTTCATCCATCTTACGAAGGGTCTTCTGCTTTTCCATTGACCCTCTACTTTGTCAAACATGCTGTCCTTCTCCCAGGGGCTGCTTTATTCTGACAGAATGCATGTTAGACTGAGTTTACTGGAGAGGCAAACCCAGTGACACTGTATACGTATGTATTCAGAAAGAAATGTGCATCAAGAAAGATGGCACATTATTCTAGGAGCAGGTAAGCCCGGTCTGGTTCAAGTCCAGGTGTCAGATGTAAGCTGGATTCTCTTGAGTACAGTAACTGTAGGGGCTGATGAAGAGGAAGCAGAGAGAGAAAGCAGCGAAACCACAGGCTGGTGGATAAGAAACTGAATTAATCCAAGATAGGCCAAATGAATCAATTTCTTCAGTCCACTGATGACTCCTGAGATTGGCAGCAGATATAAAGGAGACCAATGAACTAGATACCGGATCCAAATCCAGTAGTGGAAGTCAGCTATCTTCCACGTGTTGTCAATTTATCCAAAGAGTGGGCTGAACTCTGAATTAAACTTCCCTCAGTCTTACCAAGACTTTCTGTGGGACAGAAGGAAACACCACCCAGGCCTGCGTCATCTTCACAATTGTTCCCATGCCCACTGCTGGAAACACTGTATCAATTCATCTCCCTGAGGACCTTCTCTTTGGCTGCTTGTGCCACTTTCCCAAACGTGGTGTCCTTACGGGGACTGGTCTCTCCTGAAAACATGTCCAAAGTAGGTAAGCCAAAGTCTCACCATCCTGGCCTCTAAGGAGCATTCTGGCTGGCCTGATTCCAAGACAGATCTGCTGGTCCTTTGGCAGGCCATGCTAATTTCAAGATTCTTCTCTGGCACCACAATTCAAATGCATCTATTGATTCTTCTTAGGTCTTCATTATTCATTGTCCGAATTTCACATTCATATGAGGCAATAGAAAATACCATGGCTGCAGTCAGGAACACCTTAATCCTCAAAGTAACATCCTGGTTTTTTAATACTCTAAAAAGGACTTGTGCAGCAGATTTACCTAAGGCTTGGTGCCTTTTGATCTCTTGACCACTGCTTCCATGAGTATTGATTGTGGCAAAACAAAAACCTTAACTGCAACAATTTCTCCACGTATCATGATGTTATCTCTTGATTCAGTTATGATTAATTTGTTCTACTTTGAATTGAATCATAATCCATTCTGAAGGCTGTACTAACAACAACAAAGAACATCTTGTTATTCTCTGCTTCCAGCCAAGATCCATCTGATGTCAGCATTGTGACTTTGTCCTACTTCCTCTTCGAAATCAAGCTTACATTTCTGTCAGCTCTCTGTTGATGTACTGCTGCAACTGTTCTCAAATCATCTTCAAAATTTAACTTGTGTTATTAATGATAATGTTTGATAATCTTTGTATTCTGCTTGATCACTTTTCTTGGGAATTGACACAAACATGGATCTCTTCTAGTCTATCAACTTGTAGCTGTATTCCCGTTATTGGTTTGGTTTTTTTTTTGCATAGACAAGTGAGTATTTCCAGTGCTTGTGAGTCTTCATCAGTTTGTTGAACTATGTCAGGTGATATTCTGTCTATTGGATCTTTGTTTTTCCCTAGTGCCATCAGTGCAGCTTGGATTTCTTCCTTCACTATCACTGGTTCTTAATCCTATGCTTCCTCTCCTTAAATAGTCAAATTTAGATCAGTTATTTTTGGTACAATGACACTGTGCATTGGCTCCATTATTTTGTTAAATATAGCTTATTAGCTTATAATTTCCATATCATACAAAGCATGTTAGGAAGAATTTTATATTCATCTCCACAATTGATTTCAGAATTAATTTTTTTCTTTCTCATACTTGTTAGCTTCCCATTTCCCCCAGTCCTCCCATTCCATGCCCTTAGGTAATGATTAATTCAGTTTCTGTCTCTATAAAATTAATATCCTGAATTTCATATGCAGAAAAATACACAAAACAAAAACCAACAATGATAACAAAATAAAACAGGGAGAAACTTCAATCAAAAGGAAAACAGAAAATACTAAAAACTGGAGCAAATTTAAAATGAGTCAAAAGGGGGATCAAATGGAAAGGTGACACATTTTAAAATAACTGTGTCTGCCATAGCGGACTCTGCAATGTTCTCTGGCCGATAGTAAGGGTCTTCATAGCCCACGTCTCTTCCTGAGGCTGAGGGTGAGCAGGGCCATGTACAGTCAGCACTCTTCTCGATCTTCTCTTGCTGCCCTGTGACACTGTCTCTTGAACGCTATGACTTTAGCATGTCTTAATCTGCTTTGTCTACTCTACTTTCAACAGGATATGTCACACTCTCTTCTGACCTCTACTTTGATCTTTTCATTTTCCTTGTCTTTTTAATTATTATTATTTGCCTTTTCTGTGTATGATGTTTTTTATGCCATTCTTCAACACCTTTGTTTTCTGTTCTCTAATGTTCAATTAAATGAAGCTGGAGGTCATATCATATAATTTTTCAAAAGCAATGAATTATTTATAGCAAATGTCTTTTTTTCAACAACACAAAAGACAACTATACACGTGACTTCTCCAGATGGAATACAATGAAAATTGACTATATCTGTGAGAAGACATGATTGAGGAGCTCAATATCAGCAGCTAAAATGAGACAAGGGGCTGACTGTGGAAGACAATTAATTGATCATACATAAGTTAAGGCTAAAGCAGAAAAAAATTAAAACAAGTTAACAAGAGCCAAATACAACCTTGAGTCTATCCCATCTGAATTTGAAAACGACGCAAAACCAGATTTGATGCATTGAATGTAAATGAACAGGAGACCTGGAGAGCTGTTGAAGAACATCATTTAACATCAACTGGTCATTAAAAAGACAGGAAAAATAGAACAATCGAAATGGTGGTAAGAGGAGACTCGGAAACTTGCTCTTAATCATATAATAGCGAAAGCAAATGGGAGAAATGATGACACCAAAGAATTGAATAGAAAATGTCAAAGGGCATCTCAAGAAGCAAAGCCAAAGATTATAATGAAGTGTGCAAAAATCTAGAATTAAAAAAAATAAAATGGAAGAACATACTCAGCATTTCTTAAATTGAAAGAACAAAAGAAAGATTTGAAGACACCACTTGCAATATTGAAAGATTTAATTGGCAAAATACTGAATTATATAAGAAGCATCAAGAGAAGATGGAAAGTAAATACAGAGTCATTGTGCCAACGAGCACTAGTCAACATCCCAGCATTTCAGCAGGTAACATTTGAACAAGAACAAATGGTGCTGAGGGAAGAAGTTCAAAGTGCTCTGAAAGCATTATCCAAAAACAGGCTCTAGAAATTGATGGAATACCAATATAAATATTTTCACAACCTGATAAAGCACTGAAAGACAGGAAATTTGGAAGACAGCTACTTGGTCAACAAGGAAGAGCTCCAATGAAATGTGACTCAATAGAAGGCTCAAATTATAAAACAGTATCATTGATAAAACATGCAAGAAAATTTTTGCTGACGATCATCCAACAAGAGTTGCAGCAGTACAATGATAGGGGGCTGCCAGAAGTTCAGGCTAGAGTCAAAAGAAGGTGCGGTACAGGGAATGCCATTATCCGGTTAATCTTGAGAAGAATGGAATTCCAGAACACTTCATTATGCTTCTAAAGAATTTGTATATGAATCAAGAGGTAGTTTTGTGAATACAACAGGGGAATATCATATGGTTTAAATCAGGAAAGGTGTGTGCCAGGGTTGTGTCCTCTCATCATATTTGTTCAATATGTATGTTGAGCAAACAATTAGAAAAACGTGATAACCTAAAGAAGAATGTGGTATCAGGATTGGAGGAATGATAATCAATAACATGCACTATGCAAAGGACACAGCCTTGCCTGCTGAAAATGATAACGACTTGATGAACTTATTGATGAAGATCATGATTGTACTCTTCAGCATGGATTACAACTCTGTAAAGAAAACTCAAATCCTTACAACTAGACTGACTATTCCTTCTTCATTTTCTATTCTTAGTTTGAAAGCTCAGCTGAAATCTGGTCACCAAGTGTAACCCTGCTGGGATTTGAAGCAAAAGTGACATAGCTTCCAACATCACAGTGACATGCAAGGTACGGCAGTATGACACACTGACAGACAAGTGGGGTTTGTATTTTATTGGACACAAACCTGGCCATGTGAAAATTTCAAAAGTATTCCTAGACTCAATGAAGGATTTTTTTTTAATTATTTTATTGGGGGCTCATACAACTCTTATCACAATCCATCCATCCATCCATTGTGTCAAGCACATTTGTACATTTGTTGCCCTCATCATTC
>NW_022111368.1:31974246-31986801 GCF_000313985.2 Echinops telfairi
AGGGTGGCGCGTGATGGAGACCCAATGCCCATCTCTAGACAACTGGACATACCTTGCAGAGGGGTAGTGGGGAGATGAGTCCCTTAGGGTACAGTATAGCAATAATGAAACCCACAACCTTCCTCGAGTGCTTAAACGCTTCCTCCCCCCAACTACCAGGACTCCAATTTTGCCTTGCAGACCTGGTTAGACCAGATGATGCACAGCGGTACAGATGGGAATTGAAAATTCAGGGAATGTAGGACAGATGATCCTCTCAGGACCAGGGGTGATAGTGGCGATACCAGGAAGGAAAGGGGGTGTAGAAAGGGGGAATTGATCACAGGGAGCTACATATAACCTCCTCTCTGGGGGAGGGGCAGCAGAGGGGTGGGTGAAGGGAGATGCTGGACAGTGTAATATAAGATACAATAATAATTTATAAATTATCAATGAAGGTTTAATAAATAACTTCCAAAGTGTTAGTATAGTTCATAATGCACAAAAGAGTGTTTTCATTTGCTTTTTGCCCCTTTTTATCCAAATAAAAATGATAATCAATCAATAAATAACTTATTTGGGATTCATTTCAGTGCTGAAAACTACTGATGATCGTGGTACAAGTCCCAGCTCTTGTCCTCATTTATTGCACAATCTAAACAGGATGGAAGACAATTCACAAAACATTACTACATCATACTCAATACGTGTATATGATAAGCAAACATTTTAGAAACACAAAGGATGAGAGTGTTTCTCGAAAAACAGTGAGAACTAAGGAGATCCGTGAAGACCAAACTACAATGAGAGCTCACCCAGAGGTCCCATGGTGAGTGATTCTCATTCCCAAACTGAAGACATCAAACACACTCCAAACACCCAAAGTCTTGGTATGTCATTAGATGCCATAGTACAAATACACTGCGGTCGGAATGAAGCCGTGAGTGACCCGACCTGGGATTATTGCTTCCTACCTGAACATTTGTGTCATTTGATGTAGTTTTAATACATGTAAACGAAATCATTTACCTTTATTTTATTGTCTTCCCTGTATCATACATATGAAGACACACACACATGCATACTCACACAGAGTGTTTAAAAATATATATACTATTATTTCCCTTTTTTTCTATCATTTTCTATTTGGATTTTCTTGCCTTTGTTATTCTCTCGTGCGATTTGGTTGGTGTTTATTTGGTAGGGTAGCTCTAGTAGTAATCTGCTCACAGATGTTTTTCCTTTGACCTTTTCATCCTGATCTTTTTTAGGATGGGTTTGATCCCATTAGATAGACACTCTCTCCTCAGACAGGGGAATCCTTTCTGGATATTAATACCTTGCAGCAACCACTCAGGTGTTTGAAGGAAGTTTTATCACTCTTGGTTTATATTTCCTTACAACCAATAGCAATGAATAGTAAGAGTTATTTTGGTAAATTACATGAAATAGTATTTACTAAAGTGCTGTTCTGATAAAGTATTCTTTATTACTGTAATTACCTTTCTTTTCAATCTATAAATTAAAAAAATTATGTTCTTAACTAACTTAATATTGGAAATTGTTTTTTGGATGGATTCAGCCACCAACCTTCCAGTAAGATCTATAGCTTATTTGTCAAGGGAATTTCAGTAACTTAAAATCTTTCTTGTTTTTGCATTGTTCTTTAATATCTCTATCCTTTTGTTTTGCTTTTCTTCTCAACATGTTTCTTTCATATACTATCTCATTCATCTAATATATCATAGACTAGATCTTTTATTTGATTTATTATACGCAAAAGTTATGCTCTTTTTCACCCTCTGAGAGACAATGTTTTGTTGCTTTGTTGCCTTGGAGTTTGGTTTCTTTATGAGGGTCTTGGCTCGCGCTGTTAATTAAGGGGAGAGGCATTATAACTTTGTTATGCTAAAAAAGACTGCAGTGCATTTGCCTTGATTTTTGCAGAAGTCTCCTACATATATGCAGATGCACATTTATATAGAGATAGATAAAAACTAGAGAACTAGTTTACATAAATTAATATTTCCTTAGTAATTAAGAAGTTGAGGAAGGTGGTAAATGAATTGAGCAGGAATAATCACAGGAAAATAATCTCATCCACACAAGTTTACCCCTCTGTTCAAGGAAGCTTGAAGCTGGCTGCCCCTTCAACACTCATGGTATGGTGCACTTAGATTCACCCCAGTGGTGTTAAATACCACATCAGGGACAACTTTCTCCCTGGAGCTATTTTAGTTTTATGCTATTCTTTTACATGCCTTTGAGCTTCTTAGGTCAGCTGCTTCTGAATAATATTTAATCTCAGCCAACGTGATGATAAATTGGGTGCTCTTTTGTGTCCTCTTGGGCAATGATCCAAGTTATAGTGTATGAGTAGTATTCTGCCAGGGTGTCCTCTAATGATTTTCTATAACTCTATATAACTTTCTTGGGTAGGGACTTGTAAGGAAACCTTCATGCCTGTTTGTTTCCTCAATATTAACACATTAAATTTTATGAAAACTATTCAATTTTGAACCAGTCAATTAGCCCCCTTTCTGTGTTTTTATTGCTAAGAAATTCAACCCTACCAGCAGACCACAGACTACACATAAAGCAGACCACAGACTACACATAAACACTTCTACTCAAGTCAGCATATCCACTAGCTCCTGAAGGCTTTCCACAAAGTAAAGTAGCAGATCATAAGTCCTCAAAATACTCTGAAAAAATGAATCCCTCAGTACAGGAACTTCCAACAAGATAGCATTTACTGGGGGTGGGGAGTGGTGGTGGTGGTGGCAGTGAGCAGTTTGATCTTGGGCTGTTAGCAGTTTGAAATGACTAACAGGTCCATGGGAGAAAGACTGAACTGTCTACTCCAGTAAACAGTTACAGTCTTGAAAACCTGCAGGGAGGACTCAATAATATTGAGTTTGGCTTGGTTTTGGTAGTTTGATCTTATCAGGCCATTGCTTAAGCAAGGAAACCATGAGGTTAAGCAGATTTAAATTGATGACACTTCTGATAATAAATGGGTGTGGAGAGAGGGCTGGTAAGCACATTTTTTCCAGAGTTCTCTAAGTTCCCTAGATCAAGTACAATAGGGCCCATTTACATAGGGTAAGATTTTGTGCTAAATGTTAGCATGGGGATAGGACTTTTCAGGTGAATTATAGTTTCTCACCAACAGGAAGAAACTATTACCAAATAGGTTTAAAATAATAGCTTTACATACCAGGGAGGAAAAGATAATACCTTCTCGAGGTTTAATGGTAATCAGTATTCTCAAACTCAAGAATTAAAAACAAACAAACAAACAAACAAACAAAAACCGCACAGACTTGAGAGTTAAGCTTGTAATTTCTTTTATGACCATATCTCCCAAGAGATTCATTGCTAACATAACAGGTTGCAAACAGTTTCTTGTCATCTGGTGTGAACACTGGTCCATAATCATAAGTAGCATAACATCGTTTCCAACAGGCTGGAGTAATGTTTAACAGACCTTACTTAGCAGCCCAGAAGCTTAGCAAAGGGAATTACCGGCAAGCCCAGCAGTTGCACATTTGAGTCCATAGTACAATATTTGTTGTACTTGAAAGCTTTGATTGTGTGCATTTGTTAGATTATATAAATAAAGAATTGTATTACCAGATTTGATCTTTATAAGGCTTTTTAAAGTACTGTAGTCATTAGTCTGCTAAGCAATAGGCAGCAGCATATGTTTCCAGTGCTCAGGGACCCACCAGAATGAATACATTTAGGGGTTATATTTTACAAGGAGATACATATTAAGTTTTACTGAATTATTTGAATAAAGTAATCAAGTCACCAATTTACTGCCAATGAGTGGGTTCCAACTTATAATGAACCCTAATATGGATCCAACGTGTTTAAATCTTTATAGAAGCAGGTAGCCCTACTTTTCCCCCCTGAGTAACTGATGAGTTTGAATTGCTTCCTGTATGGGTTGAGCTAAGATATGGGATTTATTAAAAGGAGAAGAAAATACATTACACAGTATAATAGTTGTTTATCGGTGCCATCAAGTCAGTTCCCTGCCTGGTCTTATGGCATCTTCACCATTGTGCCTATATGCCTTCCTATCCTTTGTTGCCCCTCTACTTGTCCAAAGAGTTAAAGTAGTGTATCAACTTGGTTGAGATGTGATTCTCAGTGATTTGACAGTTAAGATGTAGTTATCCCCAATGATGTGATCTAATGTAATATAATGGCCTTCATTGTTAGATCTTCTCTGAGTAGCCAATCAATTGAGAGGGAATTTGCTTAGTGCTGTGGCCTGCTTCCAATAAATGAGGATGCCCTGAAAAAAATGGCTTGCTTTTTTCTGGGTCTGTCTGGATTCTGCATTTGGCTCATCATCTGACCTCTGATACCTTGGAATTGAATCAGTGGCTTGCATATTAGTTGTCTATCCTGCGACTCATCTGAAAACTGGCATTTACTTGACAGTCTTGATTTCACTCACTTCTGCAGCAAGAAGCCTGCTGTTGGACCTGCCAATCTTGGGTTCCTCTGTCACTGAAACTATATGGGTCAGGAGTAGCCTCTTCCTGATATCTGAACAACAGACTGGGAACCTGCCAGCCCCTAAAATAATTTATGTGAGCCATTTCTTGAGAGGAATTGGAGAATCTCTCTCTGTCTCTCTTTTTCTACACACACACACACACACACACACACACACACACACACACACACGCACACACGCATATAAATTTCAACCTCATACATTCCAGGAGAAAACATTTGTTGTTCTTGTGGTAGTTACACAATCTGGTGTCAAATTTGAGCATTACGAGTGTAGGCGCAGAGTCTAGCCTGTCTATCCAGAGATTGTCAAGGAGAGCTCTGTGTAGGCCTAGCCTTCTCCTGAGAATTCTGGAAACTGCTGTTTTTCCTCCTGGGAGGCAGGAGACATACTCTCTCTCTGCTCACCACTGGGAGACATTGCAGATGACAAGACACGTGGAACTACAGTAGTGCCCTGACCTGGAGAAGCCACATGGACCTCCCCTGATACAACCAGACCTCTGAAGCTGGAGAAGCCACACAGTGACCCCTGCCAGCACTGAGATGCTTACAGCACCACTGGATCCAAAGACTTTCTACCCACTGGCCTGTGATCATCCTGCATTTGGCTTCATTGCATGTGTTTCGTGAGTCTGAAGAGGACTTTATAGATTGGTATTGGACATATGGGCTAATATCAGATTTATGGGCTTGGACTGGACTGGGTTGATATGCTTTCTTAATGTACAATTACCCTTTCCATAAGACTCTCTCTTGCACACATATGAGTCTATATGGATTTGTTTCTCTAGTCTACCCAGCCTAACTCAGTTCTATTTCTGACTCTCACTATAAGACTCCACCTAGTTGGATCTCACATACTCATGTAAAGGTAAGAAGATGAGCTATGTAATCTGTTAACATTATTGTCAGCAATAGCAGTACATCAGAGCCATTAAGAAAGCTTTTAAAAAACATATGAATGCATCGAGTCCATTCAGACCAATTGCAACAATATTCAAAGGGAATTAGGCCCATTAATTTACATGTTATTTTGGTTTCCTTTTAATTTGTTAATATTTATTCTTTTAATTATTTTTCTTCCTTTTACTTCACTTGTTATTTAAAGTTTATCTCTTTTTAATTTTCTTCTGTATTCTACAATGATGTTGATGTATGGCCAGTATTGAACACTATACCTTTAAGATATCCTAAATGGCAATTATTAGTGCCTAACGGGGCTTTAGAATCAACCACCAAAATTTAAGTTCGAAAGGGGGCATGAAAATGCTAAGGCAATTCTATACATATTCACTAAGAGGTTTCTGTTCAAATGATTAGGATTTCAAAAGTTTAAAAGACTTTCAAAATATTAAAATTAGGAATTTTTTAAATTAAATAATCATTTTATTAGGGGCTCATACAACTCATCACAATCCATACATACATCATTTGTGTCCAGCACACTAGTACATATGTTGACTTCATCATTCTCACAACACACACTTTCCACCCGAGCCCTTGGTGTCAGCTCATTTTCCCCCTCCTTCCCCACTCCCTTCTCCCCCTGAACTCTTGATAATTTATAAATTATTATTATTTTATCATATCTTATCCCATTCGACGTCTCCCTCACCCACTTCTCCGCTGTTCGTCCCCCAGGGAGGAGGCCATATGTAGACCTTGTCATCTGTTCCCCCTTTCTCCCTCACCTTCCCTCCACCCTCCCGCTATCGCCACTCTCTCCACTGGTCCTGGGGGGTTCATCTGTCCTGGGTTCACTGTATTTCCAGTTCCTATCTGTGCCAGTGCACCTCCTCCAGTCCAGCCGGATATGTAAGGTAGAATTGGGATCATGGTAGTGGAGGGGAGGAAGCATTTAAGAAAATGATAGAGGAAAATTGCATATTTCATTGTTACTACACTGCATTCCGATTTGCTCCTCTCCTCCCCGCAACCCTTCTGCAAGGGGATGTCCAATATCCCCTGGAGGGGCCCTAGGTCCCCACTCTATACTCCTCCTCATTCACAATGTTATGTTTCTGTTTTTGTGGTTTTTTTGTCTTTGATGCCTGGTACCTGACCCCTTCGCTGCCTTGTCATCTTACAGGCTGGTGTGCTTCTGTCATGTGGGCTTTGTTGTTTCTCAGTTAGATGCCCCCATGTTTATCTTCCAGCATGTGGGACCCCAGCTTCTGTGTAATTTGACAGCTTGGCACCATCAGCTTTCTTCACTGCATTTGCATATGTCTTCAGCATTCGTGTCGGGGTAAGCTGGTGTGCTTCTTTCTTGTGGGTTTTGTTGTTTCTTAGCTAGATGGCCACCTGTTTGTCTTCAAGCCTTTAAGACCCCAGATGCTGTATCATTTGATAGCCGGGCACCATCTGCTTTCTTCACCACTTTTGCTAATGCACCCCCTTTGTCCTCAGTGATTGAGTAGGGGCAGGCAGTGTGCTTCTTCTGTGTGGATTTTGTTGTCTCTCAGCTAGATGGCTGCTTGTTTATCTTCAGATCTTTAAGGCTTCAGGTGCTATATCTTTTGATAGCTGGGCACCATCAGCTTTCTTCACCACACTTGCTTGTGCACCCATTGTCTTCAGTGACTTCAGGTGTTATTATCTTTTGGTAGTCAAGCATCATCCGCTTTCTTCACCACATTTTATTGTGCACCCATTGTCTTCAGCCATCGTGCCAGGCAGGTGAGCATCTCAGACTGCCAAATTGTTAGAACAGTGTTCTTGTGTTGGGGAAGTACTTGTGCAGGGGCCCACTGTCCATCTGTTTTCTTAATACTCAACCTATAAATTTATGTACATAGATCTATTTCCCCCTCATCATATAAATACATTTACATCTTTATATGCCTGCATTTACACCTCTATGACTACCCTTTGCCTCCTAGTTCTTTCCTCTATTTCTTTGTACTTTCCTCTTGTCCCACTGTCATGTTCTGCCTTCATTTGGGTTTTAGGCATTCCTCTTGGTTACATTGCCCTTGATCCAGCCCTGTAAGGCCTCCCACACCCTCCTTGACATTGATTTTGGATCACTTGTTGTTCCCTTATCCCTGTGCTTATTAGCACCCTCTTCCTCCCCCACCCCACCCCCTACCCCCATGTTCCCCTGATCTGTCTTCCTGTTGTTCTCTCTTCTGGCTTGTTTATTTCACCCATCCCTTCCAGGTAGACATGCTATGTACCATCACCATACTGAGTGCAATGAAGCAACAACAGAAAGTAAAACAATGGCTACAACAACAATAACATGCACAGATGCATACATATATAACCATATGAATAGTTCAGGGTCTGTTTGTTTTCCTTCATGTGTGCTTGCCAGTCATCTGATGGGGTGCTGTGCCCCGGCACCACCTCTATGCCTGGGGACCTCACCACTCTGCTCCCCCCACTGCCTTGATGCATGCCCCCAGAGGTTGGCGTTCAGCGTGGTGAGCTCATGGTGGGCACAGTTCTCACCGTGTGTCTCCAGTGCTGTCCCCAGTGGTGCAATGGGTCAACGAGGAATGCTGTGCCCCATCGTGGGGCCAGCCTCGTGGTCATCTCCGTGCATCGCTGTTCTGAACAGGCACACTGTCCCCAGGGCTCAGCAAGCCAGGATGTGCTCCACTCTTTCCTTTTTGTCCCCTTCGCCCCTCATTGGCTCACATGTGCTCCGACCAGACCAGTCCCCCTTCCCCTCTTCCTGAGCTGCAGCTTCAGTGCTGTCCTCTGAAGTGAATTCCCCCTGGGGGAGGGTGGTGCTGTGCACCCAGTTGGTAATGGGGCCAACCCCTCAGGCCTCTCCATTGGTTCCTTATTTCATGTCAGTGTGTTGCGTTCCTGTCTTGGAGCTCCAGGTGAAGTCTGGTCTAAAATTAGGAATTTTTAATGTATTATGATACCAGGCCATTAGCTAAGACGATAAGTTTATTCAAAAAGAAGAGTCAATGACAAGCATCAAACCTTGGAACAGAGCTAGGAAGCCCTAACAAATATGATAGGTTATACTAAGAGGGTTGGTTGACCAGGCTTGGAATTTCTGACATACAGATGCTAAATCTCCATCAGAGTCTCCCCACACCAAAGCCTCCATGATCATGAGAGTGTGTGTGAGTGTGTGAGGCATGAAAAATACTAGCTCTATTTGAAGAAATAACTAAAAGGTGAGAACATTCAATATTTTCTGTTATTGCAGCCTTAATGCAAGAATAAAAAGCTTCTCAACTTGCGTGTTGGCATAACATTTCTTTCAAATTTCTCATCAATAAAATATGGTCACGTTTTTTTTTCCCAGTTGCATCATATCTTCCTAATCCCTGACTCCATCACCCAGTTCATATCTTTAATATATCCATTCTGAACTCATGCCTCAACTCTCTCCTTGAGTCCCTTCTGTCGTCCACCTGCCCCTTTCTCACAGTGAAGATTTCCCTTCACCCTGAACAATTACTTTTTCTTAATGCAAATATGACATTTTCAAGACAAAGCTTGGTATACTCCACAGTGTATTGCTAGTCTGTCACCATCTGCCTGCTTCTCAAGCCTCTTTTGCTTTTCCCTCAATAAGTGCTCAATTACAGTCAAAATTTTCCATTTTTTTAAAACTTATTTCCTCTTAACAAAGGCGGGCTGGTGATGTTGGAGTAACAGCTTGGACTTCTGACCTCAAGATCAGTAGTTCTGATTCATCCAAGACATTCTGCTCCTGCGAAGACTTATTGCCTTAAAAATCCCAAAGGGCAGATCTACTGTGTCCTATAGGTACACCCTGAGTAAGAATTGACTCTCTGGTAATGAGTTTGGTTTGATTTGGTTTAGCAAAATACGCTGACATGGCAAGCTGGTTTTGATTGAAAAAGAATGAGGCTGCAGCGCAGCTATGCGGTATTATAAAAGTATCCAGGCTTTATGGGGAAGCACAGCCAGCCAGGCCAGTAGGAAGACAGGAGCACTAGTGCCAACAAGAAGAAAGACAAAGACACGTCCCACCCCCACCCCCCGCCCCCCAGGGGTGAAGACTTGTACCTGGGTTGAGAGAGCATCATATATAGTTCCCTGATTGGAAAATTTGAATAAAGGGAGTGACTTGACCTCTGACACTCAGGGAGGTTTTTCATGGGTGGGGGTGGGGTGGAGAAAGTCTGTGAACAAGCCAGGTGGGAGGAAAACCCTACGAAAGGCTAGGCTCGTTTTGCACTCTGCTGGACCATCAGTTGTTGTAGATAGAAATTGTGCTCCAGAGGAGTTTGTCTTGTAGTGATCCCTGTGACTGCCCCATAGGTTGGTTCAAATTATTATCTCTTAAATGGAGATGAAGACATCCAAGCTTCTTGCGTATTGAAATCAGGGATTCCAGCCCTTTTCCAGGGTCCTGAAAGTAGGTCTCTCTCAAGATACCCTCAGGGAAGGGAGGATTAATTGCTCTTTCTACCCTTTGGGTTGGGCTTTCCCGGCAGACTGGTTGCATGAACCCTGACGCAGCCTACTCCCTCTCTAGGCTGTGCAGAAGCATTGTGATTTTACTGTGTTTAGTATTGGTGAACGCAGCTGTGAACCATTGTAGATCCTCAAATATTTTCCTGATGTGAATATCCCTTTTCCAAACCTTTCTGCAAAAAATAATGATGATTTGCCTCTGAACTGACAGAAAAGGCAGGATTCTCTGAGTTACTGAAGAAAAGAGTTGTGTATCTTTGGTACTGGTTCATAAGAACACACACACACACACACACACACACACACACCAATCTCTGGCAGTAAAACATTAGGCGGAAAAATTGTCATATCTCCCTAGAAGGTGCTGGCTACCAAATACGAATATATAAGGTAAGGAAAAATAATGGTATGAAAAATGTAGCGATCTTTTGTAAATACAAAATTATTTAATATGAATATTTGATATTAACATCCACTTTATTTTATGAAATACCCTTCCAGTATTTTTTTCTCCATGGTTCTTAAGAAACCAAGGACCAGGTGCCATGAACTCTACCACACCTCACTGGAAGCACACTGTGTCAGAGCGAAACTGCCACCCACAGGGCCCAGTAGCTGAACTCTTGCACGGAGATCGCTAGGCCTTTCTTTCAAGTCACCTCTGGGTCCCATTGAACCTCCAACTTGTCAGTTACCGGCAGAGCATAAGATCACCATTTTTACTACATAGGACCTTGGACAAATAAAAATTTTACAACTGAATCAACTAGTTATCCTCTTCCTTTCTTTTTATTGCTCTGTGATGTTTGCAAAGCCATAGAATATTCTAGTTGATTAAAATCATTGACTTTGGAGTAGATGTGCAATGTATTAATCACCCAAACCCAGAAATCTGAGGATAAAACTTACAGAAGATACAAGGGGACTTGGAAAAATTCATGGAAAAATTCCTCTTTCTTTCCATTTGCCATAAACATTTTGAAGCCACTTAATACCAGAATTTTCATATTGACTTGCAATATATTTTGCTTCTAAATGTAAAAAGAAATCAATGTATGCATCAGCTTTTCTTTTATTTATGAAAAAAGAATAAATGAACTGATTGGGAGCTGTTAGGGTGTGCTATCGAAGCCCTGGTGCTGCTGTTAGGTAAGGGTTGCACCCTGATCAGAGCTGGTGGCTCAAACCCACCAGATGCTCTGTGTGTCTCAATTAGTGTCCATCATTTTACCATTTTAATTTCTAACGCCCATTGCAATGACTACACAAAATCTCACAGACTGGACTTATGAATAAAGGGCTTATGAAGGATAATGACAAGCTCTAATGCCAGTGAAAAATGCTCAGTGTAGTTGTTTAAGGACGTTACAAAGTTTTAGGTCTGCTAATAAATGCCCAAAGGGGCATACCACTCTCCTGAGAGCCTCCACCTGAAGGAATTCAATTCAAGCTCCATGGGTCAGCAAGCCCAGCTTAGTGCCCAGAGGCAACCCACTCCAGGAAACTCAAAGACACTGTCCCACTTCTGTGGGTCAGCAAGCCCAACTTCCTGAATTAAGTATCCAGACACACCCCTCTTCAGTAAACCTTATCCCAAAGGCAATCGGATCCAATTCCATGGGTCAGCAAGTCCAACTTCCACAATAAGTGCCCTGAGGCACCTCACTCCACAAGCCAGCTGCCTGAACAATGGCACCCCTCTTAACTTGTTCTGTGCATGGGAATAACAATCCATCATTATACTGTTCCATTCTCTGGGTCCTATGTCTACTATTGCTCCTCTGATGCTATAGTTGTTATCTGGATCTCAGAGGTTCGCAGGGATCTTGGGTCCAGAGGATGTGTACCACTCCTAGTAATTGCTGGTAATAACATCCCCACTCCTGCTTCTCATGCGGCTCATTTTATACACCACTCTACGTATCTATCGCTGTCTTCCCCTACTTTCTCCCAAGACCCATGCAGGGAAAGGCCGCTTGGTGGAAGTTAGAGATTTGGGCTGGAAAAGCCACATTAAATAATTCACTGCCCCTTCATGTTTCATAGGAGGAGGACAAAGATAACCACTCCTGCATTGCTTTGTAACTTCCCCAACGCCGCACAAGGTTGTAGGAGGAGGAATCAATCTGAGGGAAGCGGGTTGTAGTATGTCTTCTTTTTTTCCCCTTTGTTTTTCCAGATTTCCCTTAAAATGCCCTTAGACATGAAGAGTATTTTGAAAATCTAACAGTTCAATAATGGTGAAAATGCATAAATAACCTTTTCTAAATCCAAAAATGTCACTGTCTTTATGCCAGAATACCTTCTACTTTTTTTTTCCCCATGGTGGTAATCTTTTTTTTTAAATCATTTTATTAGAGGCTCATATGATTGCTATCACAATCCACACATACATCAGTTGTGTAAAGCGCATTTGTACATTGACTGCCCTCATCATTCTCAAAACATTTGCTCTCCACTTAAGACCCTGGCATCAGGTCCTCTTTTTATTTCCCCCTCCCTCCCTCCCCACTCCCTCCCCCTTATGAGCCCTTGATAATTTATAAATTATAATTTTGTCATATCTTGCCCTGTCCGACATCTCCCTTCACCCACTTTTCTGTTGTCCACCCCCCAGGGAGG
>NW_022111368.1:31988052-32000412 GCF_000313985.2 Echinops telfairi
GAACTGTAGGTCCCCTTGTTTTCTCCTCCTGATTGTTCACCCAGCCTATCTTATTTAGACAAATCTGTAGAGATAATAACATGCACAAAAACATGACAGAGCAAAACCAAGGAACAATGTACAACAAAACAACAACAACAACAACAACAAAGCACTGACAAAGAATGAATTAAAACAAACAATAAAGAAAAGCTTGTAGTTAGTTCAAGGATCGTTGGCCTTTAGGAGTGTCTTCCAGTCCAGTCTGTTGGGCTTGAAGATCAAAGAGCTAGATATGTGTTATTTTCCCAAGATAGTAGCTCATACATGTATAGGATTCTTGTATTTATTTCTAACTTTAATCCTCAAAAGGAGCCTACAAAAAGTAACACAGCAAATGATACTTTGATTTTACAGATGAGCAAAGATTTAGAGGGGTTTGAAAATTTACCTGAAGTTATTGTAAATAATGTCAGTGAAAACCAATCAAATAAGGTAAAGGATATGGTACCAGAATAACTGGATGTATTCTCGAAACTTTTGTCTGAAAGTTCTTAATAGGGTTTTGTAAGCAATGCAAATGACCTTTACATTTTCATTTACATCTGCCATTTAATCTGAATAATCCGGTGGTGTTTCAGGGTATCAGCAATGAAGCTCTACTCTGGTTGCTCTCAGGAGACTAACAGGCAACGGTTGAATAAAAACAGACCAGTTAGGAAGGCATTGCCATAACCCAGGTGAGAGATCATGAGACCTCAACCTGGAAGGCAGCAGTAAATGTGCTGAGAAGTTAGCTGATTCTGATTCTGAGTCTATATGAAGGAGTCTATAGGATGTGCTGATAGCCATGGGATATAAGAGAGAAGTAAAAGACAATTCATGTGTGTGTGTGTGTGTGTGTGTGTGTGTGTGTGTGTGTGTGAAGGTGCTCAGAGTATTTCATTACATTTAATAAAATAGGGAAAGATGTAGGTGGAAATATTTTGTAATATAATAGGGGTTCAGGTTTAGACAAGCTATGTTGGAAATATTTTTGCAAAACTAATTTTTGTATATAAATAATTTTGTATAGCTAATATTTTGTATAGAGTTTCTGGCTATATAAACTGGTATTCATAGGAGAAATCCAAGATGGAAATAAAATTCATAAGATATATCTTCTTTGTTCTTCTAATTCTTTCTCTGCAGAATTTTCTCCGCTCTTCCACTGATAGGTCACTTTCTCTACTCAAAATTAACTTAAGCAGAAGTGAATCATTCAGTACCAGTTCCAATTTGTTGAAGAGAAACCATGATGAGCTCAATATTAGGCAAAGATGTGTGCCTTGCTCAACAAGCTACGGGCAGTGAGTAGAGTTGTGAAGTAAACATGTGCTCGAGATCTGTAGATTCAGGGAGCAATTCTTGGGCAAGGATTAGGTAGGTGGCTCAGAAATGAACACAATGCACAATAAGGAGCTTTGCTTTGTGTTTGTTTGTTTGTTTGTTTTTATAAAAAGGACAGGCAACAGAAAAGTGGGTGAAGGGGGACATCAGACCGGACAAGATATGACAAAATAATTATTTATAAATTATCAAGGGTTCATGAGGGGGTGGAGAGTGGGGAGGGAGAGGAAAAAATGAGAAATTGATGCCAGGGCCTTAGGTGAAGAGAAAATGTTTTGAGAATGATGCGGACAATGAATGTACAAATGTGCTTTACACAACTGATGTATGTATGGATTGTGATAAGAATTGTATGAGCTCCTAATAAAACAATAAAAAACGGATCTTAGTATGTTTCTGAAGCATAAAAACTTGAACATACCTAAATTTGGTGAGTGTGTTAGTCTGGGTTGACTAGAGAAACAAATTCATAGACACTTAGATGTGTGTATGAAAGAGCTTTATATAAAGAGTAATTGTACATTAAGAAAACATTCCAGCCCAGTTCAGATCAAGTACATAAATCCAATATTAGCCCACATGTCCAATACTAATCTATAAAGTCCTCTTCAGATTCACGAAACACATGCAAAGATGCCGAATGCAGGAAGATCACAGGCCAGTGGGTGGGAAGACTTGTAGATCCAGTGGCATTGTAGGCAACTCAATGCTAGCAGGGGTCTCCATGCGGCTTCTGCTCATGTCTTGTTAGCTGCAAGGTCTCCCAGTGAGCGTCCATGTGTTCCACCTTAAGTGAGCTATTTATCTCCTTAGCGCCTCCAAATGAGGCCATCAAGCTGCCACCTGATTGACAGGCTAAACTCCACCCCTTCACTCTTAATACTCTCAAATTGACAACATATTATGTAACTACTACAGTGAGGTAGGAAGAAATATAACAGAGTGCAGGCATGCATGTTAATCTTGATAGAAAATAGCAAGGAAAATATGGGAAAAAGTGATCTATGACTAATATCCACATAACCAAAATTATATTCTATTAGAGATCTGAAATGCATAATGGTCAAAAGGGGGCTTGATAGCCAAATTTGAATACAGCAACATTGATTCTCAAAATCAAAACTAGGTCAGTAAACTTTATTAAATTTTACATAAAATCAACTTATTGTACATGATTTTTTAAAGAATTTTAAAATTTTCTCACTTCTATAATATTCTGTTCCTGTATTCCTTGATTTTTCATAAACATTTTGTGGAAAAGATTAATTTATAATGTAAAATAATGAATTGCTATGTGTCTAAAATACAATTCGATAGTTTCTCCTTTCAAAGGATCCAGTATTCACTCCATGTTAAGAAAAGCTAAGGATGATTGTTATCATTGCCATGAACACTCTTTCTTAGGTAAGAGTATCAGAGAGGTCGCTTCAGAGCTGATTTTATAAAGCCACTAGATAGTGCTAGTCATCATCAAAGAACCAGTTTGTCTCTTAGCAAATTTTATGCTAAAATGGTTTTTAAACTAAAAGAATAGTGCATTTTACTGGGATAGACAGTACTAATGATGTGTGAATACCCATCTTTTTCTGAAATTAAAGAAACCCAAAGTTCTCTCTTTGGCATCCTTACTTGTAGTTTGGTCCTGACCACACAGATGGCAGTGAGCATGTTTGTGATCTCTGAAGAGGAACCATTCAGGACATTGGCATTTTTAAGAAACTCACCAAGGTGACTCTTTTATGCATATTGTAGTTTAAAAGACACTTACTGAGAGCCATCATAACACATTTATTTACAAATTTAGTATAAGCCAAATATAAAAAAATAAATCGGTACTTGAGTAGAGAATGAGATGACAGGTAGTGTTTCACAGCTTTAAATGTTAGTGGAGAAAGAAGGGCACACATTAGGATGGGAGTGGGCAACAGGCCAACCTCATTAAAATTCTGACTGGCTCACTGCCTGATTTCCCAGTGACCTGGTCATATTGTAAGCAATCTATCAATCAAAAATAAATATTTAGTGAGAATGTGCTGCATGCTCAAGGTGTGGTGTGAGTTCTTCTGGTCCCTGAGCATATGGACATATGTTATAGTTCAATGACTGATTGTACATGCTCAATCTCAGTATTTGCCCACTCTGCTGACAGAACGATATACGCACTACACCCAAATTTCCACAAACTGGCTACTTAGAAAACAGACTAAGCTAAATTGATTTAGTGAGGCAGGTTTATAGATTAAGGGGCTTCAATAGTGTTATGGTGAATGTGTCTGAGGCTTCAAAGTAGTCTTGTGATGAACATAGACATAAACATTTTTGTCACAGTATTTTTGTCTCTGTATTTTTACCACATTGACTAAACTGACTATTTGAAACTATATTTATTTAAAAAATGCTAGCTAGATTCATTGGACCTAAAGAACAAAGGTTTTGGAGCACTATGACCTGGTTCATGCTCATCTGTACGTCTGATTCCCAATCTTCAATGTGGATAACAGTGGGGACCTTATAGGACTGCTGGGACAGTGAGGAGCACATGAATTAATACGGCAAAACATGAAAGTGTTTTGACACTGTAAAGTGTAAACATTTCAAAGAATCGACTGCTTATTTCAGATACACAAATGATAAGACTAGAATTTAAAGCTCACTATTTGCATTAGGGTTTTGTAAAAATGCATCCAGTGCAAATCATTGGAAGTCAGACATTTGTAGGCTTCCTGTCTTAATAGAAGGAAACTTGAAGGCATCATGGTCAAGTGCTCAGCAGTGAAAAGCCCAGAGAAACCATGGAAGAAGATGTGGCAGTGTGTTTCTGTAAAGATTAACAGCCTTGACAACCCGATAGGTTTTTTGCATAGGTGTGCTATGAGTCAGAAAGGACTCGATGTCAATGGATCTGTTTTTAAAAGGCTGGTTCAAGAAGCAGAGCTTTTTGAGGAGAGGCTCAGCCTGATGTCTCTGATATAGACTTGCACACCCCAGCCATTAAATCTTAGCCATTTCCTCATTGTCCATGGTAACATAGCTAAATAGGACAGGGTGTGCTGGGCAAGAAGCAGTAGAACAGTCTAAGTACATCGAACAGCATTCTGAATATTCTCTTTGCGATGTGGTTGTTAAGGCTGATTCTGGCAGCTATCTATTGAGTCATCTTAAGAACACTACTTAAAGGCCCACATAGAACAGGAAGCATCCAGTGAACAACAGGCAGATGTGGTTCAAGGAATATACTGTGGGACCTCCTCACCTTTGGATAGACTTTACCTGCTCATCATCATTCATTATTGTTATTTCATAAGTCATTCTTGGTGTATTCACATGGTTTCTTTATATCTCTCTTCTTCTCTCCATTGAACAGTTTGCCCGCAATAGCATATTTAATCTTCACAGCACTTATCTGAGAAGGACTAAACTGCTTCCTTTTTTATTTTAAAAGAAATTAGCAGTGATTTTGCCATGGTTATACAAGAAGGAAAAGATGAAATGTGGATTTAAAACAAGACCATCTTAACTACAGAAGTCATACTGTGAAGTACCTCATTATAATCCCTCGTAGACATAATGATGATTTTGAATGATATAGACTAAAATACTTATGTAGATTAATTTATTTACATTTTCATCAATATAATTTGTTGCTATATTTTTCTATTAAAACTTTTCATAATGGAATAAGATTCTTTGCATATTTAGTTCTATACTCTAGAATTAGTTCTCTTCAGAAATAATTCATTCTACCTTTAATAAAGAAGACATGGCTGCTATACTTTATATTTAATATTTCTGATATTCTTAACTACATCTTTCTAATCTCAATTATATGCCAAGATTTACTTCAAGCCATAAACGCCCCCTTCAAACCTTATTTTACATCCCCAACTTAGTCAAGTGTTACATGCAAAGTCGTGAAACATTTGTTTGACCAATGAAGAAAGGATATGACTGATTAGAGGAGAGAGTTCTCAGGCAGAGTGGGGTAAGAAAACAATAAGGAAAACCCAGTCAGCTATATTGGTTTTAATCTAATGAGTGGTGGGCTGGAACTCAGCCTGATGTCTCTGATATAGGCAGGCACGCCCCAGTCATTGAATTCTAACCATTTCGTTATTGTCAGTGGTAAGATGGCGAAATAGGATAGGTAGGCTGGAAAAGAAGCATTACAAGAGTCTAAATGTGGGCAATACATTCTGAATATTATCTTTGCAAAGTGGTTGTTAAGGCTAATTCTGGCATTTGCTTATTGAGTCATCTTGAGAACACTATTTAAATTCTTGGTGCTTAAGTTTCCCCATGAGTAAAATGAGGGAGTGTTAAAGCCTACTTTATTATATTGTTGCGATGAGCAAATGAGTTAATACAAGCAAAAATGCAGTTAAGCAGAAAGATTCCTGACCCACAGTAAGCATTCAATATTTTTAGCTATTGATATTATTATCTTTATTTTTATCTATTTTAATGTGACCATATTGTGAGGCTGACCCTGGAACAAAGATAAGTACAAAGACAGTGATCAGCAAATGTCTATTGAATGGCATAATGTGCTTAAACCTTATTCCATGAAATTACTTAACTCCTCATAAAACAATAAATTATCCATTTGAACATTCATAAGGTTAAAAATAATTCACATGCAATGTCTTTATTTCGTATTGTTTGAGATGTTTCTTTTGTTAAACTCAAAACTAACAACTGACTATTACGTATGTTCAGGAAAAAGCCACATCAGATGGCCTCCAAGATGTATGAATCTTAGAATTTCCAATAAAAGAGATCTGATGAAAAGGAGAGATTTGGCACGATTCTGTGCTCTGCTAAAATAATTCTGAACTACTTGCCGGACAAATCATTACTAACAGAAGTGCTTGGATAAGACATGATTTGTTTTCAGCAATAAGATTTTGTCAAAGCAAGCCTGTAGCTTTTAAGAAACAGAATTAAACTCAAGAAAAGCAATATGTTTTATTCCTTCCTCTCTCTCTGTCTCTCTCACATGGTTGACATTTTACATTAGTGAGATTGCCATGAGTAGAAGTAAATTCAGTAGCAAGTGGTTTACATTACTGTACACAAAATATAGTCTTCCCAAAGTAAATGCACAGCCAAGCTTAGCCTCATAATATTCGCTCCAGTTTCCAAGTTTGGGTAAGAATGGTACATTTGGAAGAGCCCCTACCTCATACTCCCAACCTTAGGAAACCCACCCAGTACTTCTCTTTGCGATGTACAGATCTTCCCTCTCTACCTGAGAGAGATTCGCCAGTTCTCCTCTACCTGGGGAGGAACAGTGCCAGGCGTACACATGCACAGTACCGATCACTGGAGCTGCCCGTGCGGACAGGTTTCACAGCCGCCTCTGTTCCCGCAGTTGCCAGCAGAGTTGCTGCCGCCAGTATATGTTGCTTTTTCACGTCTTCCTTACACCCGTTCTTTTTACAGGAAGGCATTGTATTTCATGAGAGAAGCCCGGTCTGATAGCAGGAACAACTACAACAAAAACATACGCAAGGAGAAAGTGTTCCAGCTCCATTAGAAACAAACTAATAATAGAGGCACAACAATGTGAGGAAAAACATTTCCTGCACTGAACTACGGAACTTCCTCTGCTATTACATTCAAAATCCATTAGGCCAAGACTTGACCTCTTCTCTAAAACTACTAGATTAGATTAGGAGAATCCTTACATTCTTTTCCATTTCAACATACACCAATTTAGAAATTAAATAAAAAAAGTAGCATCCTCAGTTAGAAAAGAAATTGGGATGTCTCTAGGGTCCTTCGTGGAATTTGTTAGATAGACTAGGATGTGAACATTTTTGTCCATTAGCTTTATTTTAAAAAGAAAACTAAGCTTTTAAAAGGATAAAAAAAGGTACCAGGATTAAAATTAAGATCATAAAATTATCAAACTAATATTCTTTACATGAAATCTCATCAACATGTTCAACGGAGTGTCCAGGTTATGGAAGTGATAGATAAGATTAAAAATAGAAGAAATTCTTTCCAACATCACTAGAATCATTTTATATTGACTTTCTGTTTGTAGGGCTAATCCTGTTTTCAACCTCAACTGATGTAGGCTTTGGTAGAACTAAGCAGTCTTAACTTAATATAGAAATGCTTATATAATAAGGGATAGACAGGAGATTTCTATCCCCCTCAGGTTAAAGAAGTAATACATATATCTTAAGATAGAAATATGGATAAATACTGCCTCTGCCTCTTCTAACTCATTATGTATTTCCTTCTATTGTTCTAACTTCTGAGATTTTCTCTCAACTTAAGAAAATCTAGAATGAAAATTTTCATCAAAGTTCTTACTTGGGTATCGGGACTGAGCTAAAGTCGGTAATCAGAGTGGGAACACGAGACATTGCTGTCCCAGACCCTCAGGGAAGTCATAATACCCTTACCTTGTTTTCCCGTGTGTGGGTCATGCAATCCATGTTAGAGCTGTAAATCTCTAATAGACCCAATACTTTTCCTGATGCATGCACCGGTGCCCCGGTGACACTGTGTTTACAGGATGGTCACCACAAGGTCAGCACTTCGAAATCACTCCACGAGAGAAATGGGACTTTTGGCTCCAGTAAAGAGATCCAATAGGAGCTCCCATTGCTTAGGGATTACGAGTTGGGCTGTGGTCCCAAGGTTAGCAGTTCAAAACCACCAACCTCTGGGAGGGAAAAAAAATGGGGGCTTTCTACTCCCCTTACCAGGTACAGTCTCAGAGACTCAGGGACAGTTTTACCCTGTCCTACGTGGTCACAATGAGCTGGAATCAACTCTGTAGCAACGAGTTTTTGTTTGCTTGTTTTTTAAGATCACTTTATTGGGGCTCTTATGTTTGTATTGTGATCCATACATCAATTGTATCAAGCATTTTTATGCATATGTTGCCATCATTATTTTCTAAACATTTACTTTCCATTTGAGTCCTTGGTATCAGCTCCTTTTTGCCCTCCCTCCCCCTCTCACCCTCATTACCCTTTAATAAATTATAAATTAGTTTTATTTCCATATTTTACACTGACCGCTTTTTCTCTCCCCCCATGGTTTCTTCTCTCCTCCTATCCCCACCTACCCCCTACCTTCCTGTTACAATACTCCCATTTCTATCCCAAAGGGGTTTATCTTCCTTGGATCCTGTGTGTTGTGAACTCTTACCTGTACTCATGTACACACTCTAGTCTATCCTGCAGTGAAAGAAAGGATTGGGGTCAAGATAGTGGGGGAAAAGTGGAGTAGGGGAGGAAGCCTCAAAGAACCAGAGGAGTATTGTGTGTTTCATCAGTCCTATACTGCCACACCTTCCTTATGACCCTTCTGTGAGATGTCCCATTGTCTACAGATGGGTTTGGGCTCTCTGCTCCAACTCCCCTCATTCTCAATAATATGTTTGTTTGTTTTGGGTCTTCTGTTACCTGTTACCTGATCCCATCAGACATTGTGATCACACGGGCTGGTGTGCTTCTTCCGTCTGGGCTTGTTGCTTCTCTGCTAGATGGGGTGGCAAAGAGTTCTGAGTGCATCTAAGGAGAAAAGGAGATGGAAAATTGAAATTAATCTGAGAGAGAGTAAGGAAATATCCGTGTGAGTAAGATAATGGAAAATAAGTGAGAACTATGTGACACGAATGACTCCATTTGACCCTACTTTGATTCTACTTGCATGAGGCAAAGCCAATCCCATAATAGCCTGTATGTATCAATAAGTTTAGGCTAAGTTATGATATTGTAACAAAACCCACAAAAAATCTCATTGAGTTAATGTAACAAAAAATGTGTTTCTTGCTCAAATTACTTATGTCATGAATTGACAATCTCTTGTGAAATTTTCTTCCTCTGTATGCATGCGGACAGAGGAATGCTTATCTAGGACATTCCCAGGGTCATTTAGAGAAAAATAACAGTCTACATTTCCATATTGGCTCTTCAATATCACTGGTAGGTTATGGAAAGTGAATCATGAGTTCATGGTTAGGACCAATAAACCAGAGAGTATAGGTCCTAAGTGAGGGGAACCATAAGGAAGAAGCATCCCAGCAAGGAAAGAAATATGTTGAAACAGAATGCGACATACCATGATTAAATACTGATGAATGAGAGGGAGGATCTACAGATGAAAGTGCCATGTGTCCTCTCCTTGCATTCCAACAGAAATAATTATGGAAGCACCTCTCCTCTGAAACAAAATTAAGACAAATTGCAAATGAATTCCAGAGGCTTGGCTAATGGAGCTGCATGGAGAAACTGCCAACCATGTAATAGTTTGTGGGTAGGGTAACAATGTGTCCTGGCTCGCCATGGGCAATCTCATTTTACTTTCAAGCACAGCCCCAAACACATTTCAAAATACGTTTTAAAAAATTATAATACATTGTTGGCCAAAATGTGTCCTGGATTGATGGTCAATTATATGTAGACTCCCAGGTATATGTAATACGTCCATTTGTATGTTAATGTATCAAAAATACGGGATCACAAGCCCGCAGGCATCAAGCCATCATGGGCCCCTCTTAAGGTGCTGACTGCAAGGACTTGTCAGGGCTTGGTGTCTCACACCCCAAAATCCCAGTCTCTTTCTAGAATCAACTAAACAAAAGCAAATCACCCCTGTGTAAACATGCAAAAGTGCGAAAACACTTGAAAATTGCATTAGAAATACAGGAAGAACGTGTGGAAATTGTTTTAAATCTCCTTTATCAATTGGGACTACCTCAGAGCCAAATGATGGGCTGGTGAGAGAGCAACAAACAAGACCTTCTAACAGTTGTGACTGAAGTGTCCCAATCTTTTAGAAATGACAATTAGTTGATATTAACTCAAATTTTCAAAATATATATCAATTATTTCAGCATATTTTTATGATACAGATATGTACTGAAGAAATAACCATAACCATAAGCAAACTATATCAAACTGATTATCTTCCATATCAATTTTAAGCTACTAACATTTTATTATCATTGTGTTTACCATTTATACACATTTTTAATATAACCCTCACGTTTAGTAAGTTTACATTGTGATCTACTTTTTCCAGATGATGAAACTGTGATTTCAAGATGTTTCAAGTAATTTATTCCATATTCATAAATTGAAGAAGTAAAGACTTGAGCACAGATATGTCAGAATTTAAAGTAATTATTTAGTAGTTTCTATCTTAGGTTGGATTCTTTAGAAAAACAAAACCAGTGAAGTTTATGCATGTACATATGAAGAGAAATCTATGTCAAGAAAGTGGTTCATATGGTAGAATCAGGCAATTCCAAGTTGGGCAAGTTCTAAATCTATGAGTCAGATGCTAGGCTAGAGGTGTCTCCTGATTCATATAACTATGAGAGCAGCAGAAGCTAATGAATCCCAGACCAGCAGGTCAGATGGGAGGACCCTACTCACTCCCAGGATTGACAGGCAATATGGCAAGCTGTTGATTCAAGTTCAAAGAACTGGACATTAAAGAGCCAGATGCAGAATCCAGACCTAGCAAAAAGCAACCAAGTTTTCCACAATATCCACTTAGATTATAAGGACACACATCTGAGAAATTTCCTTTCAGTTGATTGGCTGCTATCTTTATGGAAGTGATTACATTGTGTTAGCCTTCATCATGGAGGATTACTAGCTCAGCCAAGTTGAATGATTACAGTTTCCATATGCTGTTTTCTGAGAATTGGAAATTTCTTTGTACATGAGAATCACTATAGATTCAAAGAACCAAATCATCATTGTCATTTGAAATAATATTAAATTATATAATATATATATATATATATTTTAAAGTTTACAGAAAAAAATAATTAAAAGATAATTTCTTGACCCTTTCCTGTGGTTGTTAGGTTCTGCCGCATTGGCTCTGACCATAGAGCCCCTTCTTCCTGGAACTCTGGATCCGGGTAACTGTTGCTGTGTTTGAGTCCATTGTTGCAGCCACTGTGTCAATCCAGCTCTTAAAGGTTTTCCTCACTTTTGATGCCCTTCTACTTTACCAATATTTTTTTCAGGGACTGGTCTTTCTTTGTAACAGGTCCAAAATACATGAGATAAAATCTCTCTAGCCTGGCTTTCAAGGAGAATTCTGGCTGAACTTCTTCCAAGATAGATCTGTTTGTTCTCCTGGCATCCATAGTATTTTCAGTATTCTTCATCAAGACATTAATTCAAATGTATCAATTCTACTGTGATTTTCTTTATTAATCATCAAACTTCCACATATATGAGGTGATTGATAAAATTATGACTTGGATCAGGTGCTCCTTAACCCTCAAAGTGCCATTCTTGCTCTTTAACATTTTAAAGATTTTTTTGCAGCCCATTTGGTATGTTGATTGCTATTTTCAGTGAGCATTGATTGGAGTATAAACAATGAGAAATATTTCACACCTGAAATCTTGAAAATGAAGAATAAAGATAATTTCTGACCCTGGTGTTAAAACGTACTATAGAGTTATGGTCTTGAAAGTGGTGTTGCACCCATATTCATATGGCACCAAAAATAAGAATAACTCAACAAATTACATAACTCAGACTTTATGAAAATAAAAATGTTTGTTTTAAAAGGTATCCTAAAGAAAGGGATGAGATTACCTATAGTATTGTAAAGACAAACCAAAAAAGAATTGTAAAATCAGTATTTGACAACCATATAGATGAGTTTCAATATTAAAATTATATAAAGCATGCCTATCATTCAATAAGTAAAAGAGAACCCAGGTAAAAAATTGAGAAATAACTTTAATAGTAATTAATCCCATGGAGATAATGAAATCATAAACAAATGCCTGAGAAATTTGATCATTAGGGTTATGTAATTCAAAAGCACATGAGTTGTTATTTCAATTAAAAATAATAATAGCCGGGCACCATCAACTTTCTTCACCACATTTTCCCATGCACACCTCTGTCTTCAGCGATCATGTCGGGAAGGTAGATATAAAATGACCGTTTAGTTGGGCAAGGTGTTCTTGTATTAGGGGAGTGCGCATGA
>NW_022111368.1:32002716-32065760 GCF_000313985.2 Echinops telfairi
ATCTATGTATTGTGATGAATTGTATGAGCCCCAATAAATTGATTAATTAAAAAAAAAAAGAACAAAATAAAATAAAATAAAAATAATAATAATACTAAAAATTTGCAAAACATGTTGGTGAGGATGTGGAGAAATTAGAATTCGCATACACTGATAGGAAAACTGAAAACTGGCACAGCAATGTGGAAAGAAGTTCAGTGGTTCTTTGAAGAGTTAAATATTTGTCTTTTGAAAAGCTTTTTATTTGAATTATGTGGCAGTTTACGTATCAGATAACCATTTTTACAATCTGCAACTTAAACTGTCTATCAAACTTCCCAATCTCTGGCTTGCCCTGCTCCCCTGACTGTTTTTGTTGTTGTTCATCTCTTTCTAGTAGGATCTTCTCTCCCCCTTCACTCGGTAAACTCCTGTTTTTGCTCTAGCCTATACTTTCCTGTCCCTTCCCATCCTCTCCCTCCCACCTCCGGTAATGATCAAAGTCTCTTTCTTTTTTCATGAAGCACATATTGATTTATTTGACCCATTGATTTCACTCCCAGGTAAATATCCAAAATAATTCTAAAACAGTTCATTAAGAAAATATCGGTAAGTATTCATGGCAGCACTGTTCGCAATTAGTCAAAATGTGTAAATAATCAAACTATCTATCACACTATAAATGGATAAAGGAAATGAGATATATGATTTTTAGAAATAAATAAAGTATTGTATTGCCACATGCTAAGGCAGTGATGTACTACAAAAATATGCCAAAGAAAAATAGTCAGAAATGAAAGGTCATATTGTATGATTACATTTATAAAATGAATTCAGAACAATAAATCTATAGAAAGAGAAACAGTTTGATATCTTCCAGGGGCTGGGGAGGAAATTGAGTGAGGGATGAAACTGCTTACCATAACCAAAGTATATCGGGGAATTATGGATGATTTTTATATATGCTTATATGATTTTTCTAATATTTATTTTTAAATAAATATGTATAATTTTATTGTAAAAGCTGAGAGAGTAGCAAGTCTTTAAAATGAATCAAATGATGGTTTAATGCGGGATTCAAGTGTTTTCTTTCCTTTTCCAGTTAAAAGTGGGACCCAAACTAGCAGGCTCCAGGTAAACAGTTTATTAACATATGATCCAAGTTAGCCACTAAAATCATTGAAAAGCATGAAAAATATTCTTGGGCCATCAATAAAGTGTGTTAGTGCTCCAAATATGAAACAGACATTTCTTTTAGAACAGTGAAACATTCTGCTGATAACTCACAAATAAGTTCTTTCAATTCTACCTCGGAATCCAGACAATCACAGAAGTTCATGTCCATGCCACTATAGGGCATAACTTGCTGCAAATACAACAACATGTAAAGTCAAGTCAGGAGGAATTGACATACAATTTTTTCAGAAACCCAAACAGGCTACTTAATCATGTGCATGCCTTTCAGAGGTTGCTATGCAATGAACAATTAGAGAACTCCAGCCATGAGAGAAAGCTGCAGACAGCACAGTATTTTGCAGCTCATAATGAATCTGGATATCATGAAATCTACCTCAATAATGAGATGACAATAGACTTGAAACATAGACCCCTGAAGCAGTGATGAGCTAACCTTTAAAAGGCATTGTGAGACCTAGTTAAGAGAAAAGGGTGAAATCTCAGATTCTGCAGTCCCCTTAATTGGAAACTTCCACCGTGCACACTAAAGAGCACGTTCATTATAACCAGAGGCCTCAACTATGTAAAAATAAAAATAATTTTCACAACGATATTATTTGAATCCACACTAAAGAATTTAAATTAAAGAAGAAAAGCCTTAAACATTCATGGTCACTCAGGGAGGCGGGGGTGGGGGGTGTCACAGAACAAAGCAACAGTCTGGACTGTTGTCAGAAATGTCTTTTCAACTGTAGTTGGGGGCTGTCATATTTCTCTTGAAATGTCACTAATGATGCGTTTGGAGTTCCAATTCAAAATGAGACAATAATGGTCATCCCCTGGCCTTAAGAAACCGGTCCACCTGTCTCGTTGACACCTTGCCACGTCTATGCAGAAATGACAAAGTGAATACATAGACGGATCTAATGTTTCCTTCTTTCGAGTTTCTAATTATGAGCAATAAGCTGCAATCAAAAGGGTACTAAGTTTCAGAATCTCTAGGTATACTTCAGATCAGACTTGGAGAGCAGTTGTCATCAAGGTCAAATATATGACAGACCTATCCCCTGCATCTCTCAGTAATCTTCGTGTTGGTCCCGTTGATGCTTAGGAATCGGATGTGCAGATGATGCATGGGATGCCGCTGTTGACCCTGCTGTCCTGGGAAGCTCGTATTGTGGCTACCATCACCGTTGCCTACACTCAGTCTAGAAAACACAATCTGTCTCTGCTTTTACGTCTGACTAACACTTATTTTCAGGCCAGAATATGTGTCAAAATAAGGTCTACAGCCTTTTCCTGCCTAGTTGTTGGAATAAAAATTGTTGTATATAAATGTATACATACACATGGATATGCATTTTAGTTTTATAGTGGGAGGAAGATTCTAGTCCCTTTGATGACTAAACAGGAATTTCTCAAACATGTAAGAGTCTGATGACTGGCAAGCAAAGTGATTATAGTTACCTACACCTACATGTTTGCTGTTCATTGCTAACATATAGGCTTTTTAAAAACATTTCAGAGGACCTTTATCTACCATCATGCAACTATCCCATGTTATAAGCAAAACACATTAACACAGAGAAACATCTCTGGCAATATAATTTACTGTGGCACTAGATCATGAGCTAAATTTGTAGCTCCGTGTTCCTTTATGGTGTTTGAATGCTATCTGCATCGTAGACCAACTAGTGTCTAAATCAAAAAGCCAGCTAAATGCATTATATTTCATAATGACAACAATGAAAATAAGTATTCTCTTTGTCAAGACACACACACATAGACATATCCATGTGAATAAAGAAAAGACATGCCTATCATACAGTCTTCAATTCTATGATAGTCACGAGATGGATCTGTGACTTCATTTCTCTGGTGATCCATAGAGACTATTTTGGTCGGTCGTCTCTCCACAGTGGCGATAAGGCTTCAGTTGAATGATGTGTTTCTCTTAAATGTGAATGCAAGCACAGATAGCCTACAGAATCCCTTTCTATTCCTCCGTGACTCCATAGCAAACACAACTCAAGTGCTCCTTTATACTCAATGTCGGTTACCTAGACACCATATGACTTTTTCTTGCCCTGTGTGGCTTTTATTATAAGAAAGACAAAATGCCTTGGTTTCAGTTCTCCATTAGATAATAACAATTTTTAAATAATCCACGCACAGTAGAAAGGTAGTGTTTTGCTACTAGATCTTGAGGATAGTTTGTGCAGCCACTGCAGAAAGTGGAAATGCTCCTCCCTGGGGATATTAATTGTTCCCAGAGATCCCTCCAGAATACATTCTATTTCTGGCTGATAAAATAATTTTATTTCTCCTTTTATCTCAACTGACATGCGGCAGTTCTACTCTGCACACAGGAGATCTCCCTGAGTTAAAATCAACTTGCTGGAAACTAACAGCAATAAAAGATTTTCAAAAGAATACATGTGTTCACCAAAAGCACTCACATAACGCCCAATACCAAGAAGCACTACAGTCTAGTTAATATCGTAGTATAAGAATTAAGTCCCCTGAAACCAAACCCACAGCCATCAAGTTGATTCTAACTCCTAGTGACCTCTTAGGCCAAAGTAGAACAGTCCCTCGAGGTCTCCAAGGTCGTAGATGCTTGCAGAACAGACTGCCACAACTCTCTCCCACGAACCACGGGTGAGTTGAATCACTGACTTGTTGGTCGAGCATGTAATCTGTGAGAGTGATCAGATTTCCTTTGGAGTTACACAGTGCCGGGGTAAATTCTAGTAAAGCCAGTTACTGGTATGTGTGATCTTGGGCCAAGATACTTAATACCCTTTGAGCTACAGCTTTCCTATTTGAAAAATGCAGTTAAATCAACTACATAGGGATAGTTTCTGAGTTTTGTTAATAAGATAATATAGTGACAATGTTTGGCACATTGCCTACGAATGTGAGTACTTGAGTCATTGAATAAGAGGCAATAGTCAAATACATTGAAACCAGCCCAGCATGGTTACAGATCAATCTGAACTGATTCAGGACTTAATGCCGGACCCAGGAACTGACCTTTATAAGGGTTGATACAAGAAATCTGGGATTGCAGGGAACATGTGGGGAGGTTTAAAGCAGTCAAATTTCACCAGATCAATCATTGAGTGCGTAATTTTACTGGACTTTGAAACAGATCTTTTTGGTTCAACCACCTGCTGCGAATTTGCATTTCTCCTCGAAATATCCTGAATTGGAATAGACATTTTAATGAGATTCCCTAGGACATTCTTAGTAAAATATAGATCATGATTCAATATATCTGCAGTAAAAGTGAAGATTCTCAGCAAGGGTCAAACTGGAATGAACCAATTTGAGGTCCTAACTATTCACTGGATTAGCAACTTGCACAGCTCGGGTATGTATGATCTCTGATTATGAGCCCAACATAGAAACAAACTGTAATAATGAGGGTGTTGACAGTAGCCCTAGGAGTTGTGATACATTCATAATCAGTAGAAAGAGATAAATCACTGAACACGTGCAAAGACTCATACAATGAGAAGTTAAGTTTTAAAAAAAATAACCTCTACTTGTAATGGGAGCAGAGCACACACACACAAGGAAAGCTATAAATTGAATGCAAATTATGTCCTTGAAATTTCAAAGCACTACAGTTGTTCAATAGCTTTTAACAGAATAAAAATGTGACTCATTATTCTTGGAAATAGGAGCACTCCATAATGTTTGGGTTTTCCCTTATGAAACAATTAATTTTCAAGGGAAATTTAATTTTGTTTGTCAGTGTTTTCTTCTAACCAAATGGAAGATTCTTATTGAGATTTAATTATATTTCATTTTCTAGAATTTGTGAGAAAAGAAAATAGGCAGAAAGTCAGTTTCTGAGCCATGTGTTTTCTACACAAAAGAAAATAATATCCATATTCAACTTTCAGTTTTAATTCTGTATGTTTCCATTTTAAAGTACTAAAGCTGATTACAGAATTATTCTTATTTTGAGAGACTATATGAATTTCTAATAGCATATATTACTAGGCATCTATTACCTGTTAGGTGCTGAGGTAAGCAAGAGGATACCACAATTGATGGATTACAGTACTTGTGAGTGAGACCAAAACATATGGTCACCATTAGCCAACTGGAAGGGAAAGGGCCTACCTAGCGATCTCAGCTCGGAGCCTTTCTGTTCCTCTTATTCAATTGGCTCCAGAAATATAGGTCTCTGTAACACTCACTAGGACCCTGGGTGGCATAGTGGCATCTGCTGTACTGCTAACTGCAGGGTTGCCAGTTCAAAGCTACCAGCCTTTCTGTGGGAGTTTGATGGGGATTTCTGCTCCCATAAAGACTTACAGTCTTCGAAACCCACAGGGACAGTTGTGAGACTCACTCTGAGTTGGAATGGATTCCATGACTGTGAGTTTGGTTTGAGTTCGCTACCACTCACTGGAGAGGAAAACGTCAGTCCTGACTTTAGCTTTAATCTCTCTGAGACTCTCTTCATGAGGGTAACTTAAATCTCATGTTCTCAGAGAGACTTAACATGACATCCTTAGCAACAAGGCCCTATTATCATTCTCTGGATTCATTGCCTTGGTTGATTATGTTGGAGACACTTATCATTATCATTATCATTATCAAAGTATGTGTTTGTGTACTTGTCATTTATACATTAAATATAAACTCTTTTAGGACAGCATTTTAGTGTGTTCATATTATCCTTAGTAATATGAATAGGTTTTTTTAGCACATTATACAAGTATTTGCTAAATAGATGTGTGTGATGTTTTTATTGGTGTATATATAGTATAACCAGAGAGTCATCCCTTATATAGCAGCCTAACCCCCATATGAGACTTTGGTGACATTTACCCATACCACACAATTATCTTCAAGTCACTTTTGAGGCTATAAATCTGTGTGGGAGAAGATAGTTCAAATCTCTCCTAAGGAGCAGCTGGTGGATTTGAACCATAAAACTTGTGGTTAGCAGTTCAACACTTACCATTTACTACAGATCAATAATAAATGGGGTTATTTTAAAACAACGGCATTTAAAAATCAATTATGTATTTTAAAAAATTTAAACATTTTAAAGACCCATTCAATAGCCATGATCTAATTTTTACTGCACTGTTAAATATGGTGCCACCCCATCTAATCCTACCCTGTTAGGTGGTACCAATAACAGTTTATCTAATTCTAAAAGCCAGTGCTCAAAGTAAGAACAAGATTTTTTTTTCTCTGTCTTCTTACAGAGAGATAAAATGGCTCTAGGGATGAAAGAACAATAGATCAGATGTGAAACCACACATCTAAAATGAAGAGGAAAAGAACCGAAAGATCGCCAGTTAGTTACTTTTAGGGAAAAAAAGAAGATCATGTAGCAAAAAGGTACAGAGAAAGAAACAAAGAAAAATCTTTGTTCATAAGTATTTTCAGATCTAGAGCAAATACGAAAAGTCCACCCATTTCAATAATTGCTTTTATATAACTGTCACCAAACCCTGACAGGTAATTTAAAAATATACAGTCGGTATATGAGGGAGCTTCAAAAAGTTCATGGGAAAATAAATTTTAAAAATAATTACATTTTCCCACAAACTTTTTGAATTCTACCTCCAATAGATAGATAGACAGGAAGGCAGACAAGTGGGACTTCAAAGTGTTCATAAAAAAATGAAAACAAAAGATAATGAACATGATTCACAACACTTTGAAGTCCCTATCATATACATTTAAATAGATAGATGTACGAGGGACCTTCAAAGAGTTTTTGAAAATTTGAATTAAAAGATAATTAGATTATTACACCACGTTTGAAGCCCCCTCAGGTAGACTATTATTGTTAGGCGCCATTTGGTCTGTGCCAACTCCTCACAATTCTATGCACCACAGAAAGAATCCTGCCCAGTCCTGCCCCGTCCTCCCAAGGGTGCCTAGGTTTAAGCCTATGATTGCGTCCGCGGTGTGAATCCATCTCACAGAGGCTCCTCCTCTCTTGCTGACGACCCTCTGCTTTCCCAAGTCCCATGTGCCTTTCCAGGGACTTGTCTCTTCGCACAACATGCCCAAAGTGTGTGTGTGATACGAAGTCTTGTCATGCTCACTGCTGAGGAGCCTTCAGGCTGTACCTCTTCCAGCACAGATATATTTGTTCTTCTGGTAGCCATGATACTTTCCATTATCTTCACCATAATTCAAGTGCACCAGTTTGTCTGCAACTTTTTCAATTTATTAACCGGTTTTCACATGCATAAGAGGCAATTGGAAATATCAAGACTTGACTAAGGGGCACCAAAGTGACTTCCTTAATCTCGAACTCACAACCAAACTCATTTCCATCGAGTCCATCTTCCCTCACTATCTTTGCTCTATAAAGCTTTAAAGAGGTCATGTGCATCAGCTTTGCCTAATTCAATAAGCCATTTGATATATTGAGCACTATTTCCATGATAAATGATTGTGGATTCAGCTAAAGCTATACAACTTCGATTTTTTTCCTATTGATCCAGTTTTTTTTTTCATTTTCTCTACATTAAGTTGTAATCCAGATTCAAGACTGTATTGTCTGATCTTCATCAATAAGTGCTTCAAATCCTCTCCACTTTCAGCGAGCAAGATTGCATCATCTGCATAGGCTTCAGCCCTGATGCTGTGTTCTTCCTGTTGTCCAGCTTCTCCGATGATTTGCTCAGGACACAGATGGAGTAACTCAGGGGAAAGGACACAGTCCTAGTGGGCGTTCTTTCCTGCTTTTAAGCCATGCACTCTCCCTTTGCTATATTCCATTGATTGCCTCTCGGGCTATGCACAGATTCTTTGTGAATACAATTAAATGTTCTGGAATTCCCATTATTTGTAATGCTTTTCATAGTTAGTTATGAGCCACACTTAAATGCCTTTGAAAAATTAAGAAAACACAAGTAATACATTCCTGTTAATCTCTGCTTTCAGTCAAGAGTCATCTGAAGTCAACAATGATATACTTTTTTTCCATGTCCTCTTCTGAAATAAACTTAGCTTTCTGACACATATAAAGATGATATAGATATAGATATGGATATTGATGTGGACATGGATTTAGACATAGACATGAATGTGAGTATAGACATAGATAGAGGGACATAGGTGCAGATGTAGACATAGATGTAGATATGTCTTAGAAAATATTCCAAGCTCAATAATAATAAATGTCAAATAGACAGGAACAGCATAATGATAAATATCTGCCACCTAAAGAATAAGAATATTTCATAGATTTCAATAATTGAAAAGACTGACTAATCAATTTGATGGCATTTCATTCAGTCAGTAATTCTTAAGAATACATTTTGTGGTAAAATCATCCTAAAATTCTTCTAAGTTAATATAAAAATATAGTGATTCTTCTCTAAATAATTTTTGTGCAACTCATTTCAGAGAAAAATAAAATCTATGTAGTTTTTTGTATTATTGTTTTTATTGGGACACTGAAAATATTTTCTTTTCCAAAACTTTTTTAAATTACCATTTATAAATTGGTATATTTTAAGTTGGTAAAATTATTGTCATGAATAACAATGAGTATGTAAAATAATATACTTCTGTTTTTCATTCTTGGAAGATTTATGTTTGTTTTTAAATTTAAAAACATTTTTCATTTTGTATAATAGTTTTATTGACATAACTTACACAGTCCAATATACCCATTTATACACAATTCTGTTGTTCAGTTCCATCGAGTGCAGTTATACAATGCTATCAGCTCTCCATCCCTCACCCTACCCCCACCCCGCACCCCTTCCTATACCCTCAGGGAACTTCTAACCCTGATATTGTTTCTGAAGAGCTATTTATCCTAACTTTCATGTAATGAACAAACTTAAATACACAAATGAGCAGACGCAAGTCAAACAAGATTGATGAGGTAAAACAAATAACATCATTAATCGAAAGGGGAGGAAATATTAAAGAACTAGATATTACTTATGTGGTTCATCGGTGCCATACCACACCCTAGATTTATCCGTTCCACATGTGCCTTCGGAGAAGAAGTGTCCAATTATCCTTGCAGGTGAGTTTGAGGTCTCTGTTGCATCCCTGCCCTTCACATCGAGTTGGTGCCAGTCTCTGAGGTTCTGATACCTCTTCCCATCGAAAAAGGACATGTTTATATTAACATAAATTCCAAAATCTTTAAGGAATTGGTAGTAATATATAAAACCAAAGATATGGGTACAAGATAAATGTCAATAAATTATTTAATATGAAGAAGGTCTTTATCTGCATGATACTAAAGATGGAAATCAGATAATAAAGTACTAATAAATTAAATTTTTTCATTTTCAAAAGCACAAAACTAAATGATAAATACATAGAAAAACATATTCTTTGTGTACCATTTTTAAACCAGCATCCACTCATGGTCTGTACTTTGTGTAGTCCTGTTTTACATGGCTTGGTAAGCTGGTTCACTGATTAAAAATTAAAATGTGTTTAAAAAAATTTAAGCTAAGCATGATAAATATTTGAATGAGTTTACCTGTGAAAGTCTCTACATGTAACACAACAGAACATGCCAGTTATTTGTCTGCAACTCTCACAGTTAAAACCAGAAGTTTCACTGCTACTCTAGGTCTTGTGCAGAAAACACTAAATTGATATTTTAAAGACCCATAGTGATGCTGTCTAGTGAATGCAAGGTCGGTAGTTCAAATCTAGCAGATATTCAATAGGAAACAGATGAGGCTGTCTGCTCCACAACGATTTACAACCTGGAAACTCTGATAGAGTCACTATGTGTCAGAATGACTTTATCGTGCTGAATTTGGGTTTGAGTTGGCATATGCTCTAAACCAGATGTCATGACTTTTCCTTTTATCTGTCTATTCCCCCTTTATAAATAAAACTATCATTCACAACTATTCTTGGGGATAATGTTAACTTCAATTCCTGTATATCAGGAAACCATTAACTGAAATAATTCTAGCCAGGAATCCCCACCCACCCCCCAAACAAACAAACAAACAATGATTTAACTACTTAAAGCAGGCAGAATTGCCCACTCTCACCCTAGAGAGGGCAAATAGGGCTTATTTCCCTGTATTACACTCACAGGCTCTGTTAATAGTTAAAGTCTGGCAGCAGAAACTCAGAGGTTGAGTTTTTAGTGCTGTTAGATTATCCCAGGGCAGTATCAATTTCTGGCAGTGATAATGCATGCAATAGCTTTCCGGCAGGACACAGCCACAGGGTTCCTGGCAGAGTGACTGAGCAAGGTTTTTGTAAGCAGATCCATATCATTTTTGACAGGACTAACATATGGCTTTGAATTTCTGGCCAAAGACTCCTTCATGGTTCCTATCAGAAAAGACCCTGCATGCTCCCTGGCAACACTACCACACGATGTAAAGAATTTAATTCCTGGAAGTATATTGCCACGGTGATTTGCTATAGAACAAATTTCAAAGTTGGTTTTCTGCCAACATAAAATTCTATAGGTCATGTCAAGGCCAACACAGCAGTTAGTTTTCAGCAAAAAGATATCGAGCTGGTCTTTTAATAGCCTTCATATTCACACGTTGGCCCTGTTCCTAAGTGTTTCTATACACCTTGAGTGAAAATGAAATATTTTCAACATTAAAGAATACTGCAATTGTGTAATGGTCTTTGTGCATGTGTATATGTGACCATTTGCAGTAGCACTTCAAACTTGTCTATCTGACATGATGAATTAGAATTATTTTAAAATTGCATTACTATTTGGAAAAAGACCTAGTGTATGTTACTGTTAACAGCAAAGATGGGAAGAGCAATATCTCCCCACAGTTCAAATGACACTTTCATTCTTTCATCCTTTTATTCTAACACAGACTAATTCAGCAGCTCAAATGACTGGGATGTTCTGAAGTGACTGTGAATATCTGGCTCTTTAAAGACAGATCTTGAAATTTGATGATATAGAAGAGAAAGTACCCATGTAGCCATCACTGGAGGACTAGAAGTGATACAGTACCATATTGTCCTAAAGCAGTCCTATAGACTAGCATATCTTTAAAATAGTGTTCTACTACTGCTGAAACTGATAATGTCGCATCACAGTATATTAATGGTTCCAGCCACAGCTAGAAGCACACTGCTCAGGGTTCACTTACTAAGTACTGGTTCAGATGAGTGAGTTTTCAAACTCAGGATCACAGAAACCTTATATTTCATTAGCTTTACATTTAAAAAATGGACATCATAATATCAAATATCTTTTCATTTAAAAAGGTAAGATACTTTCCTAAAATGATTACTGCCCAACAAAATAATGATGCTGGAACTCTTTCTGTGTTATGACACTTTCATAATATATTAGAGTTAATTTAGTGCTGCTTTTAGTTTTGTTTATAATGAGCTGTTCATGGCTTTAAACTGAAAGTTATGTATACTTGAGTAACCTTGAAAGAAGCCCTGGTGGTGTAGGGGTTATGAGTTGGTCTGGTAAGGCAAGATCAAGACCTGGTGTTCTACTCCTCTAAAGAGTTAGTCTCGGGAGCTCACAGGGTCAGTTCTACTCTGTCCTACAGGGTCACTAGGAGCCGGCCTCATCTATATGGCAGCGAGTTTGGTTTGAGATTAACCTATCAGGTAAAATGATTTGGTGGAGGGGTGGAAAAGTCCAGGATAAATGAAAAGCTAACCAAAATTACTAGCAATAAAGATGATATAGGTGAGACTTCCTTTTTGTTTTTTGTTTTCATTTTTGTATGCCTAAGCGAGAGAAAATAAAGGTTAGAAACTATCAATAATAACACTTTTTGAGTGCCCTTTGGGATTAAAGCACTGCATTGATGGATGTACTCTAGTTGTAATTCAAAATCAGCTCTCACTTCACTAGAATCTCTTGCCTAAAGTCGGAACAGTGTTCATAAAAAAACTTGAAATGGATTTCTTGTCTTTCTTTTACAGTTGTAAATGCATCCTGAATGTGATAAAATTTTGTTTGCCAGTTCATATTCATTCTAATAATTTTGTAATTACAGAGTGAGTTATGAAGCTGAAGACACTTGATTGTCATAAACTCAATATTTTAGCCTTTTATTTTTTTCAGTCAATTAATAACAATTATTGTCAACCAAATATGTGCCAGGAACTTAGATAAAGTTTGGGGGGAATGTACTCTATTTATATGATTCAAAAGCTGTAAGCTCCATCCTCGGATCATTTCGAGGGAAAGTTTATCAGTTATAATCCATGTGTACTTTGCCAAAAGGAATGGGTAGAAGGAATATTAATGGAAAGATGATAAGACTAGCAGTACAGGAGAGTTGGGAGGTCTGAAATATGTTAACACTTATTCAGGTAGTTAGTGTTTGACAACCAAGGTTTCATTTGAAAATCTCATGACTTCTTATTATTCCCTTAAATACATGTATAATAAAATGAGGTGCCAATTAGAAGTAGTAATGTGCACCAGAAATAAAACAATGACTTATAATTCTTGCTAATCAACATTTTGTTTTTCAATTCTGTCATAAGGTAGGAACATCTCACACAAACTCACTACGTGCCAATGTTCAAAGTCAAAGAGCTGAATGATTGAGCTGGCTGGTCTAAATAATCCATGGCCGAAACCCGAAAAGCAGTGAAACCACGGCGGAATGAAAAATAGGATTTGTTAAAATACTTGAGAATGACACTTCCCCTCTAGTGGAAGATAAAGAGCTCTTGGATCGTTGGCCTTTGTTTGAGTATGTAGACTGTAACTTTGAGGCCTAACTTTTTGGATAATATTTCTAGTGGAAGCATCTGGGGGGGGGGTAGGGGGGCTATGTTAGACAGGGTTCTCTAGAGAAACAAAACAAGGACACTAATAATTTTATATATATTTAGATAGATAGATGATAGATAGATAGATAGATAACATAAGAAATAAACAGTTAATCTATAAAGCAGTACAAATGGCTCAGTGCAACTCACTCCTGTGAGACTGGCAGTCCTTCAAGTCTTGAGGGCTGCCGGGTAGTCCTCTGTACAGCAATTCAAACAGTAAGGCAGGTCACCAACAGTCAGCCAGATGACAGGGTCCGACAGTCCCGAGCTCAAGAGATGTAAATTCCAGTAGCATGGCAAAGCAGGTCTTGAAGGATCCTCAAATTACAGTGACACAGTCCACGGGTTAGGTGTCCCACAGGTAGTGTAGCTTGAAAATTGATGCACAGAACAAGCAAGGCAGCCGCACACTGGTCCAATCATCAATGAGCAAGAGACATGTTCATTAGCCATGTTGACACAATACATCTTAACTATCTCAGGTGCTGATTTATTACTATGAAGCTAGAGACAGCAAAAGAAAAGCCATGCCCTCACTTAACTTAGATAGGGACACTCCAGTGACTAGAATCTGTTGAATTTGTTAGATTCATATGTAAGAATAACGAAAGGACTTTCGTCGTATCAAGTAGTAGTATGCCAGATAGTCTCTTAGACAGAGACATTCACTAGATTTCCAGGCCTCGAGGAAGATTTTCAGGCAATGTGCCTATTGTTATCTAATTTTTACAATGAAGAAATCATTCTTCGGAGCTAAGTAAATAAACGAAGCTGCCATCTGGCAGAGTGTGGCTGGAACATCAGCTTGTCTGTTGACAGTCAGCTGTCCACATGCAGACTCTCCATAGGCCTCTTCCTTGAATATGCCCTCTCCTTTCCATCACTGCGGGTGAACTGCAAAGACATCTTTATTTTTTTATCAGTTATTTCAGGAAACACGTCGGTAACTACATTCTCTTATTTCCATCCTCCTGAAACACTCACGGCGACTTTGTATGGAATAGATCATATAAGATAAGGTTCCAACATGAAACTCCTGGTTCTTAAGGCTATTATTTTTCACTTCTTTTCCTATAGTTAAATTTTAAAAAGAATGACCACAGACAGAAAATATATTCATTAATAAATTAATTCATGCACTGTTTTATATTTACACTTTTTCTCAGTGAAAAATCATTTTAGATCGCTCTTCAGTCTTTAATAAACTCATTAAACTGATTGAACTTCCTAGTGTTGTACATACAGCAGAATTGTCTGTTATCCCACAATTTATCAGACTGTGATATAATCAAGGTACAGGTTAAAGTAACAAATTATTTACCTTCCTAAGAGAAGTGTAAATGAACTTTGACTTACAGATTGGATAATTATCATTTTTGTGCTACATAATTAGCTAGGGAAGTCTGTAGATCTGAATGCATTATTGATAGAAAAATAATATATTTTAAAGGCATACTAGAATTATAAAAGAACATGGGATAGCTGAATCATAGAAGAAAGATTACTTCAAGTTTCTCTCCAATGAATAATCACATTTGACTACAGATTTAACTGTTTAGAGTAGAAAATTTAGGGGAAAGGAGAAAAGGACAAAGAAGAACATAGAAATTGCTTTATCATCACCAACTAGAGATAATTACTATTAACATATCCAGTAATACAGATACACACATATATAGATACATATATGTGAGTTATATATATACCATATATTTGTATATATGTGTGTGTGTGTATATATACATACACACACACACACACACACACACATATATATATATGATTCCCACACATAATTGAGAATATAGTATGCTACTGGTTTATTGCCTGATATATTTTAACTTAACAATAAACTAGGAGCACACGCCTATGTCAAAATATTGAATATTAAGTTATCTTAAGGTTATAAATTTTATAATATTCTACCATTTACTTTGTTGATACCTTGTTACTACTTATTTTATTCATTGTATGTTTTTTGACTCTTGTTTAAAATCCAAGGAAGAATATCTACATAGAAAAATGGTATCAAATTCTATGATAACTTACTAAGGATAAATTAATGGAAAAGTACAAATAAAATATTTATTATGAAATAATTTCCCCAAAGCATTATACTTATTTAAATATCTGGCAGCTATGAAATACATTTGTTTATATCCCCACCATTGTTGAAAGTAGCTATTATCAAGACTGCTCAACACTGGAGAATTTAAACATTTTTATCTCACCCGGCTTAATGGCAAGTGGACTTTTTAAAATAGTCATTTGTACTAAATGAACTTTCACCTTGTATTACATTCATTTTTTTTCTTTCATTCCTTCAATATGTACCTATTAAAGTCTAGGTAGGATTGGTCCTGTCTTTGAAAACACAGAAGTAAATAGCACAGACAAGGGTCTGCTCTTCATGGGTGCACATGCTAGTGATGGGAGACAGGTAATAGCAGAACATTAAAATAAAGCTAATTTCAGAGGATGTCAAACACAAGAAGAAAAGCGAATTATTTTCAACATCAACTTCCTGTGATAGAGTATGATAAGGTTTGTTGTAGATCTTCTTTAGAAGACTTATTTGAGAAAATCACTATTGAGCATACAACTGAATGGTGAGAAGCCAGCCAACTCTGGTCTGTGCTGCTTTGCCACTGTTATGGTCTGCTCACTTCCTGCCTGCTGCCTTTATAGGTCCCTGCTCTACTGAATCCTTGGCCATATACATTAAATTCAGGGATCCTGTATACTCCTTTATGTGTTCAGTTTTACACAGTCTTATTGAAGAGGGATAGTATGAACAGCTACTGGTGGGATGGCGAATCTTAGAGATATGGCCTCAGTAGTTTTGCAGGCACCTTCAGCTTCGAATATCTCATCTCCAGTGGTTTACGGGAGAAGCAAGCTGGTACTAATAATCTGTGTTGTCTGTTACATCTAACTTCTTTATTTTGTGGTGTCTTATATCCTGCTTTACAAAATAAATGAAGGGAACCAGTTTAAGATCTGTGTCAGTAGCCCAAGGAGGTTCATCTAATTCTAGTTATATGGATTGGGAGATGATTAGAAATTTGGTTGGTCTGGTAGTTATATAATCTGGTTGGGGTGGAGTTTAATACATCAGTCAGGTCACAGTTTGATGACCTCACTTAGAGGTGCTAAGGAGATCAATAGTTTGTTGGAGGCGGGACATGGACACTGTGAGACATTCCTGATGACAAGCCTGATGGAGCTACACTGATGCAGTCAGAGCCCTGGAGCTGGAAGAGCCACATGGAGACCCACACCAGCACTGAGATGCTTCCACTGCCACTGGATCCAAAATACTGTCCACCCACTGGCCTGTAATCTTCCTGCATTCGGCATCTTTGCATGTTTTAAGTGAGTCTGAAGAGGAAATTATAGACTGGCATTGGGTATATGGGCCAATATCGGACTTATGTACTTGATCTGAACTGGGATGTTTTCTTAATATTCAATTACTCTTTGATATAAAGTTCTCTATTGCACACATATGAGTGTCTATGAATTTATTTTGATAGTCAACCCAGACCAACACATTTGGATTAGTCCCTCAAGTGTTTTAGTTTCTAACCAAACTCATCATTAAAAAAGGGAAGCACAAAGTGGTGGTGTATTTCAAACTTGCAACAAGCAGGTGTCTTGAAGAGATTTTGGTGATCCCTCTTGAGATCAAATGTAGACATAGGTTGACAGAAAAGGACCATGGTCCATTGTAGTAAAACTAGTTTAATGAATTGGCCAAGGAGATTAGCTCATAGTCTTACACACGAAGTACGTAGGGAAGAGGCAACACTGAAGTTATAATATTTTACAGAAGACAAGAAGTGTACACTACACTTGAAGAGCTGAACTGCACAAATCCAAATACTTGTCAGTGTGGTAGTTACATAATTTCACATCAAGTCAAAGATATATAAAAGTGTAGGGGTGGAGTTCAGCCTGTCAATCAGGTCAAAGCCAGATGGTGACAGCTTGTAGGCATGGCCTTCTCATAAGGAGAGTCCTAGGAATCCCTCCCTTGCTCTTTGTCTTCGCCTTCTTTCTAGCTGACCCTGGTTTCTGCGAGGTCCTTAGGGATGCATTTATCGCCATTGGTTCCAGAAGATGTTTCACCCACTGGTCTGTGATTTTCCTGCAATCTACATCATTGCATGTGACTTTGTGAATCTGTTGAGGGCCTTATGGACAATACTGGACTTAGGACCTGGGGCAGAAAGAAAAGTTTTATGGTATGCCCTGCTGAGTCTTCCCAACAGTAACAGCAATAAAAAAGTAATTTTTGCACAGTGACCTTTATTAGTTCTCCTACCAAGTCTACATCCTTCCCCAATTGATGGTGGACTCAAGATCTGTGGGATCCCAAACCATTCCACCAAAAATGCCAAGAATTGAAGCTGCCTCAAGTTCAGTTCCTGTCAGCAGTGTGTTTGTCAGAAGCCTATATTCCTTTATTTCTATGATTTTTAGTGTCATATGAACTGAGTTTCTTGAGAGTAATTGAGCTGATATCACAATGATTTTGCACTTACCATCAGCATAGGGAGGTTGCACATAGTTGTGAGCTTTGAGTGAATTTAGAAATGCAGGCATTGTTGTAGGCAGCATTGATCCCTTATTTGCCTATTAGTAGTATTTAAGCCAAGACACTCTAGATAATGCTGGGGAAGAAAATGTACTCATAACAAATTTGAAGTAATAAATTAAAGCTGTTTCTTCCTACCTTTCCAATCATATATGGGATTTCTGTAGCCAAAATAGTATATGTTCCAGCTGGAGAGAGAAAACAGCTCTCACCTTCCTAAGTACTTTATGAAAGGGGAAAATAAATGCATAGGAACTGAGTTGAAGAAAGTGTTAGAATGTGGCTTAGTGTCCTGAAGAGGAGAAGAAGGATGGCACTAGGGCGATCTGGATGGTTCGGATTTGTGTAGGAACTCTGTATAGATAAACTAATGTCCTATCCCAACTACTTTCCCCATTACATAATGGTTGAATTAATGCATAATCAATTTCATTGTTTCTAAAATCTTAGAATTAGTCAGCTGTTTACCCTACCCAATACCATTTCTTACCTCTAATCCTACTTGATCTTTAACAAAGTTTTAATAATTACAAAGACAACCTCAATTGTGTTGTGCATTTTTGAAACAAACAAACCAATTTGTATTGCTAAAAAAATAAATAAATAAGCGAGGTCAACCAGCCAAAGATCTAGGGCATGAGGGCTCCCAGTAGATAGAAGAGGTAGTGCAACCTACAAAGATGGAACATCGGGAGATAGGTGGGGCTGGATTATATAGGACTTGATTCAAAAATACACTGCCAAATAGTCTGTTCTGACTCATTGTGACCCTATCAAAAAGAGTAGAACGCTTCCCTTGAGTTTCTGAGGCCATTATGGGACCAGATAGCTTCACCTTTCCCCTCAAAGCCTTTGGTGCATTAAATCACTCGAGCTACCATCGACAAGAGAAAGTGTCAACAACACCAACAACAAAAAAGGGAAGGTCATTAAAGACACTGAATTCCAGTGGATTAAATGTACTAGTTAAAAGAGAGAGAGTAGCAGACTGGATTAGAAAACAAGTTATATCTATGGGCTATCTACAAGAAACACACTTCAAATGTAAAGATGGAGACTAAAAATCAAAAGATAATGAAAACTCTAGAAAGCCAATGGTAAACATAAATGACAGAAGTGACAATATTAATCTCTGATAAAATAGACTTCAAGTCAAATAACATAATGAGAGACAAGAGTAGATACTATATAATTATTAAAAAATAATATATCAATCAAATTAGAACAGAATAAATAGAAATAAATCAAATTCTCACACAGTGTTGAAAACAGAACTAAAGTGCTCAGCAATAATAATAGAATATTCAACATACAATTCTCAAGGAAAGGCAGAGCATCAGGAAATAAACTCAGTAAAGAAATAGAAGAGCTAAATAGTACAATTAAAAAGCTTGAAATCTAGACATAGCACACACCACCCAACAACACAGTGCACTTGCTTCTCCAGCGCACACAGTTTATACTCTAGTATAGAACACATACTAAGCCACAAAGCAACACTCCATGATTTTTAAAGCATTCAGATCCTACAATCCATGTTCTCAGATCACAATATATAAAACTGAAAATCAACAGTAGAAAGAATGGGAACATAAATAGACAAACAAATGAAGACTGAACAACATACTACTTCAAAACAAATGGGTAATAGATCAAGTAAGGAATTAAATTAAGACATTCCTGGAGACACGAAAGAGCAATAACACAGCATACCAAAACCGTTGGGACACAGGAAAAGTTGTCATCAGAGAGAAGTTTATGGAAATCAACACACACATGAAAAAAAAGAGAAGAAATCCAAAATGTCTCCATCAATGAAAACAAAGGCAACAACCTAACTCTTCCATAACGAAGAAAAGCCATCATAAAGATTAGAGCAGAAATAAAAGCACTGGAAAGTAGATAAAAAACAAAACAAGAAGTTAGTTCTTTAGAAGGATTAACAAAATTGGCAAACTTAAAAGGAAAAGAAAGAGAAGATGAAAATATTCCTCTAGAATGGAGAGGAAAAGGTTGATATATCACAAAAGATCCAAATTTTTAAAAAAAGAGAATAGTACACTATTATGAAAGACTACCCCAAAACATTTAATAATCTAAAGAAATGAAAAAATATCTAAAAATACACTATCTACCCAAATTAATGCAGATAGAAAACCTCAAAAAATAAAACCTATAACCATAGAAGAAATAAAGATGACCATCAATAAAATTTGAATAGAGAAAATCCCAAGACCAAATGGGTTCACAGGGGAATTATACAAAGTATTCATTGAAGAGCTTCCACCCATTCTACAGATCATTCAAGAATACATTAAGGGAAAGCCAACTCCCACGCTCATTCTATGAATCCAGCATAACCTTGTACGCAACCCAGGCAGATAATAGAATGCCATAGATAACAGAAGACCAATATCCCTCAAGAAAATAAATGAAAAATTCTCAACAACATTCTAGCTAATACAATCCTGCAACATATAAAAAAATAATTTATCATGACTAAATGGATTCATACCGAGGATGTGAGGATTGTTCCACATTGAAAAATGATCAATGTAATGTAACACACAAACAGGACAAAGAATAAAAATTGTATGATCATATCAACAGCTGCAGAAAAAGCATTCGACAATATCCAACAATCATTTCTCAAAAAAAAAATCAACAAAATAGCAATAGAAGAGATATTCCTCAATATATTAACAGCATGTAATCCAACAAAGTAGTTCTACCCTGCGATACTTGTTCATTATGAATAGGCATTAACTAAACAAAAGTGAGATTAGTTTGGGTTCTAGGCAATTTCAAGTCTTCTGGTCCATGAACACAAGCTATTCATCCATTTGTGAGGTTTTCATTTGGTTTCTGGTAATGATGCTGTGTAATTTTCTTTGTGGTTTTTTTTTTTTATTTTTTATTCCTAGGTATTTTATCTTTTATGTGGCTATTGCAATTATGTTGTTTACTTGAGTTCTTTTTCAGAACTCTCATTGCTACTACATAGAAATCAAACTGATTTCTGCTTATTTATCCTGCTACTTTAGCAAATGCTCTGATTGTTTACAACACTCTTTTTGTGGAGCTATTGGGGTTCTCTCTATGCAAAATCATAGAGTATCACTTCTATTTTACATACTTGTATTTCTTCCTTCCTTCTTTCCTTCCTTCCTTCCTTCCTTCCTTCCTTCCTTCCTTCCTTCCTTCCTTCCTTCCCTTTGGTCTAATGGTTCTCGCCAAGGCTGCCAGCACAATATTGACTCAGATCAGTGAAAGGGAGTATCCTTGTCTTGTTCTCATTTTCAGGGAAAATATTTTCAGTTTCTCCTCATTGAGCAGGAGTAAGAAGCCCAAATTTTATCCCACATTATTGCCTAAAACAATCTACAAATGTAATGCAATTCTAATCCAGATCCCAGCATTATTAATTTAAATAATTGGGAAAATGAATTGCCAAATTCATATGGAGAGGAGAGAGGCTCAGGGTAAGCAAAAAACTTTGTATAAGAAGAACAAAGTAACTTCCGGGAAGATAGTGAATGAGTAACTCATACCAGACTGACGCTGCAGAAACCAGTGCAGGAGGGTTACTGCGAGAGAAATTCCACACTTCTGGGTCACAGGAGGAACATCATAAAGATAAGTAGGCACAGATCCACTAGGCTTTGAGGGCATGGGGGCTTTTGGCTTACCATAGTGGAGCCTGGCTAGGGTTTGATCTTAGCACTGCCACTGTTTTGGCTGGAGCCGGGACCATTTGGAGCCGGCACAGGAGATTTATCTTAACACAGCCAGCTTGCCACCACCTCGGGGCAGATATTAAACCCTTCCAACCCCATGGTCATAGATTGGGGCTCAGCTATATTATTACTTTTGTTTCTCCCTCTCTGCAATATCCCCCCACAGTCTCAGCAAGTTTAGTTTTTTTTCCCTTTGATTTCTTTTTCTCTTCCCTTTTCTCTCACATGCCACTGATGACCTCCAGACCACTCCCTTTAGCCTAGGGAATTCACACATTCCCTCCACCCATCTGGGAGCGCTCCACCATCTGCAGTGTAACCAGCCCACCCTGCCCACTCAAGGGATTTCCTACTCAACTTCTTGGGGAAATTCCACCTGCCCACCAGTGCAGTTCTTAACACTTGGTTGAGGAAATCCCGGCCACACTTTTCAGGGGAAATCCTGCCTGTGTGGATGCGGGAGCTCCTATCCATCCTCTGTGTTCCCATATGACTAAGGGAATTTCCTCCCGCCTGCCATTGTGCCTCACACAGCTTAAGGCAGCTTGGGTAAGACTTGCCAGCATTCTATGCTGCTGCTGGATCCTTGGTCCAACCTCCGCTGCGATCTACCTGACCAGAGCAATTCTGCCCACCATTCGTGGCAACCCAAACTCTACATCAAATCGGGCAACCCACCAGCCTTCTGTGGAACTCCTGTTGCAGCAGACACCCCCACATGTCTTCTATGGTGCCCCAAGTTGCCGTGGGCCACACCATCACAGCTTCTTGTGAGATCACCCAGTACATACAGCACCATCCTCGTGGGTCCACAACAACCCAACCAACGTCCCCTGAGAGGACCATCCAACTTGCCTTCCAAATAACAGAATACTGGTTGACTATGGAAAGAGTAAAGCCACAGGAGGATAAAGTGGTAGTCCAATTCCATAGTGAAATTAGCTGCAGTCAGTTCAAAAAATAATTCCTACAAGTCTCCCAGAGAAAGCCAATGCTCTTCGACTCCCTGGAAAATGACATCTGGCTTCTCTAAAGCAATACAACACAAACAGCAATCAGCCCACATGTGCTTATTGGCCAGGTTGGCACAATAAACTTCAACTATCTCAAAACACAACCCATCAATCTGCTGCCTACAAGAATACAGACAAAAATAGGATTAGAATCAAACACTGGAGAAAAGCATACCAAGCTAACAGTAATTCAAAAAAAGCAAGGGTTACAATCCTAATCTCAGATAAAATAGACCTCAAAATGCAAACCATAAAAAGAGATAAGGAGAGACCCTATATAATGCTCAAGGGAACGTCAGACAAAGAACCACTAAGCATTTTAAACATATATTCCCCGAACAAGAGACACACTGAATACGTCAACCAAATGCCCCAAAAGATGAAAAAAGAAATCACAGGTTCAACAATTATAACAGGTGACTTCAATACATCACTTTCTGAGAAAGATAGATCACAGGGAAAGAAACTCAACAAGGAGGCTAGAGATCTAAACATTACAATTAGACAATTTGACCTGATAGATATTTACAGAGCTTTTCATCCAAATATAAAACAATTCACATTATTTTCAAGATCACATCCACATACTTGAAGATAGAACACATGCTGGAGCATAAGTTGAATCTTCATAAATTTAAGCACCTTGATATCATACAGACTTCTCTGTCTCTGACCACCGTGCCATAAGGCTGGAAATCAACAAAAGGAAGATGAAGAAAACAAGAGCAAACAATTGGAGGATGAATAACTCTCTATTGAAAAAGGAGTGCTACTGGCCCAGATCAGAGATGAAATTAGGAAAGTTCTAGAAACAAATGAGAATGAGAACATGATGTACAAAAACGTTTGGGACACAGCAAACAATTGTCAGAGGAAGTTTCATAGCAAAAATGCACATATGAAAAAGGAAGAGAGACTTATGATTGATATGCTTGCACAAATTTTACAACTATAACGGAGTCAGCAGAACAATACTACTAATAGCAAAAGAAAAGAAATAATGAAAATCAGGGCTGAGATTCGGGAGAAGGAAAATAAGAAAACTATGGATAAAATTTATGCTGCTAAAAGTTGGCTCTTCGAACGAATAAACAGAATCGATGGAGTGCAGGCAAGCCTAACCAAAGAAAGAAGGGGGGGGGGGAGACGACGTTCAATAAGAAGGGTGAAGGATGAAAGAAGGAACATTACAACAGACCTTAATGAAATGAAAAGGATAATTACACAGTACTGTGAAGGACTGTATTCCAATTAATTCAACAACTTGGAAGACATGGACAAATTCTTGGAAAAAACAATCCCGACCGAGACTATACCCTATGGACTTGAAGAATCTTAACAGACACATAGCAATAGAAGAAATAGACAAGGTTGTCAAGGGATTACCAACCAAAAATCCCCTGGATCAGATGTCTTCATAGGAGAATTCTACCAAGCATTCAGAGAGGAACTGACACCAATCCTATACAAACTCTGCCAGAACATAGAAAAAGTTGAAAAACTCCCGAACTCCTTCTATGAAGCTAGTATAACTGTGGCACAGAAACTGGGCACGGATCCCACAAGAATTGAGAACTACAGACCAATATCCTTAATGAACATCAGCACGAAAGTTCTTAACAAAATACTGGCCAATAGAATACAAAAGTATATAAAACAAATAATTCACCATGACCAAGTGGGTTTTATACCTCTGATGGAGATATAGTTCAACATATGAAAGAGCATTAGTATCATTTGCCACATTGACATTAAAACTATAAGAACCACATGATAATATCGACAGATGCAGAAAAAGCATTTAACATCCAGCACCAATTCCTGTTTAAGACATTCAAGAAGATAGTAATGGAAGTAAAATTCCTCAAGATAATACAAGGTATATATGAAAAACCAACAGCCAACATGGTAGTCAATTGAGAAAACACGAACACAATCCCACTGAACAAGGGTACCAGACAAGGATGCCTCTTGTCCCCAATCTTATTTAACATCATACTGGAGGTCTTAGTTAACAGCATAAGGCAAAGAAAAGACATCAAATGTGCCTGGGAAAGGAAGAGGTGAAACTATCATTATTTTCAGATGATATGATTTTATATATGTAAAAAAGCTCCACAAGGGGAACACTAGAAACAATAGAGGAGTATGGCAGAATGGAATTCACAAGATCAACAAACAGAAGTCTATTGGATTTCTATACACACCAGATAAGAACACAGAAGAGGAGATCAAAAAGGTGGTACCCTTCATAATAGCCAAGCACAAATTGAAATATCTAGGGATATACCTGACTAAAAGAACAAAAGATGGATATGAGGAACACTATAGAACACTATTACAAGAAACCAAGTGTGACCTCAACAAATGGAAGCATGGAAAAACTGATAACCAACTTCATATGGAGAGTGAAGAAGCCCCGAATTGGCAGAGAACTCCTTAAGAAGAAGGACATAGTGGGAGGGTTTGCTTTACCTGACTTTAGCACATATTACCCTCTTTCCCCAAAAGTAAGACATCCCCCGAAAATAAGACCTACTTACAGTTTTGCCTCTCGCTGAATTATACGGCACCTCCCGGAAAATAAGACGCCCCTGAAAATAAGACCGCCCCCGAAGCTACTGTAACTCTGGAATCTGGTCTGTAGCAGCGGGCACTGCCATGCAGCCCACTGTTGGCCGCAGTGCAGCCAGAGCAGACAGGATGTGTGAGGTCTCTTTTAATAAAACAATAAACAATAAGCAAATGTATGCCATAATATTCTTCATGGAAAAATAAGACCTAGTGCAGCTTTGGTAGCAAAAGTTAATATAAGATACTGTCTTATTTTCGAGGAAACAGGGTATAAAGTCACAGTGGTCAAAACCGCAATGTATTGGTATAATGACAGCTACTCAGAGCAATGTAAAAGAACTGAAAACCCAGAAATAAAATCATCAGTACACAGACAACTGGTCTTTGATAAGGGCCCCAAAAATATCAAATGGGAAACAGATTCCTTCTTCAACAAATGGTGCTAGAAAATATGGATATCTACCTGCAGAAAATCGAAGCAAGACTCATCTCACTCCATGCACAAGAATAAGCTCAAGGTGGATCACAAACCCCAAGATAAAACCCCAAACCATTGAGGCCATCATTGAAGGAATTGGGACTAATCTGACAACTTTGGTGCAGGGAATACATAGGCTATCAGAAATAGAGAAGGACACAAACACAGGGGAGGCACAAATTGACCAGTGGGATATACTGACAAAAAAACCCCTGTGTACATCGAAAGAATTCAATAAGAGAGTAAGAGAGCCCACAAACTTGGAAAACATCTTTAGTAATGTAGCAATGACACATCAGACAAAGGTCTTATTACTAAAATCTAAAATACTCTGCCAGCTTCCAAAAGAAAAAAAAAACTAATTGCCCACTGAGGAGATGGGCAAAGGACCTGAAAAGAAGTTTCACAAAGGCAGAAATCCGAATGGCCAATAAATATATGAGAAAATGTTCCTGATCATTAGCCACAAGAGAAATGCAAATGAAAACAACAAGGAGATACCACCTAATACCCTCAAAGATAGACCAATTCAAAAAATCAGAAAGTAATAATGCTGCGGGGCTGTGGTGAGATAGGAACTCTTATCCACTGCTGGTGGACCTGTAAGTATGTATAGCCATTATGGAAATTGATTTGGTGATATTTAAACATATGGAATTGAGTTTCCATACAACCCAGCAATCCCCCTACTAGGTACGTACCCAGAAGAAGCAAGAAACAAAATACGGCCAGACATCTGTGCTCCATTGTCCATCGCAGCACAGTTCATAATTGCAAGGAGTTGATACAACCCAAATTTCCATCACCTGACGAATGGATTAAAAAGCTGTGGTACATACCTACAATGGAGTACAACACATAGCTAAAAATCAGTAATGAATGAATGAAGCACATCTCTGCATAGGAAGAACTGGAGGAAATCCTGCTAAGTGAAGTAAGCCAATCACAAAAAGAGAAGTACAACATGAGTCCACAGAGGTAAGCTTTAAAAAAATGCAAAAAGGCATAGGGAAAAAGCTACTGTATGCAAACACTCCTGGGGTGAGGTCCAGGTAGCATGACAGGGGCCAGACCAAATCCAGGGATACATATGGTAGCCAACCAAAAAGGAGGAGGAAAAAACAAAAAAAATGGGTAGCGAGGGGAGGGTATTCTTTATATCTCCACAGGGAAAGAGGGACCAGAATTCAACCCAGTGTTCCAAGATGTGAATACAACATACCAACATGAAGCAGGGAACCATTAGGGAGGTCTGAGGGGCCAGCCCCAATCCCAACTACGTGGACAGCTGCCCCTCCCCCCAGAAGAATTTCCTTCAGAGGACAGCACTGAGGTCGCAGCTCAGGTAGAGGGACATGTTTGATCAGAACACACGGGAGCAAATGAAGGGGGAGGAAGGGACAGTGGAGCACACCCTAGCCCACCAAGTCTTGAGGATGATATCCCCTCTCAGAGCAGCCAATCCACAGAGAAGATCATATAGCCAGCCCCACTATGAGACATGGCATCCCTCACTGACCCATAGCCCTACAGGGGACAACACTGGAGACATAGTGTGGGAATTGTGCACTATCTGACCCCACCATACCAAGGCAAAACACTAAAGGCGTGCAAGAGAACAGCAAAGGGAGCAGAGCAAGGAAATCCCAAGGGAGTACCAAAAATAGACTTTGGGGCCAGGACGTAGCACCCCATCAAGCCTGACTGGAAAACATTCCTAAAGGTCAACAACAGACCTTGAACTATTTACAGGTTTTTGGTTTTTTATGTCGTTGTTATTTTGTTTTCTTTTGCTGCTTTGTTTTGCTGTGTCTTGTTTTTGTGCATATTATTATCTCTGCCTGTCTGTCTAGATAAGATATTTTGTATAAACAATATGAAGGAGAAAACAATGGGACTGATGGTTCCGGGGGGACATGGGAGAGGAGGAGGTGGGGGAAAGGAAGTGGTGTTAACAAACTCAGGGACAAGGGAATAACCAGTGATCCAAAATAAGTTGTGAGGAGGGTCTAAGATGCCTGGTAGGCCTTGATCAAGGGCAATGTAACTGAGAGGACTTACTGAATCCCAAATGAAGGCTGAGCATGGTAGTGGGACAAGAGTAAAGTAAAAGGAAACAGAGGAAAGAACTAGGAGACAAAGGACATTTATACAGGCCTAAATGCAGGCATGTACATATATAAATATATTTATATATGATGATGGGGAAATAGATCTATGTGCATATATTTATAGGTTTAGTATTAAGGTAGCAGATGGACATTGGTTCTCCACTCAAGTACTCCTTCAATGCAAGAACACTTTTTTCTATTAAACTGGCATTCCATGATGCTTACCTCCCCAACATGATTGCTGAAGACAAAAGTGGGTGTGTAAGCAAATGTGGTAAAGAAAGCTAATGGTGCCCAGCTATCAAAAGGTAGAGTGTCTGGTGTCTCAAAGACTTGAAGGTAAACAAGTGGCCATCTAGCTCAGAAGCAACAAGGCCCACATGGAAGAAGCACACAGGCCTGTGTGATCATGAGGTGTCAATGGGATCAGGAAGAACAAAAAATCATATCATTGAGAATGAGGGGCTGTGTGGAGTAGGGACACAAAGCCCATCTGTAGACAACTGGACATCCTCTTGCAGAAGGGTTTCAGGGAGGAGATGAGCCATTCAGGGTGCAGTGTAGCAATGATGAAACATACAACTTTTCCTAGTTCTTAAATCCTTCTTCCTCACCAGTACCATGAACCCAATTCTACCTTACAAATCCATCTAGACCAGAGGATTTACAGTGGTACAGATAGGCACTGGAAATACAGGGAATCCAGGACTGATGAACCCTTCAGGACCAGTTGTGAGAGTGGTGATTCGGGGAGGGGAGGGTAGAAAAGGGGAAATGATTACAAGGCTCTACAAATAACCTCCTCCCTGGGGGATGGACAACAGAAAAGAGGATGAAGGGAGCCATCGGACAATGTAAGACATGTCAAAATAATAATTTATAATTATCAAGGGTTCATGGCGGGGGGCAGAAATGAGGAGCTGATACCAAGGGCTCAAGTAGAAAGCAAATATTTTGAGAATGATGATGTCAACAAATGTGCTTGACACAATGGGTGTTTGTATGAATTGTCATAAGAGGTGTATGATCCTCCAATAAAATGATTCAAAAAAGAAAGAAGAGCAAAGCAAGAGACCTTGTACTACTTGACCTCAATTCCTACTACAGAGCCATAGTTGTCAAAACTGCCTGGCAGTAATATAATGATAGATTCCTACCCCAATGGAATGGAATAGAAAACCCCCAAATAAAACATTTACCTAAAGATAACTGCTTTTTGGACAAAGTACCAATAAACATTTCTTAGGAAAGGCACACTCTTTTTATTAAATTGTGCTGGAAAAATTGCATCTCCATACCAAATTATTGTCTTGAGAGTGCCCAATAAGTCACAACTCAAGACTATCATATATGTGCTATTGTCTTTATTCTTTTCCCTTCTTATGACATGTATAATTCAGATCTACCTTTGTAAATGTGCATAATGAGAATTTGTACTATATCTCCAACCCTCATTGTTACTGTAAATAGTGTCCCTAAATTATTAATCTGTAGAAATCAACAATCCATATATTTGAGTCTAAAGTAATGTCCTATACTGTATAAGCATACTTACTTTCTCTTGATAGTATTTTAAATTTTCCCATAGGTTAAGCTAATGGTGATACCAACATAACTATGATATGACCCATGGAGATAATTTATAATATCCTTCAACAAAACAATAATGATATATTTAAAGTGAACCAGCCATGTATATATAAAACATAAATATATGAATGAATTTTGAGCTTTCACTTAATTGAAGCCCTAATCTGAGAACAATTAGTTCTTATGACATGGACCTGCTCAATGCCTACCCTCATATACTGATAACTGAAGATAAGGGTGGTAGAGAAAAGTAGGGTGAGGGAAGCAGATGGTGCTTGACTGTCAGAAAGAATAGAGTTTTGAATATTAAAGCCTTGTCTTAAAAGAAGCAGCCTCCAATGTGAGAAATTGGCTGAACCCACACAAAAAAATCACACTAGCTTGTGTGATCCAAGAATTTTAAATAATAAAATTTCAAATTAATAAAAATTGAAAACAATAAAATTTCAACTCAGAAGAAGGAATAGTATTAGAAGTTAAATTCCTAAAACCCAGTTTGCAGAAGACTGTGAAAGCTCAATAGTCATTTTTCAGTGTCCTTCAGGTGGATTCAACCTCTGGTGAACCACTTTGTACTGTGGAGCAGAGATGGGGAAGTCCTTGTTAGAAGACAGAGTACATTGTAAATGTACATTGTAAATGTAGGGTAAATTACTGCCTTTGTGCTTAGGTCAAAGTGTGACAACTTGATGCAGATTTTCATATTCTCTGCTTTATTTTTGATCGGTAATTTTCTCTGTTTCATTCTGTCATTGTTGCTGGACTGTTTTTTCTTACCTTCTTGATTTTGTATGATTTTCTGTAGATGAGACCAAGATTAGGTAAATCTATAAAGACAACAACTGGATTAATAGACTCAAAGGGCCATGGTTGGGGAGCGTGGTGGGTAATTGGAAGCTAACAACAGTGACATGTACTGGAATTGATTGTGAAAATGGTTGCACACCTCTTAAGAACATGAATGTACTATTGAAAGGTTTGATAAGTGAATTGTATGTTGGTAAAGCTGTTAAATACATTAATCTTTAAAAGAAACATAGGCAATTTAACCAATATAGAATGTCTATCTTGGAAAAAATATGAAGGAGTTTGATTTGCTGACTGACAACAAAGAAATAATAGTTAAATATTTACATTCTACATCATTTTAAATGATACAATATTCACACAAATTAGTGAAACACATGACACTGGGTCAATAATGACATCAAGAATCACAAGCCTTTAAAAGGGAAATGACACATTTTATTCAGATGCTTGATTCTGAGTGATTTATATGTCACAACGACAACAACTCAGTGTGGTAGATTAAAGCACTGTATCAACTCCAATCCCAAAATGAAAAGAAAGAGGAGATTACTGGTACAGAATTTTGTAGGAAAATTACATGTAATAACAAGAAAATTCTATCTGATTTCTCACATAGAAGCAACTCTGCTGAGGCAGCTACACTAGATCCATTTGTATAATTGCAAAATTTAGATGGTTCACTTTAAGGTAGAAATTCTGAAAACTTTGCTCAGATTCTTATAGAAGCTCAATTATTTATTTTGTGCTGTGTAGTTCTATTTTTTCCACATAAGCGGTATATACGAGACCTGTACAACACAGTAAATACAAATTAAAATCTCTTTATTATAGGCACCAGAGTAAATAAGGAGGTTGTGCGATTTATTTTTGTGTGGGTTATCCCAATGTTTTTTCTGATCAGAACAGTTTAGAAACTGGAACCTTTTTTGGTTCTTTTATTTTCTTTCTTTTTTTCTTCTTCTATGCCATCTGGATAGGCAAACCCAATTAGCACATGCTGAAAGCTAGCAACACCTTTTCCAACATTTCAAAACTTTTGGCAAGCTTTTAAATTTACTGTGTCATATAAAAGCTCATTTGGCACATTAAAACGTTTTGCAGTATGAATTTATCATATGGAATGATCATTTTCCAAATACATCAGTAATGTACAGCACAATCAAATTTGGAAAGATCAGTAGAAATAAACTTCATTATTGTGGCTCTAGGATCAATTTACTCAATCTCTGTAATGGTGCTGTTCTTCACCTTCTACACTGACACAAAAGAAAAAAAGGTGTGGCTCAGAAAAGTCCTATCCTTGGTCTGAGATGGTTTTATTTCTGGTGCTGTAACAACTTATTAAGAAATTATTGGAAAAGATTGCAGATGAAGCTTCCAACTTTACACTAAAGGTTTTATAAAATTTTTAACTCATTGTACTAATTAATGGCTTTCAAGGATTCTCAGATCTCTATAGTCAATGCTTTCCTCAATGATTATATACTTGAACCTGACTGTCTGATGCTCATCAGTTTCTCCTTTGTCCCTTAGTAATATGAAATGGGAAAATCATCCAGGGCATTATGTTTCCGTGTTGCATTTATTTCTGGTTTATAGGGTTGCTGAATGTAAGCTCTATGTGCTGTAATACTGATTTTGTTTACTGAAGAAAGAAACCTGATGATGCTGTGGGTAATCACAAGATCAGTGATGCTGTGGCTGCTAGTGATGCTGTGGCTGCTAATCACAAGATCAGTGGTTCAAATCCACCCGCAAGTTCATGGAGAAAGATGATATCTGCTCCCCTAAAAATAAATACTCTCAAAAACCCTATGCCAAGTCATTAGGAATCAGAATCAGCTTGATGATAGTAGGTTTTGTTTTACTGAAGAAAAAGGCAAGTAAAGATTATATTTCTTGGGCTCTATTACAATTAAATTTCCAGACATAAGTTGTGATCCTCTATTTAGACATGTGCTTGAGTGTTGGTGTCTTTCATTAAGTTGAGACATAGACCAAAGCCCTCAAACCACCCAGAAGCCACCTAGTGATGTGGGGTCCACATTTCTGGCGGTAGCTTTATAATCCCTAGTAGCTGGGCCAACATCTATCCCATTTTCAAAATTCTAGATTCTGGAAAAATGATCACTTCTCTTGGTTGGTTTTATAGAACTTCTTTAGAGTCCCAAATGAATCTAAACATAGAATCACTTTTACTAAAAGTCCAGTGACTTTTTAAGTCCTAACAATCAAGAATCAATACCTACCTATTTAAAAGAACTAGAGTTAAGTGCAACTACATTCTGATTGATATAACCATCCTATACTCCAATGATTCTACAATATCCTTTATATAAAACTACACTTATAAAATAATAAACTGATACTGAGTTAGTTTATTGAGCCAACCTGGCCGATAAACACAAGTGGGGTTAATTGAAGTGTGGAGGGATAAATGGCTCTATGAACCTTGCCTTTCTACTTCTCGGGTCTCTTGCTTTGTGATGGTTGGACCAGGGTGCAACTGCCTTAGCAGTTCCCTGCTTCAGCTGGCAAGGTTGACTTCCTGCAAGACATCCCCAAGGAGAAGCCACATTGACCTACCCTGATGCAGCCCTGGGTGCTGGAGCAGCCATGTGGAGACCCCTGCCAGTCCTGAGATGCTTACACATTCACTGACTCGGCTTTCCTCCTGGAGTCGGCATCGTTTCATCTATTTTGTGAGAAGGAGGAGAACTTTGTGGATTGGTGTTGGACATATGGGTTAATGTTGGACTTTTGGGCTTCGACAGCACTGGGTTGGGATGTTTTCTTGATGCCCATTTAACCTTTATATAAAACGATCTCTTATCCATGAGTTTCTGTGGATTTGTTTCTTTAAAGTACCCAGAGTAACACAGATACATATAATATCCTTTATCTCCTTGAACACACAGACATAAGAGGATGAGGAATTTACAATCTCACAGTAGTATGACAATGTGGTCCTTTCTAAAACTCTTGGTATCAGGTACATCCATCTAAAACTGGTTTTAGGTAGCTCAAGAGGAATCAATCTCAGAGGAAGAACATGACACTGGATAAAGCAGGGGATTCATGAATTAGAGAAAGGTTCTCAACAAGACTAATTTAGTGGCTGAAACAATGTACTCAAAAATAGCAATGATTGAGGGTGGGAGAAATTAGTGCTTTGTTTTGTTGTACATAGGGTTATTGTGAGTGCAGGACAATTGACTGAACCTAATAAGACCTTCAAGAATAAGAAATAATGTTAAAGGATATCCATGCACACTCATATACGATTATAGATATTTCCACATTTATGTGTCCCGTGCACAGATCTGTTTGAGAGGTCCAATGTAAATCTTTCTTCCCCTATATAGCCCTCATGCCCCACCCCCAACTCTAAATCAATTAGGTTGCTATAAAGAAAACTGAATGTAAAAGTGAAAACAGCTCGATTCATGATAATGTGTTATTCTTATTCTCAAATGACCTTTAATATGTAAAAAAAATCTTTGTCATATTTATGTTATTATTACCACAACCACATTTCATCCAGGAAAGCATGATGCAGAGGGTCTAAACAGATCCTAAGAAATCAATATGCAGAGTCTCTGAGCAAACCACTTTCATGAATCACTGTGGTATTTTATGTCTCAAAATCATTCGTAACATTGTATCGCTTTTTCTTTATTTTGTTATTATTTTATTTTATATTTCAGTTAAAAAGTGAAAACTAAGAGCAAACCCACTACCATGGAGTCAATCCGATGACTTGTTGTTCTCGTTGGGTGCTGCCCAGTTGGTTCCAAGTCAGACCGCCTGGTCATGTTCCAGCTCCACAGCATTCCCTACGTTTGAGCCCATTGTTGACACAACAGGGTCATTCCCTCTTCTTAAAGGGGTACTTCTTTCTTTTTTTGCTGACCCTTTATTCTACCAAACATAGTCACCTATTCCAGAGACTGCTCTTTCTTGAGAACAGGTTCAAAGCACACAAGACAAAGTTTTATCATTCTTGCCTCGAAGGAGCATGCTGGCTATAGCCCTTCCTTGACAGATTTATTTTTTTCCTTTTGGCCATCCATGGTACTTTGAATATTCTTCACCAACACCATAATTCAAGTGCATCAATTCTTCTTCAGTCTTCCTCATTCAATGTCCAACTTTCACATGCGTCTGAAGCAATGGCAAATACTGTGACTGGGGTCAGGTGCACCTTAGTTGTCAAAGTAGCATCCTTGCTTTAAACACTTTTAAGAGGTCTTGTGAAGCAAACTTACCCAATACAAATGCAATATTGTCATTTGATCTCTTAGCTGTTTTCATGACCATTGATTGTGGATTCAAACAAGACAAAATCCTTCATAATTAAACATTTTCTTTAATTAGCATGATGTTACCTATTGGTCCAGTTGTGCAGATTTTGGGTTTTCTTTCTGACTAATGCTCAGGGATGCAGCAGTGAAGATCTCAAAATACATCTTGAACTGGGTATGTTTTCTGCACAAAACCTCTTTAAAATATCGAAGAGCAAGGATGTCATGCTGTAGACTTTGGTATGTCTTACCCAAACCATGGTAATTCAATCAACTATTGTGACATTGAATAAAGTGAAAGTTAGACATTGAATAAGGAGGACTGAAGAAGCATCCATGCATTTTCATTATGATTCAGGTGAAGACTATTGGAAGTACCGTGGTTTTCCAGAAGAGCAAACAAATCGATCTTGGAATATGTACAGCAAGAATGCTCCTTGGAAGCAAGGATGGTGAGACTTTGTATATACAAAAGTGAGCATATCTCCACCATGATCCTCTTCCTGTGATTATATTGCCCCAACTGTCAGTGTGAGTTGATCTGCCAACAAGCATCATTTTGTGAGAGCTTCCTCTGTCCTCCACATCCTATTGAAGTGGGTGTGTTTATGTGACTCCTGGGGCACCATTATGGTCACATTCTGATCTCCTCTTTGATCTGGATGATGTGTCTTTGTCTTATCTTTTTCCTGTTTTGTATTAATAAATGTCTCTATATTTGCATTTGTAGTCTTTTCTCCCCTAACCCTGGTGGTTGTTGGCTTACTAACCACAAGTTCAGGAGTTTAAAACTACTATTCCTCAGGAGAAAGATGAGGCTTTCTATACCTGTAAAGATTTATAGTCTCAAAAATTCAGTCAAAAAGAGTGGCTATAGAATTATATCATTTTTTTTTGGTGCAGACAAGTCCGTTTCTGATACATAGTAACTATTCAAATCAGGTGTGATACACCTTTACAATTGTTGCTATATTTGAGCCCGTTGTAGCAGCCAATGTGTACGTTCCTATCACTGAATGATTTTTTTTTCTGATGCCCATCTACTTCACCAACTTTGATGTCCTTTTCCAGGGACTGGTCTCTCCTGGTGACATATCCAAAGGACATGAGAAGAAGTGCTATTATCCTCATTTATAAGGAGCACTCTAGCTCTCCCTCCAGCATAGATCTACATGTCTTTTGTAGTCCATGGTAACTGTAATATTCACCAGCACTGTCATTCAAGTGCATGATTCTCCTGGGTCTTCCTTATTCAATGTTCAACTTTCACATGCATATGAGGAAACAAAACATGACTTTAGAATGCCCTGGTTTAGGAGAGGCATAGTCCAGTCCTCCAAGAGTCTCCTTGGCTCAGCAGCATGCTGAAGAGGTCTTGGAAAGCATATTTTCCCAAACAAAGTGCTCTTTGATTTCTTCACTGTTGCTGCCATGGGCATTGATTGTGGTTCCAAGTAAGATGATTCTTGGAAATGTGAATCTTCTCTCCATTAGCGTGATTTTTTTTATGGGCCCAGTTTTGAGGATTATCGTTTTCTTTATACCAAGTTGCAAAATAATGGAGGTGGAAGTCCTTGTTTTTTATCAGCAGGTGCTCCTAGTCTTCCTCACTTGAAACAAGTGCTCCTAGTCTTCCTCACTTGAAAGTTGTTAATAAACCTTCCTCCATTGCCCTGCTCTTCAATAATATGATGTAATTTTTTTTCTGAGTATTTGCTCAGCGTAGAGATTATTTAAGTCTGACGAGAGGCTACAACCTTGCCCATATCGTTCCTGATTTTAAACCATGCAACATTCCCTTGTTCTCTTTGACAGACTGCCTTTTGGTCCATTTACAGGTTTCACATAAGCACAATGAAATGTTTTGAAATTTCCATTCTTTACAATATTATTCATAGTTTGTTGAAACATCTATACAGATAAATGCTTTTGCAAAGTTAATACGACACAAGTAAGCATCTGTTTGATATTCTCTGCTTTAAGCTAAGATCCTGAAGTCAACAATGATATCTCCCATTCCATGTCCTCTTAAGAATCTACTTTCAATTTTTGGCCCTTTTTTGGGAACTGCTGGAACCAGGTTGAATTAACTTCAGAAAAATTTACCTAATTGTAATATTAATGATACCCTTAGATCATACCTGCATCATATTGGGTCACTTCTTTGGGAATAAATACAAATATTGATTTCTTCCAGTTAATTGAGTAGTAACTGTCTTGTGAATTTCTTGGCATAGACTACGGAATGCTTGCTGTGTTTCATCAGCTCTTTGACACATTTCAATTATGTCTGTCATTCATCTCCTGGAGCATTATTTCAGTGGAAGTTGGACTTCTTTCTTCACTACCAATGGCTCCTGATCATGTAGTATCTGTTGAATTGGATGAATGTCAACTAATTCTTTTTCATCCAATTAAAGACACCTGTATTTAACAAAAATGTCAAATTGTGAAGCTACTATTTCTCAACATATTTTCTGACTAGGTCGAAATACTTCAGAACGTCGTGTTTCCATTGTTGTAATCCTTATCTGAAGAATTCTGTATGCTTCACTTTACACTCCATGAAAAACAGGTTTGTTATCCTCAAAGGATTGCCTCACTTTTCAATGCTCCTTGAGTCGTGCAACAAAAAGAAGTTTGAAGGGGCAGCAGGATCAGGGCTGTAGGGGGACAGAATAGAGGTTTTCAATGAAATTTTAGGAGAACAGCCTTTCCTCAACCCCCACACCCAACTCCCTCCCTGCCCACACACACACAAGTGAGCAGGTTCATTATAGTGATGGAGAAAAGCAAACAGCAAAACAACACCTCAGCCCAACTTTCTTATCCTCTTTACCGTATAAATTCGTGTGTAAACTGAGTTTTTCAGCACATTTTTTTATGCAGTTTTGTGGTAAAATTAGGTGCCTCAGCTGATATTCAAGTTGGCTTACACTCAAGTATATACGGTAAGATTTAGGCACTTTTCCCTTTTTTAGAAACTTCTCCCAAATCAGCTCCCATGACCCTCTTGTGAAGTTTGGGAAGCTCTGTCAAGCTTACTTCTTAGGAATTTCCTCAAACAACCTAGTCTTTTATGAACATTTGAATTCTACTGGCCTAGAGGATCCCCTTGAATTAACTGGCTTGATTAAGGTGTTTTACGAAGACATCCTAACAAGAATAAGACACATATATTCCTGAGAGAATTTGTCTGCAGCCACACACTAACCACAGGGACATGCATAACTATGTTTTGTTTGAAACATACCTCTGAATGAACCGAAACCTTAACAACGGGTGCTTGTGGTTCTTGTTTAACCCGACTTCAAGAAAGAAATGGCTAGAAGTCCTTTCAATGATGTAGAAGCAGTAATGGCAAAATTTGAACATGATTGTGATGGAGAGTTTATGATGGAGGCTCCATTGTTCCAAAGGAGGGTCAATACCCATGACACTAAAGAGCAGACAGGAGCCCAGGTGGTAGAGTAGGTTAAGGTAGCCTGCTAACTGGAGATTAGCAAAGGGAAACCATCCTTAGCTCACAGGGGAAAGACTTTCTACCACCTTTAAGAGTTATAGTCTCGGGAAACCCATACGGACAGTTCTACCCTGTCTTACAGTGTCAGGAAGAGTCTGAATCAACTGGATAGCAGTGAGCTGAGTTTAAAGAACATGCAGGAGTTGTGCAGAATCAGTGGCCCTTGCATGCGCATGCATGTGAACTTCCAATATGATCAATTATGGGTTGAAATGATCACTTAAAAATTCTTCTAGTAACCCAAACGTTTGAGAAAGTCAACAGATGATAGTCTTTCAAAGAGTTTTTTTTTTTCTTACACATCTTGCAAATACTTATGTAAGGTAGATCCTCTTCAAAAGGCTCAATCCTATAAGAAAAAGCCAACATTTGCGTTCCTACACTGAATGAAAATGTGTTCATTCCTCCCACTTTAGAGAAGTGTCACACAAGACTGTCAGTTTCATAATTATGCCTCTTGAGCAGATGGGAGGTAAGACATTCCATGGCATTTTAGAAGGAAATAATTTAAAACCCCTAAAAATAATAATAAAGTAACTTCTAAATAAAGTGCATGCTTCAACACTCAAGTGAAATATCTTAAAGTAGGAATGAGTTTTAAAAATTGACTGGAGACCCATTTGTTATCTAGACCTTTCGATGTTTACAGTACACACACCATCAAGTTTTACAGCAGGTCATAACAAAAGACAACCCTGCAGGATGTTCTGGAATAGCTACATAAGTTTGGAGAAGATGAATTTATGTAGTATGAACCCACAGTTTTCTCCCTCTTAGCACCAACTGTAGAAAATAGCTGATGGAGTGAACAAGCTTAAAATGACCATATGAAGCAGGGTGAGAGGAGGGTGGTTCATGCTCAGGTTTTGGTCCATTCATTCAGACAGAGCGAATAACATCACATGGGAAGTAAATTCACAGCTCAAACACCTATCACAACCTGAAGGTTACCTGACCATCTGAGCTGTCAGTCTATTGACAGATGATAAAGATTTTCATTCCCTGAATCATTGCATCTTTTCAAAATACTGTATTTTTTGGACAGTATTTCATTGGGTCCCCTGCGTAGATAAAAACTGCAGCTTTAGGTGTGAACGGGCTATCTGAGAAACATGAGAAACAATATTGACAAGTCATTTGTTCCTTCTGTCTTTGGAGTCAGATTCAGAAAAACAAGAATGGGAGAAAAGAGAAAAGTGACAGAGTCCACATCAAATGCTGGTTGATGTAGCAAAACAATTACCTAAAGCCTATAACTACTAAGATTATTCTAATAAGCAGATGGTCCCACAAATTTTAAATATAATGCATTTTATAAACTAAATTGGTAATACAGGTTTATTGTTAAAAGAATAAAAAATAAAGATATGCAAATAAGAGTAAAATAAAAATGCTGTCCATAATTCCAGAACTCAGACCGCAAATAAACTTGTCCTGCTTCTTTTTCTCTAGTATCATAACTGTATTTGCAAAAAAAAAAAGACTAGTTTTCTACTTATTCTTTTATGAATTGCTTTTCTATGTAGATAAATGATAGTATCAAGCATCGTGTTGCTGATGTTGTCTGCTATTAAGTTGACTCTAACTCATGGAAGCCTTATATTTTGTGTGTGTTAGAACATACATTTTAAGCATGCTGCCCCGGTGACATCTTGAACTGCTAACCACAAGATCAGAAGTTCAAACCATATAATCTGCGGAAGAGTGATGAGGTTCAAACCATACAATCTGCTCCCAACCGTGGTATTTTCAAGCACCTCATCTGCATAAGAAATTGTGACAATCGATAAGGAAGAGTGAAGAAGAACGGATGCACTTGAATTATGATGCTGGTGAGGAATATTGAAAATATCACGGACTGTCAGAAGAATAAATCTGCTTGGAAGAAGCACAACCAGCATGGTCTTCAGCAGGGAGATGACAAGACACTTAGTCTCATGCACTTTGGACATGTTATCAGGAGAGATGGGCCCCTGCAGAAGGACGCCATGCTTGGTATAGAGGTAGATCATCGAAAAAGAGGAAGACTGAATGGATGGATGGATGCGGTGGCTGCAACCATGGACTCACACACAGCAGCCACTGTGAAGAGGGCAAAGCCTCTTGATGGTGTTTTCTTCTGCTGTGACAGGGTCGCCGTGAGCCGGAATAGACTTGGTGACACTGACTTGATGGTACCTTGCCAAAACAACACCAAACAGCGTTTTACAGCCTCGGAAACTCGAAATGGCACATCTACTCTTTTATTTAGGGTTGCTACGAGCCACGATGTGCTCGATTCACTAAATGCTGACTCATACTTACTGTGGAAACCGTACATCAATTTCTCAGTCTTCATATACGTCCAGACTCCATCGAGTTCCTTCTGACCATTAACCAGCAGACAAATATCACTGACCAGAGGCAGGGTACATTTGAGAGTGGATTATTGTGCCTCTCCTAACCCATGCAGGGAGAAAGGACATAGCTCTTATGAACTTGCCTGTGTGTGCCCTTACTGGAAATTAGTCTTTGCATTATCTTTGTCCTATTTAAGGACTGATAAAGAGGTCTCTCTGAAACATATCTGAATTTTGAGCCTTTTCTCCCCTAAAAATAACAAGCATGTTATTATTATATATTTTTTAGTAACTGGTCCATTTTGCTGTGTAAAAGCAAGGAAATCAGAAACTTTTTTTTATCGTGAACAATAACATTTTTCTGGTCTAATTTTTAGAAATAGATTAGCAGGTCTTATTCCTAGTCTGTCTTTATCTGGAAGCTTCTCTAAACCTATCATGGATAAACTGACTGGTATGTGAAAGTCTGGTAGTATAGCATCCAGAATCAAAGCACTATGCAATTTACCACATTATAACAAACTGACTTATGAATTATAATCAATGTTCTTCGACTTATATTTTTGTAATAGCTACATTTTTAAAGTATGTAGTTTTTGCTACTGTCCACATACCATTAGATACCTAACTGACCACTTATTATTGAACACTACATTATTTCTAAAGCTTTGATATTAAGAATGCAACTATAATTAATTTTATGTTATATGACAAGTTTTGATAAATTTTGTGAAGTTGAAACCATTCCCTTAGAATTTCAAGAAATATATATAATTTCTTAGTCAAAGAAGATTCAAAAGCACATTTTTATTCATCTTGACAATTATTTTTTTGCATTAAAACTGTATCAATTAAGGTACCACCAGCTATTGTTAGAATATTCAATTCTACTGTAAGGATAAATTGAAAGTTGGACACCACTAGACTGTGAGCCTAAAAAAGACAGAAAAGACATGCCCAGGTGTCACAGACATTCTGTAAGGTATAACAAGAAGTGCCCACACGATATAAAGAAATCAGACTCTTCTGTTAGCAAGGACATACTGATAAAATAGACTGAGAAGCAGGAGATCCAGATGGTAGGGCATGACTCTCAGATTGAGGCAGTCCTGCTTGCTTCTCCCTGCACTAGGTGACCATTGGGTTTCTGGAACCAAGAGGCTTTCCAACAGCATCTCCTTGCTGCAAGAAATGCCACTGACTACAACTCCCAAAAAGGACAACCTTCCTTGCAAGATGCTGATATGACATCTACCCTAGACTGGTAACATTGACTGTTTTGTTTAGCATTGGCTTTAATGCTGATGAGTTAAGGAAATGCGGCTCTTTCCTCTAGTAGCTGGGTAGAGCCTTCCTGCATGATGTATCTCCACTAATAGCCTGTGTGAAGAGTGCAGACAGGGATTACATGTTAACTTTCATCCTGATTTCCATGTGTGACTATTGATGGCAGAATCTAACAGCTAAGCACTACAAAGACAATTAGATGTCTCAGTATATTTTATGGAGTTTGCTTCATACACCCTCGCTACAATTTCACATTTTTATCTTTTCCTTATCAGAGAGGAAAATAGAATTAATCAGTTTCCTTTCATTTATAATATTATATTACTATGAAGCCAAAACATTATCAGTCATTTTAGTTGCTTTTTCTTATGTCATGAATCCTTGTATATGACTTTCTTCCTCAGAGTTTAGTTGCACATAATAGAAACCATGAGAGTGATTTTTAAGTTAAAGAATATGATACAGAGTATCACAGGTTTATTAAATCATTAGAAGACCTTACAAAACAGGCTGCCAGCTGAGCATGGACAACATAGTAGATGTTATTAATAACCCACCATTACCCTTATCTGGCCAGTTCAACATCCATAACTGTTTTGAAGGTGGGTTTACAGCTGCCTCCTTCTCTCAAGAATTTTATTTGGTAGAATGGAACCCTCCCCATCCTCAAAATCAGGCCACTCTTCTGAGAGGAAGCTCACAGCCAATAGATGACTAATATAAAGTACAAAAGCCATATCCTTTGTTTCAGTATCTTTTAGTCTGGGTAGACTAGAGAAACAGATCCAGGGAAATCATATGTGTATAAGAGAGAGTTTTATATAAAGGGTAACTGTACATTAAGAAAGCATCCCAACCCAGTCCAGTCCAAGCCCATAAGTCCGATAGCCAATATGTCTGATACCAATCTATAAAGACCTCTTCAGACTCACAAAATACCTGCAATGATGCCAAATGCAGGATGAGCACAGGCCAGTGGGTAGAAAGTGTTTGGGTCCAGTGGCGTTGTAAGCATCTCAGCACTGTCAGGGGTCTCCACGTGGCTTCTCCAGTTCCCAGGGCACGAGGTCTAGTGCCATATGTTTTCTCAGGGCTGTCAGTAGAGTCTCCCAGGGAGTGAGAGAAAGTGTCTCCTGACTTCAAGGAGGAAAGTACAGGAGTTCCCAGAATCCTCAGGAGAAGGCCTTGCTCACACAGAGGTCTCATTGGCTATATTCTGATTGACAGCCCAGACTCCACCCCTACACTCTTAATCCTCAAACTGATACAAGGTTATGGAACCACCACACAATAAAACAAAGCAAAATGCAAACTCACTGCTATTGACTCAACTCTAACTCTCAGTGACACTATAAGGACAGAGAATAAGTGACCCTTTGGGTGTAAAATGTAATAGGAGTAGAAAGCCTCATTTTCCTTCTGAGGAGCACCTGGTGAGTTTGAATTGGGGCCTTGCCATTAACAACCCCACATGTAACCACTATGCTACTAGGGCTTCATCCTTGTCTCAAAACCCAAACTCAAAACTTTGCATCATAAGAGGGCTGATCTCTTTCCCAGAATCATCAACAATAATAATAAATAAATAAATAAATAAATAAATAAGTGTAGACAAAAAAAACCCCTAAAACCCAAACAAAAAACCTCACTGTCATCCAGTCAATTCAACTCATAGCAACCTTCGAGGTCAGGGAAGAACCACCCTGGTGGGTTTCTGAGACTGTAATATCTATGGGAGTTGTCGTTAGGTGCCATCAGGTAAGTTCCAACCCATTGCAACCCAACCCGATGGACCACAAAACAAACCACTGACTGGTCCTGCAACAACCTCACTATTGTTCCTGTCTGAGCCCATTGTGGCAGTGCAAATCCATCCACTGAGGATCTGTCTCTTTTTTGCTTCCCTTCCATTTTACCAAGCTTGAAGTCCTTCTCCAGGGACTGGTCTCTCATGACATGTCCAAAATGTAAGATAAAGTCTCACACCCTTGGGTCTAAGGAACACTATGACTGTACTACTTCTAAGACAGGTTTGTCCTTTTAGCAGTCCATGGTACTTTCAATATTATTCTGCACCACCATAATTCAAATGGATCAAATCTTCCTTATTCAGTGTTCAACTTTCACATTCATATAAGGAAATTGAAAACATAATGTCTTGGGTCAGGCACACCTTAGTCCTCAAAGTAACATCCTTGCTTTTCAATACCCTAAAGAGTTCTTGTGCAGCAGATTTACATAATACAGTGGTTCTTAACATTCCTAATGGCACAACCCTTTTATACAGTTCCTCCTGTTGTGGTGGCCCCAACCATAAAATAATTTTAGTTGCTATTTCATAACTATAATTTTGCTACTGTTATGAATTGGGCGACTCCTGTGAAAGGGTTGTTTGACCCCCCCAAAGGTTTGCGACGTACAGGTTGAGAACCACTGACAAATACAATGTGTCTTTTGATCTCTTGACTGTTGCTTCCAAGGGGATTGATTGTAGATCTAAGAAAGCTGAAATCTTAACAACTTCAGGCTTTTCTCTATTTATCCTGATGTTAAAACTCTTGGTCCAGATGTGGGATTATGGGAGTGGGAAGTATCCTAGTGACCATGCGGGTAGCAGCCCAGTGTGAAGCCCACTGTGTCACCATCATTGCCTTAAATTATGGTATGATTGATTTCTTACCTAGGGTGCCCTGCAGAATCAAGATAAATGTCGCCTCACACTTAAGCTACATCTTTGTTCAGTCTCTCCCCACACTAATTCTGACTGCCTCGCTCTTGTTTGTTTGTTTTTTTCCTAAGAGCATTCCTTGAACAAATAACCTACACAAAAAGTTCTACCTCTGGCTCTCCTTCAGGGGCCATCTGATGGACACAGTGGCCATGAAATCAATACTGCAAGACTAGCCCATTGTTAGACATGATGGACCAGGGTAATGCTGGGGAGTGCTGCAGGCTGTTGGGTAATACATGCTCAAATTCTGATTCACTTGATCTTAGTAGATGCCAGGGATCTGCTCAAGTTGGAAAAGCTAGGGTTAGGACACTGGCCCAACACTGTTTCAGCACATACCATCACCTCCACAACTTCGTCCTCCTGCAAAAGCAGCAGGAACAGTGAAATCCCAGCCCCTACCTCACTTGTCTCTTTAAAACTTTGCCCCATTAAGTTTTCCTGCCCAGAGCTTGTACCCCGGCTCTAAGAAAGTGTGATGACGATGGTCTCTGGCTGCCAGATCCTATTTAGCTTTAAGCCTAGCTTCAAAGATTTAGAAAGATCTGAGCAACGTAAGTGCCATATTTAGTACAAACCCTATTGCTCATTTTTCTATGATGCATTTTGAGGTAGTTCGTTTATTATGCCAACCTGGCTGATAAATAGCTCTGGGAGCCTCACCTTTCTTGTCTCTCACTCTTTGATCATCAGTCCAGTGTGCGGCTGCCTTGCTTGTTCTGTGCCTCAATTTGCAAGCTACACTACCTGTGGGACACCTACCCCATGGACTGTGTTGCTATAATTTGAGGTTCCTTTAAGAGTTGCTTCACGACACCATTGGAATTTACATCTCTTGAGCTGGGGACTGTCGGACCCTGTCATCTGGCTGACTGTTGGTGACCTGCCTTGTTATTTACTGCCTGTGCCCGGATAGCCTGAATTGCTGTACAAAGGACTCCCCGGCGGCCCTCAAGGCTTGAAGGACTGCCAGTGTCTCACAACTGTCTCACAGGAGTGAGTTGCACTGAGCCATTTGTACTGCCTTATAATTTAATTAATTTAATTTAAATAATTTAATTTCATTTCTTATTTTATATATCTATCTGTATAAATGTATCTGAAAATAATAGAATTTTGGTTTTGTTTCTCTAGAGAACCCTGTCTAATGCAGATTTATTCCCCCAGTTACAGGATTTACCCCTCTCTTATCCTTGCCTCACCCTCCTCCTACAATTATTTGTTTACTGTCTATATCTTAATTTTGCTTCTGGTGATTTTTTATATTCTGGATGTTTTTGAAAGCATGCTTTCTTTCTTTTAATGCTTAAATATTACTCTTAGAAATATTTTTCTGTAATGGCATGAGTGAAAACATACCATTTTATTGTAGTCTTTCCTTTTTAAAATTAATTTTACAATTACCTATTTGGAATTAGTTTGCCATGTTGGGAAGTAAAGAGTCCATTTAATTTTGTTTATGTCCCCACCTTCCTGCCCCCCCCCTCCACCAGTCCCCACCCCCAACAGACAGCTAAATAGACAAGGACAAATGATCAAATTAGTCCATCAAGCCTCACTTGAGTATGATCCTTTGGATAGTTTGAAATTTGTTTTCAGCTACCTTGCCTGCCTCTTCTGACATCGTGCTGCCTGGTGTAAATTGCTCTTGCTGCACAATGTATTGTAATCACTGGTGGAATGAAGCACTCTAAATCATCCCTTTTTTAAGTTTCCTTCAACAATTTTCAAGATGAACTGAAGAAGCAATTTTTTCAAGTTTGAAAACATTTGGGGATTTTTAACTGTAACTGAATTAAAATGATAAATTAAATAAAAGAAATAACACTACAGCGATACTTGATTTTATAGCGAAGGTGTTGAATATTTCTTTAGTCAAACTTTCAGTTCTGGGTGAATTAATCAACTTAAAAACTTGTCCTCATATGTGTCAAAACTTTTTTATAAGTAAATTTTACTTGATGACTACTTTGATTGTTTGTAAGGTATAACTATAATCTTTATTTTCCCAGTTATCTTATTCTGTTGTTAAAAATCTTTTTCTGACTGAATTAGTTGGTGGTTTACCTATAGACGGACAGTTTTGCATTCGGTAACTCTGTCTCTGAATTAGTTGGTGGTTTACCTATAGACGGACAGTTTTGCATTCGGTAACTCTGTCTCTGAATTACTTGGTGGTTTACCTATAGATGGACAGTTTTGCATTCGGTAACTCTGTCTCTGAATTAGTTGGTGGTTTACCTATAGACGGACAGTTTTGCATTGGGAACTCATCAAGTGTCATCGCCTTGCCCTGTTTCCATCGTGCTTTGGACCATCTCCTTCTCGTTGCCCATTACCTTCCCTGTCACCTGTTAACACCTCTCTGTCATTAGCCTGTGACCCCCATTCCCCTTCTTTTCCCTTCCACCCTCTTTCTTTTAATATGAAAATCTTTTCTTGATTTTTCAAAATAACAGTGGGCTTATACAATATTTGTTTCCCCAGTTATTTTAGTAACTGGATATTTTAGGAATAGCAAAGCTATTTTTACATATTTCTATTTTTGCTTTTATTCTGTCAAGAATCTGCAGAGATACATCGAAGTCTTACACGATCCTATTTTTTTGTCATGTAGATATTAACAGTTTTCAGTTAAACAACTACAAGACTCCATCATAGCTGTAGCTCTCAAATACAGATTATATATGTCATAATTCATTTTAGAGTTCAATTGTTGGGTTTTAATTTTAATTATATTTCTAACTGCAATAGGATATCCAACTTTGATTTTGCTTGCATCTCTGTTTTATGTTTTTTGACATTGCATTTTAACCCTTCTTAGTACTCCACATCAAATGATAGTACATACTGCGTATTTTTGTTTTAGCATACTCTGAGGTGAGTCTTCATTAATATGGTATTATTACTCGACGAAAGTACTTTTAAAATGTATTGAAATGTCTCTAATTTTAGTGTGAAAAACTTACCTTGACTTTTTATAATACTGGTTTTACACAATGTTTTTATTTTTATGATTGATTAACCTCACTCAACATAACATCTTCCAGGTTAACCTATATGTTCTGAGATGTTTTAAAGATTCATTGTTACTCTTTAATGTTGCATAGTTTATTTAAATTCCTCCACTAATAGATTGGCATTAGGTTGTTTCTGTAATTTTGCCTTTGTGAACATTGTTGTAATAAATATGGGTGTACATATATCTAATCATGTGTGGCTCTTAGTTCTTTAGCATATACACCAAACAAAGGAATTGTTGGGTCACATGGTATTTCTAGTTCCAGTTTTATAAGAAAATGGCATATTACTTTCCACAGTGTTGTGCTATTTTACAGCCCTGATAGCAATGTGTGATGAATGAGACAGTCTCTCTACCCTTACACTATCTGTATTACTGGATTTTCTGCAGAAACAAAGCTAGTGGCCCATATATGGATAATAAAGATCTTCATACAAAGAAAAAACTGATAGGAAGGGAACAGCCTGCGCAGCCTCAGAGCAGACCCGCGCAGGGTTGCTCAAGCCTTCGGTCCTCTGCTGACCCGGAGGTCCTTCGTGCCTCATGGAGGTGCCCGGACAACAGACAGCGAAGCGAGGAGGAGAAATAACGCAGGAGGTGAAAGAAAACAGACAGGGGGAAACAGGCAGTATAGTAAGCCACCGGCAAATTTGTTTCAAACAAAAATTTGCAGTGTATGCTATCATTTTAAATGAAATATTTAGAAGCACGACCTGGAGTAGCAAAAAATCAAACAAAACCCCCAGAACCAAACCAAATAACAAAGACGACAACAAAACACTAGAGAAAGCAAGTCTATTTATAGATGTGAAATCGGCGACACCCCCCAAGGAGCCGTCATCAGTTTGCAACCTGCACCTTACAAAGGCCTTACTGCAAAATTACTGAAGACCCTGGGCCAGCCAAGTAGACACAAAGCCTACCCATCACACCATCACTTATTGTTTTAGCATTTTTAACTTACTGTTAATGTTGGAAGGACTCTTTGTGGTGCTGTTTGAAAACTGCTGACCACAAGGTCAGTGGTTCAACCCCACCAAGCTCTGGGGGAGAAAGTTGAGGCAATCGGATCCCATTAAAACGGATCCCATAAAAACGTGCAGGCTTGGAACCCTGTAGAGGGAGGGCCACTGAGAGTTGGAATGTGTGGGTTGGAGTGGACTCTATAGCAGCACACTTGGTTTGATTTTTTAGGCATCGGTAATTTGATTTCCATTATCTTGCTTTAATTTTGTCTGCTTTTCCCCCTTGATTTTTCTATATTTTTGTAGACAGAAAAAATTTAAAAAATCATTTTATTGGGGGCTTGTAGAACTCATTACAATCCATACATCCATCCATGTGTCAAGCACATTTGTACATGTGTTGCCATCATCATTCTCAAAGCATTTTCTTTCTACTTGAGCCCTTGGTATCAGCTCCTCATTTGTTCCCCTCCCTCCTCCTTCCCTCATGAACCCTTGATAGTTTACAAATTATTCTTATTTTGTCATGTCTTGCACTGTTCAACGTCTCCCCCCACCCCCTTGTCTGTTGTCCATCCCCCAGGGAGGGGGTTATAGATAGGTCATTGTGATCGGTTCCCCTTTTCTCCCCCCACCTTCCTCTTATCATCCTGGTATGGCCACTCTCAATATTGATCCAGAGGAGTTTATCTGTTCTACATTCCCTGCGTTTCCAGCTCTTATCTGTATCCATGTACATGCTCTGGTGTAGCCAGATTTGTAAGACAGAATTAGCATCATGATAGTGGTAAGGAGGAAGCATTAAAGAACCAGAGGAAAGCTGTATGTTTCATCGGTGCTATACTGCACATTGACACGCCTATCTTCTCCACACAACCCTTCTGTAAGGGGATGTCCAATTCCTTACAGATTGGCTTTGGGCCTCCACTCTGTACTCCCCCCTCATTCACATTATGGTTTTTTGCTCTGGGCCTTTGAGACCCAGGGCAAAAAATCATATTTAGACAGAAATGTAATGCAAGTTGCCTGTAATTATCCTTTGCTTTTTCCCTTTTTCTTATCCTTATTGCATAGTAACATCTCATGGCTTCCAGGTATGGTTATCAACTCAAAGGCCCAGAGCAACCAATAGTCCAAGGAATAGGAAACATATTAAAAATTCAAGGAAAACATGAAGAGGGAGCATTCGCCAAACCATTTTGCCTCACTTGACTTAGGCTTCAGAATGCTGGCTGCCGCATTTCCCTCATGAAGCAAGCAACTATAGGATCCTTCCACAAAGCAATGGATAGCTGGAAAATAGCTACAAACAGAGACATTGAGATTTCACTAATGAAAGTTTCTGAGATATTATCGTCAACTACCCAATGTGACAAAGCAATGAGTTTCCTTCATTTATTTAGAGATCCATATTATACTGGCAAAAATCAAACTTTTGAAGAACCCAGCTAAAATGAAAAGCAGAAATCAAAACCTATCTCAGGGGAAGTAAACTATTTAATGTGGATCTTCTAGCCAAAGTCTCTTGTTCTCACTAAAGGATCTTTCCCTCCATGGGTCTGGCAAGAAGGTAGGGAAGACAGTGGTGGGATCTGCCTATTGTTAACCTGTTCACATTTCGTGAAATGCCATCTTGCTGAATAAAATATGAGCCTTCAGCGAATCAGGAGAAGGGATCTCATCATCAGCAAGAGCCAGTAGAGTGCATCCTTTGTTGGACCCAAGATCTCGCTTCCTTGTACCTCTTGGATCCAGATGACAGCTCCACTATCAGAGGAGCAGCTGCAGAACCAGAAGCCAGAACATGGAACAGAGTGCTGGACTTCCTGACCCATGTAGCCAGTAAAGCAGAGTGCTTTTGTGCGGGAGGCTGGCTTGCAGAGGGTGCCTCTAGGAACTTGATAGGGGTATTTGGACTTGCGGATCCAATGAAGTTGAGCTCAGTACTTTCGGCTTGAGGCTTACAGTAGCTGGGTGCCTCTGGGCACTTGGGAGCTGAGTTTGCTGACCCACAGAGGTTAAACTGAATGAATGCCTTTGGGTTGAGCCTTACTGCAGAGTGATATGCCTTTTGGGCATTTACTAGCAAACTTGACAGATCTTTGCACCATGTCCTGATAAACAACTCAAACCTGAGCATCTCTCGCTGGCATTAAAACTTGTTAATGTCCTTAATAAACCCTTTAAATCATGAATTTTGTCTGTGAGTTCTGGGTAGCCATAGCAATGGATTTCAGAACCCAGAGAGGTGCAAGAGAGCACATTAATTAACGTTTTGCCTGCAGGATAATATGTAAGCAGGATTCCCACCTCTGCTCCTTGTTCAAATAGCACAACCCCCCATCTGCAAAAACATCCTGCAAAAACAGCACTGATACCTGGTACCTGAAATGCAGGGAAACACACATCTCCATCTACAAATTATATATATGTATCTCCAAACAATTTCCCTGGACTGTCTTGTAAAACCCTGCCATTGGTCAGAGCCCCTCTCAGCTTTCCACTAATAAATCTGTCTCCCACGATTAAGTCTCTCATCTTGTCTCTCCTCCTCCTTCAATTCTGACAAAGACATTACATTTATGAATGAATATAAGATTTTGGATGAAATAGAACAGTCAGGCGGAGGAGATAGAGTGGCTGGTATGTACATGCAACAAGGGCATGGGGCTAGTAAAGGGGAGCATTTGAGGAAAAAGATCCAGCACTGGGAAAGAAAGGTGCAATCAGCAAAATAACAAGAAAGGAAAAACATGCGTGTTAAATTATAGACTCATGGAAAAATGTCTTAAGACTGAAAGAAATCAGAATTGGACTTGAAGAGAGACCAAGTTATCAGGATGGTAAACAGTTACCAATGAAAACATTCACAACAAATCTATTGTCATACACTTTAAGAACGTCAGAGATGAAGAAAAAAAACCTCCTGAACGCTTCTGTAGAGAAAAGAAGCGCATTCATAGAATTCTCACCAGCATCCCACACCAAGGTGTCCAGCCAAGGTCACTGAACGCTGGAGGACAATTGCATGACGAGGCTTTACCAGTCTGGCGGGAAAATGAATTTCAGTATAGAACTCAGTATTATTCTAAACTAGCAATACATTATATTGATAAAGCTAATTGGTACATGAAAATATATGGTCGTTCTCAGAAGTCTGCTGACGTTTGTGTGTCAAAGTGCAGGTTAGATCCATGTAACAAGGGTGAGGAGGGAAGGGGCCAAAGGGGTCTAACTTTTTGACTGTTAGGGATCTGAGCTCCTGAAGAGTTCAGCTAAATCGCCAAAGGATAGCAAGGGCTTCAAAAAGAAACAAAGCAAAGGAAAAGTAAAACTCAAACATTGTCTGATGCTTTAAAATTTTGAGAGCAGTTTTATCGTGCTGTATAAAAGTCTAGAGAAGATTCAGTGGTCATGAACAAAGGATTTAAAAATGAAAACCGAGGCAAGTATTAACTTCTTTTTAAAAAGTTTTAAAATTTAACCTTACTATGGTCCAAAACAACCAAACCAAATTCAATGTCACTGGGTTAGTTTTGGCGCGGGTTTTAAAGACACCCCGTGGATTTCTTAGGCTGCAATCTTTATGGAAGCAGAAGCTTCATCTTTTCCTGCGGAGTGGCTGGTGGGTTTGAACTTCTAAGGTTTTGAATCGCTTCTCTCTTGGTTCTTGTCCTATTAACAAGATCAAATTCAGGTGAACTATAGCATTCAGCCCAGAGTCGGACAAACAATTTTGAATGGAATGAGGGAGTTTATTGAGGATATACTTTGATGTGCGGCAACAAAGTGTAAGGTTTCTGAAGTGGGAAATACTTGGGTCCTTGGCTGCACCAGGATGAAAGAATGCATGCCAAACAAAGCCCGTTTTGTAATCCAAGTGGGTTTTTATGGAGAACCGGACAAGTTTCAAATGAGTACACGCTATTTCAGGGAAGTGTGTCAAGCCATGCAGAAGCCACGCAGAGTTCACAACTGGACACCAACAAGCACGTGAAAGAGAACATCCACGCCTGGGGAAAGGGGGTGGGATCCTGAGTGGCCAGATACCCAAGAGCACCAGAGGCACAGAGCATGTGGGCCAAGAGGCTGTGGGCCCAAAGTGGGCCCTCAGGGGGCATGCCCAAGTGGTGCGTGTGCGCCCCCAGCCGCCCCCCTGCCTCTGACCAGGAGCAGGGTAAAAGAGACAGGCCTTCCCTCGAGCCAGGATATTTCAAACCTCTGGCTGAGGAGGCAGGGTTGATGGCATTGGTTGCCCCATTGGATGAGTTAAGCCCATCTGGGTGATGTCATGAGCCTAGGTCTATTTGGACCACACAGGTGTGCCTCCCACCTGGCTCAGCTGCCTTATTAGGAACATGCTCAATTAGGGGTCTTCATAGGCATCTAATATCACCTGATTTCTTCCTACCTCCTTGATGGCGGTCTTGGCAGGGAAGGGAGGGACAATCTCCTGTCCCTAAATCTGGCTACCTAACAGAAGGGCTACCAGCTAATTTGGAGGCATAATAGAATGAAGAGCTAAGCTTTTCACTTTGCTAAAGTTCCTCGTGGCATAGTGGTCATGTGTTGATCCGCGATCCTCGAGGTCAGCAGTTCGAAAACACCAGCAGCTCTGCGGGAGAGAGACTGGGCTTTCTGCTCCCATAAACAGTTACTATCATGGACTAGACTAAGGAGTTGCTATGAGTCAGCGTTGACTAGATGGCAACCAGAAAAGTAGACCATTCATCATTTGCTGACTTTCTGGCAAGTCTTCTGCTATTGGCTGGCTTTCTGTATTGCACTTCCCCTTTCTGGGTCTATGTACTCCAGCACCCTAGAGTTCATGCTGTGACCTTGTCCCAGGCCCAGGTCCTTAAACCACTGTCCAGATAGTGTGAATATCCTGTCTTTCCATGCCCACACTTTTTCATGATCTCTGTCTCTTCCATTGATAAGGAAATGTGTCTTATCTGCCCCAGACTTTCCTGTTTGCTGCAGCATCATGGGGGAAGTGTGCCTCGATCTTCCTTTTGTTTTACAATGTCTTTATTGTCACCACCCTTTCTCCTAATTCTATCTAGCTAAGAATTCAACTGAAAAATCATCATGTACCTCCTTGGGAAACTGTTAGGGAAAAAACTGTATCTAGGTAAGCAGAATCCCCATTCTCCATCAAAGGAAGCTTTGGTGAATGTATAGATAGTGAATGGATTTAAGAAATACAGAAAGACCTGTGTAGAATCACATTATCTGAAAATTCAGAAGGGAATTGCTAGAAAAATCAGTTAGTGTGTTTTAACATGGTTACTTCCAAGGAGGGATGAGAATATTACCTCCAAATGTAGAGTCTTTGATCTGGAGCTATAGAGTCTGATCAATAACCACTCCAAGCCTAATGGAGGGATAGATAACTGAATTTATTAGAGAGTTGATCCCTGGGAGATCACAGTAGCCCAAACTATCTGAGGGCTTTCTGGATTACAAGAGTTACAAACTTTTTAAAACTTGGTTGTTCTCTTGCAAACATTAACTGTATAGAACATCCAGGTGGGAGTGCATGCAGACAATAGTCCGACAAATGCAACAGGAGAAATATATCACCTGTAGGGAAATCTATCATTCTTATGAAAATTCTAGTTGTCTGCTCAGACTGGCTTCATCATATGAAGGACTACCTCCTATTGGTTTGTCACTCAAAGGACTCAGGAGACCAGATGTTAATTAGCATATGTAAATTATTTTAGCATTTTTAAGTATCTGGTTTCTGGTTTGGCTTCTAGGAAAGTGGTAGACTTTAGGATAGGGTGGACTTGAATTACAATGGTTTATGAGTTACAGTTTATGGTGCTTATGAAGACAATGTCCTGCTGCTCAATGTCAACAGTTTTGTAAATAATCTTATTTAAAATATTTGAATTCATGACTTTGATAAAATAGAAAACAGCAAAACTAAAGAAAACTAAATTGATTAATACATAGATAGCAGAAATATCACACCATCTAAAGCTATAGTGTTCTAAAACTATAACTTCCTGGGGAAGTGAAATATTTGCCTCTGGGGAAAGACATCAAGGACTTATATTACTTTTATGAGTACTAGGATTTTACTTTTAAAACAAGACATAGAATGCAGGGAATTTGCTGCCATATAATTTAGTAGATTTCCTTCCAACTTCTGAAATTTCAGAGGGATTATCATCATGCGTAAGAATACATGAAGTATACCTCTTACATATTTCCAGTGGACATTTGAAAAAAAATTAGAGTATCAGGAACAACAGCACCAATAAAAAAAGGGTGAAAATCTCTGCATTGGTGTTTGACTTAGTACTAAATACCAAAAGTTTAAAAAATATAACTAGATGCAGTATAAATCACTTCAAAACAGCATGAACAAGAAACATTCAAGAGAATACATAGGGAATTTTCCATGCTCTTAGTTTACAGATTCAAGAACTGGGAGAAAGAATTTTGATTCATGGTGAGCAAAAGCCATGGTGAACAATATATTTGGAGAATCATGAAAGTACATGCAGCCCCATATTCATGAATCTGATAGCTGAAATAATGCCCAATGCTTGCAAGGTTGGGGGTGGTTGGCATGGGGAGACTGAAATGCTTCCTGAGAAGGCAGGTCTCTTCTGGCACCAGAAAAGAACACAGGCATACAAGGAAATCTGTTGGCCGCATCTTCCAGTGATGAGTCCTTCTGCTCCAAGGACCTCCAGCCCCACCCTTATGTTACTTGGGAGGTTACTCTGAAGTCCGTAATAGAATTAAAGTTTTGTCAACCCGAAGGGGCAGTTCTTCCCTGTCCTACAGGTTCGTTATGAGTGGGAATCAACTTGATGACAGTTGGCTTTACTTTTTGGTCGGGGAGGTGGCGTAACATACACTGAGACGACAAGTTGGATACCGCCAAGCTAGCACGCAGGTTGAGAAGAGTGGAAAACCACAATCAAACTTGAGAAGGCACATATATACAAGGCATGTGAGCAATGTATTGTAAAATAGGTGAGGCGTCATGTCAATTTTCATAAATATTTTGGAAATCTAGCTATTTGTTTTTCAAATCATGTAGTAAACATTTCAGAACACTTTAAAATATTTAGAAACCAGTGGATAATTCATATTAAAGGTCTCAGAGGGAAGCTTGACTCCAAACTTCTTTGTAAGAAAGAAATCTGCTCACAGATGGAGAAGTTGTGCCATTTTATAACAGGACTGGGACATTTTAATTTTAGTAAACTAATTTGAACACTGGCAGACCCATTTGGGGTTTCAGAACACTTGTATCTTTATTTATTTTACCAACCTCACTATCAGTCCATTGAGCAGTGCTCGTGACAATCCTATAGGATGCAGTGGGCCTTCCTGTGAGACCATAAATCTTTCTGAGAGCAGACAGTCCCAGCCTTGTCATGCAGAGAAGCTGTTGGGCTCAAGGGCTGGCCTTGTAGTTAGCAGTCAAAGCCACTACACCTCCTGGGGTCCTTATGTATTGTGTAGTAACTCCTAGCTGCTCCCCCTCCCCACCCCTTTAAGATAGCAAATTGTAAATGCCTGACAGTTTCTAATATAGGTGAAGCCATACTAGGGAAAATTCCAAGTTCACGCAATTTGCACTGTTCAAATATATCTTTGGATCACAGGATACCATGTAAATTGTTATTTGACTTTAATATTTAATTTAGTACAGCACCAACTACTTAAAATAAGGCCAGTGTGCACTTTGTCTCTCAGGCTAGGTAACACTGTAAGGAAAGTCCTAACCTTTGGAAAAGAAGCCCAAAGCACTGTCTCACCCCATGTACTTTCTCATTCCCCAAATGCACCTCCCGCACCCCACCTCCACCCCCACACCCTTCCTCCTTTACTAAGGACCGGGTCTGTCCTAGAAATCCCTGTCTTCCCCTTCTGTGACCTTGCTCATGTAGAGAAAGTATAAAAGCTACGCCTACCCACCACTGGGGCCCAGACCTTCTGGAATGCTAGTTCCTTTGGGTCACCGGCCAATAAGTTTTTCCTCTTTCAAGTTCTCCAAGAGGGCCGTCTGATCACTCCTGAGTCACGATTTTGCTGTGACAACACTAAGTACATTACAATATTCTGATGGTTTCACGGGGGAGCAGAATGAAGAGTAATAAATGGCATGAGCTCTGTATCTGAAAACCTAGAGCTGATGGGCGAAACTGGCGCCATTTTTGGATCAGTAGGTCAAATGTGCCCAGAAACCAGTTCAATTTTTAAGGCATCAAAATGTGTGCAATTTGAAGAAGTATAATGGCTAGCTAAACATAAGTATAAAAGAAGACAACAAGAACAAAGGAACAATATTATAAATATGATTATATATAATACAGCCATGTATAAAACACATGCAAACCAAGCAATCCTGTTCATTTACTAGTTATTACTTTTTAAAATAATTCTCTGGAAGTTTTACTTAGTTCAAGGGCAAAGTTTCCATGAAATGAGTTATGCGAGTTTATGAAAAAGTTTTTAAAAGGGCTCTGGAATAATCTGATGGTGGACTTGGAAATAGTTTACTTAAATCAATGGTTAGAATACTGTATTAGTTTTCTATTGCTACCATAAAACATTGCCACAAAGGAAACCACTCAAATGATGCAAATTTATTATTTTATAACTTTTTAAAAATAATAAAGGAATTCTACAGCATGGACTTCTACAATAACTTTCAAGACAGAAATGATCATCAAGGAAAACACTCACAGTTCTTTTTTCTGTTATTTCAACTTTAAATGAGTGCAGTTCAGATCATTTTTTTGAGAGGTGCTTTAACGAGGGCTTGTGAGGTCCTCCAGTTTCCCCAGCCAGAAAAGGCGGGGCCTTTGGTCACAGATAACGTGTTGTCCAGAAAATCCCAGGCGATTCTCCTGAGTCATTTGACAGACTATTCTCCTCCTCCATAGAGTTCCCAAGATGTATTTCTTTTAAACAATGCATTATTCAGTGTGTTAGTCTGGGTAGATCAGAGAAACAAATCCATAGACACACACATATGTGTATAAGAAAGAGATTTATATACAAGAGCAATTGGACATTGAGAAAACATCTCAGCCCAGTCCAGATCAGGTCCATAAGTGTGATATTAGCCCATATGTCTGATACGAATCTCTAAAATCCTCTTCAAACTCATGAAACACATGCAATGAAGCCAAATGCAGGATAATCACAAGCCAGTTAGTAGAAAGTCTTTGGGTCCCATGGCGTTGTAAGCATCTCAGTGCTGGCAGGGGTCTCTCCGTGGCTTTTCCAGATACCGAGGTCTGGTTGCATCCATGTGACTTGTCTTCTACAATGTCTCCCAGGAAGTAGTAGAGAGAGAGAGTGTCTCTCCTGCCTCCAAGAAGGAAGTCCCAGATTTCCCAGAATTCTCATGAGAAGCCCATGCCTACACAGAAGTCTTATTGGCTATTTCCAGATTGGCAGTCTAGACCCCAGCCCTAGACTCTTAATCCTTAAATTGACACCAGATTAGGTGACTCCCACATTCAGTTTGAGAAACTCCAAAGCCAAAGCAAACTCACTGTCATCGAGTCCATTCAGGCTCCTTGGGACCCCATGAGGGTTTTGCAGACTGTAACTGTTAACACAGGTAGCAAGCCTCATCTTTCTCCCGTGGAGCTGCCGGTGGTCTGGAACTGCCGACCATGAGGATTGCAGCCCAACATATAATCACTACAGCACCAGGGTTTGCTAGTATTTGTAATTTCATATAAATGTATATCCTACTACATAACCTTGGCCATGCTGTGAGGACTCTGATAGGATAAAGTCCCGGGAGCTTCATCAACTTTGGTGTTTGGCACAACAATGTCCAGGTCTATGATGATCAACACACTCCAGTCTGCTGTTACCTTCTGACTCCTGTGATTACATGGTCCTATGTGGGCAACAGTCTATTTGGCAACCAGATTGAGAGGAGTGTCTCTCTATCTTAAAGCAGCCTCTGGATGATTAACCGTTCTTCAATTCCTTTCTCTAAAGCTCTGGGGAAATCTGAAGGTCACACTAGCCCTCAAAGCCCTTGTTATTATGCCTCGTCTCTGCTGCTTGAATCCCACAACCCTGCAGCACGTGCTGAAACCGGGGCAGATGTGCTCATTCTGCGCAGCCTGCTTATTTTTCTTGAAGTGGCTAACACAACAGATGTTCCTGTTTTCTCCTTCAGAGCTTTACAATTCAGCTACAAAATAGGACTGTGTGTGTGTTCTTGCCCTTCCATTTCTCAAAGGGAAAACCCTTCTCAGCCACGTTTCCACCGTGTCTCTTAACCCGCCCCCCCACCACCACTGTTCTCCATGCATAGTTTTAATTTATTTGCGAAATGTATTCCACTAGGCTCTTTCATTTTCTTAGTTCTCCACTTCCGGTTGCTTTTCTCTCCCTCCTCATCACCACCTAGCCCCTTTACAAATTCATATTTCTCATCTCTTCTACTCTAGCATCGTGGTTAAAAGAATGGTGTTGAAAAACTCTTCTTTTATGTTCCTGTACGAATCTTGGCCTTGGAATCTTATCACACAGATTTTCATAATTGTACTACAAGGTCAAAACAATTACAAAAGAAAAGCTCCCACCTCCTTTTCAATTAAGGGAACATCTCTGTAAATTCTATTAAAGTAGTATCTACAATAATTGCCTCACACAAAGCTGACATGTATTAGGTGTTCATGAAATAAGTGTGTCGTGAACAAGCATATGCATTTCAATAAGTTAACTGTCAATAGTGTTAGTGGGCTTATGTATTGGTGTATTGGGTTTATGAAATGTACTCATAGGATAATAGAAACCATAATTATTATAAATAATACATTTATGTGTGTAAAGCAAAATGTATGTGAAATGTCTTTAAAGGACCAAACCTGACAATAAATAGTCTGCCTTATCTTCCTTGTCTCAGAGGATAATTTACCACATCAGGGGAGTCCTTGGATGGTGCAAGTGGTTAAGTGACCCACTACTAGTAATGTGAACACAGTTCCAACGAACCTTAGGGCACCTGAGAGGGCAAGCCTTACAATCAACATCTGAGAGGTCACGGCAATGGAGGAACCCTATGGAGCAGTTGCACCCGCAAATATGGCTCACCAGGGCTTACAAGCTACTCAACAGCAACTAACAGCAGCATCCTGTACCAGCGAACATCAGGGAGACTGAATTCAGACATCTGAGATCAAGTACAGACTTTCTTACTCCATGTTGTGTGCCTCTACTGGGAAATTATTTAACATTTCCACGACTCAGTTTTCTCATCTAATAATTTTGTATAAGATAAAATAAAGTCAGATCGGAAAATGTCTTCTTATAATGCCTGGCCCTGAAGGTGTATTAAGACTAAAGATAGTCCACCTACTCAGCTGGACACACCAGACATTCTCCCTCAAATATGTTATTCTTTTATTTTTAATAATATTATATGCACTTATCAGATCATCAGCCTTTTGCCCCGGAAATACTTAGACATAATTAAATCCAGAGACTAGTTTCTAAAGGATTTATTAAAGATAAAGTGACCATTATTCTTTTCATCCCTTATTTTAAATGTCTTGCTTCTTCTTTAGCTTCTTCTGTCCTAGTGATATTTCATTGCCGCTCTGATGGTGGGCTTTGCTTAACTGACATAGTCTTAATCAGATGCCGTAACCTAAGTCTTAACAGATGCCATAACTTTAAAGTCCTTCCCTCAAAGTCTTGTTCGGCAAAGTCCCTTAGTCTTTTTATATCTTCATACTGTTCTGATTATTCTTCTTCAAATGGTGATCTTTGACCAAGTGCTTCTCTGAAAATCATGCCTATCTTAGACTTTTGATCCCCTGGTGACACACCAGGTTTGTGCTCAAACTGAAAACTTAAATACAGGTCAGCAGTTCAAACTCACACAACACCACCACTGAAGAATGGCTCGCAATCTGCTTCCGTAAATATTATAGTCAAGAAATCCTCCAAAACAATTTTATTCTGTGCCACATAGGGTCACCATGAGTCATATTGACAAACCAAATCAGACTTTGGCTTTTAACTTCAGACCTTGTATAAGTAAGTGTACTATTCTCTCCACACTTTCTACTGTGCAGGCTCCTTTTTTTTTTTTTAGGAAGCAGGCAGGGGATGGGATGGGAGGCATTTAGCATGTCATCTACTCATCCCAGGAGGAAAAGAGAACTTTGAATGATAAACACTGGCCCCTGAGCCAGATCCATGGCAGATCCTTCTACTAATGATCCACACATGATGTTCCCTCTTGCTGTAAATAAACTCCTCCCTCCATGAAGGCTCTCTTTCCATGTGGGGATGTTGCCTATGTGGGTGCAGCTGCCTGTCGTTACATGTGGGCTTGTGTCAGCAAGATACGAAATAACCGCAATAGCAGTTTGAGTTCCTAGAGAAATTACCCCAGCCCCGGAAGCAAGCGCTTTATCCTTTTCAAATCAATAGTCTCCAATGTTCATGCAGACCATTTTACAAAGAAAACATCATGTAAATAGATTGAGAACTTTTTACCGGTGTTCCAGGTAATGCTTAATCTATCACTACCCAGCCAACTGCATATATTCCTGTTCTGTTGAGATATGCAAAGCCATACTTAGTGGAATAGATAATCTTCCTACAATTGAAGCTGAAAACAGAATTATTTATGAAAAGATAGCCTATTATTTTATACCTAATAGTCCACTATGAAATTATGGAAAGATTTTACAATATTGTGCAAACATTTTGACACTTGGTAAAAGTGAGAGCAGAACACTATTATTAAATTTGAGTTCCTCCTGGTGGATTAGTAGTTACACGTTGAACTACTAACTGAAAGGTCAGCGGTTGGAAACTACCAGCTGCTCCTCGGGAGATAAAGTGCCTTTTCCACTGCTGGAAAGAGTTATAGTGCTGGAACTCACAGAGGCAGTTCTACTTTGTCCTATAGGGTCACGGTGAATTGGCTTCGACTCGTTGACAGTGTCTGAGTTTTAAAACCTCATATGACAATATCAAATACATTTGTATAAAGGTATAATGAGAAAAAGAGAAACGGAATTGGAAACATTTTTGAAGCTAAAAGTATGAGTCGTAACTGACTGAGTTTATAAACACAACTGTGAAAACACGAGTAGAACACCAAAAATGGTAAAAAAAATAAGCCAAGAGTAGTTCATCAGAAAATCAAAGTGAAGAAGAGATTAAAAACAAATGGGTCCCAATCTAAAGCAAACTAAAAGAAAAAAACAATATATTAAGCCAGAGAATGGGCGTTGGCAAGTGTATGGGATTCACTGACAATGAAACACACTCCCCAACTCCGTGCAGTGAGCCACCTCCCCTTCCTGATTCAGGCAGAACATAATAGAGGTTGACGACAGAAGGTGATTGAAGGTGGTGTTAGTCCGGGTTGACTAGAGAAACAAATCCAGGGAGACACATGTATATAGGAAAGATCTTTATATAAAGAACAATTGTACATTAAGAAAAGTTTCCAGCCTACTTCAGATCAAGTCAACACATCCAATATTATCCCATTGGCCTAATACTAGATCATAAATTCCATTTTAGACTCATGCACCCATGCAATAATGCCAAATGCAGGAAGATCACAGGCCAGTAGATAGAGAGTCTTGCGGATCCAGTGACGGTAGAAGCATATCAGCTCTAGCAGGAGTCTCCATGTGGCTCCTACAGCTCCCAGGGCTCCCGCTGCATCAGCATAGCTCCATGTGGCTTGTCATCAGTAATGTCTCACAGGGCGTGAGCATTTGTCCCACCTCCAGTGATCTATTTATCTCCTTCATGGCTCCAAATGAGGTCATCACGCTGCAACCAGATTGACAGGCTAAATTCCACCCCTTCACCCTTCAGTCTCAAATGGACAGCTGATTACATAACTACCACAAAGGCAGAGATCAGTATGTCAAGAAGGGAATTGAACACAAACATAGTAAATGGAGAGACAGGCTCTCATTCATTCATTTCATTATGTTCTCTGCCCAGTAGGATATTAGAAAAGCCCTCCTCAGAGACTCTGATTAGTCCAAGATATCTAAGGAAACTGATAGCAGAAAGGTTTCAGCAGAACAGGAGTGAGAGCTCATCTTTCAGGGAAACTCATATCCCAAACTCTCAATACAGAGCTCCAGCGAGCTTTGTGACTAAAAAGGCAACAAGGAGGGACCACTAAGCTCATGTGGAAAATCTCAAAGTGCAATAGAATTGTAATAGAACTCTGCATATGTATTAATATATTTAGATAGGAGTTGGGCAAGATGGAGTTTTGGTAGAATGAGGGAGAAATATATAAAGCACCTACATACATAATTTAAAAAGGCAAGATGAGAATTAGCTAATTAAAATAAGAAAGTTGTACAACATAAAGCGCAGAATATGGGAAAAAAAGTGATATCTCGGGGAAATGGTGTATAGGAAGAGTGTGTGTGTGTGTGTGTGTGTGTGTGTGTCATTTACACAAGAAGCTGGATTTGGTAAATGAAATTCAAATTCTCAGTCTTCCCAGTGGATAATCAGTTGCCAATATAAGAACAGCAGAAGCTACACTATAAGAAGCTTTTGATTGATTTTTAGATATATGAAGAAAATATGCTAAAATATAAATGATTTAAGTAAATAGAAGAATTCCAGAAAACTGTGATTTAAAAGAATAACAAAATGTAGGAAATATTTTTTATGAACCAGTGATAAATGAGAAATCACCATGAAGAATGTGTGTATGGTACTTAAATGTAATGCTTTAAGAGCTTCTGCATCAGTTGTGTTCAACTCCCTCTTACGTTCAATCATTTTTTGAGATTGAGCTAGTCAATATCCTTTTTTAGGTCCTTCATTTATGATATAGGCATAAATAATGTAACTCTCATCATTGTTTTGTGGATCACATGAGAAATTAATGATAAGGTTAAACAAGGCACTTGCCATAGATAAGATGCTCATTGTGATCATGAAGGACCAAAGGGACCAGGCTTTAAACACCAAAGGCAGGGAGAAAAGTCATATCCTTGTCAATGAGGGTGG
>NW_022111368.1:32066276-32101334 GCF_000313985.2 Echinops telfairi
TTCCGGGAACCCAAAAGGCAAGAAAATTTTGGGAATGATGAGGGCAACAAATGTATAGATGTGCTTTACACAATTGATCTATGTATTGTGACGAATTGTATGAGCCCCAATAAATTGATAAAAAAAAAAAAAAAGATGCTCATTGTTGGTAGCTATTATTATTATCACATCACTATTAGATTGTATATAAAATGAAAAAGATTTGTTAACTTGTTAACTATGTATGAATGCATTCTATCTACTTACAACAAGTAGGAAGGAGCTCCGCTGGTGCAGTGGGTTTTGCCTTGTGCTACTAACACACCGGCGACTCTACAAGAGAACAATTAGATTTTCCGTTTCTGTCATGACTGTGGCCGGGGAGACTGAGTGGAGAAGTTTGGTCTGTTCTACAGGGTCACTGTGACTCAGAGCCAACTTGAGGACTGTGAGGTTTGGTTTGTTTTAATACTTACATGTGTGTTTCTGGCCCACAGCCAAGAAGTCCTGAAAAAGGGCGGTACCTTTTGAGGTCATAAAAGGTTCACTATGATCCTTCAATTGTGTATTGCCTATTGAACTAAATGGATGACTTTCCAGAGCAGGAAGGACTGGAGAACACAGGAGCATATTCTCAGAATAACGAGAGTGAAGATATGCCAGGTAGAAGACGCCATTTGCAAAGAGCAGTCATTTGTCCTCGGGAACTCTGCTTTCACCTGCTGTCCGTCTTCCAGGACTCCCAGAAATGGGTGTCCTGATGATATCTGGGGGCTTGCTCAGGTATTCTAGTTCACCACAAATTAAAGGGGCAAAGATACCACGCATGAAGCAAAATTCTGTTCAATATTGAGGGTAAACAAAACAACCCTCCCCTCCTGAATAAAGAAAAACAAAACTGAAAGGATATGTTCCACTCCAGCAGATTCAGAAACCACAGAATGGAAGCCAGAGTTCAATGAATTCTTCTTGAGCTGGGGTGATTTTCCCCCTCCTGCTGGCACTGTTAGCAGGTTTGGCGGCCCCTGTGCTTCCTCCCTGCTGGTCCAGTGTCTTGGACTGCTGCTACTGTCTCAGCCACCTTTGAGAAGGAAACCTACTTGAAACAATTTGTTAAAACAAAGTAAATTGTTCACGTTCTCAGTGTTTTACGATGGGAAACCAGGCAGCCTTTAAACGAGCTGGTTGATTCGAGGATATGTTCTCTTTACTAATCTTTCTATTCATATTCTAAAGGAGGGAAAGGAGCTTCAAAAATTTGTGAAAAACAGCCATCATCTTCACTTCCATTTTTTTATAGAACATTTCTGAAACCCACTCATGTGTATTGCTCATAAAGTTTTACATAAGTCATCTCATGCTAATAAGGTGAAGCATTGATCGCCACACATCTGAACAAAGAAAGTACAGCTCCATGCTATCAAATCCAGTTAGAACAGATGGACGGGGTGCCAAAGAAACACAGAGTGTTGGTAGGTGGAGGTTTCCTCTTTCAATCATTTGCAAAAGTTGGAGTTTCGTGTTTCCTGAAGAGAAACCTGCGTAGTCGGCGTGGCCATTGTGGAGCAGAGTGAGCTTTTCTTCACTGCAGGCAAAGACAAAGACATTGCAGAGGCCATTGGTGGGTTGGAGAACGTTCAGGCACTGTATTCTCTTTCCATTGTAAAAGTTCCTAATTCTGCAAATATGTTACATTTCAGAGGAAAATGCAATTTCAAACGTGACTAATATTCATGTAAGGACATTACCCTTCAGTATAGCTGTAACCTGTTTACCAGGTGAATTATATGCAAATTTGCATGGCTCCTTCTTCTACTGCTCTGTGTAAAAAATGTAATATTATGCTCTTTAATTCTCTAGGAAAAAATGCCTTTATTCTCTTCAGTGTGCTAGGTAATTCTTCTCAAATCGCTGATTTGATATTCTTACCCTCTAAAATTAAAGTCGTTATTTCAAACTCTGTAGCCAGGGAGACTACAGATCCCCGTCAGATCATGTCTTCTCATCTGGCCATGACTACCTCATTTCCCCAGCATACCTTTCCTGTCTCTTTCGCTTATCTTGACGTTCTCTCTTTTGACCATCGAATGAGGCATTTAAAATAGGTAATTATAATACAAAATCTTACGAGGTGGCCATTTTGATGAGAAGCGCAGACTCAGAATTGTCTATTATAAAAAATGTACTCTAGTGTATATTTCATAGTTCAAAAATTATAATGTACTCAGGTAAGTTTTGATTTGGTGTTTTCCTTTTTTATGTGGTCAATACATAAGGTGGGAGACAGGAAGAGCAAAAGAAAAACCCATTACAGAAAACTGCTGTTATTACAATTATTGCCTACCATTTAATGTAATAGATGCTCATTCAGAATTGGAGAAGAAAAGGCACAGAATAATTTAAAGGCTATTAATAATCTGGTCCCGCATGACATCACCCACAGTCACATGGCAGCCCATAATGATAAAGAACTTTAAAAGCTTTTTGCTAGGCATTTACATATCACATATTATCCCAGAAGGAAAGCATTCAACATTTTATATTAATGGACAAGTGCAATTCAGTGTTAAGATGAAGTTAGAACTTGTGGGGCTAATGGAGTATTTTCAGGAATAGACCTGCAAAAGCCTTGGCCATACATCTTTGCATTGCTCCAGGGTCCCCACAGAGAGAGAAAAAACAACCAGGCTGCAGGCCCAGACGCATTCTACACTTGTGCCCATTAACTCTTGGAGAGAATACAGCCTTGCTACCTAATGACAGCAATTTCCAGTCAATCTAGCGAAAGACATGACCTGTTCTGGGCATCCTGGAGGTTATAAGAACATCCACTAATTTACTGAACCACTATAATAAGATAACCAGATGGAGAGGCTAATGGGCTGAGACAACGACAGTTAAGCATTATTTGCTAACAACAGTATAGTGGAGAGTGGAGTGTATTATAGGCCACTACTTACCTTTTAATTAAAATAATACTGTTTTCAGCATTATTTTAATACAGCAGTTAGGCAGCATTGATTCAGAATATCAGCCTTACTTTTTTCTAAGCCCCCTTTTGGGATGATTGCTTAAACAAAGTCAGATAACATGAACATCACAGCATTTTTAAGCTAGATACTTGGAGAAACTATTTTCTTATTTGATGCTATCAGCTTACTATTAAAAAAATTTGAAGGTGGAATATCAATATATGCAAAATCAAAATCTTAAAATTGAATAGAAAATATCTAAGGATCTCTCATTAGAAACTCTTCATCCCATTTTTAAAATTCCTTCTACATTTGCATTACTTTAAGCAAAATCAGTTTGGTATCCCAATATTATTATATATATAATTCTATGATCAATTATCAATACCTGTGGAAGGAAAATAAATGTTTCTATCATTTAACACCTAAAATCTGACCATGTATGTCTTGGAGAATCCCTTGCACCAAAAAAACCTTTAAAGAAGCCTTTCTACCGCCCTCCCTTTAAATAACCCAGGTTACATCTTTATCATCTATCATCCAACTTTCATTTAGAAGAAATGAAACATGATATCATAATAGCCCTTTTATCTACCTATTCCAGCTCTGGTGTGTGTGTATATCTGTTCTAAGTTTGTGTTTTAAACTTAATCTGTCTCTGTAAGACTCTCTTTTCCCCCCTCATTATTCTTCCCCTTCCCTCCCCTTCAGTTATCAATTATCGTTTTATTTTCTCTTATATGGGGTCATCTGAGTCAGAACTGACTTGATGGCAGTGAGTTTGGTTTAAATCTTGCTATGTCCCTTTTCTCTTTTCATTTCTCATTAGTCTTCTGAAGTTACCTTTTTGTTAGTACGATTTCAGTACTTCTGCTTGGTTTGATTCATAGCATTGGTTTTGTTTTTCTCACTCTGAGTGCTGAAAGACATGTGCAAGTGCCAAATAAATCACACACACACACACACACACACACACACACACACACACACACCTTACTGTTGTTCTATTCAAAGGTGGATGGAAAGTGCTATTACCATGTCTGAATTAACTAAAACTTTACAAAGTGAACTGTATGTGTACAAATAAAATTGTATTTGGAGAAATGTGTTTTTTGAGACATTTTAAATGGTCTGTTTTCTTTGTTCATTCACCCAGTGTTGGAGACAATATTTCACCTGAGGTAGTTTAAACAACTGAACTATATTCATCTTTTGTGTGTGTGGTCTATACTGCAACTACTTTATTGATTTTCCCTCAAAAACTTCTCTGCAAGGAATCTGTAAAATAACGACTTTCTCAGAATCTGAAGCAGGAAGCATTCACTTTCTTTAAGAAGAAAGTCGTCGACAAGTCACTTTACAGCCACCAGAGATTTTAAGAAGTGAGTCAGAGATTTTAAAAAGTGAGTTGAAGTTTCTATTTCTACTCTTAGATTTTTGGCCATTCATTAATCTATGGCTTTGCAGAAGGCAATAATTCTCCTGAGAGCTCAGTGTCTTCAGCAAAAATGGAGAAAGAAGAGCTCTTACCTCATAGGCCTGTTGTAAACATTATAAAAACCTTTGCTTCCACTAATAGATAATTTCAAACAATATTTCTGGGGGGAACAATTACAAAAGTTTTGCAAAATTTGTTTTAAGTCTACAAGAAAGCATCTTTAAGTCTACAAGAAAGCAAGCTGGCAAATACATATAGGGTCAACATAGAGCAAGGGGGCAAATGCCTAGGGAATTTAATCCTTTAGGGCAACACTTCCCCAATATGATTAGGGCCAAGTGGTTTAGAGGAGTAGAAACTTCTTTACACTTTCATATTCTAATGTGCCATAAGAGACATACTTAGGACATGTTCTCAAAAGTGATGAGTCCCTAGCCCCACATCTATCTCTGGAATTCCCTGGGTACTTCATTGCCCTGCTCCCCCTGCTGTTCTGCTGCCAGCCCCCAGTGGCTGGCTTCAGCATAGTGGGCTCAGGTTGGGCACAATCCCTGCTGTGTGTCTCTAGTGTTGTCCCCCATGGTGCTATGGGTCAGTGAGGAATGCTGTGTCCTGTGATGGGGCTGGCCCTGTGGTCATCTCTGTGCATTGGCTGCTCTGAGCAGATACATTGTCCTCAGGTCTTGGTGAGACAGAATGTGCTTCACTCTTTTTTTCCCTCCCCACTTGTTGGCTCCTGTGTGCTCTGATCAGACAAATCTCTCTCCTTGAGCTGTAGCTTCAGTGCTGTCCTCTAAAGTGAATTCTTCTTGGGGGGAGTTGGGGAAGGTAAGAACAACGGGATGAAAGTTCTAGGTGGACATGGAAGAGGGAGTGGCAGAGGAAAGGAAGTGGGTACTAACAAACCCAGGGACAAGGGAACAACAAGTGATCCAAAATCAGTGGCAAGGAGGGTGTAGGAGCTCTGGCAGGGCTGGATCAAGGTCAATGTAACCGAGAGGAATTCCTGAAACACAAATGAAGGCTGAGCATGATAGTGGGACAAGAGGAAAGTACAAAGAAATAGAGGGAAGAACTAGGAGGCAAAGGGCAGTTATAGAGATCTAAATACAGGCATATAGAGATGTAAATATATTTATATACAACGAGGGGGAAATAGATCTATGTACATATATTTATAGGTTTAGTATTAAGGAAAAAGATGGATAGTGGGCCCCTACTCAAGTACTCCTTCAACACAAGAACATGTTGTTCTAACAATTCGGCAGTCTGAGATGCTTATCTTCCTGGTACAATCACTGAAGAGAACAAGTGCATAAGCAAATGTGTTGAAGAAAGCTGATGGTGCATGGCTAACAAAAGATATAGAGGCTGGGGTCTTATAGGCTTGAAAATAAGCAAGCAGCCATCTAACTGAGAAGCAAAAAAGCCCACATGGAAGCAGCACACCAGCCTGTGAGATCATCAGGTGTTGAAGGGATCAGGTATCAGGTATTAAAGACCAAAAATATCATATCATTGTGAATAAGGGGGAGTGCAGAGTGGGGACCCAGGGTCCATCTGTGGGCAATTGGACATCCCCTTGCAGAAGGGTTGCAGGGAGGAGATGAGCCAGTCAGGGTGCAGTGTAGCAATGATGAAACATACAATTTTCCTCTAGTTCTTGAACGCTTCCTACCCCTGCCTATCATGATCCCACCAATTCTACCTTACAAATCCGGCTGGACTAGAGGATGCACACTGGTACAGATAGGCACTGGAAACACAGAGAAACCAGGACAGATGAACTCCTCAGGACCAGTGGTGAGAGTGGCAATACCAGGAGGGTGGAGGGAATGTGAGAGAGAAAGGGGGAACAGACAGGGGGAAAGGATCTGCATATAACCTCCTCCCTGTGGGACAGACAGTGGAGAAGTGGGTGAAGGGAGATGTCGGACAGTGTAAATTATGACAAAATAATAATAATTTATAAATTATCAAGGGTTCATGGAGGTAGGGGGAGTGGGGACGGAGGGCAAAAATGAGAAACTAATAACCAAGGGCTCATGTAGAAAGCAAATGTTTTGAGAATGATGAGGGAAACAAATGTACAAAAGTTCTTGACACAACAGATGTATGTGTGGATTGTGATAAGAGTTGTACAAGCCCCCAATAAAATAATTTAGTTATTGAAAAAAAAAAAAAAGATTTTGCTTGTACTCTGGATTCTACCAACAGATCAATGTTCTAATGTTTCTGTGGGTGTACCAAATCTTTACGTCGTGAAGTATACATTTCTATATACTTTTATATATTTGCATGAAAATACTTCATTTGTGTTGGGATTGTTTTGTTGTTTCTAAGAGCAGCTCATGGTAGATAAACAAATAATTCTGCAAAAGATTTTGCCAACTGAAACTATGACAAGTGAGCACAAACTGTAGTTTTATTTTTACAACTGTTTTACATATCTGTACTTGTATCATAAAATCATTTCAAAATAAAAATTTGAGTAATATTTTATGTCTTGCCTTTTAGTTGTTTATAAGAATAGCTTAACAAGATAGAACCTAATTTTTTTCTGTGATAAATGCGCAAGCTCCATATAAGAATTGTGGCTTAAAATGACAGCTTTGCCTTATTGTCCACTTCTCTAACTCATTAATTTTCTATGGCCAAGGCTAGAAGGCAATATAATTTCAACTTCTAAGACAAAATTGACAGTGATTTTAATCTGTTGAATAAATATTGCAATTTATTTACCACATTTTTTGTTATCAAATTTCTTCATGAAACAAGGTAGGGAAGAATTTTTCATCTTTCTCACCATCTGCTTCCAGTTTCAAGATGTCCATCAAAGTATAGCCAACTTTCTGTGTTTTCTTTTGTGAAGATACTTTGGGATGAAGTGATCATAGTATTATTCCTACCCATATTGGCTTGTTATGTTAGGAGTTGTATCAACTCACAATGGCCCTATGTCCCACACTGTGAAGTACTGCCCACTCCTGTCATTCGCACGATTGCTGTTACGTTAGATTTCATTGATGCCACCACTGTGTCAAACTGTCTTCTGGAGGGTCTTCCACGTTTTTGCTGTCCTTCAACTTTATCAAGTATGCTGTTCTTTTCCGTGGACTGGACTCTCCTGATGACATGTCCAAAACATGTGAGACTAAATGTTCCTCTCCTTGAATCGAAGGAGCATTCTGGCAGTACGTCTTTAAAGATCTGTTTGTTATTTCAATATTCTTCACCAGCACCATAATTTAAGTGTATCCACTCTTCTTTGGTCTTCCTTATTTAATATCCAACTTTCCCAGGTGTATGAGGCAATTGAAAATACCGTGGCGTGGGTGAGGCACACCTTAGTCATAGTTATTATTTTTGCTTTTGGGTTGTCTACCTATAAACTAGTTGTTGTTTTGTTCATTGTCTTTGCTTTGGTTTCAATTCCTAGTGGCCTAAGGACAAGAGATAGACATAATTCCTGGTCCTGCATCATCTTCACAATCTTTCATATGTTTGAGCCTAGTGTCGTAGACATAGTATTAATCCATCTCATTAATGTTCTTCCTCTTTTAAAAATTTATTTGTTTATTTATCTTTATTATCTCTGTCTTTTTTTTTTTTTTTTGCTGATCTTATACTTTCCCAAGCATGATGTTCTTTTCCAGGTGCTGTTTCCTCCAGAAAACATGTGCAAAGTATGTGAGATAAGGTCACGGCATCATTAGGCACATTCTGGTTGTACTTTGTCCAATATAAATGTATTCATTCTTCTGGGATTCCAGTGTATATTCAATGTTTTTCGCCAATGCTACAATTCAAATGCATTAATTCTTCTTTGGTCTTTCATATTCATTGTCTAGTTTTAGCATGCACATGCATCTATTGCAAACATCCCTGCTTGAGTCAGATTCAACTTAGTTCTCAATGTGACAAGTAAGAATTCCAAATTTAAGAAAACATGATTAGAATATGACTAGGGTGAAATTGGAAGTAGGTTCTATGAGATAGGGGGAGGAGCAAAGCTATCTATAGTGCAAAAGATGATTTGGTTATAAAACTACTATCCAAAACTCCTATGAAATTCATGGTCAGTAAGTCGATTTTGACTCATAGCAGCCCTGTAATGGGATTATATGACTGTAAACCTTCCTGGGGCAGATGGCCTCAACCATCTTCCAGAGATCCACAGAGCAGCTGGTCATTTCCAGGTAGCTGTTCAATGCTTATCTAACACTACATAAAAATAAAGAGGTATATATTTTGGTAATGCAGGCTGGCATAAAAACAGTAATATACTACGTTTATTTAGTGTATAACAGAGGCATTAAATTTCTGTTCAGCAAATTCATAGAGTAAGCTGTAAATGTACTACAAACCAGAATTTGAACACGGAGCTGTGATTTCCTATCATAAATTCAGAAGCAGGACCATTTATTGATTTGAGCTTTAGGATTCAGGGGAAATTTACATGAGATCAATATTGTCAATGAACTCAAGAAAAAGTACTATGACTCAAACAAAAATGTGACTAGCTATTCTTAAAATAATATGCCAAAGATGATTATAAAATTTGTTTTGATGAATAAATGCCTGAGGCTAATGATTGCTACCAAGTGATTGTCCAACTATTATTATTAGCCTTGCTTGGTAATTGTCAGAAATACACGTTATCCAACCCATTTTAGATATGCTATGTCAAAAACTCCGAGTGCACAGCACAACAACAATATATTAAAAAAACCTCCAGAGAATTCTGATCCATGTTCATGTTTTAAAAATCATTTAACACATTAGTAGTAAAGAAGGGTTCTGTTGGAAGTATTGACTATCCATATGTATTTGCCTGTGTGTGCATGTTCATACATGCATGTGGTGCGTTATAGAAATTAAAGCAACATTGAAATTGTAGTGAGAAAGATCTATATTAATAGAAAGGAGATAAAGTTCAGAAAATATTCAAGAATAGAATTAATCTTTAAGCCATGTGGACGCTAGGGGCACTGACATCCTGCGCAGTTGAAAATCCCTTATCTTTTATACTTGACCTTGGACAACATGCATTTGAACTATATAGGCCTAATAATATATGAATTTTTTCCCTGTATTGCTCGGCTGGTGAGCTCCAGGGTAGAAAAGTATACACTTAGAACTGTGTGAAGCTTTTCATCTTCATTTGCAACCTTTGAACTCACCACAATAACAGGAAGGAAAATAATACAAATATGAGTGGGTCCACGCAATTCCAACAAGCCCTGTTCAATACCAACTCTATAGGCAAACTTGTTGCACAATAACAATGACCATTAAAATAGAGGAAAGAACTAGGAGGCAAAATATATTTATAGAGGTATAAATATGGGCATGTATATATGTAAATATATTGATATATAACAATGGGGATATAGACCTATGTACATATGTTTATATGTCAAATATTAAGGTAGCAGATGAACATTGGGCCTCTACTCAAATCCTCTCTCAATGCAAAAACACTTTGTTCTAATAATCTGTCATTCTGTGAGGCTCACTTTCCTGTCGTGATCACTGAAGACAAAATGGATGTATAAGCAAATGTGGTGAAGAAAGCTGATGGTATCTGGATATTAAAATATATAGCATCTGGGGTCCTACAGGCTTGAAGTTAAACAAGTAGCCATCTAGCAGAGAAGCAATAAAGCCCACATGGAAGCAGCACACCAGTCTGTGTGATCACGAGGTGTCAGTGGGATCAGGTATCAGGCATCAGAAGACCCCAAATAAACACTTAGATAGATGTGAACCAGGTGGGTCAGAGTGGAGACCCAAAGCCCATGTGCAGACAATTTGACATCTTCTCACACAAGGGTCACAAGGAAGGGGTGAGTCAGCCAGGATGCCCTATAGCACTGACTTAACATGCAACATTCCTCTAGTTCTTTGATGACTCCTCCCTTCATTAGCATGACCCCAGTTATGCCTTACCATTCTGACTAGACTGGAGTATGTATACTGCTACAAATAAGAGCTCTAGACATGCAGAATCTAGGACACATAACCCCTGAGGAACAATAATGGGAAAAGTGATACCGTGAGGGGAGGGAGAAGGTGGGGGGAGAAAAGGGGAGAAAGATGGAATCAATGACAATGATCAGGTATAACCCCCAACAGAAACATGAGTGAAGGGAGACAACAGATGGTGTAAGATATGAAAATAATAATAATTTATAATTTATCAAGGGGTCATGAGGGTGGGAGGGTTTGGGAGGGAGGCAAAAGTTGGATCTGATACCAAGGGCTCAAGTAGAGAGAAGATGTTTTGAAAATGATGATGGCAACATATGTACAAATGTGCTTGATACAATCAATGTATGGATTGTTATGAGCTGTAAGAGCCTCCAATAAAATGATTTATAAGGTGACCTTTAAATTAATAAAGAAAAAATTTGCCATATATTATTGGGGAAAAAAGTACCTCCCTGTTTATGAAAATAAAATTGAACTTCTAATTCAATATAACCCTATCACAAATTTATTGATATATAGAATTGTGAAATGTGTGGTGAAAAAGAGAAATCATAAACATACTGGGGAAAAATCCAGCAAGTGGCTGTACAACTGTTGGTAAGGGACATCCGCAGAAGAAACCACAAAGGGAAAGAGAATGGTCCTGAGAGGACAACGCTGTGAGCGTTCGGACAAAGAGAAGGGCTCTGCACAGAGGGCTGGCTAGCTTAGTGGGGACCTCCTCCAAGATGAGTGGTCAGACCTGCAGCTCAGGAGGTTTCTCCTAAAGAGCCAGAATTTCCCTATCCTGGATTCACTCCTCTAAACTTCCAGGTCTGATAACCACGATTCTTCCTTGGTTTTCCTGGTCTTATTAGTGCGAGATATTTCCAGCAGTTACTAGTCTCACAAAGTCAGAATGTTTTCCTTTTCTACAAAACGAACTAAACAAAATGCTTGTTAAATTCCCTGCTAAAATGTCTGGTGTAGACTGTTTTCCTGGTGGGCACAAATTTTAAAATCTTTTTAGTTTTAAAGCACTTCATAATAATATTTTTCAACTTAAATTTCAAAACTGTAAAAGTGGAAGAGATTTTTAAACAGTCCTTTTGTAGTTGCCTCTGTGTGCACTAGGGCTTGGAACAAATCCCAGAGCGTTATACTGAATGAGTTGAGAAATAAACTTTGTTTAGAAAACTTTCAAATTTAAATTTAACAAGAAGGGAAAGGAAGAATTTCCTAATGCTACCATTTCTTCAGAGGGTAAGAAAATAAGGTCAAGTCTTTCTTGAAATCTGTGGAATATGGGAGAGGGGTTTCAGCTGGAGAGATTGGTGAAGGTATATTAACCCACTTCTGTGAATAGCTGAAATTCCCTTCCCTTTGCCCACAGATGTCACAAAAAGAAAATACACTCCTTACCTCTGTATACATCTTTACCAAAAGAAAGCAAGAAATCATCCTTTCACTTCAGATTTTTGCCACACATGGACAGTATTTAGTTTATTTATTTATACATTTTGGTTGTGAGTTGAGTGACCATTTACGGAGCAGATGATCAATTTTGCATTGAATAATTCATATTCGTTTTTTTCATCTCATTCAATGCAGTCCCCTCTGTGTGCCAGCACTTAGCCTATTTCCTCCCTGTGTTTCTGTTTCCATCCCTCCTTCTTTCCCAATGTGAACTTTTTCATCTTTTTGAAAAGCTCTTTTTCATTTTAAATGACTGACGGTTCTAAAGTGTGTTTCCTCATTAGTCTAATTGTTCCCCTCCTAACTCGCTGCCATCGAGTCAATTCCAACCATAGAACAGGGTTAACCTGGCCCTGTGCGTTTCCAAAATTCTAACTTCTAATTGGAATAAAGAGCCTAGTCTTACTCCTGAAGACGATCTGGTGGTTTCAAACTGCTAAACTTGTAGTTAGAAGGCCCAGGAGTCACCAGGGATGCTGTTCCCCTTCTAAACCTGTCTACTCTTTGGCTGAATATTCAGCTGTTTGATGGTTACAGTTTTAGATGAAGGGTTATAAATTTAAGGCTTCCATCAGTCTCTAGCTGATTGTTAAACGGTTTTATTATTTTGTTTTATACTTTTTCTACCACTTAATCCAGGGTCTTTGTGGTAGTTACATGATCTAGTGTCAATTTGAGGATTAAGAGTTTAGGAGTGGAGTCTAGGCTGTCAGTCAGGACATGGCCAATCAGATCTCTGTGTGGGCATGGTCTTCCTCTAAGGATTCTGGGAAATCCTGATTTTCCTTCTTGGAGGTGGGAGACTCTCTGCTCACACCCTGGGAGACATAGTAGCTGACAAGACACATGGATCCACCCTGATGCAGCCCTGGGTGCTGGAGAAACCAAGCAGAGACCCCTGCCAGTGCTGAGATGTTTCCAATGCTATGGGATCTAAAGACTTTCTACCCACTGGCCTGTGCTCTTCTACATTTGGTGGTATTGCCTGTTTTTCATGAGTCTGAAGAGGACTTTATAGATTGCTTTCAGACATATGGGCTAATATTGGACTTGTGGACTTGCTCTGGACTGGCCTGGGATGTTTTCTCAATGTTCAATTGCTCTTGTATATAAATCTCTTTCTTATACACATATGTGTGTCCATGGATTTGTGTCTCTAGCCTACCTAGACTAACACATTATGATACCTTGGTACTGAGGTACTAGAGAAACAAATCATAAAGATGGAGAATAGATGTTTGTTTGACCTCTCCCTCATGGTAATGTTCCATCTTTGGCTAGCCAGAAGTCAGAGGTATCCTTGCAGTTTACTGAGTTGTTTTCTGGAAATAATATGGGAAGTTAATGTTTTGATTATTATGTTTGGATGTAGTCGTTGGTTATTCCTGTTTGAAATAGTGAGAATGGATGTGATTAATGTATATTTTGAGCTCAGGGGTAGAAATTGCCATTTGAATTTCTCAGAGGCCATGCTGGTTAGAGGAAATGGTTGACAGACATTCAGAAAGGCTGGCAGAAAGCCTGACTCTGGCTTGATACTCTCAAGAAGCCTAATCCCATACCTTTTTTATAAATAGAATAGTTAGATAAGGATTTAGATAAGCTAAATAAGGATTGAACTTGACTGTTTTAAGAATTGAGTTTAGTATCTTATTCTTCTTTGTTTATACTGATTTCCTCTATTTATTATTATTGATATAATGATTGATAGAAATGTTTATTGGGAAGTATAAAAATAGAGAGTTTGCAAACCCATTTGTTGTCAGCCATTAAAATTGGATCTTTAGATGGGTTTAGGACATACCAGCACAGAAGGCTCTGAAAAGATAAGCCCAATCTGTGCTTTGGAGTACTCAGGATTTTTGCATTTCAAGAGACTTGCCTGGGACAAGATTCATGGATTGAAGATCTAAAAAAAAAAAAAAAAAAAAGGAACTCTTTGGATTTGAAGTTGGAACTCTAGTGGTCTTTGTCCGAAGCTGGAAAAAAATCTGGAACCATGAAGAAAACTCCTCTCTAGGACTGAATGTTAAAAGAAGCCTGTGGGCAGGCTGAAATGCTTGCTAGGTGACCACCTGGATCCACTTGTTGAGTCAAAGTGGGAGAAAAGCAGCAACAGAGATATGGGTTGAGTCTGGCCACTGACACCCATGGACCTGGTTTACAGGAACTAAAGGAGAAGACCAGAGTGGGTTGAGTGGTCTGAAGTTCATGACCTAGCACAAGGGGCTAGGGTTGTTGAGAATTTGTGATGGGGCCATGGTCTAAAGGCAAGGCAACTAATGGACACCCTGGTGAGGCTAAGAGAAGCAGCCCACATTGAGTTGATCACAACCTAACCAGATGAAGAGATTTTTGAGCCTCTGAACTGGTGCATATTGATGTTGACTTTATAGATGGCCTGTCTTGATTTGACTTTGCTTATGGATGCGGATTTCACAAGGTTCCAACTGGAATGAAGATTCTTCACTTTGAAAAATATGATTATCTCCTCAGAGCACTGGATTGGTGTATGTGGGCAATATAGAAAGACATTGGATACCCAAATTGTGGGAATAAAGGCATGACATGGTTGGCTTACAAACTTTGATAGGTGGGGCAATATGTATTCATAGAATTACAGGAATAAGGTGTTGGTGTTAATTAATTGCAATTGTTAGGCATAGGATATCTTGGTTTTGTTCACTTATAGAATGTAAGGTTTAAATGAGTGTTACATATTGAATTGTATGCATTTTAGTTTTCTCCTCTAGGTACAGATATGATTTTATTATCGTTTGCAAATTAGATGTGGTTACAGAGTTTTGTGAAAGTGTCAAATTGACAAGGGGTGGTCTGTTGGGAGTTACATAATCTAGTGTCAATTTGAGGATTAAGAGTGTAGAGGTGGAGTCTAGGCTGTCAATCAGGATATAGCCAATCATGTCTCTGTGTGGGCATGGCCTTCCTCTAAGGATTCTGGGAAATCCTGATTTTCCTTTTTGGAGGTGGGAGACTCTCTGCTCACACCCTGGGAGACACTGCAGCTGACAAGACACATGGATCCACCCTGATGCAGCCCTGGGTGCTGGAGAACCCATGCAGAGACTTATGCCAGCACTGAGATGCTTCCAATTCCACTGGATCCAAAGACTTTCTACCCACTGGCCTGTGCTCTTCTACATTTGGTGGTATTGCATGTGTTTCCTGAGTCTGAAGAGGATTTTATAGATTTCTGTCAGACGTATGGGCTAATATCGGACTTGTGGACTTGTTCTGGACTGGCCTGGGATGTTTTCTCAATGTTCAATTGCTTTTGTATATAAACCTCTTTCTTATACACATATGTGTGTCCATGGATTTGTTTCTCTAGTCTACCTAGACTAACACAACCTTCAATGTGATCTCTTTCAGAGTAGTTGGTAGTGGTGGCTGGGCACCATCTACTTGTGAAGATTGCTGTTTACCTGGACCATTAATTCATTGCAATGTTTATTTGTGTTTTTCAATTTTCATCACTTCTTTCAGACAAGGAGAGACTAATAGTTGAACTTCAGATCATGAACATTTAAGAGTCCAGTTGCTACTTATCAAAGAAGAATTCAGAACAATTATTTTAAAATGCATTATATGACACAGACAAACTAGGTTATTTTGATAGTCCATAATATAGTTCAAGTCTCATTTCAAGGATTACTTTTTAAATTTGATGTTGATTAAGCAGCTTTTCATTTGTGTAATTAAAACACAAGCTCACAGTGAAAAAAATATATCCCTATTACATATTAGCGAGTCACCACTTAAGATGCTTTTGGGAAACTTGAAGTTGAATGTCATATGCATCCCATTTTTATTTCTCATTATTGATTCTTCATATATTTATTTACAAAATCCCATCTAAAAGACCTCCTTTATATATAACAAGTTAATAAGTTTATTTTATTACTTTACTTGTCTGCTTTGTCATCACTGTTATGCTTTATATTCAACTTATGAAAATATATTTACATTTGTCTTATCTGTTAATTGGCTATAGTAGCCAAATTTGGGGAACGCTAAGATTAAATCCCTCATCTAGCTATAGAAATAGAATGCGAGAGTATGATAGCAGAAATTGTGTATGGTATACCCTTCTATTCAATCATGTATAGCATGTCATTTCTTTTCCAACTTATCATGAAAGCCATTGAATGTAGTTGACAAGGTATATATTTGACTGCTGGGATGATGGACATCTCTGAAAGTGTAGATCTGGCTTGATGGGAGAAGATTATGAATGTCTGGCATCGAGGGCAGAATCATAGCAATGAAAACTGAATTTCAACTTGATGCTGCACCAAGGTTCTGGGGTATTTGCTGTGCATGTTTTAACTCTGGCAATCAGTCAACCTACTCTTGATGGGTAATTGCCAGAAGGACCTAATTTTTCCACATCAACTGTCACACGTGTCTCTAATATCCTTATTCACAGTTAACTAGATTGACGATGTTGTTTCAGACAAGAATAGAGGAAAGAAAGTTTGCATAGCCCACTTCGAAAGACACAACAGTTCAAGTAAATGGCATAAGTAAAATGACAATAAATCTTTGGAGGAGACACTTCAGGTTAAAAAAAAATAGTATTGCTCAATGTCACATCCATCCATTAATCAGTATAAAATTGCTACTGACATTATGTAGATGTTTACAAAGTACATTATTTTAATTCTGGGAACAGAAAGTCGTGAAAGAATTATAAAGGTGAGATTTTTATTAGCCACTAATGCATATATAGTATCTTTCTTTAAAGTCTATATGCATATTAAACCAAACTAAAATACTCAATTTTACAGTTATGAAAAAATGTCACTTAAGAAAGAATAGGAACAAATCTTGATGTAATTGACTATATAGAAACTACTAGTAATTGTAGCACTAAATACAATTTTTTAAAGCACACTTGTACATTTATTGCCCACATCATTCTCAAAACACTTGCTCAACAATTAAGCCCCTGGCATCAGCTCCTCACTTTTCCCCCTCCCTCTCTGCTCCCCCATCCCTCATGAACCCATGATAATTTATAAATTATTATTTTGTCATATCTTACACTGTCTAACGTCTCTCTTCACCCACTTTTCTGTTGTCCCTGCCCCAGGGAGGAGGTTATATGTAGTTCCTTATAATCAGTTCCCCCTTCCCACACCACCCTCCTTCCACCCTCCCGGTATTGCCACCCTCACCTCTGGGCTTGAAGGGATCATCAGCCCTGGATTCCCTGTGTTTCCAGTTCCTAGTTGTACCAGTGTACATCCTCTTGGGTAGCCAGATTTATAAGGTAGAATTGGGGTCATGATAGTGTGGAGCCGGGGAGAGGAAGCATTTAGGAACTAGAGGAAAGTTATATGTTTCATCATTGCCACACTCCACCCTGACTGGCTCGTCTCCTCCCCATGACCCTCCTATAAGGGGATGTCCAATTGCCTACTGATGGGCTTTGGGTCTCCACTCCACACTTCCCCTCATTCACAATGATATGATTTTTTTGTTTTGATGATGCCTGATACCTGATGCCTCCAACACCTTGTGGTCACAAAGGCTGTTGTGCTTCTTCCATGTGGGCTGTGTTGCTTCTGGGCTAGATGGAAACTTATTTACCTTCAAGCCTTTAAGACCCCAGACGCCATATCTTTTGATAGCCGGGCATCATCAACTTTCTTCACCACATTTGCTTATGCACCTACTTTGTCTTCAGCGATTGTGTCGGGAAGGTGAGCATCATGGAATGCCGGTTTAATAAAACAAAGTATTCTTACATTGAGGGAGTATTTGAGTGCAGGCCCAATGTCCATCTGCTGCCTTAATACTAAACCTATACATATATGCACATAGATCTATTTCCACATCCTCATATATAAATATATTTACATATATACATGCCTTTATTTGGACCTCTATAAATGTCCTTTGCCTCCCAGCTCTTTCCTCTATTTTCTTTTACTTTCCTCTTGTTCCACTATCATGTTTAGACTTCATTTGGGTTTCAGTAATTCCTTTCGGTTACATTACCCTTGGTTATGACCTACCAGACTTCCTTCACCCTCCTCACCACCAATTTGAATCATTTGTTGTTCCCTTGTTCCTGGGTTTGTTAACACCACTACCTCCCCCCCCTCCATCTCCCCCTCTCCCATGTCCCCTGGGAACTGTCGTTCCCGTTGTTTTCTCCTCCAGATTGTTCATCCAGCCTATCTTATTTAGACATGCACAAAACAAGACAGAGCAAAGCCAAGCAACAAAAGAAAACAAAACAATAACAACAGCAACACGCCAATGACACAAAACACAACAAGAAGAAAGAAAAGTTTGTAGTTAGTTCAAGGACTGTTTGTTGGCCTTTAGGAGTGTTTTCAGGTCGAGTCTGATGGGGCGCCAAGCCCTGGGCCCAAAGTCTATTTTTGGTATTCCCTGGGGGCTTCCTTGCTCTGCTCCCCTTGCTGTTCTGTTCCATGCCCTTAGTGTTTTGCCTCAATGTGGTGGGATCAGATCGGGCAGAATTCCCACACTGTGTCTCCAGTGTTGTCCGATGCAGGACTATGGGTCATAAATATGAAATTTTTATACATGCACCTATACATATATGTCTTTCATTTTTACAGTTCTAGCTAATACCACTCAATAACATAATTTCTCAAAAAATTAAAAGTCATGAAATAAATGGAATTTGGAATGTACAAAATATGAATTGAGGATATTTAGAAATCATGAAAGTGAAACGGAATGTGGCACAGTGTTTCCACATTGGGCTTGGATACAAAGGACCCAGAATTTGAAAACACTAGCTGCGCCAATGGAGAAAGACAGGGTTTTCTATGCCAGTAAACATTTGCATTCTCAGAAACTCACAGGGAAGTTCTCTCCTGCCCTGTGGGATCATTAGGAGTCAGCAATGACCAGATAACAATGAGTTTGAGGCTTTTTTGAGTGCTTAGTGAGTTGAAGTGGATTTGTATTGGTAATCTTATGGTTAACTAAGTGAGGAGTGACAAATTCAAGATGAATTAGTTCATATTCATCATCAAAAAAGGCATTTTAAGATTTACCTTGAAGTACAATGCTATCTGTGATAGAGGGATATCTACAAGCCTACAAATATATACAGTTAATATAATTATTATTCAAATTTACTCAGGATCTCTAAAGTTTATTGATGAGGAACATGAAAAATTCTACCAACTTATTTAGTCTGTAATTGCTCAAACACGAAATCAAGATGCATTGATAATTATTGGCCATTGTATTTTGAAATTTAGAAACAAAGAGGAAGGATCCGCAATTGGAAAATGCGATGTTAGTGATACAAATGCAGCTGGAGGCTCTACAATAAAAACGTGCAAGACTAACGACTTCTGCATTGCAAATAGCTTTTCAAAAGCATAAACAACAACATTAGTATACAGCAAGTATGCACATGGACCTCACCTGCTAGAATACACAAAAGTCACCTACAACTGTGTGTGGGGTAGATGATAGTGGAGATCAATATCATCAGTCAAAACAAAGGCCGGGTCATCTGTGGAACAAATCATCAATTGCTCCTCTATGTTCAGGGTGAAGCTGAAGCCAATAAAAACAAGGCCAAGAGAGTGACAAAATGACCATGAGTATATCCCACCTAAATTTAGAGATTATCTCAAGAACAAATTTCTGATGACATCAAAAGCATCATTCAGGCAGAAAGCAAAAGGCTTTTAAAAAGAAATGAAGACATGATCAAATACATGTATGAAAAGATTCTAAAACTTTTTTTTTTTTTTGGAAAATAGCATTGCTAAAGCGAGTGGAAGAAAATTTCAAAACAGCTTGAGAGGAAGATAAAATTTTATAATGAAGTATTCAAACACCTGGCATTTGAAACCATTGTGGAATCACAAGCTAAATATATCTCAAGCTGACAGAAATTAAGAAAATTCTAATCTTAATTTCTAATAATAGGTTATATGAGCAAACTATGAATGATGTAGGAAGTCCAAAACTAAAATGGAAGGAATGCTTGAATACATACATATATGTCTTTATCAAAATAATTGAATCATATTCAGCCATCTCAAGAGGTACCATATGATCCAGAAGTGTTTGTCCTGGAGGAAGAAGCCCAAGCTGCCCTGAAGACATTGGAGCAAACTCCCAGGAACTGGAAGAATGTCAACTGAAGTGTTCCAACCAGTTTATCTAGCACTGGAAATACTCACTTGTTTCTGTCAAAAAATTTGGAAGACAGTTAACCTGGCCAACTGTCTTGAAGAGGTGCCTATTCCAAAGAAAGTTTACTCAACAGAAAATGATCAAACAATATTACAAATATCACACCACTAAAATTTTGCTGAAGATAATTCAAAAATCAAATGCAATAGGACATTAGCAGAAATTAAAGTTGCATACAAAATAGAAGTTGCATATCATTTCTGACACCAGATGGATCTTGGCTGAAAACAGAGCATATGAAGAAGATGCTACTTGTTTTACATGTATTTGACTGAGTGGAACATAGCAAATTATGTCTAACACTGTGAATACTGGGAATTCCAGAGCACTTATTTATATTAATGTGGATCCTACACAAAGGGCTGGAAATACACCAAGCACTACAGTCTACAGTATGGATTACAACTCAACGTATAGAAAACCCAAAATCTCCACTAGACTAAGAGACAACTTGATAAACGGAGAAGAGTTTTAAGTTGTTAAGGATTCCATTTTACTTGGATCCACAATAATAGAAGCAGCAGTCAAGAGATCCAGTGGCATATTGCACTGGGTAAATCTGCTGCGCAAGACCTTACTAGCATCTTGAGGAGAAAGGATGTAACTTTGAGGTATTTTATTTTTTTTTCTTTCTTTTTTGTTTTACTTTGAGGTATTTCAGTGGTCTTATAAGCATGTGAAACAAACAATAAATAAAGATGACCACAGAACAATTGATGCATTTGAATTAAGGTATTGGTGGTGAATATTGGAAATACCGTGGAGAGACTAAATATGTCTCAGAGGAAGTGCAGCACTTAAAAGTCAGGATGAGGAGACTCACCTTACGTTCTTTGGACAGGTTATGAGGAAAGACAAGTTCCTGGACAAGGACATCATGGTCTGTCAAGCAGAAGGTCAGCAAAACAGAGGAAGACTCGATTATATACTAACTGCTGCAGACACAGGAACAATGCACTCAAAGAATGTGGATGGTGAACAACTGGAACTGTTGTATTCTTTTGTAACAGGGGCTTTATGAGTCCGAATCAACTGACTAGCACCCTTCATCATTGTCATCATTGACAACAACAACATGAATCACTATCACTCTAATCACATATCATTCTTATAATCAGTTCATTGCACCAATTTATTTTTGCCGTATGATTGGTTTATTTGTAAATTTTATATTTTGTAAGTGTACTATAAATTAAAACTGGATATAACCTATACAAAAATGTATTTATTTCTGAATGATATAGTATGATTAAAAAGGAATTCCTGCAAAGGACAGGAAATTGCATAGGAGTTTTTAAATGCGTTTTAAATTTTTAATAGTTTAATTTCCTACAGAATTAAAAACTACTTTCTTACACAAAAAAGCATCTTTTTCTTTTGTACATTTAATAAATTAAGGAAAAGAAAAATAGATCCTATTGTTCAGTTCAATAAATTTTATTTGAACATTAATGAACCTAACATATGATCATTGGCCAATGTTATTTCTTATGTTAATGTCTACGCTCCTGTTTTCATGTGTGAATGAGATGGTTGTTTTGAGAACTTTGACAGCTTCCCTCCTGTATTTTTATATGTAATGAATTTACTTCGTTTTAGAAGTAATTAGATCCACGGAAAGTGTCATGTGCCTTTCAGCCATCCTTTAAATGATGTCTTCCACAATAATACTACAATATCAAAACCACAAAATGGACTTGACTACAAGGTATACATATACTTATATTCCTGTGTCATTTAAGTAAGCATGATTTCATTTAAGGTAGAGAATTATCCCCTCAAATTCCTCTTGGACTATCTTTTTTATAATCATGCCAACCTCTCTCCCTTCATTACTGATGTTGTTGATGTTAGGTGCTGCCAAATCAATTCCTACCCATAGCAATCATGTGGACGAAAGAAGGAAACACTGTCCTGGCTTACAACTCCCTCACCATTTTTTCTCTGCCTAAGCCCATTGTTGCAGTTACTGTGTAAATCCTTCCTTTCTTTTGCTGCCCCTCCACTTTACTAAGCAAGATGTCCTTCTACAGAGACTGGTCCCACCTGACAACAAGTCCAAAGTATGTCAGATGAAACCTTGCTATCTTGGAGAACTCTGGCCATACTTCTTCTTTGGCAGATCAGTTTGTCCTTAGAGCAGTCCACGGTACTTTCAAATGTATCACTTCTTCTCTGGTCTTCCTTATGGAATGTTCAAGGTTCACATAGATCTGAGGCAATTGAAAATACCATAGCTTAGGTCAGGTGTTCCTTAGTCCTCAAAATGACATTCTTGATTTTCAATACTCTAAAGAGATTTTGTGCAGCAGAGTTGATTTTATGCAACATGTCTCTGGATCTCTTGATTGCTGCCTCCATAAGCATTGATTGTGGACCCAAAGAAGACCAAATCCTTGACAATTTCAAACCTTACTCCATTTTTCATGATGTTACTTTTTGGTTTAGTTTCAAGGATTTTGGGTCTTCTTTACATTGAGTCACATCCATACTGAAAGTTATAATCTTTGATCTTCATCAGCAAGTGCTTCAAGTCCTCCTCACTTTCAGCAAGCAACATTGTGTCATCTCCTTATTGCAGGTTAAAAAGCAGTCTTTCAATCCTGATGCTTCATTCTCCTTCTTATAATTCGGTTTCTCTGATTATTTGCTCAGTATATGAATTGAATAAATATCATGAAAGCATACAATGCTGACTTACACTTTTCCTGATTTAAAAATCCCTTGTTCTGTTTGCACAAATGCCTCTTGGTCCATGTGTACTGAAGTGTTCTAGAATTCCCATTTTTATCAAGTTCTTCATAGTTTGTTTTGACCACACAGTCAAAGGACTTGGTATTGTCAATAAAAGCACAAGTAAACATCTTTCTGTTATTCTTTGCTTTTGGCCAAGATTCATGTGATATCAGTAGTGATATCCCTTGTTCCATCCATGTCCTCTGCTGAATCATGCCTGAACCTCTGTCAGCTCCCGGTAAATGTACTGCTACTACTGTTGCTGGATAATCTTCAGCAAACTTTTACTTGCATGTGATATCAATGATATGGTCCTATAATTTGAGCATCTTGTTGGGTCACTTTTTTTTTGGAATGAGTACAGATAGGAGTCACTTCTAGTTAGTTGGCCGAGTAGCTCTCTTAGAAATATCCTGCCATTGGCCAGTTAGTGCTTCCAGTGCTTCATCAGATTGATGGAACATTTTAATTAGTATTCCATCAATTCCTGGAGCCTTGTTTTTGGCTAATGCATTCAGTGTTGCTTGTACATCTTTTAGGACCAGTGGTTCTTACTCAGATGCTTCCTCCAGAAATGATTGAATGTCAACTAATTCTTTTTGGTACAATGACTGTGTATTCTTTCTACCTTTTCTTGATGCTTCCTGCATTATTAAATATTTTGTCCACAGAATGTTATAATTTTGCATCTAGAGGCTTGCGTTTTTTGAGTTCTTTCAGTTTAAGATATGCTGAGTGTGTTCTTCCTTTTTAGTTTTCTAAGTCTAGGTCTTTTTTTAAATCATTTTTTGGCGGGGCTCATACAACTCTTATTGCAATCCATCCATCCATCCATTGTATGTCAAACACATTTGTACATTTGTTGCCCTCATCATTCTCCAAACATTTGCTTTCTACTTGAGCCCTTGGTACCAGCTCCTCATTTTTCCCCTCCCTCATGAACACTTGATAATTTATAAATTGTTATTATTTTGTCATATCTTACACTATCTGATGTCTCCCTTCACTCTGTTGTCCGTTCCCCAGGGAGGAGGTTATCTATAGATCCTTATAACTGGCTCCCCCTTTCTACCCCACCTTCCCTCCACCCTCCGGTATTGCCACTCTCACCACTGGTCCTGAAGGGATCATTCATCCTGGATTCCCAGTGTTTGAAGTTCCTCTCTGTACCAGTGTATATTCTCTGGTCTAGCCAGATTTGTAAGGTAGGTCTTTCCACGGTTTAATATGATATTTGGCTTCATCTTCCCAAGCTACTCTTTGAAAATTTCTATTCAGCTCTTTCACTTCATCCTTTTTTCATTTGGTTTTAGTTACTCTACAATTCAGAGGAGGTTTCAGCGTCTCTTCTGGCATCCACTCATCTTCTCTTTCCTGTTTAATGACCTTTTGCTTCTTCATTCTGTTGTAGCCCAGGGTCTTTTCCTTCATGAATGATGTTTTTGATGTCTTCTCACATGAGGTGTTCTGTCATTAGTTCAATGCATTAAATCTATTCTTGACATGCTCTCAAAATTCAGGTGAGATCAGCTTAAGGTCATATTTTGGCTCTCGTGGACTTTTTTATTTTTCAGCTTTAACCTGTACTTACATATCATCAGTTGATGGCCTGCTTCTCAGTCAGCCCCTGGCTTGATTTTAGTTGCTGATATTGTGCATCTCCAGCATCTCTCCCACAGATGTGGTCAATGGTATTTCTATCCATTCTCTCTGGAGAAGTTCATGTGTAACTTGAACTTCCGTGCTATTGAAAAAGGTATCTGCGATGAACAAGTCTTTGCTGGTCTCCAACTTGTTGTCGTCACTAAGTCCACATTTTCCAGCCAGTGTTTCTTCCTCTTCATTCCAGCTTTCCAATTCCGCACACGGATAAGGGTGACTGTGTCTTCTTTGTATGCTTCTTCCATTTCTGATGGAACTCACTGATAGAATTTTTCAATTTCTTCATTACTAACTTTGTGGTTGGTGGATAAATTTGAATAATAATTATATTGATTGAATTTCTTGCTATAGATAAAACCTATCACAGACAACATGGTACTTTTGTTCTTAAATAGTTTCTCTTTGGTCTTACTTTTATAAGTGAGGAAAAATACTCTTAACTTCATTTGGTTATTGTAGTGGTTCAATATGTAGCTTTTATGTAGCTAGTTAAATGATGTATGTATCTCTAACTTGGAAAAGACAATTTTTTACAGTATTAAATTGTATACATATTTTTATATACGTGTGAACATGCAAATACACTTATATACACATATAACATATTGCTACTTTGTTTCTGGAATTATTCAAATTTATGTAAATATTTTCATTCTAGTAATTCTTAACTGTGTAAATTTATGATATTTTTAATTTATGAAAATAGATGTTTTCTATCATTATGCTTCATTTTCAATACCTTAATGTCTATTGTTGTTGTTGCTATGCACCTTGGAACAGGTTCCAATTCATAGCGACCATAAGTACAATAGAATAAAATATTGCCCACGCCTCGCTCTATCGTTACAATTATTATGTTGTATCTTATTATTATAGAAACTGTGTTAACCCATATCATTGAGGAACTGCCTATTTTCCCTGATCTTCTATTGTCTACTTATTACCTAATGTTTTGACTTTGTTGGCCAAAAATATAAAGTCACATTTGAATTTTAAATATAATAGCATTACATTTATAATTTAATACATTTAAAAAAATCATCTCAATTCTTTTCTGATAAACTCTATTTCTTTTTATTTTATTCAAATCTCCAATCCTGTTATACATATGTGGATCATTTTTTTGTCTTCAAAGTGTACTGCTAAGTGAATTCATAGGCATTTTATTAATCATATCCTTTCACCTAACATGGATAGCTATCCTCTTGCCAGGTAGTTCCATTAAAAAGCCAGTTGTTAACTCACTTCCACTCATGGTAACTCCATATGCAAGGTTTTCATTAACTGGCTTTCTCAAGGAGGTCTCCTTTCTTCTGAGGCATTTCTGGATGGTCTCAGAACTTCCACATTTCAGCGAGAAGCTGTGTGCATTCATTTCTTGTGCCGACCAGGAATTCTTGTAGCATTCAATGAAGTCTCATGACAATTCCATAGGATTGCTCCTTAGATGGCTTTCGTGTTATACGTAATCTTTACTGAAACTCATTTCCAGTGTGTTCTTCTCAGGCACTTTCATGGTAGCGGTCAAGTGCCTTTTGCTAGTAGTCAACTACTTACCCATTTATCCCATCCTTTTAAAGCTCCTTAGTCCCTTGTGCTGCATCAAAGTGGATGGGAGGAAGCATTTCAGTGCCTTCTCAATACTAAAGAATTGAGCATTCTTTAGTAAGCAGCTGGCAGTAGAGGAGCACAGCAAGCAGGAGTTGTCCTTTGCCTTGGCACAGCCCCTGACTCTCAGGGGAGTCTTACTAGTAGATTCGAAGCCTGGTGAGGACAATTTCACAGTGGGGAGTCAGCTCTTACATAATACTGGGGTGCTGTGTACTGCTTCTCTTGACACTGTCCAGTAATTGGGTGATATTTCTCTAGCAAGCCCTCCATCCAAACTCTTCATTGCAGCTATTTATAACTTCCATTTGTATTTGGAAACCTGTGATCTCCACGCTGCCCTCTCCGTCTCAACAGATGACCACTTCTCTGACTTCACAGAGGAAAGTGAAGCTATTATACTCTAAACTTCCCACAATATCATTTACCAGTTCACCTGCCTCTGCAGCCAACCCCTTGTTCTGTCTTCCTGCTGTAGCAGCAGAGTTGTCCCTCCTGTTTCCAGCTTACTTGTCCATCTGCGCTCCTGTTTTATTGCAGATCTTGCCCTATTGATTTTGCTTCTTGTGTTGCTTCAATAAATTTCTATCTACTGACCTCTTTCCCTCAAATTTAGAAATGCTCAAGCTTCTCCTATATTTAAAAAAATCCAATTTTCACATGTCATCTCAAGTTACAGTTTTCTGTGGACTTACTCCATTTATAATTATTCATCCTGTTTATTGATGTATTCTGATTAGTCTTGTTAGAAGATTGTTCATTCTATTGATTTTTCTCAATCATTGACTGCATTCTTACATTATTTCTTACATATAAACAATTTCCAATTCATTAATTTTGCTTCAATTCTTTCTCTTGCTTTTCATTTTTTTACTATATTTTGAGTCATAGCCCTCATAATTACATACCTTGTTTTGTTTTCTCATTTATATTCCTCATCGCTGATTTCATTAGTTATTATTCTCTCTTGCTTCATAATGAAGGCATTTGCTGTAACAGTTTTATATCTTAATTCAAACTTACTTTCAACTCATATGCTCTTGTAAAGTCTTGTCATTTAAAATTTTTTCTACAAAGCTTTAATTGCAGCTTTGCTTTCTCTTTGATCTAAAAGTTAATAAGAATAGTGATTTTGCTTTCTAGTTAGTTTATTTGGGTTTATTTTGTTATTAATTACTGGAACAATCTAGTATCTATCTATTAGAACAATCTAATATCAACTCCATAAGGTTTCTTTGTTTATCTCATTTTTAAAAAGCCTTCGAGAACATTTAAAATAGTGTGTATCCTCTGTAGGGTATGACATTTAATATGAAATTATTAAATCAAGAGTATTATTAATAATATATCATTCTTGATTTTTCATATTTATACTTTTCTTTGAAAGTTACATTTGACCCTTTCTTTGAGGCTTATATTTTAATAAAAGGTGTACATTTTAGAATCTTGAAAAATTCAGGATATTCAGCATGGTATAAATGACATCTAAATCAGTCTTCCTCTTCTTTCTCTCAGTACCCCATTACTGTTTTTAAAAGTGACGCTATTATCTGCTTGCCTTGTTAGAAGACTGTTCATTCTATTGATTTTCTGATTGATTGATAGTTGTGTGTAATCTGTGAGATGGTCCACACATTCACACACATTTGTACATATGCTTTTTAATTCTTATAGCTTCTTATGGTTTGGATACGAATTTATGCAGCAAATTAATTTGCCACTGAACAATAATTTACTCATTTTGTTTCGTCATGTCGGTTGCAATCCTCTCAATGTGGCTATAATATCTCTTTTTTCGCTCCAAATTTCCTCAATTCGCTTATTCTTTCTTTCCATTTCTACCTTCTGAGAAAATACCCTTTCAGTCTTATATGGCTAATTCTTCTGAGGAGTATGCTTCTCGTGAGTGTTATGATTTACTTTTTACACTCTTCTGTTGTTTGACTCCAGGTGATACCCTGGAGTGGTTTTAGTTCCAGGTTTAAGTGATGTCCAACGGAGCTCTCCTACTCAGAGCACCCTTTAGGCTAGGGTAGGGCTGCTCCTGTGAGTTATCGAGACTAACTCTTTATGGGAGTAGAAAGCCCCATCTTTTTCCCAAGGAGTGGCTTGTGCTTTCAAATTTCTGAAGTTGGACTTAGCAGCTCAACTCATAACCACTACACTCGTTACCAGGGGCTGTCGGTTTGATTTTGGTTTAAAGGAGCTCTGATGGCACTTTGGATTAGTTGTTGAGCTACTAACTTCAAGGTCAACTGTTCAAACACACAAACTGCTTTGTAAGAGAAAGATGAGACTACCTGGTCCCCAAAGATTTTCAATCTGAGAAAGCCTCTATAGGATTTCTTTTTATGATTTTAAATGTAAGTCTACTTTCCCCCTCATTTTGTTCAAGACCTTCTGTGGTTCTGATCAGAGAGAGAGGTATTGGTAGCCCGATATGGTCTAGTTCTGGTCTTGAATGAAAGGTTTGGGCTAGGGGAGTTGAAACTTAGGCCCATGAGGTCCTTTTGTGATGGAAATGCGTGGGTATCAAAAGACCTCTACAAAAGAATAAAAAGAATCTATGGCCTGGGAAAATGTTTTGGTTAGAATTATTTGACAAGGGATAAATATCCCAAATTTATTTTTAAAAATTGAATACTTTGCAACAAAAAAGACAGCAATTCTGGAGATCCCCTTGCAGAGGGGTCTTGGGGAGGAGATGAGCCAGTCAGGGTGCGATGTAGCAACGATGAAAAATACAACTTTCTTCTAGTTCCTAGGTGTTTCCTCCCTGGTCCCACTACCATGACTCAAATTCTACCTTACAAGTCTGGCTAGACCAGAGGATGTACATTGGTACAGATAGGAACTGAAAATACAGGGGATCGAGGGTGGATGAGCCCTATAGGACCACTTGTGTGAGTGGCGAAACAGGGAGGGTAGAGGGAGAGTGGGTAGGAAAGAGGGAATTGATTACAAGGAACTATATGTGACCTCCTCCCTGGGGGACAGACAGCCAAAAAGTGGGTGAAGGGAGACGTTGGACAGGGCAAGATATGACAAAATAACAATTTATAAACTATCAAGGGCTCATGAGGGAGCGGGAACGGAGGGGGAAAATGAGGACCTAATGCTGGGGGCTTAAGTGGAAAGGAAATGTTTTGAGAATGATGAGGGCAATGGATGTACAAATGTGCTTTACACAATTGATGTGTGTATGGATTGTGATAAGAGTTGTATGAGCCCCTAACAAAATGATTGGGGAAAAAAAAGACAGCAATTCAATAAAAAAACTAGGCAGAAGGCATAAACTGATACTTCATCAAAGAGGACTTTTAGGTGGGTAATGAACACATAAAGCAAAGTTCATGATCATTAGTCATTAGAGAGATGAAATCAAAACAACAGTGAGATATCATTTCAGTCCAGCATCAGTAATAAAGTTTCATAAGACTGAAAATGGCAAATGTTTGCAACAGTGTGGAGAACTTAAAACTTTCCTATAGGTTGGTGGTACTATAAGATCCTCCTAACACTTCGGAAAACAATATGGCACATCTTCAAAAAATCAGAAATAGAAGTGTCATTTGATCAAGGAATTGCATAGACTCAAAACCCTACTGCTATTGAGTGATTCTGTAGGACAGGGTAGAACTGTTCCCATGGTTTTCTAAGTCTGAAAATCTTTTCTATAGGACAAATGAGGCTTTGTGGATCTGGCAGTAGGTTCAAACTGCTGACTTTTCATTAGCAGCCCACTATACCACCAGGGATCCTATATAGATTATATAACATAGAGAAATAAAAGTTGAGACACCTTCCCAACAAGATTGCTGAAGACAAAATGGGTTCATAAGCAAATGTGGTGAAGAAAACTGATGGTGCCCGGCTATCAAAAGATATAGCATCTGGGGTCTTAAAGACTTGAAGATAAACAAGTGACCATCTAGTCCAGAAACAACATGGAAGAAGCACATCAGCTGGTGTGATCACTAGGTGTCGATGGGATCAGGTATTAGGTATCTAAGACCCAGAATAAAACCATACCCAATGTGAATGAGGCAGGACATGGAGTGGAGACTCAATGCCCATCTGTAGACAGTTGGAATCCCCTCACAGAGGGATCACAGGAAAGAAATGAGTCAGTCAGGGTGCAGTATAGCACCCATGAAATACACAACTTTCCTCTAGCTCTTTGGTGCTTCCTTCACCCCACTATCATGACCTCAATTCTACCTTACAAGTCGGATTAGACCAGAGCATGCACACTGCTACAGATAAGAGCGCACAACATGGGGAATCTGGGATAGATAAACCCCTCAAGGCCAACAAGGAGAGTAGAGATACCAGGAGGATAAGGGGAGGAGAAAGAGGGAATGGATAACAAGAATCAACTTTGAACCCCTTCCCAGGGGGATAAATAACAGAAAAGTGGGTGAGGGGTATTGGAAGATGATGTAAGATATGGAAAAAATAATCTATAACTTATCAAGGGTTCGTGAGGGAGAGCGGGTGGGGAAGGGAGCGGGAAGAAATGGCGAGATGATATCAAGGGCTCAAGTGGCAAGAGAATGCTTTGAAAATGATGATGGTGGCATATGTGCAAATGCATTTGACACAGTGGAGGAATGTATGGGTTGTGATAAGAGCCTATGAAAAGTTGGGAAAAAAAAGAGTTGAGACACAAAGATCACACGCATACCCTGTTCATCACATAATTATTCACATATTCACAGTAGCAAGAAGATGAAAACAACCTAAATGCTTTACAATAGATGAATGGATAAATAAACTATGTACATACACACAATGTAATATTATGCAATGTTAAAGAACAATGAAGAATCCACAGAACATCTCATATTGTGCATGCACCTGGAATACAAATTAAAGTCTTGCAAATTGAACTTTATTTTCCATGCTTTTTAATTTCCATATTTAATTTAGAGATTTGAGTATATATTATGCCTCTCTCTTTATATAGGATTACTTTTTAATGGCTACAAAAATTTTATTATATATATATATATATATATATATATATATATATATAAATTTGTAAGTCCTCCTTTCAATTCTCATGTTTAGATTCCAGTAAGTTTCTTCTTGTGTATTGAATATGATTGTAGTATGATTAATAATTTTTAAGACAATAATTGAAATCAATCTAAATCTGATACATACACAAGAACAATGTGAATGCATTATGAAATTGATGCTCTATTGTATTGAATTACATAATTGTGTAATCAGATTCCTCTTGCAACCTGGACTCTTTTGACTTATTGATGAATGTACATCAAAGACTTATTATAGGAACACTTGTTTCTTCAGGGTCCTTTACTGCGCAGGTGGAACTTCAGTGCCCATCAAGACAAGACGCATAAAAGATGTCATCTAACGTCACCGGGATACAGCAACATGTACCTCCACATTCGGATATACTCATGATTTGTGTTACTCCTACCGACTTTGCTCTGCAGCCCCAGGACTTGTGACCAATTTAATTGTGCCTTTCTCTCAGTATCATGGGATTACAAGTTTGATTGACAACCAGAAGATCAGCCATCAGAACGACCAGCTTCTCTGCGGCAGCAAGATGAGGCTTTCTTCTCCCCTCAAAATGTAGAGTCTGGGAAATCCACAGGAGCTTCTACTCTTTCCTAGAAGGTTGCTATGATAATTTTGCCAACTTCACATAAGATAGAAATCAAAATACATCTACAATAACAGATACTGCCCTTTCAAGTGTATTCTGAGAGAAACAAACTCCCATTTTAATCAAGCATCATGAGAACTGAACTCTCCGTGCACATCTCTTTTACATCTTTCTTTTACAGATCTGATGACTAGAAGAATTTCTTTCTGACTTACTCCACATATTTCAGAATTCATTTCTTATCCAATACTGACATGATTCCCAGATCAGGTGTTAAAATACACATTCATTTTATGATCTGACCACCAACTCCAAACTTCCAACTTTATGTTATCAGCATGGTGGGAGTTAGTATCCGTGGAAGGCATTCTTATTCTGGATAAGAACTATCATTTTAATTACATAGAGAAGTAGCTGTGAAACCAATGATTTTTTTCTTCTATACCTAAATTGCATGTGTTCTCACCCAATGTCTTCTTAGCTTAAAGATTCTTAACCATTTTGCTGCTATGGAGCTCTTGGCAATCTGAATCCTATAAGGCCCTCTGAGGAATAAACATCTAAAACAATGTCATAAAATTATAAAACATATCAGTGGAAACACCAAAATAATACAAAGTTGCAATATATCAATATATTTGCCTTTCGAATATTACATTAGATTACAAGACCTAGCACTTGAAATTCAAGTCATTGATAAATGGTATTTGGGAAGAGCTGGTAAAAATCAAGAATGATACAAAATTATGCATGGGGTCTATTGGTACACAATAATAACATGCATAACTACTTTACTGTAGTTAATTGTGTCCATTATCAAATGAAGGAAGTTCTAAGTCTCTGAGTATAAAGATGTATTCTTTTTAAGATGTATTCTTTTTTCAAACAATGTCCAACATACACCCCGAGTTCTCTCCACTGGACTCTATATTAAGACCCCAAAGCTATTCATGTTGCCGAGAACTACGGAAGGAAAGGAAATTTGATGGAAGGGAAGTATGAGAAGGCTTCAAAGAGTTGGTGGAAATATTCCATCATCTTTTAATTCCATGTTTTTCATAAACATTTTGAAGGACCTTATAGAATGGACCAAAATAATAATATTAACCAAGTTGAAATTTCCTAGGCTTACAAATAGTACGCGGACAAATGACCATGCAACTACATTGCTAGAAATCTTCCCTAGAAAGTGCTCATCGAAATGTAGGAAACTGAAGCTTACTTAGCTTCATGGTACATTTAGCTTTATTTTAAACCCACGTTTTCATTATATTTGTATGTGACAACATTTTCTCCCTAATTTGCTTTAGCTATATATTTTATTCTTTTTTATTTGGGGGTAGTGGCTTAAATTCCGCAAAATTTCCCACTCCTTTTGCTCCCTTGGCATCTCCAGTTTATTCATCCTTGCCAAGGGATTAATAATATATATTCTCTGTATTTAACATTGAGGGTGATAATTCTTGTCAAAATATATGTTGTCAAATGTTAATTTTTACAACTTTTAGTCCAAAATAAGAATATGAGACTCATTTAGTACCATAGCAATTTTATTTTACCAATCAGAGAACCAGCCATCTATGTAATTTGATCAGAACTTCGTGTACATGCTATCTAGTGAAAGAACATGTTTTTCTCTGAGTGAAATATTTGTTGGGTTTGTTCTTGTTATTTTTGGTTTTTGTTGTTGCATGTTTTTGTGTTAGTCTGAATAAACTGGGGAAACATCCACAGAAACTCATATGTATAAGAGAGAGTTTTATATAAAGGGTAAGTGTGCATTAGGAAAGCATCCCAACCCAGTGCTGTCCAAGCCCATAAGTCCAACATTAGCCCCTATGTCCGACACTGATCTACAAAGTCCTCCTCCATCTCACAAAACACACGCAATGACTCCAACTGCAGGAGAAAAAACAAATCAGTGAGTGTGTGAAAATCTCTGTGCTGGCAGGAGTCTCCACACAGCTGCTCCAGCACCCAGGGCTGCATCGGGGTAGGTCCATGTGGCTTCTCCTCAGGGATGTCTTGCAGGAAGTAAGCTGTGCCAGCTGAAGCAGGGAACTGGCTAAGACAACCGCACCCTGGTCCAACTATTAGAAAGAACTAGAAAGGTGAGGCTTACCGAGCCATTTATCACTCCACCTTTCCATTTATCACTCCACCAATCCTACGTGTTTATCAGCCAGGTTGGCACAATAAACCTTAACTATCTCAGTTTTCCTTTATATGAAAACCAGTATAGGTAAATCTATAGAGAAAGTAATTGGATTAATAGTTTCTTGGAGATGGAGAACCGTTGGTAACTAAGAACAAGTATAAAAAGAATCAAATATTCTAAAATTTTAGTGATACTTGCTGAATTCTTTTCAACATTTTAAAACTATTATGTGACATGTAAATGATATGTCAATATGTCACTTACACAGTGGCTACAACAATGGGCTCAAGCAAAAGGACACATTTGAACAAGCCTGGGAAGGGCTGTGTTCTGTTTTGAATAAGGTTGCTATGGCTTGGAACCGACTTGTTGGCATCTAAATCAGAACAACATGTCAATAAAACTGTTGAAATTAAAAAATAATAATAAAATTTATTTTAAAAGCTTGTCAAGGTTAACTATCCTTAAATAACTCACAATTGACACAAGTGAGCTCCTGTGGTAAGTAGTCATAAAGGTTCGTGTGTCTCTGCATGGACTGTGCTTCCTAAGGGTGAAGTGTTTTATATTGCCACACTGGTGAAGTTGGCTTGGCTTTGAGACCTGATTTAGACCAGTGGTTATCAATCAAAGGCAGTTTTATCCTTTCTCTATCAACCAGGATTATTGGAAAAGTGTGAGACAAATTTATTTCTTGTAAATTGTGAGTGCCAGAGATTCTGCTACAGCATTCTACAATGCACGGAAGAGTCTACCACAGTAGAGAATTATCCAGCCAACATTTTAACAGCGCCAAGGTTAAGAAACCCTTCTTTAGGCTGTACATGTGAGAAGAAATGTTTTTCCTTTACAGGTAGAACATTTAAGTGTACTTTCAATATTCATTACTTTCTCTGATAACATTTCGAGAACTGTGGTCCATCAAATGTTTACAGTTGTGAAAAAATAAATGAAAAATCAATCAAAAGATGAAATTATCAAGAACTGTAAAGGGTCTGAGATTATACTCTACTTGGAGGAGATCTGGTTATGTGTTCAAATTCACCACGGCTCCCAGAGCAAAAGATGCGCCTTGCTACTCCTATAAAAAGGAACAATCTCAGAAACTCATAGGGGCACCTCTATTTTGTCCCTTAGAGTTGCTTTGCCACACAATGGCAGGGAGTTTTCAAGTTTTCTATCTGCTTTT
>NW_022111368.1:32101434-32132749 GCF_000313985.2 Echinops telfairi
TATATATACAGAAGGCAATTGGATCCCAAAGCACATGGGAGTGACAAGGCAGTTGATAATCTGTGTGAGAATCCTGACTTAGGGAGCTCTACTGTATCAGAAAGAGCCTGTAGTGATGGGCGTAGACATTAAAACAATTGTGAGGGTGGTGCAGGACCAGGTGGTGTTTTATGCTGTTGAGCACAGGGTTGCGAATATTTGGAACCAACTTGATGGTACTAAACAATGACAAGATTTAAAATCAGGAAAGGTGTGCGTCAGGGCTATATTTGTTCACCATGCTTATTCCATCTGCATGCTGAACAAATGGTCCAAGAAGCTGGACTATATAAATGTAGCATTAGCCTTGGAGGAAGGCTTATTAATAACCTGTAATTTGCACTTGACACAACATTACTTACTAAAATGAGGATTTGAAGCATTTACTGATGAAACTCAAAGACTACAGATTTCAGTATGGGTTACAACTCAATGTAAAAACAAACAAAAAAATCCTTACAATCCTACCTATAAGCATCATGATAAGCAAATAAAAGATTGATGTCAAGGCTTTCATATTTCTTGGATACACAATGAATCCTCACGGAAGCTGCATTCAACAAATCAAAGACCCATTGCATTGGGCAAATATGACGCCCAAGATCATTTTAAAGTAAAGCAAAGATGTCAGTGTTAGGACTAAAAGTATGCTTCACCTAAGCCATGCTATTTTCAGTCTCCTCATATGTATTTGAAAGCTGGATAATGAATAAAGGTGATAGTTGAAGAATAGATGCATTTGAACTACAGTATTGGCCCCAAGTATTGAAAGTATCATGGACTGTCAGAATTACAAAGAGATCTGTCTTATAAGAAGTATAGACAGACAGCTCCTTAGAAGTGAGGATGGCAATACTTCATCTTACGTATGCTATTGGTAGAGATCGGCCCCTGGAAAAGACATCATGCTTGGTTAATGGGGAGGATGAGCAAAAAGGAGAAATGCCTATAACAAGGTGGACTGATGTAGCGAGTACACCAATGGTCTCAAACAATCATTGTTAGGTGGAAAAGTCACTGGCAGGGTTTCTTTCTATTCAACAGACGGGCCTTATGAGTTGGAACCTATTTGATGGGACGTAACAGCAACTATTTCATAATGAACGGAAAGCAAATCTGCATGACCTTCTCTAGGAGAGAACCATTATTTGAATTATTCTGGACAGTAATTACAATAAATAAATCCAAGACAGTAGGACTACTTCTGCATTACAGGGCTATTCAATACAAAAATACCTTTAAAAAGACAGAAAATTCAAGCAGTGCTTCTGCTCATATATATTCATATATATATGACATTTATGTAGAAATTTCTGCTAAAAGCAGGAGATCCCCAGCAGCGCTGTATTGAAACTATAGCATAAACCAGAAATAAGTGACTTGAAAGTTTATTGTTACCAGATAATTTAACTTATTCTGATTCATCAGCCTCCTTCTTGCTTGATACAACCTGTTTCTCCTAAGTAAAATAGGCAACCGAGATCTCCTCAGAGTCTAATTGTCACACCTGGTGGGCTTTTCAGCCTTTTAATGATTGAAGATTTACTTTTACTGACTGTCTTACAAGCCTCTTGTCTTCAGCCACAGTAAAACCCGGCTGGACTCTTTTCCTTTGACTTCATTATTCTTTTGTGAGAGGTTGGCCATTGTGGTTTTGTTTGCAATATAAGTAATAGAAATATATCTATCCACTTTTCCAGCATGTAAACAATACCTTTTCTCAAATCACAAAGGAACATGGAAATTCTATTTCTAGTTTCCTTTGGTTATTCTAGTTGTTAATGGGGAGGAGGTAATCATTAAATCTGTGTTTCCAGGACACTCACTACCTTTACTGGAAATCTTTTGACTTCTTAATCTTGATCAGTTTATCAAAATTGTCACCTGATAACTAATTCCCACAAATTATGATCTTTTTACTAACCAAAGATTAAGTAGCACTTAATCTTCAACAGGAAAACTAAGAAAGGAAATCTACAAAGTCGATTCCCTAACACTCTCTTAGAATACATTTGAATCATGCCACAAAGTCTCATCTGCCGAATGACAACTAACATGTAAATCTCTTCCCAATTACTTCAAGTAATGAGTAGACTAATTAATATTAGTGCAAATGAATCATTTTAAACCTTTTACAAGAGATTTATTTGCTACCGTGGCATAATATTATGTATTGCGTTACATGATAAATCATTTCAAAAGGTTAGTTTGCCTTGTGAATAGTTCATAAATATTTGCAAACAATTTATCTCATATAACGATCCATAAATAATTTGTGATTCATATATTCCCACATCCTTATGATCTGTTGTTTACCATAAATATTTGAATTCCTGCAAATGTAGTTAATGCTACTGGTGGCCAAAATAATCGATTGCAGTTATTGTTGAGGAGCTCCGGTGGTGTAGTGGGTGACATGTAGAGTTGCCAACCACAAGGTCAGCAGTTCCGAAGAATCAGCTCTTCTGAGGGAGAAGCAGGAAGCTTTCTGCTCTTGTAAAGAATTACAGCTTGGAAACCTATAGGCACAATTCTACTCTGTCCTATAGGATGGATGTAAGTCAGGATCCACTAGACGGCAATTCATTTGGGTTTTGGTTAGTTGTGATGCAACAGAAAGGTAGTAAGTCTTTGTGTTGTTTTTCTTTGTTGTTATTTGTTTTCATTTTAGCAATTCCATATATATATGTACATATATATGTGGCTAAATGATATAATTATTAAAGGTGAATTTATTAATTTTTAACTAATGATAATTTATAAAGCATATAAAGCATATGAGCATCACTTTTGAAAATGTTTTTGGACACCTACATGATTTACCATAAATAGTTTCTGTTTCAAAACTTGAGGTAGGATAGTGGGACTGGTCATTGATTCAATTTTCTATTCCATTTAATTAAAAAGGAGGACCAACATCTTGAAATATAAACATGTTATATTCAGGAAGCAAACAAGCCCCAATACTCTCCGTTTTAACACTGGGGGACTTCGTTTTGTTAATACTGTGGCAGGCTCGCAGGGCTACCCAATCTCATTCTCTTCCAGTTCATCCCCTGTGCCAGTACAATCACATAAACACCACCTCCTATGCAATTGAGGGCCTCAGAAATATACAATGTGGTGTGCAGGATTTCTGATTGAAATATCCCCTGAGAAAACTGGTTTGAAAGAAGTTGGTCACTGTCTATGCAAATGGTAGCAATCATGGTATGCTCTCAGATAATTAAGTTGGTTAAAATGGTGGAATTCAAGTATGTGTGCGAGATCCCATCTCCACCTGTAAGTCTCTTGGCACAACTCCTCTTCTGAGTTGTAGTGTCTACAACTTGGTTTTAGATCACAAGTCTGAAACTACATAAAGCTTACATAAAATAAAAAGTATTTCTTATTTCTCTTCCATATACTATTTCCTTCACTTTCAACCCATGTCACTCATTACTTTATCCACTCATGATCTACTTTCTTGAAGGATAGAATAATTTTTGCTTATGTATATGTGTATGTTCCTTGCACATTTTTGAAAAATAACAAATTTACTAAAAAATCTTGTTGAACAATGAACACACACAAATACGTACATTTATTTGTCCTACAATAATACCATAAAAACCATGTACCAGGCACGGAACACTGATGACAGTCGAACGAAGGGGCTATCGAAGGGAATCTAGTACAGCATTCATGGAAAAAGCAAGGTCTTTGACAAGACAGGGAAGGAAGAAAGGACCAAAGTGGATATCAGAAGGGACTCTAAAAGATGATCTTAATTGTACAGAAGTGAAGGAAAATAGAAGAAATGATAGGAGTGGAAATGTGGAATAGAACATCCCAAAGGGCAACTCTGGAAGACAAAGTACAGTAATATAATGAAATGTGCATGCCCTCTCTAGAGGCAGAAAACCCAAAAGGAAGAACATGTTCAGCATATTAAAACTGAAAAAAAACATTAAAAAAATCCAAGCCTCCAGTTGCAATATGGAAACATTGTATGAGCAAAATATTGAATGATTCAGGAAGCATCAAAAGAAGATGGAAAGAATACACAGTTTCTATACCTCAAAAAGAAATAGTTGACATTCCACCATCTCAGGAGTTAGTTTCAAAGCAAGGACCCATGGTGCTGAAGGAAGAAATTCAAACTGCACTGAAAGCCTTTGCCAAAAACATGGTTCTAGGAGTTGATGGAATACCAATTAAAATGTTGCAACAGGCGGATGAAATACTAGAAGCACTAACTTGTCTATAACAAGAAATTTTGAAGACAGCTACTTAGTCAACACTGAAATCGATCCATATTTGTACCCATTCCCCAAAAAAGGTAAAACCAAAGAATGCTCAAATTATGGAACAATATGGATTTTACATGCAAATAAATTTTGTTGAAAATCATCCAACAGTGGTCACAGGAGTATCTTATTATTCTGCCAGAGGTTTAGGCTGACTTCAGACAAGGTCATGGAACCAGGGATATCATTACTAATATCCGCTGGATCTTGGTGAAAGGGGGAATACCAGAAAGATGCTGACTTGTGCTTCAGCGACTATGCTTAGGCTTTCGACTGTCTGGGCCATAGAGAGCTACGAACAGCCTTGTGGGGAATGAGAATTCCAGAACACTTGATTGTGCTCCTGGGGAACTTGTAGATGAATCAAGAGTCAGTTGTGTTAACAGAACAAGTAAATACTGCATGGTTTAAAATCAAGAACAATGTGCATCAATGCTTTATCTGCTCATCATACTTGTTCAACATATATCAGAAGCAAATAATCTGAGAAGCTTGATTATATGAAGAATATGGCATCAGGTATGGAAGAAGTCTTATTAATAACCTATGACATACAGATGACACAACCTTTCTTGCTGAAAGTGAGGGAGACCTGAAGCACTTGCTAAAGATCAATGATTGTAGCCCTCAGTGTGGGTTATGACTCAATGTGAGGAAGACCAAAATCCTCACACTGGACCAATAGGCAACATCATATAAACAGAGAAAAAATGAAGTTGCCCAAGATTTTGTCTTTCTTGTATCCACAATCATGGAAGCAATCAATTGATTAAAAGCCCTGCTGTGTAAGAGCTATCTGCTGCACAAGGTCTTATTAGCGTATTGAAAGGCAAGGACGTTGCTTTGGAAAACAAGGTGTACTTGACCCAATCATAGGACTTTTAATTGCCACATTGAATGTGAAAGTTGGACATTGACTAAGGAAGACCAAAGAGGAATTATTGCAAATTGTGGTGCTGGTAAAAAATATTGAAAGGACCATGGACTGCTAAGAGGACAAACAAATTTGTCTTGTAAGAAATATAACCAAGTTTCTTCTTAGAAGCAAGGATGGCAAGACTTGGTCTTACATATTTTGGACACATTGTCCTGAGAGACAAATCCTTGAAGGATTTCATGATGGGTAGAGCAGAGGGGTAAATGAAAAGAAGAAAGACCTTCAATGAGATGGATCGATACAGTGGATGCAATCATGGACTCAGGCATAGGAACAATTGTGAAGATGGATCGGGACCAGGCAGTGGTTCCTTCTATTGTGTATAGGGTTGCTACGGGTTGGAACTGACTCAATGGTACCAAAGAACAATAACAACAATAAGAAGAACTACCCTATAGGGTTTCCAGAGTTATAAATTATTATGAAGGCAGATTGCCCCCTCTTTCTTTTTCAGAATAGTTTTGGGTTTGAAATGTTGACTTTTCTATTTTCCATAGGTTACTTAACTACTGTGCTACCAGGATTCCACACAAATTATCTGCTGGGTTCTTGGCTATGCAATAAAACTCCTGATCCTCAGCATGCTATTCCATGCTGTAGCAATTAAATCTGTGTAATGAATAAGTTTGAGTAAGAAGGTTTTATGAAATGTGACACATCACCTCCAATGGCTATGGGTATCTCAGTTATAAAGAGGGAATTGTTTGGCAGTAATTGTCATATGAAATTCAAATCTTTACCTCATTATTAATGTTGTTAAGTGTCGTCAAGAGTTGGTTCCAACTCTTAGTGAACCTATAGGACAGAGTAGAACTGCCATCCTCGGGTTAGTTTCCAAGGGTATAATCTTCATGGAAGTGGATTACCACATTTTACCTCCCATGGAGTGGGTGGTAAGACCTTTTTTATTCCCTTCAGGTTAGCAGCTGAACCCTTTTTAATCACTACACCAGCCAAGGTTTCTTTCTAAATGAATAAATAAATAATCAAAACAAAACAAAACCTCACTGCCATTGAGTTAATTATGACTCCTATTGTCCATTATAGGACAGGATAGAACTGTCCCTGTTGCTTTCTAAGGTTGTAAATATTTACTGGAATAGAAAACGTCTTATTTCTTCCAAGTCGTAGCAGGTGGTTTTGAACCGGTAACAAGCAACCCACATGACACTAGGGTTCTTTTTGAAATAATACAGACAATGCTAATTTAGCTTGAGAGATTATGAAATCCCTTTGTTATTCACCCCACCTCACATTGTAGTATGTATAATCTCACACATATGTGTAGGTAGATCACATGACATCACTCACTGGCAGCGATTTTAAGAGATATTTCTTAAGTCCCAATTGCCTAGAGGACATAGCCTGAGTCACTAGAGGCTGGATAGCAACTTGTTCACAGTGCCTGATCAGGAAAAGAATACATCTCCCGTTGGGAGTTTATAGAAGTAATGTTCAAGATGTTTCTTTCCCAAATGGCAGGTTTTCCCTCCTAGTTTAACCCCAACAGAAGTGAAATCAACTTCACTGGGATAGATCTATCCCTCTAACTACTTCTGGACTTGAGTTTCAAATAAGATTCATTGAGCATTCTTGTAGGAGTGTCTATTGATTTGGGTGACCATTGAACAATGTTATGTGGCAGAAACTGATTGGTATGTTCCCTCTCTCCCACAAATAAATAATTGGCCCAAGCTGAGTTCAGGCGGCCTCCTTTGAAGAAGTTGTTTTAAAAGCTAAAAACTAAATTCACTGCCACTGAGTTGATGCTCACTCATAGCGACCCCTTAGGACAGGACAGAATTTCCCCTGTGGGTTTCCTAGATAGTAAGTGTTTACAGGAATTGGAAAGCCCCATCTCTTCCCCACAGCGTGGCTGGTGGTGTAGAACTTCTGGCCTTGCAGGCCTCTGGCTAGCATGTAACCATTATGCCACCAGGACTCCTGAAGTGTTTTTATGTTGTACAAATAAAGGAGTTATAGATGGATCATAAGCGTTGGACCGGTACATTACCTGCTCGGGAGACTGGATTGGAAGATTACATGACCTGAGAGCAGATACTGCCTTTTTGTTGTTGTTTATATTTATAGTAGGGCCCTGATACAATATTTTCCCTTGGGGATTGACTGTCTCATTTATTAAAATCTTCCAATATACAGCTGACATAATCTTGCTTGCTAAAAGTGAGGACTTGAAGCACTAACTGAGGAAGATCAATGATCGCAGCTTCCAATATAGATTTTAACTTAATGTGAACAAAGCCAAAGTTCTCACAACTGTACCCAAATCCTCACGACTGGACCAACACAATAGTGAATGGAGAAAAGATTGAAGTTGTCAAAGATTTCGTCTTTCTTGGGTTCCCAATCAATGTTCATTAGAGGCAACATGGCGATCAAATGATAAATTGCATTGGACAAGTCTACTGCACAAAACCTGTTTAAAGTGTTGAAAAGGAAGGATGAGGACTTATGGTAGTTGTGCCTAATTATTCATGATGTTTTCAATCACCTCATATACATGCTAAAGTTGGACATTGATAAGAAAGACTGAAGAATTGATGCATTTGAATTATGGTTTTGAGTAATATTGAAAGTACTGCAGACTGCCAAAAACCCAAATATCTACTGTGGAAGAAGTATGTACAGAATGCCCTAAGCAGCGAGGATGGTGAGGCTTCATCTCTTATACTCTGGGCAGTTACAGAGAGAGAACAGTTCCTGGGACAGGACTTCCTGCTTGGTGTATTCGGTTGGGTTTTCTAAAGAAGCAAAACCAGGACACTTATAAGTGTATGCATATAAGTAGAGAAGTTTATATTGAAAATGAAACTTAGAATAACAGCCCACTTTGCTTCAGGGAGAGAAGAAAGTCCAATACAACACTTTGTGGGTCAGTTATACACTGTATATCTTTCCAACTCTTATGACTACTGAGCCCAAGGGCCAAAGAAGCAGGAGTTAAGAGTGAGGCTTAATGAAGTATAGTGGGACCTGGTAGGGAATGGTGGGGGATGCAAGGCACAGGGGGACCTAATAGCATGGCATGGGACCGAATGTGTGTCATGGTTGGAGAGGCAGCACACTATGATCATTTGACATATCCATTCCAGGAAGCGCATACTGGTGATGCAAGGTGGTATGACAGATGATGCAGTGTGGTGCTGTGAGACAGAGGTGGCACATGATAGTAATGTGGTGGCTGGTCCAGGCAGTGCACCAGTTTAGGGTAAAAAAGGAAAGGGCAATTGGGAGATCAAGCTTCTACAAGGTCTTCTTGTACATAGACCACACCCCCAAGGAGATGTCACAAGGCGGCAGCCTGATTAATAGTCTGGACTCCATCATATTTTCCCATAGATGCCATGCGGGCACCAAAAAACCCCAGCCATTTCCTTCCAACCTTTGTCAACTTGGTGCTTGTACACAACTCTTCAAGGACACATAATGTCCAAACAACGACAACAATAAAATCAGACTAGTGCCTAACATCATACAGTAAACACATACAAACAAAAATTTATGCTGGCTTTCTTCCAGCCTCCCCTTTACTCCAGGGGGTGTGGGTCTGTAAACTGGCACACATTTGGAAATTGATTGTGGAATTGTGACTGTGCTAGGCAGGGTTCTCTAAAGAGACAAAACCAGGACACTTATATGATGATAGAGAGATGATAGATAGATAAATAGATAGATAGATAGATAGATAGATAGATAGATAGATAGATAGATAGATAGATAGATAGATGATAGATAGATAGATAGATAGATAGAGATAGATAGATAGATTTATACAGCATGAAGGACTGTAACAGCTAATTAGTGCACACAGCAGTATAGAAGGATCAGTTCAACTCACTTTTGTGGAATAGTTAATGTACTGGAAGTCTTTCAAGGTTCAAGGTCAAGGAAGCAGACAGCAGTCTTCCCTCAGGCAGCAGGCAGCAGTGTGGGTCAGCAGCAGTTAGGAGTTCAGGAGCTTAAAGAAGCAGGCCCTGATGGGATCTCGAACTCCAGCACTGCAGGATCCATGAGCCTCAAGCTCAAGCAATGGACGCACCGGCAGCGAAGTATTTCTTGGTGTATAGTTACCAGCATTTTGTTATACTCTCCTGATTGGCTTTTGGGCAGTTTCCAGCTTCTTGCTATTTTCCGCTGTGCTGTGTTGTACATGGAAGAGCGTACATCTGGTCATGTTGTTTCTCATTTCCTTTGTCCTTTCAAGGTGCACATCATTCTTCATAGGCTGCACCAGAAGGATCCAACTTGGCAACTCCAGTAAGGTAACAAGACTTTACCCTAAACACACATGTAGCAGATTAAAGGAACTGAACGAATTCACTTGGATTTAAGAATGAAACACCCTACTGTGAGTAAAAGCTAATGGCTTTTATCCCAAGGTTGCAGATTTTGAAGCCATTGCTTTCAAATCTCTTGTTTTGAGGGTGCCTAATAATTGGCAATTTATGACTAATATGTATTTGTTATTTCCATACTCTTTTTTTTAATTTAAAATTATAAATTGAGAATTAATACATATACCCTTCCATAGTTCAATCACGTCGAGCAATATTGTACAATTGGTACCATAATTAGTTTCCAAATATTCTTTTTCTTTTGGACTCCTTGACATCATCTCCCTTTTACCATCCCCCCACCACTGTCCCCCCAAATTCATCAACCCTGCATTTCATTTACCCCAAAACAGAAAGACAATAACACAACTTCAAGAGGGTGACCCACAATAACATAACACCTCTGACATAAACCCCAATATGAACAAACAAAAATATAGAAAATGTTGAAAACCAGATCAGGTCCAGTGTTCATCAGAAGAGTGGGAACAACTGACAACGTTCCAATTGTTCAAGTATATCTCTTTGATCTTCTATTGTCATCTCCAGTGTCATCTGCTTAATTACCATTTCCATCCCACTCCTCAATTATATATAGGAGGGAGATCACTGGAGTCTTATTTCCTGTGTAATTCCTACAAATGTATCTTGGGCTCCCACTATCATCCATAACCTTTTGCAAAACAGATTCTCACAATTTTGGTTCTGATACTAATCCCTCCTTTGATTCTGGGTTATGTAATTTACAATCCTTTAGTGACTGATCATGGTGTGCTACTTCCATGTGTACTTAGTTGACATCTCACTTAGATGGCTGTTTGTTCGGAGAGAAGCCTGCAAGAACCCAGACGCTACTTTATCCATTAGCCAGGCACCATCTAATATCTTTGCCTCATTTTGCTACATCACCCCTATCTTGTATGTTCCCTTCCTCGGAGCGAGTATTGAGCAAGGCCATGAAGTAAGAACTGATTGTTCTTAAGTTGAAGGTAGGATAAAGTGTGAGCCCCAAACCTATTCCTGGACTGGTGTTTTTTCATTGTTGTTGTTTGTTTGTTTTATTTGCCTTTGGCTGCCTCTCAAAATCTCCTTGTTAATTTATGGTAGAGAGTCTTATTGATCATCCCCCTGGGGTATAGGGATCTTCCATTCGTTTTGTCTTTGATTAGCGCCTGGTACCAATTTTTAAAAGCCCTTTTGAGAGAGGGATATTGGGCCAATGTAGGCTAAATCCATATCATAGTACCTGAATTATTCACTTGTACAGAATCAATCCTTTCATGTCTGGATGCTATTTACACAAACGATGGGGGTTAATTGTGAGGGAAATTTACAATAATAATCACTGAGAATGTCCTCACAGGCTTGCCGGAATAATAGGACAATAGATAGATCCACACAGCATATAGGACATTGATGTAGCAAGAACATCTCTGTCTGCCTACCAACAGTTCAGCAGTCCTGGGACAGCTGTCTCCTGTTCTCTCTGATACCATGCATTTTCTGACTTAAGTCCTCAGGTTACAAGTGTGTCCGAGGTAGAGCCCAGTTCACCCAGTGGAGTTTTCACATGAGATCTCACTGAGCAGCCTCTGGAGCATGCTCTGTGGCTTGACGATCCAGGACTCTCTTTGTTTTTTATGATACATCTTCATCCATCAGGCAGAGTTCTGCCTTAGTGAATGAGTGTTAATGAAAAACACTTGCTCTATCTCCAACACTCATTGTTTGCTTTAATGTTGTCTGATCACTTAAAATTGTAATCTGTATAAGTTAACAATCCATGTGTTTTAGTATACAAAGCTGTCCAATATATGCATGCTTGCCTGTTTTCAATCGTGTTTTAAGTTCAGTACTCTTAGCTAAATTAATGATACTATTCATAGAATTACTCTATGCCTATACCAAGAAAATTATAAGGCTACTTCTATGGTGGACCAGAGTCATAAGAAAGCCACAGATATATGATTGGATTTTGAACTCAACTTAATCATAAATGCTAATCTACGAACAACTAATTCTTATAATGTGACCCTGCTCAATATTTTCCTTCATGAAAATATCCCTGAAGATATGTATGGTGTAGCAAAATGTGATCAAGAAATTAGATGGTACCTAGGAGGTTTAAAAAACTTGTATTAAAACAATTAGCTCTTTAAGTGAGATATGTCAGCCAAATCCACACAGAAACAGTACACTAATTAGTGTGACGAAAGAATTATTAAAAATAAAATCGAAGATCAAAGTGGGAGATTATGTCAGAGTCTAAATTCTAAGTTTAAATTTCAGAAAATTATGGGTAACAATGAAAGCCCCAAATCCATTTACAGCAGTCACTGTGCCAACCCATCTTGAGAAGGGTCTTCCTGTTTCCCACTATCACTCGACTTTACCAAGCATGATGTCTTTTTCCAGAGATTGGTGCATCCTGGTAACATGTCCATTTCATGAGATGAAATCTCACTCTCCTTACGTCTAAGGAGCATTCTGGTTGTACTTCCTTCAAGACAGGTATTTTTGTTCTTTGGGCAGTTCATGATACCTTTAAAACTCCACCAGCACTATAATTCAAATGTGTACATTCTTCTTCAGTCTGTTTTACACAAAATCCAACTTTCACATGCATTTGAGGTGAGTGAAAATACGGTGGCTTGGGTCAGACACACCTTAGTCCTCAAAGTAAACATCTTTGTTTTTCAACACTTTAAAGAAGTCTTGTGCAGCAGATCCACCCAACGTAATGCTTTCTTTGATTTCTTGACTACTGCTTCTATGAGCATTGACTGTGGATTCAAGGAAAATAAAATTCTTGATAATTTCAATCTTTTCTCTGTGTCATTATGTTACTCATTTGCCCCGTTGTGAAGATTTTGATTTTCTTTACATTGAATTGTAATCTATAGTGAAGGCTGAAATCCTTGCTCTTCATCAGCAAGTGCTTCATGGTCATGTGATCTGCAGATTGCTAATAAGGGGGCTGCTAATTAGCCTTTCCTCAATCCTGACAAGAAATCCTTTGTCATAGAACCCAGTTTCTCTGATTATTTGTTTAGCATACAGGATGAATAAGCATGTTGAAAGGATATAATCCTGATACATAACTTTAATAACTTTAAATCATGCAGTAGTTCCTTGAATTCTGCACATATAGTTAAAATAGGATTTAATATGTTAACATTTGTTTTAGTTATTTTGTTCCTTTTAACTAATTTTCAACTTATTCTAGTTTTTATTACATTCTGCTTTTCTTTTGGATTGAGGTTCTTCGTTGCAGAGGCTGAATTTTTTGTTTGTTTGTTTGTCTTACTTGATTGATGTCCTCTATCTGCAACTCAGGACAGGCAAATCTATATAAACATCAGCTAGATTAATAATGTTTTAGCATTAGGAAACAGGAGGGGAGGGAAAATGGGGAGTTGATAAAAATGAATACGAGAATGAGTACTATGTTCTAAAACTGGTTGCAGGCATGAATGCACAACTCTAATATTCTTAAACAATGAATTATATGATACATGAATGATATATAAATAACACTATTAAAATTTTAAATGAAGTTAATTATACAAATAGAGTCTAAAAAGGGAGAGAAATGATTCATGACAAAATAATGAAATGATAGATTTTCAGTGATGTTATCTAATGTTTTCCATTAAACCTGGTGGTGATGGATGAGGTAATGATTGTTATTGTATGGTGCCATGGGGGTCTATGCAGACAGATAGAGACCCTAAGTAGAACAGAATGCAACAGCACCTGGTCTTGCTCTGTCTTCACAATTGTTGGTAGGTCTGAGCCCATGCTAGCAGCCAGTATCAATCCATTTAGCGCAAGGTCCTCTTTTTTGCTGTCCCTCTATTTTACCAAGAGTGATGTTCTTTTTCCCGTATTTGGTCCCTCCTGATAACACATCCAAAGTATGTGAGACAAAATATTGCTATCCTTGCCTCTATAAAGCATTCTGTCTGTACTTCTTCGAAAATATATGTGTTTGTTCTTTTGGCAGTCCATGGTACTTTTCCGTATTCTTTGCCAGGACCATAATTCAAACACATTGATTCTTCCTCAGTTTTCCTTATTCAATGTCCAACTTTCACATGCATATGGGACAATTGAAAATACCATGACTTGAGTGAGGCACACCTTAGTCCTCAGAGGAATATCCTTGTTTTTCAACACTTCAAAGAGTTCTTAGACAGCTGAGTTACCCAATGCATTGTTTGATCTCTTGACCGCTGATTCTATGAACATTGATTGTGGATGCATGCAATATGAAATTCTTGGCAAATTTAATCTTCCCTCAATATATAATGGCGTAACCTAGTGGTTCAGTTGTATTTGGGGTTCCTTCACATCAGATTGTAATCCAAAACCAAAAGTTGGGATCCTTGATCATTAGCAAGTTCTTTAAAGTCCTCTTAACTTTCAGCAAAGTTGTATCATCCCCAGGTTGTTAATAAACTTTCCTCCAATCTTGATGCCACATTCCTCTTCATATAATCCAGCTACTCTGACTATTTGGTCAGCATTCAGACTGAACAAGTACGGTGAGAGGATACATCCCTGACACACACCTCTACTGATTTTAAACCATGTAGTCCTGTTCACCCAGCTGCCTCTTAATCCATGTACAAGTCCAGCATTAGCACAGTGAATGAGTTTACATGGTCAATAAAACACAAGTAAACATCTTTTGGGTATTCTTTGCTTTCATCCAAGATTCATCTGACTTCAGCAATGATATATCTGTTCCTCCTCTTCTGGATCCAACCTGAATTTCTGGGAGCTCTCCACCAATGTACTGCTACAACCAGTGTTGGATGATCTTCAGCAAAATTTTACTTGTATGTGATATTATTTTATAATTCACACATTCTTTTGCGTCATCTTTCTTTGGAATAGGTACACATTTGGATCTTTCAGTCAATTGGCCAAGTAACTCTCTACCAAATCTCCTGACATAGGCCACTGAGTGGTTCCATTGCTCTATTAGCTTGCTGAAACATTACAATGGACAATTGATCAATTCCTGGAGCTTTGATTTTGGATTTTGCACTCATGTTTTTACTGCCGCTAGAACTTCTTCCTTCAGTACAATTTGTTCTTGCTCATATGCTATCTCTTGAGATGACTGAATGCCATCTAACTCCATTTGGTACAGTGACTCTATGTATTCTTTCTGTCTTCTTTTGATGCCTCCTGAATCATTCAATATTTTGCCTGTAGCATCTTTTAGTCTTTCAACATGACTTTAATTTTCTTTCATGAATTCTTTTAGTTTGAGATATGTTGAGCGTTCTCTCCCTTTCTGCTTTTCTAAATTTGTGTCTTTTCAGATTTCATTAAAATATTTCATTTTGTCATCTCAAGCTACCTTTTGATAGTTTTTGTTCAGCTCTTTGACGTCATTGTTTCTTCCATTTTCCTGTGCCAGGCTATGATAACAGCAAGTTTTAGAGTCTCGGTTGATAGCCACTGTTCTCTTTGTAGTTTGTAATATCGTTTGTTTTCTTCATGTACGCTGTTCTTGAGGCTATTCCACTGCTCGGCAAGTCCTTGCCAGTTTTGTTCAGTGCATTACACCTGTTCTTGAGGTGGTCTCCAAATTCAGATGGGATATCCTCAACATCATGGTTTGGCTTTTGTGGACTTGTTTTAAATTTTTTCAGCTTCAACTTGAACTTAATATTAGCAACTGATGCACAGTTGGTGCCTGCCTGGTTTTAGTTGCTGATATTGAGCTTCTTCATATTTCCATAGATGTAATCAATTTGATTTCTGTGTAGTCCGTCTAGAGAAGTTCAGGTGTGTAGCTACCATTTGCGTTGTTGAACAAGGGCATTTGCCATGAAGAAGTCATTGATTTTACAAGATCCTATCATGCCACGGATAGCTACTTTTCTATCACCACAGCCATACTTTCCAACAACTATTCCTTCCTCTTTGTTTTTAATGTTTGTTTTCCAATTGCCATTAATTATCTATGCAGCTTGATTGCATGCTTGTCAATTTCACACTGAAGATGTTGGAAGAATTCTTCAATTTTTGCATCACTACCTTCAGCAGTTGGTGCATATATGTGAATAATAATTGTATTGCCTACATTTCCTTGTATGTAGCTAGATATTATCCTATCGTAGCATTGTACTTTAAGATAGAATTTGAATTAACCTTTTTGACAATGAATCTGATGCCTTTCCTCTTGAACCTGTCATTCCTGACATAGTAAATCTATGATTTTCTGATTCAAAATGGCCAATAGCCTATTTCAGCTCACTAATGTCCAGAATAATCATCTCTATGCATTCCATTTTATTTTTTGACACTTTCCAATGTTCCTTGATTCATTATCTGATGTGGCAGAAGAGGGTTTAAGTGACTTGTGACACATCCCTTCTAATGTCTATGAGTATGGCAACTATATAGAAGGAGCTACATTCAAGGAGTTTATGATTATTTTAATATACAATTAACCTTAATCTCACGATTTGTTATTGTTAATACGTGTGATTAAGATGGTTCTGTCTCATAGGGAACCTATGTGCAGCAAGACAAAATCAGTATTGCCTTATGTCATCCTCACAATCATTCCTACATTTGAGCATATTGTCATAGGCACTCTTTCCATCAGGCTCATTGAGGACCTTCTTTGTTTTGCTTTTCCTATTTTTATGAAATATCTTATCTTTCTCCTTAGACTTGTTTATTCCTTGGCAGTTACATAATCTCCTGCCAACTTGAGTGAATGGGGTGGAGTCAGGCCTGTCCATCAGATCATAGCCAATGGAGCCTCTGTGTGGTTATGGTCTTCTCCAAAGGATTCTGGCAACTCCGGTCTTTCTCCCTGGAGGTAGGAAACACTCTCTCTGCTTCACATTCCTGATGAAAAGCTAGATGGAGCTACCCTGATGGAGCCAGAGCCCTGGAACTAGAGGAGCCACGTGGAGACCCACACCAGTGCTGAGATGATTCCACTGCCACTGGATCCACAAGACTTCCCACTCACTGGCCTGTGATCTTCCTACATTCGGTGTCATTGCATATGTTGTGTGAATCTGAAGAGGAATTTATAGACTGTTACTGGACATAATATCAGACTTATGGACTTGATCTGGACTGGGCTGGGATGTTTTCTCAATATACAATTGCTCTTTTACATAAAACTCTTTCTTATACACGTGAATGTTTATGAATTTGTTTCTCTCATCAATCTGGACTAACACACATCCTGAACTCAAACTTAAAGTAAATGAGATGAAGCATTGCCTTTCTATATTTTTTAAAATAATTTTATTGGGGGCTCTTACAGCTCCTATCACAATCCATCCATCTATACATTGTGTCAAGCACATTTGTACATATGTTGCCATCATTTTCAAATGTCTTTCTCTACTCTAAGGATCATCCTGCCTATACTTTTCAGGAGTCAGAATTATTCCTTCTGACACAATGAGGTATATTCAATACTCTTCACCAATGCCAGAATTCAAAGGCATGAATTATTATTCAGTCTTCCTTATTTGTTCTTCAGCTTTCACATCAATATGAAGTAATTGAAAATAGTATAAGTTGGGTCAGACACACTTTAGTCCTCAAAGTGACATGTGTGTTTTTTAATACCTTATATTTCATTGCTTCCTTCCAAATTAACTTTTATTCCAATCTCTTGGAATTAAGTTAATTTTTGTAGCCTCAGAGGAAAATCTGCTCATTGTTTGGTTAGAAAGCAAGAAGCATGTTTGAGCCTTTGTTGATCACTTCAACCTATCCCTTACACTATGGCATGCTCAGACTGCCTTCAATTTCCTTCTTCTGATTTGATTAAGGTACAGTTATATTGTACATTTTATGTCTCATGAGTCTCCCAAATACTAAAAAACCTTGAGATACTGAAAATTTCATTAGTTCCAGATTCAAATGCATGGTAGAAATACACTTTTCAAAAGGTAAATTTTTACTCTAAGAGAAATATCACATGGATGTGTGAAAATCAATCCTCTAGTTAATTGATTAGTGAGTGATTCACTAATGTCTGCTTAAATTTAATGGATTTACACAATATTTAAGTAACTAGGTTATTTATAGTCAAATTGACAAAGAACTTTTAAGTGCAGATAGAGCTATTTATAAAATCCTTCTATGCCCACCATGCCATAAATGGTTGCATTGCCTGTTCCACTTGACAAACAATAGCTCGATTCCCTACCATACAAATTGCATAAGTTAATTGGGAACTTCAATGAGCATTAAATATGATTAACTAAGTACATTCTCCTACTCAATGACTCACTGGTTCTTTGCACTAGAATATTGATAGGAGAAGTTGTCCTCTCTGCACTTTGGGTACCTACAAATTAAATTTTTGGATATAGATAAATAAAGTGAAAATGATTCAAGAGTCAAGCTTAAGACACAGAATCAGAGTTAAGTTTCTTCATTTTCTTTCCTCTAATTTTCCTCTCACAATATTTACAGGTGCATTCCCCCTTCAAGCTCACTTCTTGCTGTTCAGTGGTTCCTTGTCTGGCCTTTATTTCTCCCTCTAAACCCATTTTCATTAAGTATTTTGTACACATAAAATGATGAACAGATGACAATGTGATTGTGCATGACATTTGATGAACTAAGCAGATACTACACTGAACATTTTGGAGCACATGTATGTGTGTGTGCATGTGCGTGTGTAGTTGGATTACTTAATAACTGAAAGAAATCAGCAGCTAAGATTCAAATTGTCATATGTCATGCTTACCACATAATTTTTATTGTAGTGTAGGGAGTTTCTTGTCAAATTAGAAGCTGATGTGAAATGGATAGCTATGACAATGCTAACGATGCAATGAATGGTCAGGGCATTTTAGCTATATTGTGAGGGATGAGAGTAACTCACTAGCAGCTAATTCTTTTGTAGTAGCATGTCTATAAATGTGCATACTAAAAAGTAGAAAATATGGTTAAGTGTGAGTTTTTTCAGGGCCCAAAACAGTAATCTGCGGTAACACTTCTCTTTGAGAGTCATGATGCTACACTGATGAATCTGTGATAAACAAGACTTGGAAGCATAATTCTATATTTGGTTTCTGTAGATACTCATACATGTTGAACAGAAGGTAGCTGTGAGTTTTACTCCAACTGCAAAGATAGTGCATTCTTTTCTCTGAGAGCTCAATCAACACAGTATTATTGTACGGCTTTGTGTTTAGGAGTTTTTCTCATGATCTCTTTTTATTTTAAGGAATTAATAAAAGCAATTTTTGAGTCACTTCTGACTTATGGTAACCCAAGTGGGAACAGTAGAACTGTCCCAAAGCATCTCCAAAGTTTTAAAGCTGTATGAAAACAGACTGTTATATCTCTTTCCCATGACTGGTGTATTCGGCTGATTTTTATTAGCAAGTGAGCAGTTAACTAGTACTCCACCAAGACTGGTTAAAAACACAGATTTCTGGGCTTCAACTTCAGTTTTTTGTTTGTTTGTTTGTTTTGTATCAAGTTGGAGGTTGAAGTCCAAGGATTTGTATTTCTGACATATTCCCTGGTGATTCCGATATTACTGATTTGGAAACTGCACTCTTAGGAACACTGGTTTGAAATATGCCTCAAAACAATATCAGGTTGTGGTTGATCACATTCCATTATATCCTGAGTGATGACTGCATTATTATGTATTGCCAAACCATGTGAATCATGGCCCAGCCAATCCATTACATATATATGAGTGACTACCTTTGTTAAACTGGTGCTCATTTGCTTTTGTTTTTGTTATGTGATGGGATAGTGCACTTGGAGTTCATTCCACCAGGTCATGCTGTTAATCAAGCTTTCTATTTAGAGGTTCTGAAAATATTGCAAAACAGTGTGAGACAGAAAAAAAAAAGGCCTGATTTGTGGCAGATGGGGGACTGGTTTTGCCACCATGACAATATACCTGCTCACGCAGCCATCTCAGTTCTCCAGTTTTTGGCACAAAACAGCATGTCTCTCTTGTGCCATACACCTTACTCACCTGACCTCTCCTGGTGCAACTTCTTTTTGTTTCCATGAATGAAGAGGAATGTGAAAGGACAGTGATTTGGTGACATAGAAGAGGTGAACCAAAATACTGGGGAGGTGCCATCAGTCATCCAAACAGATGAGTTTGAAAAAATGTTTACAAGAATGGGATTGCAGATTTGAAAAATGCATTAAGTGTAATGGAGAGTACTTTGAAGGTGATAAGGTTGTTTTGTAAAGAAAATTAATACATAGCTTTGGAAAAGAGAATTCTGTTTTTTGGGATACCCCCTTGTATTTAATTACTATGATCAAAACACGAAATGATCCCCCCTCTCCCAATTGCTAACAACTAACAACCCATTTTCTCTTAAGCAATTGACTCTTTTACTTAGTTCTTGGGTGAATCTTTTAACTATACTCATGGTTATTATAAGAAGATCCAGTCCATTAACAAATTGAATTACATACTTAATTAAACCTTTCCATGTAATAATTAAGCATTGGACTGAAGGTTGGTAGTTCAAAACCACCATTTGCTCCTTTGGAGAAAGACCAGGCTTTCTACTACCATAAATGGTAACAGTCTTGGAAATTCACAGGGAAAGTTCTACCCTGTCCTATAGGGTCACTATGAGTCAACATCAACTCAATGACAGTGAGTGCGTGAGTGAGCCCACAACTCTCATCTCCGATTGCAGGCGGAAGTGTAGGATGGTAGTTGCGTGTCATTTTGTCATCAGTAGTTTTCTTCCTGATAACCTGCTGCGCAGGAATTGGACAGGTGAGAACTGTGGTAGATCTCGGTGTGACTATGGGGTTTGCTATCTGAACCCCTTCATTGTTGATTGGGATGTCATATGAACAATTGCACACGTGTGAGAGAAAAGGTTGCTGATTTTTTTCTTCCATTTTTCTCATCCTGGCTGTTCTCTGTGAGGTGTCATTGTTCCAAATGTTAGTGGATTTACTATCGGAGTGATTCTATATGGGTATTCAGTTCCATGCTATTCCTTGGAACACGTTCTTCCAGGATTCAGTGTGTCTTCAGGCTCGCTCACCCACTCCTATCAGCATGCCTTCCTGTCTCCCTCGAGTCAATTGAGCCACCTGAAAGGACAGTTTGCATAGCTCGTCGTGTTTTCCTGCCTGATACCAGTGAGAATAACTTCTTGAGTCCTCTTTGTAATTTCTAGGGTTCAAGTGAAGAGATGAACCTTTGATTCTCCTTAAGCAAATGTCTTGACATCCATGGTTAGTAAAAATGATTAATGTGCTAGGCTGCTAACAGAAAGATTGTCAGTTCAAATTCACCCACAGGCATCTGGAAGAAAGGCCTGGTGATCCTCTTCCAAAATTGAGTAGTTGAACATCTTATGGAGCAGAGTTTAACTCTTTCACACACAGGGTCATCATAAATTAACATTTACTCTATGGTAACCCGTAATACAATTCTTACTTAATTAAGATTTGTGGGGGGAAGCGGAGGATCCTACAAAATAAAGTAGGTAAATGTAACAATTTGATCCTCTTTAGCATTGTTAATCTAAGGTGATACACCATGAAATTTTGTGCGTTTAGGAATCTTCAGATAAGAAGAAACAAGGCAAAATTCAGAGGCATGTCCTCAATGTAGATGTTTGTCCCTCTGATCTGGGGAAGGGCCATGGTGCTGTGGAGAACAAAAGAGCATCACTCAATATGTAGTTTTTTGTCCTTTCAGTTCTACCCCTAATTTTGGCTCCCTTTTGTACGTTCCTCTGTGAAAGGTTGACAAATCAGGTCTCTTCTCTGTCTGGGATATTTCAAAGTTGATAAGGAGGAGGCTCCTTGTGGTCTTAGCCTAGAAGAATTGGGTAAATTTATTTCCAATGGTATGTTTTATTTAGAATTATCTCTATCTCATTTTATAAACACCTAGGGCAAGAAAAGATTTAGTATTATACATGCTAATAATATGTTACATACATATGTTGCTTTGACTATATTAGGAAGTAACTAATTACTTCATCACTTTTTGCTAGGATGTTATTAGCATTTGAATAAAAATATACATGCATATAAATTATATATATAATTGTATATATAAGTGTGTGCACATAATTATATGTATGCTTGTATAATTTATGTATTTATATAATATATCTAAGTAGACCTGGTAGTGTAGTAGTGACATATTGGACTGTGATTGCAGCATGGTGAGCAGTTTGAAACCACAATGAGCTCCATGGGAGAAAGCCTGGGCTTTTCTACTCTCGTAAATAGTTAGTCTCAGAAACCCACCAGGGTTGTGATGAGTCAGCATTAACTCCATATATGTACACAGACACACACTTATGTGTCGAGAGAGTATTATTTCCCATCCAGTCACTTGGACTCATGACTAACCCAAGTATAACATATAAAAATAAATAGAAAACAAAACAAAACAAAACAAAATACAACAGCCCACAAACACCGCCTGACCCTGCACCATATTCCTGATCATTTGGGGCATTCTCAAGTCCACTGTTGCAGCCACTGTCCCTTTTGATTACCTTTCATTGTAAGGAGGTCATTTAGAGCACTGTATCCGACAACATGATGTTGTTATTCATAGGATTTTCGTTAACTAACTTCTGGTAGTAGATAGCTAGGTGTGGAAACTCCACCAATACCTGTCGACCACAGAAGACTCTGTTGGTGGCATAGCTTACAGCATTATAGCCACACACCTTCCACATAAACAAAGCTGAGCAGACCAAATATGATCAGAATGGTGGTGCAAGAGCAGGCAGCATTTGGTTCTGTTTTGTACCAGGTGGTGATTGACCCAGTGACTGTCACCAGGAGCTCAAACATAAACACCGTGGTAGGGCTGGTGCAGAGCTGAGCACAGTGTCCTCTTGTTGTGCGTGGGGCTGCTGTAAGTCAGAACCGACTCCGTGCACACCACCACCACCACCAGCAACAACGCTAGTATGGGTCAACTTGGATTTATGCTAATTTAATATTTTTAGTATTTTATTTATTTTTTTATTATTTCTCACAGTAATACCAAGAGTGTAAATGAGGGAACTGAAGTGTATAGACTTTAAGAAAATCAACATTTTTTAATGCAAATCTCTGAACCAAAATATTACAAGTGACTGAATTTTAGATGAATTTTAAACATAAAAGATAAAACTCTAATCAAAACATAAACAGTTATATGTAAAGATGATCATAGCACTTAGATAAATGGATAAAATCATATCATGTTGACTACATAACAATTATTAACAAAACAAAAAATATGCTTACATTTCTGTTTGGGGCCAGAATTTACCAATGAATGGAGATTGACACAATAACAGATGATGACCCTTTTGATTCTGTGTGTGGCCTGCATTTCCAGGGCATGTAAAATGATAGTTCTTGATATGTAGTTTTTTAAAAAGTGATCAGAAAGGTGAGACATAACTTTCTCTGTAATATCTGTAACTGTAATTTTTTTTAAACTATCACAAGACTACTTTCACATGGGAAATGTTAATATTATATTAGAAGCACCTAAAAGATGTAAGCTATCACGAGATTTTAAAAAACCCTATTTGCTTGTTTTATATATGTACACTTGTTGAAGTTTTGTAGGGATTTTGTTGTTGTTCTTTTTTTCTTGGACAATTGAGTTATAAAGCAAAATTTCTTTATATATTTCCTTATTTTGGCATAAGTGCTTAATCGTTCAATGATACTTGTGTTATAATTCTAAAAAGAAGCTTCAATAAGGTCTAAAGTGCTTACTTAGCAGTGCATTTTTCCAAAATGTTAAAAAGGATAACAGGGGTACAATGGTAATCATGACATAAGCAAGAGAGAAAATGGTAGGGAGACAGAACATACACTGAATGGCAACATCTTTGTTGAGACTGTAGGAAAATAATGATCAATTTTGAGTAATTTCTAGGGGGGAAAAAAGCAAGAAATATCTTAGTAAGGAAGGAACAGGATACCAAAAAATTGCTTGTTTGCAAGTCAATCAATCAACATTATGTCAATCTCAGATGTAAGAATGTGTAAATCTAACCCTAAACACCAGTCACCATCAAGCACCGGGCCAGTTTTTGTTGCTTTTGGGTGCAGTGGACTTAGAGTAACCCCATATGACAAAACTGCGCTGTAGGCTTTCCCAGGCTGCCATCTTTTCTGGAGTTTAGCTCAGAGCAGCTGCGTGGGAGCCAACTGTCAACCTCTGCCTTCGCAGCCCATTGCTTACCTGGTTGCGTCCCCAGGGGTCCTTCTGTGCCATAGCAGGCATCGCTTGGCTGTGATTACCTTGGGAGGCCATCTTTCCCTCATGAAGGTATTTGTCATGTCACCAGCGACTAACAGCAGACTGATAGTCACTGAATTCCTGCATTTTAGTCTCTAATCCAAACAATTTAGAGTGAGACATCCTTGCTCTACAGTGTCTGGGTTTTTCTGAACTAGCTTCTTTCTCTAGGAGAGGGGTGTTCAATACATTGATCGCGATCTACTAGTGGATCGCAAATCTACTGTGAGTGGATTGCATGGCATTAAAAAAATAGGCTTAAGCCTATCATCAATCCCGTCATTTAATTGATATACAGCGCAGCCAATCAGATGCAATCTTAGGTGTCAAAGGCATGCGCAAACAACTGTGCTAAGTGCAGCAAAACTGACCAGTATTTAGACCTTGTTTTTTCTCTTAAATGTAAGAAAGGGTATTAAAATGAGTGGGGGAGCTGGGCCAAGTAAGAAGACAAAAACGTATCACTTTCATACAGAATGGGAGATTTTGACAGTACAAGTCGATATTTAGCTGAAGCCCAGAGTGCACGAATAGTTCTGGAACTTACTGGCAGAGGGAAAATACCCAAACATGAGAAAATGTACTACCTCCTTGACTGCATTATTCGGTTCTACTTATTTATGTGAGTCAGCCTTTTCCCAAATAAAGATCATTAAGTCCAAGTACCATTCCACCATGACTGATGGTCATTTGGAAGTGTTCTTGAGGCTGGCTGTCAGTAGCTACTGTCCGACTATGCATCCCTGGCTCATTCGGTTCAGTGCAAGTCATTAGACTAAACTCAGGTAATGACAGAAATATTCATAGTTAATTGTTTGTGTTGTGCAATATGGACTCATGCGGTTATGCAAGGTACTTAAACATACATTGTACATATAAAGAATTCTCAATGCATTTATGAATAAATGTAATAAATAAATAAATAAAAACATGTTTTGTATTTTTGTAGTTGGTAGATCATTTTGACTTGATCATTTTATAAGTAGCTCGCATGCTGAGAAAATGTGAGCACTCCTGCTCTTGGATGCATTATGATTGTTCTCATTTGGCACAAGTCATCAAACTCATTTAATGAATTGACGTGTATAGATTAGGAGATCTGGTGCATCATTAGAACAAGGAGTCATCTTGAATATTGCCATTACTATCTGCTTCACTAATTTCCTAGAATTTGGATAACTTTGTGCAGGGTTTATTTGGGATTTTTCCTTAGTGGGACAGTGGATTATGCCCTAGGCTGATCATTGCAAGTTACTCTGCTACACGATGAGACTATCTGCTTCCATAATATTTACATCCTAGGAAACCTTACAGAGGGTGTCTAAAAGTTGTAATTAACTTGATCACAGTGGGTTTGGGGCATTTTAGACTTTATTTCGTGTATAGAGTCCGTTTTGTAAGAAACCGATGATTTAGAGGATCAACTATAATACACAATGCTAAACAATAATATAGAATTAATAAAAATGTAGGACAATAACAAAATAGTTCCATAAACTGGCATCTGATTAAGTACCAAATGAAAAATACAAGTACATAAGAAGATTTTTCCTCGGATTTCCCATGTAATGAAGGTATAACCGTCTAAAGCAGAAAAGATTGTCACTTATTTGTGATGAAATCAAAAAAGGAGGAAAATCCAAAGCTTTTATACCATTTCCAGATTTGAAAGAAGCCATATAATTATCTGATATACAAATGCCATAATTTCTTGCAAAGGGTATGTACAAACCATAACCCTACCTTCAAAGGGTAACTATTTACAACTAAATTAAAACCACTATAAGCAGCTACCACATATAATGTAAAATAGCATTATATTGTATAATTTTCTTGTCCACATTTTGAAGAAATCACCTTAATATTGGGGTTGATATTTCAAACTTTATATTTATACTGTCTACAGTTAAAAAGAGATTGAATTGATGGGTTATTAAAGCCCAACAATATATTTTCATTTGACACTTGATCTTAGCCAAAAGGACAAGAAGCGAATATATTTTCATTTGAAAAGGAAATTACTCTAGCCATATAACAGTTAGTCAACTACTATTTCCAAATTTCTACATTGAGTGTAGGATAATGCCACTCTTAACCCATAAGAGCAATTTAAATCAGGAGGGATCCAACAGACCTGATTGTAAAGAAGTAATTATTTCAAATAGCTATTTCATTAGCATATATGCAGGCAATTTACCTCACTCTTTGAAATGAGAAATAAAATCTTGAGAACATACATGTATAATTAAAGACATTCTGCAGGCAAAGTGATTTATTTTACTTTTGGGAATCCACACTAAATAGATTCCATGATGGTTTAGAGTAATTTCTAGTGCCAAGGCAAGGTCACTTGTGTCCTCTTCCTGATGCACTCATTTTAAGAAGATATACCCCACAGGGTACCTTAGTATTTCAACAGTCAACATGGGCTGGATATAAAAAGGGCAAAGAGTTTGTTAAAAGACAGAACAATCGAATTGAGGAAAATAATTTGGATAAGTTAATGCAATTAAGAAATATGGAGGATAGAAAATCTAAAAGGACCATTGTTAAAAGAACATTAAAATATCATTATGTATGTAAATATCTGATTAATCTCATTTGAAACCGAATAACTGGTTAAACTCACTTTTCACCACTAGACTATTCTTTTACCTTTTAGATAAATAAGTTGTTCTTGATGAATATTTTGATATTGTTGTTAGTAATACTAAGTAAGCTAAGTTTTGCAACAATGACATAATCCATGAAATCTCTAGAACTTCATACAAAAAAGACTTATTCCTAATTTGAAGCATAGCCCAGTGTTTTTAGATGACTATGTCTGGAAGCTCTTCCTTAATGGTAACTCAGACAGCCAGGATGTTTCCACAGCGATGTGGGCGGAAAGTAGAAAGGAGGACACCCATCTGTGCTCAGCTGCCTTGGACTGAAAATGACGAATCACATCTATCACTCTCATCATGGTGAGAACTCCAGCACATAGCTCACATGTAACCTTTGGGGATGTTGGAAAGGGAGGAAAATGGTGTGATTACACCTCAAGGCCTCTGCCATTGTTCTCTGGCGAGCATGTGAAGAACCAGGAGAATGCAGTCTTTAAAACATAATGGAAAACACTCTTTCTTTAGGTAGTAGGTCGAATTTTGCAGATTTCTAAAATCAGGCTTCCCCTGGCTCTCTGTATGTGTATCAATCTTCTTTTAATCACTAGGGCAAAGTCGAGTTGAATACATAAGCTCAGATACATAAATTGACCAATAAGGAAGAAAAGGGAGAAGAAGCTGAGAACCATTCAACCAACAAGAGAAAAAATGTGGTTTACATAGTGCACTGTAGGAAAGGCACAGGACTATTTCTAACTACTTTTTGCCCCCTATAGTTCTAAGTGTTAATCAGGCAACATATGACCCAGCCAGGGGACAAAAGTCTTCGTAGCCACAAGACAATTCTCTTTCTGATGGGGTTTTGTAGTTGCTACTCTGAAGGGTCAGGATAAAGTCCTCCTCTAACACTTAGTTAAGACATGGAGAATGAAATGCTTTACTTGTACCAAAAAGATATTGAGGGATTTCTTTCTCGGGCAAGGAAGCTTTCTTGGGAAGACAGTGGTGAAGAGCCCCAATGTAAGAATCAGAGATGCTGACGTCTTATGAATGGCAAAGGGAGCACACGTAGACGTTCTTACCAGATGGCCCAGAGATAAAAGGTAAAGAGAAATGATGAGGCCTGAAATTTGTGACCTGTCAGACATTAAAGTTGTATCAGATTCTTTATCATAGTTTTTCTGGGCTTGATCTAGTTTGCTTCAGTCTTATATAAACAACAAAGTTAATGTTACTCTTGATCAAAAGTTTAAACTGTGTGAATAGAAGGGGAAGAATGTGAGTTATGAATGTTATTGACAGATTGGCCAATTTCTTTCTTTTTTTTTTTTCGAGCTTAGAAGATTCCTTGGGCAAGCTTCTAACTTTTTTCACCCATGGATGTTTAATATTAAATGGCAATAAACAATTGGGAATACTTAAGAAATACTTCTGATTCTATCAGGCAAATCCTTGATTGTCCTTGAGTAAAAATTTACCATGGAATAAACATTGGAACATATTATAGAGGAAGTGAGTTGGGAGGGGGAAGAGTAGTATTTGGAAATTGTTTGCTCACATATATTTCAGACATGAATCTTATTCAATGGGATTTGTGTCTGTGTGTGTGTTCATTTGCCAGCACATATTTATTTGATGATAAATGTAGGCTGGTTGTAGAAGACTCATTCTCTCTTTGTCCACTCTGGGGGAAGGTTATTCATCATCTCATAGAATGTATTTTCTCTTCCATTTATTCTGGTTTGCCTGCTTAATCTGTTATTTTTTGTTTCAAAGAGATTAATGTAATGTAAGAGATACTCAACACCAGCACTACTTTATTAACATTACAAAGAAAATACATTCCCAATGGATTCTGATAGCAAATATAGGCGTCAAGATTTACACTACGTACTTTGAGGGGACATAGTTCAATCCATAACAGACAACCAATGTATGCTAAATCTCAGAATCTTGGTAAAATTAAAAACTCTTAATGGTCTATATTTAATTTTGAAAATGTATATAGCAGTCCCTCAGGCATTCAATATTGTTTTCAGAAATTGGAAAGCTCATCAAGTAATATAGGTCCCATCATATCATTTGACCTAATTCATTTTCATACCAAATTAAAAATTATTAGAAATGGAGACTGAGAAGATTCTGATCAGGGTGCATATGGCATCTCAAGTACTCAAAGTGATCCCACACATTGGGGCTCTGTCCTTGTTGTGCCATGAAGTTGACCCCGACGCCCAGCAACCCTGTGCACAACAGAACACATGCTTCCTAGTTCTGTCAATTGTTCTGAGAGTTGAGCTCATCTGATCTCTCCCAATAACATGTCCAATGAATGGGAGACGAAGCGCCACCATCCTAGCCTCTGAGGAGCATTCTGGCTGTACTTCTTCCAAGACAGATCTGTTTGCTCTCTTGGCAGTCCATAGTACTTTCAATATTCATCATCATCACTATAATTCAAATGCATTGATTCTTTGTATTCTTCAAAGTAACATTCTTGCTTTTCAATGCTTTAAAGAGGTCTTTTACAGCAGATTTACCTAATGCAATTTTTTTTTTCTTTTTCTCATGACTACTGTGTCCATGAGCATTGACTGTGGATCCAATCAAGATGCAATCCTTGACAATTAACAATTGTTTCTCTGTTTACCATGATGTTACCTACTTGTTCAGTTGTGACAATGTGGGTTTTACATTGAATTGTAATCCATAGTTAAGGCTACAATTCTTGATGTTTATCAGCAAGTGATTCAAGTCCTCCTCACTTTAATCAAGCAAGATCGTGTTTGCATATCACAGGTTTCTAATAAGACTTACTCCAATCCTGATGCTGCACTGACTATTGGCTCATTTGATGTTATGTAATCACACATATAATGTGAAAATGGGCAAAATCAATATATATTGTAATTAGGATTCAAGAAACCATCTGATTCAAATCATTAACTACTATATTTTGTGCAGTTTTGCTGTAATGGTCATTAACTATCCCTACTACTATTTACACTAGCAGTTTTTTCTCCTTGCCAAATAGGAGAATTCTCATAATTCTCAAAGTAGGAAACTTTTCTCTTCTCTTGACTTCAATGAAATTTACCTTTCTTGCTATCTTGACACTTTTTAATTCCTTTTGAATCGATGAGGGCCCTTTTGCGGTTACCCAGGATTGGTCTCCCACCTCATTTCTACCTCCACATATTCTATGATTTATATTTTACCTTCACAACACTTTCCTCAAATTCTAATAAACACAGCAACAACTCTTTTCTAAGTTTTAAATGCACACATTTCTGTGGCCCCTCAACAGTGCTATTTGTAGGTTCTCAAGCACTTAAAAATCATTATGTCCAAAAAGAATTCATCTACTGGTCTCATATCAATTTGTTCTTGTGACTGCCACCTCCAAGATTGGCAACATGTTTACAATTGCTCAAGCCAGAAATAGTAACTTTATTTTATTTCTTTCATTTTTATTTATTTATTTTTAAATTTTAAATCATTTTATTGGGAGCTCTTATAGATATCATAACATTCCATAGTTCAGTCACACCAGGCAGTATTATACAATTGCTACCACAATTAGTTCCAAAGCAGTTTTTCTCTTCTTGAACTCTTGGTAGCTATATAATCGTTTATCAGTTTGAGGGGATTAAGAGTGAAGGTGGAGTCTAGCTTGTCAATCAGGTGATAGCCAATGGGGTATCTTTATGGGCATGGCCTTCTCCTGAGGATTCCGGGAACTTCAGTACTACTCCTTGGAGGCTGGAGACTCTCTCTCACACTCTTCATTCCTGTGGATAAGACACATGGAGATGGGCTGATGAAGCCAGGGAGCCAGAAAGGCCACGTGGAGACTCCTGTTAGCTCTGAGATGCTTACAACACCAGTGGATCCGCAAGACTTCCCACCCACTGGCCTGTGATCTTCCTGCATTCAGCGTCATTGCATGTGTTGTGTGAGTGTGAATAAGACATTATAGATTGTTATCAGACACATGGGCTAATATTGGACTTATGGACTTGATCTGGATTGGGCTGGGATGTTTTCTCAATATTCAAGTGCTCTTGTGCATAAAGTTCTTTCTTATACATATATATGTCTCCCTGGATTTGTTTCTCTAGTCTACCCAGACTAACATGAACTCCTTGATATCAAATCCCCTCTATCCTCTCCCTTCCCACACTACCACCCAGGAACCCTTATTTTTTTCCCCCCTATAATATTTTTTTTCTTTTGCCATATCTTACACAATACAATATATCCTTTTACATACCATTTTGTTGGTCAAGCCCATCGAGTGGGGTTATACAGTTATCAATGCTGTCTGATCCCTATTTCCCCTTCCCCCTGCCCTCTCTTCTCATTCCTCAGGAAACTATTACTTCAGTTACTGTTTCTGAAGGGTTATCTGTCTTGGCTTTCACGTACTGAATGATCTCAAATATACAAATGAACATAGGCAAATCTAATGAGGTAAAACAAATAAAAACCATAAAATCAGGAGAGGAACTATTCAAGAACTAAAATGATAGCTGTGTGGGTCATCAGTGCTCCCCTCACCCTGGGTTTATCATTCCTTCTGTGTGTTTCATCAGTGCTCCCCCTCACCCTGGATTTATCATTCCTTCTGTGTGGTTCATCAGTGCTCCCCTCACCCTGGGTTTATCATTCCTTCTGTGTGGTTCATCGGTGCTGCCCCTCACCCTGGGTTTATCATTCCTTCTGCGTGGTTCATCAGTGCTCCCCTCACCCTGGATTTATCATTCCTTCTGTGTGGTTCATCAGTGCTCCCCTCACCCTGG
>NW_022111368.1:32134915-32164585 GCF_000313985.2 Echinops telfairi
AAGAAAGATGAGGCTCACTGAGCCATTATCTCTCCACCCTTCAGTTAATCCTACTTGTATTTATCAGCCAGGCTGGCATAATAAACTATATCAGTTGTCTACTACATCCATGCCCCGTCACATCGATTTGGTTGCTTGTTTTAGAACTTTTGATAGTTCTTCCCTTTGACACCTCATGATCAGATAGGCTGGTGTGCTTCCTCCATGTGGGCTTTGTTGCTTCCCTGCTAGATGTTGGCACTTTCTTTAGCACCTCCACTTTCCTCAATCCTTGTTTGTTTCAAATTGCAAAATGTTATTCCTTTGCTTCTTAAGTAGTTTTCCTAGGGAATCTTAGAAAATAATAGAGAACAATCCAAGTCTCTGTAGGAGATTTTCTGTTTTTGAATCATGGTTGAGTCACTTCTTACCTTCATTTAACCTCATTCCCTCATCTTCTTTGCAGAAGGCAGTTGGCAAGAATAGGTATACCTACTTCAACGAGGGGTGTGGGTTAAAATATCTTGTAAAGTGCATAATACGCACTTTCTAAATCTTCATTATTATTTTTCTACCTTCAATTTCCAATTATATTTTTTGGATAATTCCTCTCAAGTACTAGAGGCCTATAAGAATTGTCAGTCAACCCCCATCTACCAATCTTTCTACCAAAGCAAAAATTTTATGCTTTTTCCATGCATGAACAACCTTTTACATATAACACCATGATTATTGGTGATATAAGTTCCAAACTCTTAGGCAGAGATACAACACTTGTATGTCAGCTTGTCATATTGTGGTGACTTGTGGGTTACTGTGATGCTGGAAGTTATATCACTGGTATTTCTAATGTCAACAGGGCCATTCAAAGTGACCTGGTTTCACTGGAGCTTCCAGCCTAAGAACAGACTACAAAGAAGGAGTCTGCTACCCACTTAGGAGGAAGAAATCACAGAAAACTTTATGCATAGCTTCAAAATATTGTCAGATCTTGAATTTCTAGTGAATGGAAGTAGCACGTTGTTAGGGATAATTCAGGACAATAGGAGCAGAGTTGATCATGGTTATGTGTAAAAGAGTCAAGTCTTTGGGAATGGAGCTTCTGGGATCCCCCTTTGAGGAGAGCTATGATTCAAGGTAAGAATAAACAACTGCAAAATTTTGCTATTGACCTAAACTTGGAATTTACAGAATATATTGCTAGGAAAATTTGAAGTTATCAAAAATGAAAGGAAATGAATAAAAATTCACATCTGAGACATTAGTGAACTCAAATGGACTGATGTTGGCCACTTTGAATAAGAAAATCTTATGATTTACTATGACTGCAATGAAAATCAAGAGGAATTGGGTTGTATTCATTATCAAAAAGGGCTTTTCAAAATCAATCTTGAAACACAATGCTGTATGTGATAGGATTATATCTACCCACCTACAAGGAAATCCAATCAATACATCTGTTACTCCAATTTATGCATCAAAAGGAAGTATGAAGAAACAGGAATTCTATCAATGTCTGCTGTTAGAAATTGATCAATCAGACAATTAAGATGCATTGATAATGTTTGGTGAGTTGGATGCAAAAGTTGGAAACAAAGAGGGAGGAACAGTAGTTGGAAAACATGAGCATGGTGACAGAAATGAAGTTGGAGTTCGCATGATAGAATTTTGCATAACCAATGACCGGTTAATGAAAAATGTCATTTTTCAACAACAACAACAACAACAACAACAAAGGGTGACTACACCTGTGAGCTTCTCCATATGGAATACATAGAAACCAAATGTATTCCATCTGTGGAAAGAGATGATAGAAACACTCACTACTAGCAGTTAAAATCAGGATAGGGGCAAACTGTGTACAGACCACCAATTGCTCATATGTAAGTTCAAACTGAAACTGAAGAAAATGCTAAAGTGTCCACAAGAGCCATAATACAACCTGAGTCTATCCTACCTGAATTAGAAAACCTCTCAAGAACAGACTTGATGCACTAAGGACAGAAGACCTGACAAACTGTGGGAGGACATTGAGAACATCATTCATGAGGAAAGCAAAAGACTATTACAATGCAGGGAAGAAAGAAAAGATCAAAGTGGATCTCAGAAGAGACTCTGAAGTTTGCTCTTAATCACATAAAAGTTAAAGCAAATGGAAGAAATGATGAAAATGAGCCAAACAGGTAATTTCAAAGAGCAGATTAGGAAGACAAAGTAAAATATTAGTAATTGGTGGAATACCAATTGAATGTTTCAACAAGCTGATGAAGCTTGTTGCACTTCCTCATCTGTGACAGGAAATTTGGAAGATAGCTACTTGTCCAACTGACAGGAAGAGATCCTTATTTCCACCTAATCCAAAGAAAGGTTGTACAACAAAATGCTCAAATTACAGGACAATATCTCTGACATCCATGCAAGTAAATTTTGCTGAATACCATCCACCAATGGTCTTAGCAGTACATGGACATGGATCTACCAGAGGGTCAGGCTGGATTCAAAAGACAAAGTGAAACAAAGATATTATTTCTTATACCACATGGATCTTGGCTGAATGCAGAGAACACCAGAAAGATGTTTACTTTTGTATTCTTGACTATGTCAAGGCGTTCGATTGTGTGAATATAACAAACTCTGGATAACCTTGAGAAGAATGATTTTTCTAGAACAATGCCTTGTGTCCCTGCAGGAGCAGGTGTGTGAACAGAACAAAGGAATATTGTATGGTTCAAAATCGAGAAAGGTGCATGAAGGTTGTATCCTCTCATCATACTCATTCAATCTGTATACTGAACAAATCATCAGAGAAGCTGGATCATATGAAGAAGAATGTGCCATCAGGATTATAAACAGCCTTCAATATGCAGATAATACCACAATGCTTCCTGAAAGCGAGGAACCCCTGAAACACTTGGTGATGAGCACCAGGGATTGCAGGCACCAGCATGGATTACAACTCAGTGTGAAGACCAAAATCCTCACAACTGGTCACATCATGATCAATGGAGACAAGTTTGAATTTGGCAAGGATTTCGCCTTACTTGCATCCACAATCAATGCTCACAGAAGTAGCACTCAAGAGATCAGAAGACACGTTGCATGAAGTGAATCGGCTGCACAAGACCATTTTAGAGTATTTAAAAGCAAGGCTGTTACTTTGAGAAAGAAGGTGTTCCTGACTCAAGCATGGTATTTTCCAGTGCCTCCCATGCCGGTCAAAGTTGGATATTGAATCAGAATGAAGGAGAATGGATGAATTTGAATCACGAAGAATATTGAAATTTCCATGGAGTGCCAAAAGGACAAATGACTTTGTCTTGGAGGAAGTATGGCCAGAGTGCTCCTTAGAAAGCAAGAACGATGAGACTTTGTCTTACGTATTTTGGATATGTTGTCAGGAGAGACCAGTCTCTGGAGAAGGACATCGTGTCTGGTAGAGGGACAGTGAAAGATGAAATCCTTTAAGAGATGTATTGCTACAGTGGCTGCAACAGTGGGCTCAACTCTGTCATGCATAAGGTTGCTATGGGTCAGAACTGACTTGATGGCACCTAACAACAATCACAACCATAGATGCCTCAATATTTAATGATCTAGCTCCCATGACTTCTCCTTTTATCTCCTTTTCCCTTTGGTGATCCTCTGGGTTCCTTGATGCACCAGCGTAGTTCAGTATTGAGTACTGCTTAAAATACTCTACACTTCGGATCCACTCCTCATAGCATAATTCCGCTCTTGCTAATTATGTCAGTCTGTCCTACAATTGTGCCCACCTCATTCTTACTATTTTGCTTTGGGTATTGAATTCAGTTGCTAATTTTATTGTCTATAAAATATCCTGGAGATACTGTAATCTTCAGTAAGACAAAGACGTGTAAATGCTACGTAGAAATGCTTATTAAACACTCATTTAATGAATGAACACATTTAATCAAATCTGTCACCCTTCATTATATATCCTAGTGTTTTGCTTCTGGAAAAAGTACCTTCTCACTCTTTGCGCTATGTTCTCTAAATCTTTAAAGACAGGCTTATGTCCCGAATGACCTCATGCTCTTCTCTAGTCTCAAGTTCACCAGTTTTTTTCAATCATTTTATATTTCCAACATATCAATGTTTGACTTATCATACTTTTGGTACATTTCATAGTGTCATTAACCACAGTATTTTAGTTTGGGTCAAACCAAGATACAATTTTGAGAAATGATGTATTCTGTGGTCTATATATTGCTTACATAAACTACTGTGATAAAACGTTCTAAGCATTCATTATGCAGAATTATATGTTGCGTTCTTTTATAGAAACATCTTCCAGAGAGTTATATTTTATATTAGTGCCCTACATCAATAGTTAAATGTACTGGATTTTCTTCCTCTGATGAGCCTTTCATCAATGTGTTTTATTGAAAGCTTACTACTCAAAAGATTCTCAATAGTCTACAATCCACTAAAATAGGGCAATGTAGAAGTAAAAAAGTCTTCTTTACTATAGGAATTCGCAAAGCTTTTAATATATTAAAGAGCACCAAGAGTTTCGGAAAGCATGGATACTTTCCCTTTGGATTAATTGGACTTGGAACAGTGGTGTCAGTAGGGGGTGCAGGAAGAGCAGGCTGTAACACTATCAGAGGTGTGAAAGTAGTTTTTATGCAATATTTCAGAGGATATGTATTTTTTTATAAAAACATCTCTGCAATTGGTTAGTCAACAAAAACATATTTTATAAGATAACTGTACCTGTATTAGTATGTCTACAAGGCCCAAACGCATTGCTAATTTACTTCAGCCCTCTTTGACCTTCGAATGTGCTCTAGCCAAAGCTGTCATCATCCCCTAGTTACCAGGACCCCTGGAATCACACCGCTCTGTCTGCTAATGCTGTAAGTACATACTGCTCTTTTTGTTGCTTCCAAATATTTTAGAGCTGCAGATTTTGTCAGGTTTTCGGTTATGTTGTTGCTTGTTTTTTAGCTACAATATTGTGGTAAGTAGTCTTTTAAGCCTTTGTCACTCACTTTTTTGAGAATGAGGTAATAAAGGAAAGGGTGGGGAAAATTAAAAAGGCTTCTGCTTAGTTATTAATGTTGGTGTAACTAATGATATGGTAATTTAATGTACAAAAACTTTACAAAATACACTTTTTTTTGGTGGTGTTTGTTAAGTGTTGTCTAGTCGTTTCTGATTCCTAGTGAAATAAGTACACTAGATCAAAACATTGCCTGATCTTGAGCCATTCACATTTGCTATGTTTGAGCCAATTTTTGCAGCCAATGTCTGAATTCATCTTCTTGAGTGTCTTCCTCTTTGTCCCCTGACCTATTACTTTACCAAGAATAATGTCCTTTTCCAGGGACCAGTACCTCTTTACAACATATCCACAATTCACGAGACAAAGTCCTACTATCCTCACATGAGGCAGCATGCTGGTTGTACTTTTGCTCAAAGGTTTGTTTTTCACTTTTCGCAGTTCATTATTCTTCTCCAACACAATATTTCAAAACCATTAAGTTTTCTGTGGTCTCCATTATTCCCTGTTGAGTTTTCACATCATATGAAGCCATTGAAAATATCATGGCTTGATTCATGTGCAACGTGGTATCAAACTTCTTTGATCTTCATTAGCAAGTGTTTGAAATCTTCTTAGCGTTCAGTAAATGGGGTGGCTCAGGCTGCGTTTTGCAGGTTATTTATGATCCTAATTCCAATCCTGATGCCATATTCTTCTACATCTGATCCAGATTCTCAGAGAATTCACTCAGTTTACAGATTGAGTAAATATCCAGAAAGGATAAAACCTGATGCACATCTTTCCTGATTTTGAACTATGTGCTACTCCCTGGTTCTTTTAGGACAACTACCCCTTGGTCTGTGCACAGATTATACATGAGAACAAATAATTATTTTATAATTCCTCTTCTTGTAAGATATACATACATTATTAAGATCCATGCAATTGAATGCCCTTACATAGTCAATAAAACACGAGAACATATCTTGATACTCTTTGCTTTCAGTATAATGTCAACAATAATGTTTTCTAATGTCAACAATAATATTTCTTATTTCACATCTACTTTGGAATCTGATTTCAACTTCCAGCTTGAATTTCTAGAACTCTGGATTAAATTATATAACTGCCAATATTTTAGAAATTAGATTCAGCAAAATTTTACTTGCATATGCTATTTTGTGTATTTGTTCTGTGAATTATCTTTGGGATGACTTGAACATGGATCTCTTCCGGTTATTCACTAGGAAACTACCTTCCAAATGTCTTGGCTAACCTAGGGAGTGCTTCTTTTTGCTAAATTTCAATTAGTATGCTGGAAATTGCTGGAGCTTAAATTTTTTGGCCAATGCCTTTAGTACAGCTGGACCTCTTCCTCCCAAATCACCAGTTCCTTATCACATGCTACCTTTTGAAATAGTTGTACATCAATTGCCTTTGGGTTCAGTGACTGTCTAGTCTTTCCATTTTTTTCATTTGTGTGTGTGTGTGTTTGTGTGTCCTTAGCTATTTGTCCCATAGATCTTTCAACATTGCATCTCGGGTATGTAATGTATTCTTCAATTCTTTCAACTTGAGAATTAATGATTGTGTTTCTCTCTTTTGAGAAAAACTCCAAGTTTCACCACAATGAAATTTTATACCCTTTGAAATGTTCTGGTCAGTTCTTTAACGTCACCATTTCCTGTATGCTTTAGCTAATCTTTATTCAGGAACAGATTTTAGAGTATTTTCTGTCATCCCAGTTTGTCTCTTGTTTCTTTATGTCTTTTTAGTGACCTTTTTTTTTATTCATACATGATGTTCTTGGTTTCATCCCCCAACTGGACGGTTCTTCAGTCATTAGGTCTGCTTCATCACATCTGTTCTTGAGATGCTTTCTAAATTTAGATGCGATATTATTTTAACTTTTATAGCCTTCAGTCTGAATTTATATATGAGGAATCTATGGTCCGATCCACAGTCAGCTCTGTCCATTTTTCAGCCACTGATACTGAGCTTCTGCATCATTTCTTCCACAGATGTCGTCAATTTGATGATTCTGCACTCCATCTATGAGTTCCACTTGTATACTTGCTGTTTCTATTGTTGGAAAAGAAGGGTCTTTTCAATCAACGTCTTTGGTATTGCAAAGTTCTATCATTATAGTTCCATTACGGTTTCTACTACCAAGGGTATCTATTCTATTGAACCTTCTCCTTCTTTTTGATTTTTGCAGAGCAAACACCTATAATTATTGATGCATCTTGACTGCATGTTTGAACAACGTCAAACAGAAGAAGTTGGTAGAATGCTTCAATTTCTTCCTCACTGGCCTCGAGGTTGGTGCATAAGTTTTAAACAGTCATGTTAACTGCTGGGCCTGTTAAGCATAAGGATGTTGTCCTATTAAAGACAGTAGAATACTTCAAAATTGATCTCAAACTATTCATTTTCACAATGAACATGAGGTCATTCCTCTTCAATTTGTCATTTCCAGTGCAGAAAACTGTACAACTGTCTAATTCAAAATGCCCAATAACAATCTATTTCAGCAAATTAATGACTAATATATTGATCTTTATATTGCCTATCATGTTCTATGCCTTTGTTTTCCCAGATTCATGTTGTATACACATCACATTCTGATTAGTAGTGGGTTTTTGTAGCTGTTTCCTTCCATGTTGAGTCATGCCTCAGCAGTAAATAAAGATCATGAAACCTTCCCTCCCTCCACATCACTCACCTTTTCTCTTTGAGGAGGCTGCTTGCTCCCTCCCTCCGCCTGTGCAATCTGAGTGCCTTTCTCCCAAGGTGACTCCTTTTCTGCCACGCCATCAGACAGTATTTCGTTGCTAGTATTAAGATCTCCAGCAGCTAATCTCTCATACGTGTGATTCCCCTTCTTTATTTCTACTCTGTCTCAGTCAGGAAGCTTCACTTAAACCTGTCTACCCGGGACGAGACTGTTGGCATGTGACATACCAATTGCATAGCTGCTGGGAGTACAGAAAGATTCAGCCCACCACAGCATGCCAAACCGACAATTTTCTAGTCCTGATTACAACCAGCAGACCCAACACTGCCATCGGGCTGCCATTGGATTTATTTTTGACGTATCATGATCCTATCATACAGAGGGACAGAGGGAGTCACATTCTTTCCTGGAGTCACTGTTGGGCTTGAATGGGCCCCCTGACATTAGCTGGCCAGCACTTAACCCGCTACACCACCAGGACTCCTTTTATTGAGTATAGTATTAAGCTAATGTAAAATTACTTAGTCCAATCAATTTTCAAGTGTATTTAGCAAATAGTTTTTAACTTGTAGAGATCTTAATATAAAATACATTCATATCTAACACAAGGAATCAATTAGTCATTGTGCAGTTTATCAAATATTACTCTGTGATAATAATATAATTTATAGTAGATATTGATAATGATTTTGGATAATCTGGTATAGAAGGGAACTGGGGGTATATGAGTTCCTGAGGAACCCTGATGTCATAGTAGTTACAAGTTGACCTGCTATCCGAAAGATCGGTAGTTCAAAACCACCAGCCACTCCATGAGAGAAAGATAGGGCTTTCTACTCCCTTTAATTGTTAGAGTCTTGGAGATTCATAGGGTCAGGTCTACCTTGTCCTACAGGCTTCTTATGAGGCAGCATGGACTCAATGGCAGTGAGGGTTTTTAATTGTTTTGTGAGTTATTACATGGGATGACATCAAACCTAACATAATGATGCCACTGGTTTGAAACCTTTATTTTTTTCTTCCCAAGTAACATCATAGGACTGACTAGCTGAAAGTCTTCATTCTAAACAGTCTTGTAAAAACATTAAAATATGGTATAAAATGTTATTATTAGTTCACTTGTTATAAATATCTGACCTGTACAATCCATAGTTACAAATCAACTCTCTTTTAGTCATATGTCTATCTAATAGTAAATCATATAAATAAAAACACCAACTTTAAGTCCACATTCACAGCTACGAAGCTACACAGATATAATCTCTATGCTCTATGGAAGTTGTTCTCAAAATATGGGCACTGTGAGTATAAGAAAACTAGTTAATTTCCATGGACTTCCTCTTCTTTATCATATTATATCTGGCTTGCCATCCTATGAAATTTAGATAATCCCTGTCAATCAAAATTCCAAAATTTTATTCACATGTATTTCTTCTTCAAAATTGCAAATGCTTATATATTGGGTAGGTGTCTATCTTTCCTATTTCTTTGCAATTTTCTGAAGCAAATTATTTTGTCGTTTGGACTTAACAGATCTGCACTCACGCTACAGATCAAATGTAGACAAAAGGCCATTGATGGATGCTGGCTGGCTGCTCCTAATGAGTCTTCATTATGAAGTGAAATCATGTAGGATATTGCAACTTTCCCTACTTTTGATGACGGAAAACACTGACGCACTTGGCATATTCTGGTGATTCTATTTATATTCCTAGTCCTAAAAGGTCATATATGAAATATTGTGAGAAGCTATAGAAGAGGATGAAAATATAACCCAGTCATATAAATACACATGATTCAAGCTTCTGGTCACTATCTTTATGTTATTGATAAATTCAATGAGTAAAAAAAATAGCATTTTAATATTATTAATGCAAAAATAAATCAGAATGGTTGAGTACTCAAGTGCTCCAGACTCTCGGTCCGGGTATACATTCTTAGCATGGGTTTAATGTCCTCACTCCATGATATTCCCAAGTGGGAAATCTGACACCTGCATTGCCTTCAGAGAAGCAACTAAAATATGGTCTATAATCAAATTATTAATTAGGATAACATCCCAAACTAATCTCATACCATGGAGTGGATCCCAAATCCTAGTACCTATGTTGGAGAGAGTGGAACTGCTGTGTAGGGTTTTCACATCTGTAAATAGTCACCAGTGCAGACGGTCTCAGTTTTCTCCTGCAGAACAGCTGGTGGATCCAACTGCTGCTTATTTTGCACTTAGCAACCCAATCCTAAACCCATTATGTTTCACGACTGAAACAAAGCATAAGGTCATTTGAGGGGGCTCTTTAACATTAACTGAGTAGAAGCAACATACTTCCTGACTTCTAAAGACAGTGGAAACCCTTCATAAAAGTTCAAATTTGAGTAGACATGTTATATATTTCTTCCCATCCACTGTGAAGGTTATCACGTGTGCCAATTGACTCACTGGACAGAACCCTCTAAGAAGGTTACAGTTCAAATTCACAATATTTTCTCTAGGCCGGGTGGAAAGTGGGGCTCTGGGGAAATGAGCTTGCTGAGCAAAAGCTATGAAAATCAACTGGATATGGTGAATAAAGTGATATGCATGGCCGCATTTTTTTCTATCCAGCTGAGAACCCAGGTCTTGGTTTACATTGAATGATAACTCACAGAAGCATCATCCTGCTTTGCTGCACCAAGCCGTTAGCACAGCCACAGTCACCACTTGTTCTTAAAGGATACATAATCAATGTTTGTTTGTAATTTATTTGTTAAAATATCACTAGCCTTATCTCAAGAGACTGATTTCTAAAATAACAAACATAAGCACAAAACATACTTTCCTCCTCACATGCAATCAGATCAGGTCTTCCCAATGAAGACTCTCCAAGCGTGGTCAAGCGCAGGGATGATGGCTATTGTTGCGGTGGTTGCATTTGTTTGGGTTCTTTGGGTCATCACTAGAGTTTCAAAATCTCAGCACAGATGTGTTCTGGGAAATGTAAATGATATTTTAAATCTGTACTTGGATCAGTTTCCCACTGAAAAGGGACAGCATTTTTTAAAGGCAATATGTTTTAATAGTAATTCATGTATTTCCAGGCATTCTCCAGGCTCCAAACATCTGACATGCAGACGAATCCTACTTCCTATTTAATGTGATATAACTTTGCCCACACCTTGAAATGGGTAACTCGGTCAGCTACTACTCTTCCTCATAATCAGTTTCACATGTGGCATGTGCAGCTTTTCTAGCTCCATAAAAGCTTTAAGCCTCTTCTTGACCTAAATCGAGCATAAATAAGTAACACATGTATATATTCTGACTTAGCTACCCATTTTTAAAGACATAGAAATAGATCTCCATCACAATCCAGGGCTGCCTGTGGGAAAGAGCTTCAAAGAGTTCGTGGACAAAAGTTCACATTAGACTTGAAGTAACTAATGGTCCTCGGTGGCAGCTTTAAATAACACGAAGGACATTTTTTATCTAATTAGAACTGCCTGTGTCCCAAGAAACAGAAATAAACTGGGGCTGATTTCAGCCAACTTTGACTAAGAAATTTTAGGCGTGACTTTTTGCAAATTCACTCTGCTCCTTGTATGCTATGTGAGAGTTGGGTAGGTTATATGAGAGATTCTAGAAAGATGGAGAAAGTCGAGAAGGCTAATATAATTTTAAATTTTTGGTGAGATTTCCCAAATAAATCAAATGATGCTATTTATTGGACAGATGTGTGGCAGAAGGCCCCTTGGAAGTATTAAACAACGATGGCACTTTGAGGACTAAGCTGCACTTGAGCCATGCCGTGGTAAGTCCAGTCTCCCCATGTGCCTGGGAAAGCTCAACAATGAATAAAGAAGACCAAAAGAACACTGTTGTATTTGAGTTGTGGTGAGGCTAACTATACCAAGGACTTCCAGAAGAATAAGCTACTCTGCTTTGGTAGATGTACAACCTGTATGCTCCTTAGAAATGACGTTGGCAAGACATCTGCTCACCTACTTTGGGAATGTTATACTGAGGGACCAATTCTTGGATAAAGACTTCCTGTTTGATAAAGTAGAAGGTCAGTAAAAACAAAAGACCTTTGCTAAACTAGATGGATACAATGGCTGAACATAGTAAGAGTGATGAAGGTGGCTCAGGTCTGGGTAATGCTCTGTTCTGCTATATGTAAGGTCAACCCCAAGGTGTTTTACTACGAGTACATTGAACAATGCTTAAAAGTAAAACCACAATGCCAAAATTTACATTGAATTTCCAAATTCATAGTCAATACATTTAAGTTGAACCATTAGAGCAATAGGGGTAATCCAGTTTATAAAGACTAACAAAAAATGATACCAGAAATTAAAAGTGGGGATCCTTTTTTCTGATGTGAGAAAACTGTCTTTGATTATTTTTTTTTAAATTTGGCATAATGTCTTTTTTTTCTCAATTAAGATAGAGTAAACCTCAAGTGTAATTAAAATGGTAGTTAGAATGCATTTTGGGGGGAAATGATCAGTTTTCTGTTAATTAATATGAATATGAACTTGTTCATATGGAACATTCATTATTATTATTTTATTGAAATTTAAAATTAAATGAAAAGCAAATAGCAACTTAATTTGTAGAACATCCAGTAGAACCAATATCTAATAGTGCATTCTTTGGAATGCAAAATACATCCTCATATAATAAACTTCAAAACTTACAAATTGGAATTAATCATATTACACTGTTGCTTAGATCAAGAGAATGGCCACCGTGAGAGAATTACTAAGATGTCGCAGAGCATCATAGCACTCAGGAAGCCAGGAGAAAGTACGTAGGCATAGCGGAGCCCTGGCAGCATAGAGGATTGGCTATACATTGGGTTGTTAACGGCAAGGTCAACAATTCAAATCCACCAGCTGCTTAACATCAGGTCTAGGAAACCTGCCGGGGTAGTTCTACTCTTTCATATAGGGTTGTTATGAGTCAGGTTTTAATCAATAGCGATGAATTTTGTTTGTTTTTGCTGTAGGAAGAGTTATTAACTTTGTAAAGAAATGGCAGGGCACTATTCCAGATAGTCTAGAGCGCTCTTCGCTTCTATTAAAGAAAACCTTTCCAGAGAGATACTACAATTTCTATTCTTACTTGAATCCTTACTTCTTCCTCATTTTGTTATAAACGATTTTCTTAAATTTGGACTATGAGTCTCTACAACTTGAGAAAAATATTTTAGTCATAAACCACGGCTAATATTTCTTTTCAGAGATAAGAACACATGGAAGACAACTGAGAAACATTGCCTGGTTCATAGTGAACTGCCCTGATAGAGGGCAGAAAGATTCCCTCACCTGGAGATAAAGCAGTCAACAATCAGTGGGCTGTGGTATACCAACCACAAAATAATGTATTTATTTTTCAACGTTTTTCCTTTTATTGATAAAAACTACACAAAAGCTAATTGATAATTATTTTTTAAAAGGAATGTTACACATCATATTGAGAAATGTGTCAGTTTGGCAGTTTCACTTGTTGGTCACATGGCTCTTGTTCCCCTAGTCCCCCTCGGTCCACGTGGGGATAACCTCCTGGTCTTCTCCATCCATGACTTCCCAAGAGTCCCCTTTGGACCCCGACACACGGATCTGAGGGGCAGTCAAAGCGAAAGGATCACCACCCCTCCCATCATGGGCAGTGTGTGTGGCCAAGCAATATCCACCCAGTGTTGGCTGATTTTTCCTTCCAGTTGTTTGGGCAAATGCTGCAGTCAACATTCTTCTTTATTTCCTGATAAAGCAGATCTTCTTTTGGCATAACATAAGCTTTAATGCCCATGTGCAGAATTACAGTAGCACTTGACCAGGAGGAAAAAAAATCAAATAAACGTAATCAGAGCAAGTAGCGTTGCTTTAAAGGAACAGAAAGAAAAAGAGGAGCAGAAAACAATTGAAACAAAGTCTGTGAGAATTACACATACCTAACAAGAGAAACTGTAGTGTTTCCCTTCCCCACCCCGCCCCACTGGTCCCACCCCCCTTGTGGTTCTTCAGCCCAGGAACCATGCAGTGTAGAAAAATCAAATATACAAACAAACCTATATGTGGCGAGGGTGAAGCCTATTTTTATAAGAACTTGGCACGTTTTACTATGTACACCCAGGAGTATTTTGTGTCTGCTTGTTTTGTTTTAAAGCAGGGAAAGTTCTGTAGTTCTCCTGGTATCACTGCAGGGGCATCCACTGCCCTCTCTTTGCAGTTTTCCTGATTGCTGTTTCCTTTAGCTCATTCGTGTTTTGATAGGTACGATGAGCTTGCTTGTTTGCGCGAGTTGAGACATTTCTCCTTTAAGATGAAGACCCTCCCTCCCCCCCATCGAGTTCCCCAATGTGGAGTTGGCTTCCTTTTAGTTTGTTATTCTCTCAAGGTAAATGGTGGGCGCTGCCGACCTGGCGATGGTGGCTATGACGCTGTGGTCGCGCCCGAGCTCCAGGTTGGGGCTCTCTTCCTGCGCCGGAGAAATGGTCTCATAGCCCTGGGTGACGTGGAGGGGCTGGTGAGCCTGGCAGTACCCCATCACGGGCGGGTCGTAGCTGTAATACGGCAAGGGCTTCACGTGGTGTGGGATCTGGACAGAAATGAGAAAGACTGATTACACAAGGGTTTTAAAAGGGGACGGCCATACAGCTAATCAGATTGCATTTTTGTTTGATTCCATTTTGATTTTAAGTCATCAGCTACTAATTCAACTTTTATTCATGAAAAGACTAACAAAACAATGACTTCAGACTGGACTGAAAAATACCACCTTGTTTGTTTTTTCCACGAGCATATCTTGCTCAAGGCTCAGATACATTTTTTTTTCACTTCTCTTCATTGCTCATCACTATAGTAGGAAATTAGAAATACTCTAAATGTCCAACAGAGAATTTAAAAATAAATATGTACACCAAACATTTGAAGACCATAAAGATACTAGAAAGATTGAGGAGAATCTTTTTTATTTCTTTTTCTAATACTGTAAAATAGGATACCCCACTACTATCAAGTTGATTTTGACTTGGTAGGGACAGAGCAGGAGCTCTGGTGGCCTAGTGATTACTCATGGGATGCCAACTACCCTGTTTCCCCGAAAGTAAGACATCCCCTGACAATAAGAGCTACTTACAGTTTTGCCTCTCGCTGAAATATAAGGCACCCCCCGAAAATAAGACTTCCCCGAAAATAAGCCCCGCCCAGCTACCATAACTCTGGACTCTGGACCATGGCGGCTGGCACCGCTGCACAGTTCATTGTTGGCCGCAGGGCAGCCGGAGCAGACAGGAAGTGTGAGGTCTCTTTTAATAAAACAATAAATAATAAATGTGTACCGTATTCTTCTTCATAGAAAAATAAGACATCCCCTGGAAATAAGACCTAGCGCATCTTTGGGAGCAAAAATTATTATAAGACACTGTCTTATTTTCAGAGAAACAGGGTCAGAATTACGAAACTACCAGATGCTCTATGGGAGAAAGACAGGGTTTTCTAATATCTGAAACAGTTACCATCTCAGAAATTCACAAGTGCAGATCTAACCTGTCCTATAGGATCACTGTGAGTCAGCATTGACTAAAGGGCAGTGAGTGAGATGGGGGCAGAGCAGGGAATGTGCCTGATAAGGGAAGAGAGGACTTTGAGGCCATACCTGGACACTCATAATCAACATTCTAACACAGAACTATAGCCTGAGTTACTCCTAATAGGTAATAGTCAGGGGGCCAAGGAGAAAGCAACAAGACCATCTACACAATCCCAATAAAACCAAGAAGCGTCTTTCTTAACTCATGCGAGGGATCCACTTCATTTTTGAAGTGTATCTTGCTATGGTTAAATAAACTTTTGCTTAGCTCTTTGGTGTGTGTGATGGTGTGTGTATGTGTGTGATGGTGTGTGTGTGTGTGTGTGTGTGTGTGTGTGTGTGTGTGTTTCCCTGTCGCCTGACAATCTGCTCTGAAGGGAATTGCTGGTATGGGCAGAGGGAGACTAACCAGGTGCAAGCAGTAGGCTTTAGATGAACAGACTCCAAGCCACACTATACGGTCCCTCTCCCTCAAGTTGTAAGTCTTTATTGGAGTAGATAGCCTCATCTTCGTCCTATGTAGAGGCTGGTGGGTTTGAACCACTTGCAGTTAGCAATCCAATGCTTGATACATAGGTAAAGGGGAAAAAAAACATTGCTGGAGAATATATGATATCCATTTTGTGTTAATAAAGTTTATATAAATATTGTTTTTATTTACATATAATGGGATTTTTATTATGGACATAGATCACAAAACTCAAAAGTTATTAATCATCCTTTACATGTTATTTTGAATAATATATTTTATGGATTATTTTGAATAATTTATTGTTCATCAATTCTGAACCATGAACTCTAGAACAATGACAGTTTGCATGTGTGTCTGTGTTCATAATTTGTGATGTTGTTACTTGATTTGGGCCCACAGGTCAAACATACTCTTAATGTCAGTAGAATATTGGAATGATGACCCACACAAAGACCTTCCATAGCAAAATTTGAACATATTAAAGTCATGCTAATTTTCTGGGGTTTTTTTTGCAAATGTATATTAAACCACCAATTCTTAATAAAGGAAACTGGATAGCAAACTTAGAAAAGGAAATGAAGCTTGTTTAATTGCTTGATGCCAGCAGAACATTTTCTCATCATCTGCTACAGCGTCTGAATTCACAATCCACAGGGATAATAATGCTAATGCTTTCATTTTCTCTAGGGGTAGAAGTAGGAGCCCCGGTGGCAGAGTGAGTTGCACATATCAACATATGGACATTGAGAAGGCCGGAAATGGTGGAACTTTTTGAAGCACTCTCTCTCCCCTCTGATCCTACTTAGTCCACAGTTAGCATTACTATGTGTGGTGATGTTGGGCTGGAGGCCTTGTAGACTACGTATCTGTGTTAACTTCTGCAATCTATTAAATTTTGTCAGTGGGCATCACTACCAGGGAGCAGAAGGCTGAAAAAGGTGGAGTCCTGTTTCCTGCATGCTGTGGGCTGTCCCTCAGTTCTTATCAGCTCCAAGGATTTATCCCAACAACGTTCCCTCACCCTGGTGTTCTCAGTCCCCTCTTGTTCCATCAAATGATTCTCATTTGTAATTTTTTCCAAGATTAACAGAACCAATCCTACTAGAGACACCATTACTGGTTAGTAGACGTCCCTCCCTGAGATAACTGATGTCCAATTCCACAAAATTCTTCCTCCAAGCTTTTTAGTTGTTTTTTTTTTAATTAATCATTTTATTGGGTCTCATACAATTCATCACAATCCATACATACATCAATTGTGTAAAGCACACTTATACATTTGTTGCCCACCTCATTCTCAAAATTCGCTTTCTGTTTGGGTTCCTAGAATTAGCTCCTCATTTTCCTTTTTCCCCTCCTTCTCCCTCCCCACTCCCCCCTCCCTCGTGGACCCTTAATAATTTATAAATTATTATTATATCTCATCTTACACTGCCCTGTGTCTCTCTTTGCCCACCCTTCTGTTGTCCATCCCCCAGAGAGGAGGTTATATGTAGATCCTTGTGATTGATTCCCCCTTTCTACCCCTCCTTCCCTCCCGGTATTGCCACTGTCACCACTGGTCCTGAGGGGATCATCTGTCCTAGATTCCCTGTGTTTCCAGTTCCCATCTGTACCGCTGTGCATCCTCTGGTCTAATCAGGTTTGCAAGATAGAATTGGAATCATGATAGTTGGGGAGAGGAAGCATTTAAGAACTAGAGGAAGGTTGTGGGTTTCATTATTGCTATACTGAACCCTGAGTGACTCATCTCCTCCCCACTACCCCTCTGCAAGGGATGTCCAGTTGTCAACAGATGGGCATTGGGTCCCCATCACGCGCTACCCTCATTCACGATGATATGATTTCCCCCACCCCCCTGCCTTTGGTGCTTGAAGCCTGGTCCCTTCGGCCCTTCATGATCACACATGTTGGTGTGCTGCTTCCATGTGGGCTTTGTTGCTTCTGGGCTAGATGGCCGCTTGTTTACTTTTCTGTTGTGGGTTACATATGGAACTGTTCCCCACAAAGTCAGTGGTTAAAACCCACCAGTTGGCCAAGAAAGACGTTTCTGCTCCCATAGCGATCTGAAGTATCAGACACATGATGAGTCAGCTCCGTTCTGTTATGTGGAGTTAGAATGGGTTGGAAATGACTCCATAGGAATGGATTTTCTCTTGTTCCCTTAGTCTTCCAGGTGGTAGTATGGTGACTACTTCCTGAAACAGTTGTCACTGTGATACCATGGGCCTCATGTTTAGTCTTTAAATCACTAGGCTGATGTCTATATGTATATCTTAAAGCCAAATTCCTTGTCATCAAGTAGATTTTTAACTCATTGTGAAAATACAGGACAGGGTAGAACTGTTCTTGTGCAGTTTTTCTAACTGTAACTCTTTAGAGGAGTAGAAAGCTTCATCTTTCTTCTGCAAAACAGCTGACGGTTTCCAACTGCTGACCACTAGGGCTCCTAGCATGTCTTTGTCATGAATCAGTGTGTGTGTGTGTGTGTGTGTGTGTGTGTGTGTGTGTGAGTGAGTGTGTGTGAGTGAGTGAGTGTGTCTGTGTGTGTGTATGAGTGAGTGTTTGTGTGTCTGTGTGTGTGTATGACTGAGTGTGTGTGTGAGTGTTTGTGTGTGTCTGTGAGTGTTTGTGTGTGTCTGTGTGTGTGTATGAGTGAGTGTGTGTGAGTGTGTGTGAGTGTGTGTGTGAGTGTGTGAATGTGTGTGTGTGAGTGAGTGTGTGTGTGCGTGAGTGAGAGAGAGAGATTTCCTGCCATCAAGTCAATTTCAAGTCACAGCAACCCTGTAGGACAGGGTAGAACTGCCCCTGAGTTTCTCGACTATAATTTTTTACTGAAATAGAAAGTTGTATCTTTCAACCAAAGCCTCATGTTCATCTAGTTAATTTTGACTCATAGAAACCTTATAAATATAGGAATGATGAGGTTTTGTAAATATTTTTGGGGTCAGACACCTTTATTTCTCTGTAGAAGAGTGTATAGTGGTTTGAACTGCTAGCTTTGCAGTTAGCAGTCTCACATTTACCTTAATTATACATTACAAACAAGATATAATTAAGAGATATATAATTTTCTTGATGAACACATTGACTTCTAATGAAAATCAATACTATATTTTCAGTCAAGCTTTTAGAAAGAGTAATTTATCATCAAAGAGCTACTATTCAACTTTGAACACATATTTCTATTCAAAAAATTAAAAAATATATATGTTATATACTAGACAAAGTATTATTGATAAACAGATATTTTTGATATTATACACTAAGTTTTCTGTCTGACAGTGACAGCAAGGAATGTACTGTGAAACAAAGTAGCCAAATTACTAACTACTCACTAGGAAATTAATGTCTCCTTGCCATTAAGGTCATTGTGGCTCATAGTGACCTTACAGGACACGTTGGAACTACCTTTGTGGGATTCTGAGCCCGTAACCCTTTACTGGAGTAGGGAGCCTCCTCTTGTTCTTGCTGAAGATCACCCAACAACTCTCGCAGCAGTAAATTGACAAGGAGCTGCCAGAAAATCAAGTCGGATTCAGAAGGGGAAGTGGGGCAAGGGATATTATTGTGGACTCAGATGGATCTTGGTTCAAAACAGCGAACACCAGAGAAATGCTTGCTTGTGTTTCATTGATTATGCAAAGGCACCCTACTGTGAGGGTCATAACCAACTATGGATGACACGGAGAATAATGGGAATTCCGGAATACTTCCTGGTAATCATGGGAACTGGTACATGGATCAAAAGTCAGTATTTCAAACAGAAAAAGGGAATATTACATGGTTTAAAGTCAGGCATAGTGTACACCAGGGCTGTATACTTTCACCATGCTGATTCAATCTATATACTGAGCAAATAACCTTAAAAAGTGAACTATATAAAGAAAGTGAAGAGGATGCAAAGCACTTGCTGATGAAGATAAAGGATTGCAGCCTTCAGTATGGATTACAATCCAATGTAAAGAAACCAAAAATCTTCATAATTGGTTTCAACTAATTGAGATGTAATATGGGTCTTCTAGCCATAACTCCTTATGTGACATATTATAATTCTGGACTCTATGCCTGTGCCTATAATCCCATTTTGAGGGTGCTGTCTACTAATGGACAGGATTCGGGTGGGAATAAGACCCGATTTTAGTAGAGAGTATGAACCAAGTCACATTCTGTTTCCTGAGAGCTGTCTTTAAGACCATTACAAAGTGTGTCTTAAGATACCGACAGCCATTTTCCTGGGGCAGGGTCAGCTAAAAAACAGAAAAGGCACACCTACGATGGGATGGAGAGATTGGAGTACCATTGGAAAAGCATGGCCCAAGGTTGCTCTCTGATATGGCAAAGGCCAGCAAGACCGGATGCACTAGATACTGCATGGAGACTCAGAGGAGCAGCATCAAGAACGTGGGGTACCTTCTCCCTCACATGGCCCAAGACTGAGACTGTGCTACCAGACTGCAGGTGGCCTGGCTTTCTAGCCTACAGAGTCAGGAGCCAACAGCCCATCTAGCTGAAAGCTTCTGGACCAGAGAGAGGCTTGGCTGCTGGCTGAGGTGAAATATTGCTGTGAACTAACAGTACCCTTACTGTTTACTCATTCTGACTTGGAGTGACATTAACTTCCCTAATAACCCCGTAGGGAGCCCTGGTGGTGTAGTGGTTACACATTGGGTTGCAATCTGCAAGATCTGAAGTTCAAAACCACCAGCAGCTATGTGGGAGAAAAAGGCGATTTCTACTTCTGTAAAGAGTTACAGTCTTGTATGTATATATGTAAATATATTAATATATTAAAATACGGGTTTCGGTCTATATACATATATTCATAGGTTAAAAGTATTAAGGTAGCAGATGGACTTCTGGGTCTCTACTTAAGTCTTTCCTCAATACAAAACACTTTGTTCTAATAAGTAGCACTGTGTGATACTCAATTTCCTGACATGATTACTGAAGACAAATGGGTGCATAAGCAAATGTGGTGAAGAAAGCTCATGGTGCCTGGCTATTAAAAGATATAGTGTCTGGGGGCTTAAAGGTTTGAAGTTAAACAAGTAGCCATCTTTCAGAGCAGCAACAAAGCCCACATCGAAGAAGCCCACCAGCCTGTGTGATCACAAGGTGTTGACGAGAACAGGTGTCAGAAGATTAAAAACAAGTAATTACATTGATGTGAAGGAGAGGGGTCAGAGTGGAGACTCAAAGTCCATATGTAGAAATATGGGCATTCCCTCACAGAAGGGTCACACTGAAGGAATGAAACACCCAGGATGCACCATAACACTCAGGGACACACAGCACTCTTAGTTCTTTGATGTTTTCTCCCCCCACTATCATGACCCAAGTTCTACCTCACAAATCTGTCTTGACAGGAATATGTACATTGGCACATATAAGAGTTTTGGACACGTGGAATCCAGGAGAGTTAATCCTTTCAAAACAACAATGGGGATAGGGTGACCCTGATGGTATTGGGGCTGGGGGAGAAGAGGAAAGAGGAACTGATAGCATTGATGGATGTATACCCCCCTGAGGGGGACGAATAACAGAAAGGTGGGTGAGGGGACACAGCAGACAGTGTAAGATATAAAATAATAATAATAATAATAATAATAAATAACTATTAAGGGTTCATGAGGGTGAGAGGGTGGGGAAGGGTGGAAAAAATAGGAGCTGATATGAAAGCTCAAGTAGAAATATAATGTTTTGAAAATGATGATGGCAACATATGTACAAATTAACTTGATATAATTGATTTATGGATTGTTATAATATCCGTAAGAGCCCCCAATAAAATGTTAAAAAAAAAAAGTTACAGTCTCAGAAACTCACATGGGGCAGTTCTACTCTGTCCGGTAGGGTTGGCACAGACTTTATTCCATGGCATAAAGGGTTTTTTTGGTTTGTTTTAAATAAACCTCCTAATGGTGAGTATGTTGTGAGTTCTGTGTGACCATTGCCATGAAGTATCAAATGCAGGATAGATGTAGAGTGGCTTGGGTCAGTTGGTGTCAGAATAAATACCAAAAGATGGCCCATGGAGGCATGTCTGACCTTGCCTTGTGGCAAGAGGGAAGTCAGAAGTTGTCAGATATAGCCTCCACACCATTTATTGCAATATTAAATGGAGAAAAGTTTGAAGTTGTCAAATATTTAATCTTGCTTGAATCAATGCTTATGGAAGAAAAAATTGAGATCAAATATCACAGCACATTGGATAAATGTGCTTTAAAGTGTTTAAGACAGGATGTCACTTGGAGGACTAGGCTAGGCCTGACCCAAGCCATAGTATTTTCAATCATATCATGTGCATGTGAAATGATGGTGCTGGTGTAAACTATTTAAAAGACTGCAGACTGCCAAAAGAAGAAACATCCAAAATTCTTGGAAGAACGATAGGCAGAATGCTCCTTAGAAGCAAAGCCAGCAAGACGTCATCTCATATACTGTGGACATGTTATCAGGAGAGACCAGTTCTTGGAAATGGACATGATGCTTGCTGAAATAGGTCAGTGGAGAAGATGAATGTACTTCCTGAGGTGGATTGTCACAGTGACTGCAACCATTGGGCTCACACCTAGCGACAATTCGGAGGATAGCAATGGACTGGGTGGCTTCATGCTGTTGTACACAGGCTTGTCATGAGTTGGATCCAACTCTTTGCCATCCAACAACAACAAACAGTCAGGTTGGCCCCATCTCACGCCAGCGCTATGGTGGTTAGGGTTTTCTTCCTCCATGGACCTTCCCCTGTAAATTAGTACAATCCCACTCAGGAAATGTTTGCCAGCAAGTTGTGTTTTTGAAATCTCAGACAGTCTTTTGTGTTGGAGAGATAGACATATCTGTGATGAGTGTCATGCGTCACCACAATTCTTGCAAAGAGAAAGCATAGAAATGGAACTAGACACTTGTTCTGACATTCTAACAAAAGTAATTTTATGAAGTCCTTGTTAGAATAGCATATTACACTCTTAATTTTTTGTTGTTGATAGGCAGAGTAATATTACCTGGACACATCATTAAAATTCATTCATGAATAAAAATTCCAAATGGCAGGTGAACATAAGATATTTGCTGAACATATTTGTTTGAAGGCATGACTTATTTTACCCAAATTTGTCAAATAACTAATAAACATAAAAATGAACACAGTAAATAGTTTTCATCAAGTTATCATAATAAATGAATACTTGAATTCATAAACCTATAAAGCAATGGATAACAACTAGAAAGAAACTTACAGACTCCCTTACACAAGATTACGTTAGAGATGAAAACCAAAAGCTCATGTGTGAGCATTGTTGCACTTCCAACCATTTTATATCTGAGAAACCATAGTCTTTACCTTAAAATACAATTGATTTAAACATCAAGGGACAGCATTAACTGCAGAGGTTAAGGTTTAAGCTTCATCTCTGAACTCAGAAGATTTGTTTGTATGTTATAATGTGGCAACTTTACTTCCAACGCCAGAGAACAAGAACTCATGCCATGTTCCCATTGTATTTAGACAGACTTACAGCCTCTTACTGACTAGAAGCCTTTGTAAAGTTTCCACCTGCACAGTCATCCAACGGCAAGCAGTCAAAAGCCCGGCGAGTGGAAATCTTTGAAGGATATCTGAGATGCTTGCTCATTTACTCTTCAAGCCTATTCTGTAGGGCACTCTGTAATCAACGGGATCTGTGCTTTCTGAGGAGCTAAGAGACCGAGGTGCTGTACTTTATAGTAATAATGTACAGCTCATTAACCACCTGGGTTCCTGTGCATAGCATTGTTTCCCTTCCAGTAGTCAAAATAAGCATCCTTAAGATCTGCTTAATGTGGATTTGGTATTTTTGTAAATGTGCACTCAGAGCTTTGCCAAATGGCCCCCCTGTTCCATCAGCTTGCTGAGGGACTACACTCTGTAACACAGCAGAACCACATTCCTTCAAGATGGCCTCATTAGTATGCTTCACTGCTCATTGACTGCATTGGAGGCTGCACATTAGTTACAGATAATGGGTGTGGTACATAGATTGAAGCGATCATCAGGGAAGCATATTATCTTAGACTGGCATGCTGCCCTGTGCTTCTACGAAGAATATGAGTACTTAATTGCAAACCAAACTTAAACTTTTCTTCCACAGAGCATTTTTCATGATTAAATCTGAGACATGTTACAAAGGAGTGAGATCATAATATGCTTATTATAAGTCACTTGAATCCTTTTATTTCTCACGACTCCTCTAGAAATGAGAAAAACAATGATGTCTCACTTAGATAACTCTAAAAGAAGCAGAAGAAGAAGAAGTAGAAGAAAAACAAAAAGGTGGAGCAGGAGGAGGAGGAGAAGAAATGCACAGAAGAGACCTACCCTCTTCTCATTTTACTTAACACTGCCAGTATCTTTCCTGGAAACTTGTCCCATCTTTTGTCTTCAAGCTAGATCCCACTGAGACAGATGAAAGGGCAGGGAGGGTCAAAGAGTGGCTCAACAAGGGAGACTTTCAGTACGACTCGGCACTCAGACCCTTAGAAATATTAGTGTAGGTTTTCTAAAAATAACACTTATCTTTGACAAGAATGTTTTTCTCCAACACATTGGAAGAAGAATAAAAAGACACACTCCTCAATGACAATGGCCCACAGTGGTATCAACTCAAAGAGAGAGGCAGGGAAAGGGAGTCTTTTAAAATCTTGAGAGGAAGAGAAAAGTATAGAGTGCTATGTGCAGTGTTAAAAATGTGCAAACTGATTCCAATCCCATAACTTTAATTCCACAGCCATTATATTTAAAATAAGAAATGAATGAGCCTGAATTGTAAATGTGAGAGCAAATGTGAAACAGACCCTAGATATATGTGATCATGACAGGCTTTTGAAGTTCAGTTTTGTTATAAGCATGACATTGCTATCCCATTACATGAAATTCCAACACCCTCTTTTCTCTAAGGTATGATCTTTAGTTATAAGTAGTTTTACAGACTGATATTTTAAAAATTGCCATGACCTATCATTAGTCTTATTTATTAAGGTTTCATGAAGATTGTTCACACATCAGCATACGTTCTTACAATTGAAGTCATAAAACATTGATTTTCAATTTCCTAAATGACATTTGATCTCTAATTTTATGGAATTAAAGTATAGTGTCTGACTCCTCAGACTATTTAAAAAATATCATCAGGCAAATATGGATGAAGAATTCACTACATTTGAATTGCTTAATGAAGATGGCCACTTGGTTTAGTGGAAGTTAATTTTATTTAAATTATGAAGAGCAATAGGTAAATGAATGCCTAACTTGACCTTTATTCTCCTCACTGTATCAGCTTCTGCTGCTGTTCATCAGGGTTCCGGGGGCGAATATCCTCAGCAGTGGACAGCCCATTGCTTAGCTGTGGTTTGTTCTTAGCCTGGAAGTTCCACTGAGACTTTTTCACTGAGAGTGGCCATGTGGGTATTTGAAATACTAGGGGCATAGCTTCTAGCTTCGTAGTAACATGCAAGCCACCACAAGACAGCAGACTGATAGGCCCGTGGTGGACTGTAGAGGAATAAATACATTTGAAGGTCGGTGTCTCTGAAGAAGGTTGAAGTACCACTGACTGCGAGAACAACAACTCTGATTCCGAAGAAGCACAGCCAGAAGGTTCCTTAAAAAGGAGGATGACCAGACTTCATCACATGTACTTTGGACATGTTACCAGGAGAGACTAATCCTTAGAAAAGGCCATCCCACTTAGTCAAGTAGATGGTTATCAAAACAAGAGGAAGTACCTCTAGGGGATAGGTTGACACTGTGGCTGGAACAATGGTCTCAAACCACACAAGAATTGTACGGGCAGCACAGGAGCGGGCATTGTTTTGTTCTGTTGTACATGAGGAGGAGCTGACTGGAAGGCACCTAATTACCGATAACCAGCTAGTTTACAAAAAGACTGGGCCAAAATAGGAAAACGATGGACATTGTTTGATAGTGTTTACTGCATGTCTTCTTGATTAAAATGGACTGGGAACCACAACTTAATTTCGTTGGGTAAAAGAGGAACCTAATCCATTCATAGAATGAAACAAAAGGATTTAGCCAAAAATCTGAAGGCACAGCAATGAACGCAACCGACAAGGATTTTCTCATATTGTCACTGTCATCTTATTTTCATATTATCTAAGGAGGGGAATATATACATTCCTCAAGATATCATTTATAAAACCATAACAAAATTTTGTTAACGAAGCCAAGGTGCGGAAACACCAGGTTAGCCTTGGATGCTTCAAGCCCCTTTGCAGGAGACACAATACTTTCTGAAAGAAAAGCTTCCTGCCTGGTGACGTTTTTTGTTTTACACCAAGAGTTACTACTCCTTAGTCCCACAATTATATGATTGATGAAGAAACCTTGCAATGTGGGAAGATGGTATTTCTTTTCAAAGAGACACATGCAATCTCTGGCATCCTCACAATTGATGTGCATGTCGATAAAGTGTTCCCTCTCGAAGGAGTGAGGGGAGGAATCTCCAGAAATAAGAATCAAGAATTTAAGAGCCGATGCTAAATCCCAGGGATCAGAGCAGATGGCAAGATTTACTAAGAAAGAATAATAAGGGACTTGTTTAAAATGCAACTCATTGAGTTCCACTGCTGAGAACAGTGCTTGGGCACATGAGAAACAGTCTAGTTTTGTTGAATGAAAAAACAAACAGTAACACTTGTGATCTTTCCTCACGTTGCTTTGAAAATTGAATGACTGATAAGTGTGAAAATTGCCGCATAATTTGCAATGCACTGCCTTTAGTTTTAGAAAAAGAAAAAAAAAAAGGGCCTGCATGTCTTCAGAGGAAAACAGAAATGCCTCTTTCATTTCCTTTGTGGGGGGTATGATGTAGACGGTAGCACTAGGTCACGTACTACGTGGTACTGGGAACGCTAGATGGTGGCTTTTTTTCTCTGCTAACTGGACTATTTTGAGCATTTTGAGTTTAAATTCTGGCAAAAGTTGTTCTACAGCCTTTGTTTTCTAGCTCTGTCCTTATTGAAAGATGGGAGGGTATACTATTTGTGCACTCGCGGTTGTCCACGTTTTAACTCCTAAGTCAGTCGTGGGATAACGGAATAGAACATGCGCTTGCATTTCTATTGCTCTCTTACTAGGACATCTTGTCTATGAGGTGTCGGGAGAGTTGATTAAGTTAATGAATGAGGTACTAGCCATTCTTTGAAGTTAGCTTTGACTCCATTAACTGGGAAGCTTATTACATTAGCGACACTCTCAGCATTCAGTGAGACTTTGGGCTAATGAGCTGGATTAATTAGCTGGTATTAACTTCTAAAGAATTTCCTTCTGTAGTTCTGGCCCCTGAATTAGAAAGAATAAGATCTCCCCAACAGTGTCTAGCAAGTAAACATGCTATTTAAAGGAAATATACATACATATCAAATTACAAAATAAAAAAAAAAAACCCTGGAGATGATGAAATTTGAAAACTTACATTTTCCTTTTACATGGAAAAAAGTTTCCTTACGTTTCAATGACATACAGAGGAGCACAAACTCCCTTCTGGAAAACTTAAGAACAAAACTATATGAAATGGAAATGAACAAGTATAAAATTTATGAGTACACATAGCAGATTCTGTTTAAGACTTTAAAAAATCCCCCTCAGAAATGTGCAAAATGCATTAAGAGCAACAAACACACTGACATTAGGAAGGTGCTGACACGAGGCATCAGTCATGTCCTTTTGTTTTTACTTTTGTTTTGTACTTTCTATAGGGTCCAAGTAGCCTATTACGGGTACCAATGAACTGGTGTCGTTTTCCGTATAGATTTACATTAAATATTTTATGCTGTCCTTACAAAATAAGTGCATTCATCTTATCTAAGCAGAATGTAACTGGATGTATTTCCCTTTTTAAGCCACACTTATTTTGTGACGCTCAAAGTACACCCTTTTACAGACAGCAACTCCAGTCGCGTTAGTAGAGGCAAGTGGTCAGTAAGAGTTAATTTCTTAGTGTGAAATAAAATAAATTTAAATCCACATATAAGGAAAACAACTTGAGTTCTGTGCAGTCATGTGCCTTTTAAAAGAGAATTGAACATCCAGGATCAAATCAAACACTTAACTGACAGACACAGAAGAAGAAAAAACAACAACCTTGATATAATGAGATAAGCAAATTAATTCTACCCTCTTGAATGGGACTCCTGGGGTAATGGCTGTTCCAGTTTATAAAAAAAGGCAGTAAGATATATATTTAGTCACTTTAAAAAAGGGATGATCCCACTTCTAAATTGCTATTAATATATATTCTGATGGAATATATTTGAGAATAGTATTCAAAGTAATATATAAATAATCTTGGCCTCATACAGTTAATAAAATGTGTTAAGGTCAAGGTTAATGCCTGGTTCTGGGCCACGGAGGGTAAACCATTAAGGAGTAATTATGTAAGTGAACTTGCAGTCATAGTTCATTTATTTACATATTCATTTGGAAAATATTTATCAGTGGGATTGGCAAACGTTTTCTGTAAGGGACCAGAAGTATATATTTTAGACTTGTAACTCACATAGTATGCTCAGCTACTGAACTCTACTCAACTCAGCTTGACTCTACTACTGAATTACTAAACTACTCTGCTACTGAACTCAACTCTGCTCTACTGAACTCTGTCACTCTGCTCCGCCCTGCTATTGTAGCATGAAAGTAGTCGTGAAACAACCGAAAAGTCCACAAAAGCCATTGCCCTTTAGTTGGTGATGACTCTTCAGGACCCTATAGGAAATATTAGAACTGCCCTTGTGGGTTGCCTAGGCTGTAGATTTTTCAGGGATCAGAAAATCTCATCTTTCTCCCAGTGAATGGCTGGTGGGTTAGAACTGCTGACTTTTCAGTTCGCAGTCAACTAGTAATCCACAATGCCACCCAGGACCCTGAAAGTAGGCATACCAAATGAAACAAAACTCCCTAGCCTGGAATCGATTCCAACTCATTGGGACACTATAAGATAAACTAGAATTGCCCCTGTTGGTTCCCAAGGCCATGCATCGTTACAAGAGTAGAATGCCCCGTCTTTCTCCCTGAAGCAGCTGGGGCTTGGCACTGCTGACTATGAGATTGTCAGACCAATGTACAACCACTACCCCACTGAATTTCCTAGACTAAGGACAACCGATCAGCATGCTTCTGTTTGGAGAATTGTTCTTTAAGAAGTCTGAATTTCATATAATTTTTCACATGCCCCCAATTAGCTTTATTTATTTATTTTTTTAAAAAATTTAATCATTTTATTGGGTTTCATACAATTCATCACAATACATAGATCCATTGTGTAAAGGACACCTATGGATTTGTTGCCCTCATCATTCCCAAAATTCGCTTTCCTCTTGGGTTCCCAGAATCAACTCATTTTCCGTTTTTCCCCTTCCCCTCATTCCCCCCTCCCCTCTCCCCCATGAACCCTTAATAATTTATAAATTATCATTATATCTTATCTTACACTGCCCGGCGTCTCCCTTCACCCACCCCTCTGCTGCCCATCCCCCAGAGAGGAGGTCATATGTAGATCCTGGTGATCAATTCCCCCTTTCTACCCCCCCACCCTCCCCCCCAACCCCTGCCACCTTCCCTCCTGGTATCACCACTGTTACCTCTGGTCCTGACGGGTTCATATGTCCTAGATTCCCTGTATTTCCAGTTCCCATCTGTACTGCTGGGCATCCTCTGGTCTAACCAGGTTTGCAAGGCAGAATTGGGGTCATGGTAGTTGGGGGAGGAAGCATTTAAGAACTAGAGGAAGATTGTGGGTTTCATTGTTGCTATACTGAACCCCAAGAGACTCATCTACTCCCCACTACCCCTCTGCAAGGTATGTCCAGTTGTCTAGAGATGGGCATTGGATCCCCATCACGCG
>NW_022111368.1:32165431-32201842 GCF_000313985.2 Echinops telfairi
TTGAACCATTTGTTGTTCCCTTGTCCCTAGGTTGGCCAACCCTCCTCCCTTCTCCTACCTCCCACACTCCCATTTCCCCCCAAAATAGTTTTAAAAATTTTGTTTCCCAACTGTTGAAGTATGTAAGAACCATTCTTATACCCTGTATGCTAAACAACAACAGCAACAACAAAACAAGCAATGAGCTATGTTTGTCACAACAGCTATAATTTGCTAACCCCAGAGTATACAGGGAATTTGGTAGCATACAGGTTATCAGTTGGGCTCCTAACTTTAGAATTTCCTGATTGAACCCATTAGTCACTCCTCCATGGAGAGGTGAGGCTTTCTGCTCCGGCAAAGATTTACCATCTTGGATATCTCCCCACACAAGCAGTTCCACCGTATCCTACAGGTCTCTATGATTTGGAATAAACCCAATGAATGCTTAGTTTTGGTTTAGATTATCAAGTATTTGGTTTTATATATCAAAATAAATGTTTCCTGTGAGTTAGGCATTGTTCTAGGTTCTAGATACATTGAAAGGAAACTCAAAGCAGTGACTGCCAAATTGATTTTATACTCGTGTGTCAGAGTAAGACTGTCTTTCACTAGCTCTTTGATGACTGACTTTTAACAAATACTTTCCAGACCTTTCTTTTGTGGTGTCAGTGGGTGGACTCCAACACTTAGATTACTGACCCGGCACATTAATAATTTACACCATTAGGGCTACTGTGTTTATAAACAAGGATAAACTAGTCAGTTTTACTAAAGGTGTTATTTTGAAATGAAAGAGGACAAAACTGGTTCTAATTTACTGTGCTGTACACAGCACAATCCAAGTGAGTTAAAAAGCAGAGGCAGAAAACTGCTCGCAGCAGTGGGTATTGCTGATGTCCTTGTGAAGACCTGGGTCTTCTACTCTGGGAAAAAAAGCCTTCAGTGGATCCCAGGGATAGAGTTGAACTCACACAACTTTACTACTTGGAAGTCAGACTTGAACCTCCAGGTGGAATTGCTGGGTCACCATTCAGGTGATGTAGATCAAATGTGCCTCAGTAGGATAAAAAGCCCAGTGACCTTTTAGTGAAGATCTTACATGACACTTTTAAGCTATTGAACCGGCCCCATGTGTGCATGGTGACTCATAACAACAGCCGGAGAGAATTTTGGTGATTTTGTAAAAGAAGTTAGGTGCATGGGTCATCTAATCATAAATATTTTGTGGAGAAGTTAAAAATAAGCCTCCCCCCAACTTACTCCCCGTTTCTCCATTTTGACAACTCCTTTCCCATATCTGAGCCTGTGGTTCTCATCATTCATTTTGCCTGAAATATTCTATCAATTCTTTGCAAAAGATTTAAGCTTAACTTCAAAGTCTCAACTGAGGAGTCTTGTTTCTAGAGAGGCTTAATTCCCTTTTCTTCAATGTCACCCCGCAACTCTATTCACACACATAAATGTTCTGCGAGTTCCTTTAATTATCTGAAAACCAATAAGGTTTAAGTCACTACTGTATTTTCAAAACAGGTAAGTGCATTTACTAGAAACTGCAAATAGCTATATCTTTGTGAAACCCTCTAACATTAATTACAATCATTGGTGCCCTGCAAGTCATAAGGAAAAAAAATACAAACTACAAAAGACCTAGCGACTTAGAAGCACAGAAGGAATGTGAATAACTCTTAGGTTCACGGTCCCCTGGCATGCTATGCTAAAAGGACATAGCCTTGGTAAGCTTTGCAAACTACCATCGAAACACAGATCTAAGCAACTTTCCTAATATCTAGGCTTGAAAAGAATATGTGTCATTTGAGTACTCTCTCACCTGGAGGAACACACATACCAAGGTCATTATACCCTTTGACATCAAAGTGGCCTTTGTCCAATGGTGCCAATGAGAGAAATTCACCTTTTTCTTCCTGTTGCTATTGCCATCCTTGTTGTCAGGTTCCGTTGAGTCGATTCTGATTCACAGCAACTTCACATTCAAGGGAACAAAACACCACTCTGACCCCGATGGCTGCTATCTTTACTGTCATGATTTTAGCCACTGTGTGCTCCATTTAATTAAAAATATGTCTTGCTCAGCCTCTACTTTACCAATCATGACATCCTTCTCTATGGACTAATTTCTCTTGGTAATGTGTCCTAAGTATGTGAAATGAAGGCTTGTCATTGTGGCTTCTAGGGAGCATTCTAACTGCAATTCTTCTAAGATGGGTTTGTATGGAAGCCCATGGTATTTTCGATATTCTTTGCTAAAACCATAATTCAGAGAGATTAATACTTCTCCAGTCTCTCTTATTCATGGTCAGCTTTCTTACATATATGAGGCAATTGAAATTCTCATGACCTGGGTGAAGTACACCTTGGTCTTCAAAGTGACATTTCACTGGTACACTTAAATAAGTCTACTGCTGCAGACTTGACGAATGTATTATGCTGTTAGATTTCTTTATCAGCTCCCTAATAGTGTACTGCTGTAATCATTTACAATTTCTTCAAGACATTGTGATATTAATGATGGATGGTTTGTCCAATTATTTCTACAGTCTTTTGGATCATATTTCTTTGGAACGGGCTCAAATATAGATATTTTCCAGTTGATAAGCCAACGAAGTTGTCTTCCAAATTTCTTGACATAGTGGAGGGAGCACTTCTAGCATTAAATACCTTCATTAAAACTTCTCATTTGCTATTCCATCAATTCCTGTAATCTTGTTTTTTTTATGCCAAGGCCAACAGTGTAGCTTGGATTTTTTTCCTTCAATACCATCATTTCTTGGTCATATGTTATGTCTTGAAACAGTTGAGTGTTGACAAATTATTTTATTAACATGACTATGTGTTTTTTCCATTTTCTTCTGATTTTCCCCCCACAATGTTTTGTCCATAGAATTTTTTACATTGAAACTCAACGTTTGAGTTTGTTCTTCAGTTCTTTCAGGGTTAGAAGTTCACGTATAAGCACTAACTGTTTGCCCATTCAGCGAGGGACAGTACAAAGAGTGTCTGATGTTGCCAATGATGTTGCCCACCTTGAATCCTTGTTATGAGGAATCTCTGTCCATTTCAAGGGCTGGGTAAGTCTTCTTCCCAAGCCTTCTCATCAGAAGTAAAAATGTAAGCTCTTCAAACTTGGATTCTAACCATTGAACTGCCTATTAAACAACTAACAATTGTAATTGTGATTCTTAATGTTGATGATCTGACTCTAAAGGAATGTTGTGAGGTTATACTTAAGTACTTTGCCCTAACTACCTCCCAAGAAACTAATCAAGTATTACATTTCAAAACTGAGTATATCTTTATTAGTGTTGTAAGATAAAATTCTGTGTAGCAATAAGGATTCGTTTTCTATTCCCTGTTAATTTTCTCCACAGAAAGATCAAAATGTCAAATATGCTGAATTATGTATTTCTTTGCTTCCGTACTACTTACTTCCTGTAGTGTAAGCTCCATAAAGACAGCTTTTTCTGATTGCTTTGGGTCTGTTTGCTTAGGCCTGGAATTCTTGAACTCCTTCAGAAAATGCGTTGAAAGGATGTACGGATTTATGTGATATTTGCTACAGAACTGGGCTTCATTGGAAGAGAGCTATTTCAAAACTGAGAGCACTTCCCTTTCCATTTTCCTTTCCACCCTCATCTAGGAATGTCAACAATGGATTTAGTACCACACATACAGTTTCAACCTATAAACATGAGGCGGTATCCCTCAAAAACCCTGATTGTTTTTCAAAGCTATTTATTTATTTGTTTGTTTGTTTATTTATTTATTACAAAACAACCTTACCACATTCAAAGTACTCTCCATTACACTTCATACATTTGTCAAATCCACGATTCCATTCTTGGAAACATTTTTCAACCTCATCAGTTTACATGGCTGAGAGCACCTCCCTCATTTTTTTTTCCTTCTCTGCATTGTCAAACTATTGTCCTTTATGTCCCTTTACATTTGCAGAAACAAAAAGAAGTCACATGGAGCGAGGCCAGGAAAGTAAGGGCATGGGCAAAAGAAGCATGCTGGGGGTTTGTTTTTTTTTAATCATTTTATTGGGGCTCATACAACCCTTATCACCATCCATCCATCCATCCATCCATCCATCCATCCATCCATCCATCCATTGTGTCAAGTGCTAACTGTCTTCTAGGGTTTCCAAGGCTCTGCATTCTCAAGAAAGCAGATGGCTATCTCTTTCTCCCGAAGAGGCTGGTGAGCTTGAACTACCAACCTTTGGGTTAGCAGCAGTGTTGTGACCCTTGTGCCACCATGGATCTTTCCCTTGTTGCAGACCTGGGCTATTTAAACTTAGCCTCCCGGTGATTCAAACAGTCACCTGGAATGGAGGATACTGCCTTCATTATAAGTTTACCCTTTCAAACCCATGGACTCAGCTAGCCGAGCGACACACTCTGCCTCTTGGGCTGATACTCAGTTGCTTTTCCACTGCCAGTGGCACAGCGCTCCGGAGGGGACCACTAATCCTGTGAGCGGGAGAAATAAAGGTGCGCCTCAAATTACAGTTCCTAGGCACAAATTGTGTGATCTTTCAAAAGTCTCTTTTGGCTTTTTCATTTCCTGGGAAACAAGCATATTTCTGGATTTCTTGCACTATGAGTCGGGATTAACTCAATGCCAAGGAGTTTGATTTGGTTTGATTTTGCATTATTTGGAAATGGTCTTTCTCTCAATAATTTCAGGTCCATTGGGAACCCATGTTTAAAAGTGCTCCAAATTTAATGGACATGTAAAAGAATCTAGAAGGCAAGGTAGAGTCCAAAGGGATATATGTGTCCCACAAGATATGTATCAAAATTAATATTTCATAACAAAATTTTATAAATGACTCTTGATATAGCATCCATGATTAATGAAAACATACTATCAACAAAAAATAAATTAAAAACAGGTGACCTAAAGCCCATCTATAGACAATTGGACATCCCTTCACAGAAGGGTCACAAGGCAGGGACGAGCAAGCCGAGGTGCAGTATAGCACCCATGAAGCACACAACAGTCCTCTAGTTCTTGAATACCCCCGCCAACACACACACACACACACACACACACACACACACACTATCATGACCCCAGTTCTACCTTAAAAATCCAGCTAGACTGGAGCATGTACACTGGTTCAGATAACAGTATGGAATCCAGGACAGATAAACCCCTCAGGAACAATAATGGGAGTAGTGCTACCATGAGGGTAGGGAAAGGAGTGGGGAGAAAGGAGTAATCAATTACAATGATCAACATATAATGCCACCCCCAACCCCACCCCCCAGTAGAATGAACGACAGAAATGTGGGTGAAGGGAGACAGTGGACAGTATAAGATATGAAAATAATAATAACGTATAATTTACAAAGGGGTCATGAGATAGGGTGAGACAGGGAGGGGAAAAAGGGGAGTTCAAGTAGAAAATGTTTAGAAAATGATGGTGGAAAAATATGTACAAATGTGCTTGATGGAGTTGATGTGTGGATTGTATAAGATCTTTAAGAGTCTCCAATAAAATGATTTATTAAAAAAATAAAAACAGAGACATATTTGGCCATGAAAGAGTTAAAGATGGGGCATGTCAGAGAGTCCCTAGTGTGATTTACCTCATTGCCCACACCTGCCTGGAGACCACCTGGCTCAAAACAAATGCTTTCTCAAGCAGAGGCCATGAAACACAGTGCACATGTGTGGTTTTTACTCTGCAATTAAGATTTGCTTAAAAAAATCAACTCATTACTACTAATTATTCTGTGTCACCAATTTGAGTGTCTTTTACTTGTTCCTATTTATATTCTTGTCAGTTATCATCAATTTGGTTATGTGTGCATATAGTCTGCTCTTTCTTCTAAAGTTAGGCATAATTCAGTGGGGCAAGTTTAACAACGAACATTATCCACCTGTTTTTTAAATAGCTACTTCTGGGTGAATTTGCCTTGCCTTGATGGCACAGCACCCATAAATGTGCAGTCAGCTGGAGAACTCCTTTGGCTAAACATTTTCACAATCTATTTCTTTTATTTTTTTTAAGTAATTTAATTTACTGGGATGGTAGTAATAGCCCATTCCACTTTGCACTAAGGGAAAGAAAGGATATTTTTGTCTACTTAAAAGCTAATAAAGACTGCCACTGTTGAAAAATATTCAAACCTCCCAATTATTTCCATCAAGCGATAAATTTAGAAGAAAAGAAAAAGAATTAGAAAACCACATGTGTTAGTAAGTCAGCGATAATGACTAGGAGAAACTTAGGGAAGGATCATTAAAGTAATCTTTGCTTTAATGCAACCTGCTGGCCATGAACAAGGGGGCAATGAAGGGGTCTTCTGTGACGACACACAGTTGATGAAATCAGCTATCCGTGGCAGTAACTCATGGGAAGAAATGACCCACATGTCTGACACAACAGAGATCATTCTGAAGAAATTATTCTACCGCATTCTACCCAGCACCTCCACATCCAGTTGACACTCACAACAAAGATCAATGAGTTTACTAATTTCTTTCTTATTATGACTTTCCATCAGGGACCATAATGTTCACATGCTTATAATTCTCCAGCAATATAGAGCACCTTTTTCACAAAGAAATTAAATTGACAAGATGGATTGATTAATATTCTTTTGAAGAGTTGGGTAAATCCACCCTGCTGCATTGCGGTTTCTTTGGTCATCCTAAAATGAATATCTACTGGGTTTCCATACTATCCCATATCATTCCTATAATATTCTATATGTCTTTGTCCCTTACCTAATTTTTTTACCAATTTGTTGATAAAAATTTTACTTTGTCCTCTTGACATGTACTTCCATGATTCTTTCCATTCGAAATTACTTAAATAAATATATCTTCTGTAGGTGCTCGCTGTGATTCAGATGTCCTTTATTCTGTCTTTACCTAAGCCCATTACTTTTAATCTACCATGACACGCTACTGTTTTTATGTTGTTCTCCCTACCTAATGACCTTACTCAGAGTATCTCACTTAATTTAACAAATTTCTCCTGTCCTTAACAGTCTGATAGTTCTTAATTCTGAACTCTAACTTAATGGAGGTAATTCATATCCCTTTAGCAATAAAGGTTCAAACTCATTGGACATTACTAAGAATGCTTGAGAGAATGACTATTTCTTTCCAATGCCAAATTAATTGTGGCTCTCTGGGGCTATTTTTTCAACTTAAAATTGAACCCTCTGGGAAGTGCTAAATGCTTGAAACCTAGCCATAGGACTTTGATAGACAAAGAGGTCATGATATAATGGGTAGATTAAATTCATGGCTTCAAACCGGTTCATTCCTGTGTACAATAATAATTACCAGGAGATCTTGTTAAGCTGTAGATTCTGATTCCGTTTATTTGGGATTGGAAGCTCACATTCTCAGCAGGGGGCAGAACCTAATGACCCTGCATGAAGCTCTGAATTAATTTGATGTAGAAGGCAGAAGGCAATGAAAACATTGTTTGCCAGGATGGCAGGTAGTTTTTACTTAACTAATTGAAAACATGAGAAGGCCACATTCTCTTTTAAACAAATATGCAGTAAATCTCATTGATTGAAACTAACTAGGGCATGCTCACTCACTGAGAGCCATAAATTATATAGCATGTAGGGGAAAGGCGCAAGTTATTTTACTGTGTGAAACAGGAAACTTGTGTTGAAATTCAGCAAGTTACTAATGGACAGTACTCCTTTCCACCTCAATCTCTTTGATAAGAAGGTAGCTTCTGGGATGTGCCTAGTGGTGGAGGAGAGCAATGTGTTTAATCAGGAACTGAAAAGATTGAGGAGAATAAAAGATAAAATGCAAAGCTATCCCTGCTTTCTCGTTCCTGATCGTCAATGGTATGGTACTGTCAGAAGTTGATGGCACAGTGCATGATATTATGACAACCAAAAGTAGTATGGACTAGACCAACAGCCCATTTTCCCCACTTCAGTGACAGAGCAGCCTTGGTACACTCTAGACTTAGTAGTATTCTCATGCTTGGGCACTGCAGCATGGCCCTGTTCGACTTCACAAAAAGACACATGTATGTTGTAACAGTGAGGGAAAGAAGATGGCTGCACTTGATGGACTATTTTGTGAGAAAGTATTGTTATTTTTTCTACAGATCTCTAGAAATAAGTTAGTGATGTTTTCTTGAGAGAGAAATGAGTATAGATGTGAAATGTAATAGAGTTTTTTAGGGGTTTCCATGATATTTGTCTGATTTATTGTGCTAGACGAAAGGAGAAAACCCAAGGGCTATTATGTTGTCAGTCTGAAGATGCTGAGATCTTCCGCCACAGAAAATATATCTGAATTTAAGACATCTTTTAGAAGAAGGTACATTATATTTTAAATCTTTCTCTCTAGAATACTTCCCACATTTTTCATTATATAATGTTTATCTTTTTTATTATTGTACAATCTCTCAGAAAAGATGCATGGGGGTGGGGGTGGAGTTAAATTTTATACTTTTCCCTTTCTGGGATGTAGTTTTAGCAGATCTTTGGAATTCAAGCCAGAGACACCTATGACTTACATATGCTATATTTCTCATATCTACCCAATTGGACATTAATTCATTTGCCTATGATCCTAAACACCATAGTGCCCTTGTCCTTTAAGGTTATTTTCACCAACAGGCATGGTGACTGAAAAACGATTCAGCTAGCTCTCATTTAATGCATGTCTTTGTGCTGCTTATTGTGCATTGCTCACTGTGGTTCTGAGTCCTCAAATACATCTTCTCCCACTTGTTGAACAGCTTATGAACAAAGGGTCCCATACTAGGAGATCTTTCACAACCTCCCTTGCTATTTGGTTCTGATGTCCGGCCCATTTTGACACAGTGATTCCATATGTGCCACAGTAGAACTGAACTTCAAATGGTTCTGATGATTGGTTTTTCAGATGTCGTTCTATGCATGTGCTCTCAGGAGAGACCAGTCCTTGGAGAAGGACATCGTGCTTGGGGATGAGCAGTGAAAAAGAGGAAGATCCTCGACAAGTTGGATTGACACAGTATTGGTAACAGTGGGTTCAAACATAAGAACAATTGTAAGGCTGGCACATGACGAGGTAGTGTTTAGTTTTGTTGTACATAAGCTCACTGGGCATCGAACGTGAGTCTACAGCACCTGAAAACAACACCAATAGTTCTTTCTTCCAAAGTGTCTGTGAATGGATATGAACCTCCAACTTTTTGGTTAGCAGTTAAGCATATTAATAATTGTCACTGCCCAAAGACATTAGTTAAATCCATTTAGAGTCACCAGATAGTGATAGAGGCAAATCAAGGTGTTTCCTATCTCCATTCCATATTGACATTGCTATAGTTCTTGTAAAGACTTGATTCTTCCATAGAAGTCACGGTAGTTTCACATCCTGAGGACCTGAGGTGCAAGGAATTACCTAATGTGATCCTTCTAGTCTTCATGCCCTTACTTCCACATATCAACTAGATGGGGCTATGAAGATCAGGGTAAGAAACTACATGATATTGAAGGAAGAAGGTCAAGTTGTAATGAAAGCATTGATGAGAACCAAAGCTCCAGAAATTGGTGGAATGACAATTGAAATGTTTTAACAACCTGATGCAATCCTGGAAACACCCATTCATCTGTGTCAAGAGAATTTGCAGGCAGTTACCTGACCAACTGACTGGAAGAGGTTCCTATTTCTGCACATTTGAAAGAAAGCAGGTGCAACAGAAAGTGGGAATTATCACACAATATCATTCATATAACATACAAATAAATTTTTTCTGCAAGTAATTACAAAATGGTTGTACCACTACACCAGCAGGGTGCTACCAGCTAGATGCAGAAGTGATGTGGAATGAGGGCTATCACTGATGAGGTCAGACGAATCTTGGCTGAAAGCAGAGAATACTGAAAAGATGCTTTGTTGACTATGCAAAGCCATTCAACTGTCTGAGTCATAAGAAACTATGAATAATATTGTGAATAATGGGAATTCCAGAACACTTCATTGCGCTCATGCAGAGCCTGTACAAAGGACAACAGCAGTGGCTTGAAAAGCGTGTGTCAGGATTGTATCCTGTAAGAACACTTACTCAGTCTGTATCCTGAGCAAATAATCTGAGAACCTGGAATAACACAGCATCAGGATCGGAGGAAGCTGTGATGAACAATCTTGCTATATTCAGAATATACAACCTTACTTTCTGAAAGTGAGGAAGACTTAGAGCATTTACTGATGCTTTAAAAAGCAAAGAATACAGCTCTCAGTATGAATTGCAACTCAAAGTGAAGGAAGTAAAATCCTCAAAACGGGAAGAATAAGCATCCTGATAAACAAAGAAAATATTCACGTTATCAAGGATTTTATTTTACTTGGATCCACAAGCAATGCTCGTAGAAGCAGCAGTCAAAAAGTCAAACAACATGTTTGCACTGGGGAAATCGGCTGCCCAAGGACTATAGAAAGTGCTAAAGAGCAAAGGTGCCCCTTGACGCAAGCCCTGTTATTTTCAGTTGCATCATATGCATATGAAAGCTGAACAATGAATAAGGAAGAGGATAGATGAATGGGCACTTTGGAACTTGAGGAACAGGTTGAATATTCATAATGATCTATCAATGCCAGAAACATGAACAAAACTGTCTTAGAGGAAGCCTAGTCAGAAGGCGCTTTACAAGTGAGGAGGGCAAGGCCTCATCTCCTGGGACCGAGCTATCAGAGTGGTCAGTCCTTGGGGAAGGGCAGCACGCTTGGGAAAGTGAAGGGTAATCCGTGAGGAGGAAGTCCCTTCATGTAATGAGCTGACATAGTGCCTGGATCAATGGGGTCCAACATGACAATTGTTGTGTGTACCAAATGGTATTTGATTTTGTTATGCATGGGATCTTATGAGTAAGAACCATCTCAATGATACCTAACAACAATAACATGTTGAATTTGGGGGTCAAATCATCAGTTAACATAAATAAGGTTCATGGGACCCGTGTAGGAAATTGGTTAGTTTGTGGTCTTTCTGTGGGCAGGGTGGTCTTGAAATTGATAATGAGTTTGCTGTATAACAAGCATCCCTGACAAGGACTTTTGAGGAAAACATAGAGGGGGAGAAAACCAGTCGTAATGCTGCCCACACGGAGAGACTGTGTCGTGGCAGCAACAAGAGCTATGGCATCTTGATATGGCCGCTATAACATTTTCTTCAGGAAGGCCTTCGAAGGGCCCATTGGCAGAGGGTGAGGGATTGAAGAACTGCCTCGTGAGTAACTTCTGCGACGTCCAATTTGATCCTGCTCTTGAGTTTTACCTTGCTCCTTCCCTCCTAAACCATGTAACTCAAAGTACAGTCTTCGGGTTCTGGAAGATGTGGAGCTAATTACAGAAGCCAAAAAGAGAGGAAGAATCCTGAGGGTGGGGTGATTAATTAGAGATGATGGAGTTACAGAGCAGTCTATGAAAGTTGAATATTTGGCACATCTTTAATCTTTGCCTCACAGGTTTGGATGCTTACAAAATAAATGATTAATTTAACCCCCCAGAGGACATTTGGAGTTGATCGGAAGCAATTTTCTTTACATTGACTACGGTGTAATGTCATATAATGGGCAGAGACTGGGGATGCTGCTTAATATTCTACGAAGAGACCTTAAAACACTCTGTAAAAAAGAATTGTTGGGTTTGAAATGCCTACATTGTGCTTTGGAAAAACTCTCTCCTATAGCTACTTTCTCTTCGGCTCTAGTTTGTGGCTACAACTGTTTACCTGGTTCTTTCCACTCTGAATTTCTCAAGATCTCTTGTACCGATCCCCACCCTCCCCAACCACCTACTCTCATTATAACTACTCAATTTTTAGAAATTTCCTTCATTAGGCCTCTTACTTAAAACTTTTTGGGGGTATAGTAATGGTTAGTTTTCTAGAGCCAAATGAAACAATTGATATGGACATTTAATATCATGCTTTTTGCTTATGTACCTTATGTGAATTAACTCTTTTTTTCTCTATGAGCGCCAGTATTTGCTGACTAACATGCTCCCCATTTGAAAGATAGTAAAAGGGAGGCATCTGGCCACCCCCTAAACAAATGATCCTTAAGCCTAAGCGCTGAGTCACTCTGTCAGGTAAGCACAGTGCCTTCAGAAATAAATAGCCCTGTACCAGGGGCATCACAGGAAGCTACAGTTGGATATGGTGAATCATCAAAAGGAAAATTCCTGGGTGGCTTTTAAGGCAGCCGGTGATGGCATGCTCCAGTCCCTGCGTGCATCTTTCCTCCCTGCGTGTGCACTGTGCTCTCCTGCCATTTCTGTCCTTCCTGCCAGCTCACCATCTACAAGCCACCACTTTCCACTTGTTCTCTTGTCCTTTTTTTGTGTGCATCTTATCACCTCCACCCTTTCTCCCCTTTCCCTTGCTTAATGTTTGAAAGACTTAGATCTGCTCTGTCACCTATGAGCTGTGGGCACTACATATTAAAAGGAACATATTAAAATATATTAAGTTTTCAGTCAGAATGACACAAATCATAAAAAAGGGAAAAAAATTATGAAATTTTAATTAAGCCTACTCCTGGTATTCAATGAAATGTTAAAACACAGAATCATAAGGGTAAAGGGCCATTCATTATCTTTCTTTTTTAAAATCTTTTTATTATTTGGATTTTTTTCCTTTTTCTTTTTATTGCAGAATATAGTACACATGGGGGAAATATAAAACAAAGATGTATAGCTTAATTCATTGCTAGAAACTAAATACCCATTTCACCACCTCTCAGGTCAAAAAACAGAACATTGACAGTATTCCAGAAACCCCACTTTGGATGAGGATCTTTTTTTCCCCTTCCTTACTTCCCTCACTTTTCCCATCCCGAGCCTCCCTGCAGTCTTCAAAGTCTGCCTCCTTTGGTATTAACATGCCCCACCCCTTTTTTCCCTCTTCTTTTGTAATAGTGATTTTTGTGAGATTGATTAACTTTATTAAGCTAAAGTGCTAGTCTCTTAATAGAGGGACATACGTTAATTTCACAAGGAATTTTTGACCAGAAATAATCCATTGGTTTTAAAAGATTATACTCAGGAAACAGAAAGCTATATTTAAAATATGATCATGATATATTTTATTTAAGCACTTTGGATTCAAAATATAAAATGTTGTCATTTGAAAGTGATAGTTTCTCTGAGAGTAACTTTGAAAACTGGGCAAATTGCATCTTTAGGTAAGAAAGGATGTCAGTAAGGGAAAAGGGCAAGGGGCTACTTGACACGCAATAATCCTCAGGATATAACATATTGTATTTGTGTTTTGCAATATGTACACTATTTTGTATTAAAAGCTGAGACTGGCTGACACTATGATAAATGGATGCACTGGTGGGTGAGTGAAATAAGATTTTGTCTTGAGTAAATATTGGCTTTTAGTTAGGTCCATTCCGAATTTATAGCATGCAAAAGAACTACCTAGAATTGATGTTTTTAGCTGCTTTCCATACACTCGATGCTTTTTTAAAGAGAAGCTTAAATGATCTTTCTAAAAGTACACAATTATCTTTGATTTCAGAAAACAAAAAGAGCATACATTTTCCGTTTTCATAACTCAAAGCAATGCACATCATACCAATTTTAAGCTTATATCTATAGAGTTAAGACTGGATGCTTATATTTGTAATTCAAAATGGTCTATTTTTCCCTCTCATGGACAACATGGTTACTTGCCATTCAGTGGTAGAAGTTTTACCTTTCATGTGGCAGAACCTAGGCTTGATTCCAGGACTGGTCCCTCACGTGTAGCCACTGTCTATCAATGGAGGCTAACATGTTGCTATGATTTTATATAAATGTCAGCAAAGCTTCCAGACCGTGATGGGTAAGCAAGACGGTCCTAGTGATAGACTTCGCAAAGGTGTCAATGAAAACCCTATGGGTGGCAACGATTGGATCCTGTTGTACGGGTTTTTCATAATTTGGGAGCCAACTAGATGACAGCTTGCAATAGAAAGAGTAACACCTCAAAAATAAATTAAGCCCATTTAAGAGGGGGTACCCCCAGCCCCCCCCAAAATTATAAAAACTCTTCTGGGTGAAGCTTTCTTAGTCAGCATTTTTCTCACCAGGCAAGCATAAAGCAACTCTTGTTCAGTTAGTGCACCTACTGGCGTTGCCTGGGAAGGTTCTCTCTGGTCACAGTGAATTTTTTTTGTGAAAAAGCAGTTTCACGCAAACCTTTTTTGTTTTGTGATGGCCGATTTAAGAGAACAGCATGCAGCTGTGAACTTTTGTTTCCTGTTTGGGAAATGCCACCGAAATTGTTGTGATGTTGAACATAGCTTCTAAGGTCAGTGCTATGGGAGCACAATTAGGAGTGTTTTCTCATTTCAAAAAAGGTGAAATGTTGATTGATGGCAAAGCTCATTTTGGACTTCCGTCAACTTCCTGAACAGATGAAAATTCCAACTTGTAGTGCATTTGGAGTTCATTCTACCAGGTCAGACTATTAATCAAGCTTTCTATTTAGAGGTTCTGAAAAGATTGCCTAAGAGTGTGCTACAAGAAAGGCCTGATTTGTGGCAGACGGGGGGCTGGTTTTGCCACCATGACAATGCACCAGCTCACACAGCCAATTCAGTGTGCCAGTTTTTTAGGGGTATTTTTTTTGTGTGTGTGTTTGTTTGTTTTTTCAATAATCAGGATATATCTCTTCCCCATGCACCTTACTCACCTGACCTTGCTCCATGTGACTTGTTTTTGTTTCCATGAATTAAACTCTTTTAATTAATTAATTTAATTAATTTTAATGAAAGGATAGTGATTCAATGACATAGAAGAGGGGAAGAAAAAAAAATAAGGGAGGTGCTGTCAGTCAAACAAATGAGTTTGGAACATGTTTCCAAGAATGGAATCGCAGATTTGACAAACGTATTAAGTGTAATGGAGCGTACTTTGAAGGTGATAAGGTTGTTTGGTAAAAACAAACAAACAAATTTTAAATACATAGCTTTGAAAAAATTCCGGGTTTTTTTTTTTTGGTGGGGGACCCCCTTGTATTTCTCATGGTATGTGTTTCCTGTGCATTTTCCCCTTGAAAGACAAGGACCAAAATCCAATGGAAGAAGCATACCAGCCTGCGTGATCATGAGGTGTTGTTGGGATCAGGTGTCAGGTATTTGAGACCCAGAACAAAACCATATCCAAGGTGAATGGTGGGGGGGCATGGAGTGGAGACCCAATGCCCATCTGTAGACAATTGGACATCCCCTCACACAGGGGTCACAGGAAAGAGATGAGCCAGTCAGCGTGCCGTATAGCACGGATGAAACATAACATACAACTTTCCTTTAGTTCTTTGGTGCTTCTGTCACCCCACTGTTATGACCTCAATTTTACCTTACAAATCGGATTAGATCATAACATGCATCCTGCTACAGATAAGAGCATGCAATGCAGGGAATCCAAGATACATAAATCCCTTAAGGCTAACAATGGGAGTAGAGATAACAGGAGAATTAGGGGAGGGTCAGGGGAGAAAAGGGAAATCGATCACAAGGATCAAACTATACCCGCCCTCCCAGGGGGACGAACAACAGAAAAGTGGGTGAGGGGAGATGGGAGATGATGTAAGATATGAAAACTATAATCTATAAGTTTTCAAGGGTTCATGAGGGAGCTGATATCAGGGGCTTAAGTGGGAAGAGAATGCTTTGAAAATGATGGTGATTGACATATGTGCAAATGTGCTTGACACACTGGATGAATGTATGGATTGTGATAAGAGATGTAAGAGTCCCCAATGAAAGTATTAAAATAAAAGAAGAAGAAGAAGAAAAAGAAGATATACAAGGACAAAGGTCTTCTTTCTTGGCATTGTGGTGATTCCATTAAAACCAGAATATTTTTCATCCTGCCTAAAACTATTTAGGGTTTCTGAGGAATTGAGAAAGTTGTTTATTCTTTGTAGAACATTTAAGATGCTTTGTAGAACACAACACGTGTCATTAAAATTCACATGACACCCCCAATGGAAATGTCTCCTCTGGATGTGTGTGTCGTTCTCATTAGCGTTATGGTGGATTTGAGCAAAGAGATGAATGGAGAATATCATAGCACTTCTTAAGAAAGGACTCATGCTCCTTTGAAGGCCTCCCCATAATTACCAACTAGTCTGAGGAGCCATGGACTGGAAATATATATATATATATTTCATAGTATAATCATACTAAGAGGCAGGTGAAAGTCATTGATATCTGCATAGGATCTTTCTGCTATTTTGCATTTATAAACTGGAATACCTCTTAACTTGACAAATTGTCTTAAAATATGACAAAAGAAGAGGTCTCCAGTGACTACATCCATGTGCTTTTTATTACCACTCAGATGTAGGACTCATATGATTGATTTAAAAGTAAAATTAAGGGATTCAATTAGAAGGTCTTTCCTCTTATACAAGAAGCCTTAGTGGCACAGGGGTTAAATTTTAAGCTGCTAACCGAACATCAGGGGTTCAAATACACAGCTGCTTTGAGGGGAAAAAGATGAGGCATTATGCTTCTATAAAGATTGACAGCCTTGAAAACGTATGGAAGCACTGCATTCTGTCCGCAGGATCACTGTGGGTCAGCATTGACTTGATGACAGTGGATTTGGTTTTATTCTTTCGGTTGACTTATCCTGTGTGTTCTGTAAAAGGATCTTTTCTGTTGGGAGCAGTTGACAGTGATAATATAGCTGAAGAGGTGAAATTAATTTGACCAATTGGGGATTTGGGAATCGCCCAAAAGGAAACTCATTTGAAACTGGAAAACACTTATATGATTGTACAGGTGCTGTGCTCAATGCCAGGTAACAGTTTCTAGTTTAGCCCATAGAGCAGATAAAGCTTATATGCCAAATACCAACTTTTATTTCAGACCTATTACATATGAACCAGCATTTTTCAAGCACTCTGGTTGCCTCATACGTATACTAAAGCTTTTGAAGCCCTTCTGTAAAAGATACGTTTTTTCCCAATAATTATTCACCAGTATTGTAGTTACAGGGATTCACATTCCTACATTTCCACCATAAGGGGTAGGAATATATGCATATATCCATATCCCAGAGAAATCCTTATTTTAGTTCCCCAGCAGTGGCATTACTTGGGACCAATGGAGATGTACGTTAGTAGGGTTGGGGTCCTGGGGTCTTCAGGCTCCACAGGTGATTTGTGCAGTGTGGCTTTTAGAGTCAGAGGCAGAGTCCCCAGATATCAACAATCAAACTGCAAATATGCTGTTAGAGGGAAGGCAGGACTATTTCATAAAGAGTACAATGTTTAACAACTATAACATAACTTATTTAAAATGAACCTTGGATGTTAGTTCTTTCTCCAAAAATCATCGTCTTTTAAAACTCATAAAACAGGAGCTCCTTCTGGGAGCCCATTGCCCAACCAAAGCAACATGCTGCTGTTCTGGGCTCCTGGCCGCCATATTGACCGCATGCCGACTGCCAGTTTCCAGGCGCTGAAACCAGCTGGATTCCTTGAGTTTTGGTTGGATTTATGTCATACGTCTACATCTCCAGCTGATGTCTGAGAGGTGTTTCCTAATGCTTTTATTTAGCTACGAAAAGGTTTCCTGGGAGGGGGAGAGTTCTAGGACATTAGCTTCTATAAAGATTTACAGCCTGAGAAAACCTATGGAATTGTTTTCTTTTATAGATGAGCAACAGTAAAACACTTTGAGAGGCTCTGGTTAAAAGTGAAAATAAAACGAAACAGCCCTAAGCCATTGCCATTAAGTCAACTCCAGCTCCTCGTGATATTAGAGGGCTGTCCAACAGCCTCTCCTGAAGGCAGGATCTCAAAGCCGGGATTTTTGTGAGTGGATGGCCGCAATTTTCCCAAGGAACCGCTGGTGGGTTCAAACCTTTAACGTTTTTGTTAGCAGCCATGGGCTAAACCACTGTGCCACCAGAACTTTGGATTCAATGTAGTCCATGTGCAACACACCTCTTTCCATAGACTGGTCATTTCCAAAAACCACCAACAAAGTCAGAGAAGGACTTTTACCCCCCAGTAGTACAATCGAAACATTTGACATCCATAAATTATGTCTCCATTTTCATGCATTTAAATTTCTAATTGTTTCCTGGTCCCTTGGAGAGCTTTTCTAGGTCAACTAAGTACTCACAGTGTGCGATATGTTCTAATAGTCCAAATTCGCCTTGTCTCTGATAGTCTCAAAAAATAGAATGCAGACAAATGCCTTAAAAAAAACCCTTAATTTAAAAACATGACTCCTTATTTATAGAAAAGATTCAAAGGACAGAAATGACTTTTTGACTGTCAAATATAAACTCTTGCAGTCATTGAATTTGGGTTAAAGGCATTCTTCCTAACTCCTGACAATCTCCTCTCTTTTGATGTTAGCTTTCTAAGACAGGTTTAATTGCTAAGAATTTTTTAGAGGGAACACAAAGGTTGTTGAAAATACAGTATTGTGGTCACAGATTCTTAAGCTTCATGGCATCTCACTCCCCAGTCAAAAGAAATGCTCAGGGGATGAAAAAGATGGAGGCAGCAGAGGTTGGAATCACTGCATCAGCTATTTGGAAACACCATAAAGTAATGAAGTCCTGTCCATCTGTCATGACCTTCGAAGTTTTCTGTGGGATTTAATGCAGCAGGAACCAGACTAAAGAAAAAAAACAAAACCAAAAAGCAATGGTTGTCTCAGAACTCCTGAATCTGATTTAGAAGAGATTCAAGTAAAAGCCCACAGAAAGGTCCTTATTTATAAGAATGAAGAATGGAGGTGCAGCTGCTGGGAATCAATGGCTCCAGGTGGAATCTCTTGAACCATTGCACACCCCAAGTATAAGCAACTATCTGGTAGATGGCACAGTGATCACTACAACTTCTAGCTTTGGGTAGCACCTCTTCCTGGGAGAGCAAGAAGGCTGTATGCTTCCTCTTGATTCATTACCAGGTAAACAAAAAGCCGGTTCCGTTTCAGTCTTGCCTCACCTGAATACAGCTATTGCTGGGGAAAATGTCCACATAGCGAAGATCTCACTCTTGACAGCTCCTGGGCTCAGGTCCATGCCTCTGCCTCTAGTGCAGTCAAATCCTGAATTTAGAGCTTGTGTTCATCGAGCAGTCCTTCAAACTAATACCCCGAAGGATTCCAATTCCATCCATGTGAACAATGAGCGATGGAAGGAAAACTCTCTTAGGTGATTTAGAGGAGAGGCAGAGTCTAGAATTTCCCCCATCTCCTCAGAAAAGAGATACTATAACAAAATAAGCATCAAATATAGGAGGGAGGTGTGAGATAATGGCAACATTTTGGAATAAATTAAGAATTGGAGAGAATCTGTGGTGGGCAAAGAGAAGAGGAAATTTAGTAATGCTTAAACAAGTGTATGTTGGCAATATAATATTCAAATAATGCAAAATAATTACTGAAAGAGACATGTTGGAAAAATATTTATCCAGCTGCAAAACTCAGAACATTTCAAGAGAAGCTAATGTGTGTTTTCTATATGTAGGCAAATAAAATGATAAACTTTCATGATCATTTAACATGAGTAAGTGAAATTTTCCCCCTTGAAGTGGAATTGAACAAAAGCATGCTAATTTCAGACAAAGTGTATTAAAAATAAAGGCATCAATTAAAATAAAACTTTTATATCCTCTAGGAAACAAACAAAAACTATGACATTAGATGCATTGCAATATTTACTTTTGCAATAATGTGGAAATAACTTGCAATATCAGAGAGGTATGCCTGCAGATATAAAGGACAGCAGACAAGAACTTATAGTGGTATTTTTTAAGTGAAGTGAATCTTACGTGACACTGTGTGCTTGTGGACGTGAAAGAGAGAAAGAGTGAAATCTAGAGAGGGGACATTTAACCAGATATTGAAGAGCTTTTAAAGCTCACGTATTTAGACTCAACATTGGACATTTATTTATTTTGTCCCATCTTATAAATGTAAAGTTAGGGAACGAGAACCACAGTCATTTAATGTAACACACAATTTGAAATTGAAAACCTAGGATACATAAGCAATCTACCTATTCCACTAAACCAAGATGACATTTATATGATGCAAGCCATGGTGTTTTCATTGCCTGATATTCATGAGAAAAAAGGAAGACAGAGAATTTAAGTGGTCCAACTGTGGTGTTAGCAAAAAAAGTTGAATATAACTTGGATCGCCAAAAATCAAACAAAATCAGTCTTTGAAGCAATACAACCAGAATGCTCCTTAGATACAAGGATGGCAAGACTTGGGCTCCATTTACTTTGGACACATTATTTTGTAAGATTCATCACTATAAAAGAACCAAAAATTTGGGAGAGGGGCAAGAAAGCCCTCAATGTGGTGAGCTGCACAGTAGCACCCACAATGTACTCCAGCATCTCATGATCATGGAGACGGTACCGTCTCAGGTAAAGTTCCATCCAGCATTATCGATGTCCCCGTAAAGCAGAGCCAATGCAAAGGCAACTAGCAACACCAACCACAGCCCATCCCACACACACTTGCACTTTACTTTCTAAGCAAACACGACTCTTTCACTTTGTTGTCATAATTAACATCACTTTTTCATTTAGGGAGACTCTGACTCAAGAAAATACTTGTATTGGTCAGCTATTCACAAGGGCCCACCACCAGATAGTTTCTGCATTTACTCCTAAATTTCTGGCCTCAAAATATCTCCTTCTTTCCAGCCATTCTAAACTGTTATATGATAATTCTTCCTTAATCTCAATCCAGTCTGTATTGACCCACATTGCACCAAACTTCAAATTCACAATAAAATGTGTCCTGTTTTTCTCACTATTGTGTATTTGTGAAGGTTGAGTTCTCCCCTCACAGAGTAAAATAAACTCAATGTTATATTATCAATAAATCATATTAGTGATGTGTGGGAAGCCAGGTTTCCAAAGGGAATACAACATTGATTTCAAACATATTCAAAAGTAAGGCAAAAAGTGGTTGCAAGTGTTAAGTTAAGTACTCTATTCAGATAAGATGCTTTGAGAATGATTATACCTATATAAAATCATAACTACTGTCATGAAATATCTTCCATATGTGTGTCCAAATGAAAAAATGTAGATGAGCAATTAATCTGTTTCCATTAAAATAAAATATACCCGCTGCTATGACTCATGTTGGTTCTAAATAGAGATGCTGAGACTGCAAATATTCAGGGGAGCAGACAGCCTCAACTTATTCCCTCAGAATAGCTGTTGGGTTTGAACTGCCCAATCTGGGGTCAGTAGCTGAACACTTAACCCACACAATGCCACAAGGGCTCCTTGAAATAATTACTCCACACAGAGCTATAGGAACGAATATGAGTGCTGTGGTTTTTGAACTACGTGATGAGGTTAAATTGATTTATTCATTGTTTTATAACCAAATAAAATGAATAACTGGCATATGTTTGACATTTGATATTGTGTGACTTCATTTAACTTTTCTGAAATGATGAATATAGTGTTCTCTGTATTTCATGCATGGAAAGCTTCCTGTGAACTTATTGATATCAACATTTTACAACTGAATAACTTTTAAATCATGGCAGTGATTCTATTAGAGGTATTGTGATATTCCAAACTGCTCGTATATTCCCTATAGATATTTTGAATAATATTGTGTCAAGATGGAATTTGTTCCTATGTGGATTTACATTTGTTTATTCTCACAATAATGAAATACTAAGACAGTTAAGTAAATATGCCTATGGAAAACTATTTACTTAGACCATCATGTAGTAAATGCTTTGATTACAAAATCAATTATTTTGCACAAAATTAATTCAGTACAAATAGAGACTCAAAGTAAACTATGGTAAGTAAAAGTTTGTAGTCTAGGATGCATTGAAAAATCTGGGAATTGTCATTTTATTCTGTTCTCTCCAAATTCTCCATAAACAAATTTTCTTTAGTTGTTATTTTTTATATAATATGGCTACATAAACATTCAATTTAATCTGCAATAGTATTTCTATGTAAATCCTCAGAAGATATTTTGCTGAATACATTCTCCAAAAGAAAGTATAAACAACTAATTGAAAATTCTGATAATGTGTTTACATTGACATTTGCATTTTGAATAGTCTGACTGCAATTTAGGAAAGAACACTTTGTAAATAATTGATCTGCACCATTTGTAAGGAGAGAAAGCTTCTCGCAAACACTTGAGTAAGAATTTGCTTAGGAAGTTAAGCACGTGGAATAAGAGGTCTGACAAAACTAATCATTAGAAGGATTAAGCAAAATAGACATCAATTTTTAATTAAATGCTTTAAAGATATCAAATGCCTCATATTAAAATGGCTCAGGAGAACTTGCAATGGCAGCGTTTTTCATGAGAGTGAATTTTTGTTTAGAAAAGAAGCAGCTTGTATTGTAGACTGGGGTATTTACTCCACTACTCACCTTTACTCCAAGCGGATCAGTTTCTTTTTAAGTTAGAATGTCTTTCGAGTGTGTATATTTTCTACAAATATTTTCTCTTGAGCATAGGTTTATAAATGCCTACATCTTATATAGCCATAAACAGGACATAGAGCCCGATGGTCTATGTTGAAAATAAAATAAGACATTTATTTTAAAACGTGAATACAAAGACACAGTGGAAAATAGAATCAACTTAGGCGAAAAAGAAGTTTACTACATCTACCTATACACTGATAGAATGAGTTTAAGTCAACATACTCTTGAATTTTAATGATGAAAATTGAAAGACAAACCAGCCAGTCGGTCTACCTGGTTGCCCGGGAATGAGAAAGAATTGCCTGTGGGTCAACCAGAAACAAAATGTACTTTGGTTAAAAATATCGGCAGCCAAAGTCGATCAGGGCAGTGCGCTTGATTGCTTTCCAAAGAAGATGCACTTTAAGTGAATGATAGCTAGTCGTCCTATCTTTTTAATAGGTGGTGCGTCCAGAAAGCCTAAGGTACAGGAGGGTGTTATTGGCAAGCTGCATCTTCACCCTCACTTCAAATTCAACTTCATCTGGGAAGCGTGCCATAATTGATTGGAAAAGAAGCAGACATTCTTTTCTAGTAATTTCTTACATGAACCATGAAAGTAAGGTACAAGTAAATAGTTTTTCAAGTGATTAATTTTTCTTGGAGTATAAATTTGAAATTAGCAGAGATCATATTGTGGATAATTTTGGTACATATGGAAAAAGCTCAAGAAAAAAATGACAAACAGGTACATTGTTCCACCAAAATGTATCAACTTTGTTTAGCAATATTTGTATACCTCTTTCAATCTTTTATGGGTTGTACTATCAGAATTTTAAAATAAAATTAGTTAAGACTAGATTTAATAACAATCAGGAGTATATGTACTGTAGCACCTTTATCCTTAAGGGAGTTGGTTGATTCAATTTTCCTTTACCTTTTTTCCATCTCCACATTAAATAACAGAGGAACAAAAATAACAAGAATTCTAATTGCAAAGAGGTGGTTAGGATTTTAAAATATCTGGGGCAGTTACGCGTGAATTCAGATAATTTCTCCCACTTCTTTGATTCTTACTCTCTAAGTGGCCCCTTTCAATTTCTTTAACTTGTGTCAACAGGCTATAAGATTTCTGCAAAGTAGTACATTCTTTTCTTGGCTGACAAACCAAAAATAGTTTGCTTAAAGACTGCAGAGGGAAGTGGGTTTTCATATTGCTCCCCTTGCTGTTTCTTTTCTTCATGCTGATAGCAGCATCAAGGTCAAAGCCACTCCAGTCAGCAAGTCCCTGGTACCCTGGTTGGCTGAACACAATGGAAAATTGTTGGGGAGCAAATTTCAGTGTCTTTTTGTCCTTCTGTTTCCAGCAGGTGTCTAAAGGAAGCACATAAGTATCCTCTGGAAAAATGCCCTCCTTGTTGTCTACGACTAGAGGAATACGATAAGTTTACATGTGACAGAAAAAAATGGAGGGGCCATTTCATTTGCTGTAAAGGAAGCAGCAATCTGTCAGACAACACAATAACAACAAATAGAGAAAGAGAGAGGAGTGGAAAATAAAGAGTATGGGCAACACGATATGATGATGGGAGATTATGCTAGAGAAAATATAAAGAGTGCAAAATTGGCATAAAGATGTTTGTGTTAGGGTTTACAATGTATAACCTGCTCAATGACCATATTGATATTTCTCCCTTTTATTTCTTCTTGTATTGAGATAATCTCTATTGGATAATGTCATATATTATTTTCCGTTATTGTATACATCCAGAATATCAAAAGGTGAGCCCATTACCTATTTAGAGCCTTTCAAAATATGTAGTGATTAGATACTGAGTTGAAACTAGGAAGTTGTTAAAAACAGAAGGATGTGCTTGACACAATGGATATATGTGTGGATTGTGATAAGAGCTATAAAAGTCCCTAAAATAAAGTGATTAAAAACAAAACAAAATAAAACACAAGCAAAGAAAGAAAATGAATCTTCAATGGACCTAGAGGACAACTTCAAACTTTGGTTAGGTTTAGTATTGCCTATTTACTGAGTACTGAGAGTTACAGTGAAAAAAAAAGTTGTGCTTTAATGGAAAGTTATGTATTGTTTACAGGAAACTTTAATCAGATTCTGAATGGGAGTTTTTTTTACATGTATGCAAAAAATAAAAGTCTTCAGAAAGTTCTTGGAAAGAGAATATATTATATGTGTCTCTTTTGCCACACCACCACTACCCCTGTCCCTCTACAATTCTCTATGGACAATCTGCATATCCAAACAAGGAGACATTTATTTTATTTTCCTTCTTTCAATGGGGAAATCCATGTTCTGAATATTGGTAATTTCATTTCATCATATTTATACTACATATTTTTTCTTTTCTATTGTTGCAATAATACATGCAGTATTTGCTAATTCAACACTTTTTGCCCATTTAATTCAAGTATGTAAGATACATCAGTCATGATTGAAACCATTAGTAATGTCCATTGCCAAAAATTTAATTATCATAAACAGAAACTTAATGCTTCTCTTATTTCCCTGGCTCTGACTAATAAACTTTCCTATCTAGTCATTTTCCTACTCTAGGTATGGTATAAGAAGTGATAGCCCCCCCCCCCCAAAAAAAAACCAGATTTTTTTCCAAAGCTATGTATATTTATTTTTATTTTTTACAAAACAACCTTATCACCTTCAAATTACTCTCCATTATACTTAATACATTTGTCAAATCTACTATTCCATTCTTGGAAACATTTTTCTACCTCATCTGTTTGGATGCCTGACAGCACCACCTTCATTACTTTTTTCTCTTCACCTCTTCTATGTCATCAAATAGCTGTCCGTTCATGTCCCTCTTCATTTGTGGAAACAAAAAGAAGCCACAAGGAGCAAGGTCAGAAGAGTAAGTGTGTGGGACAAGAGAGGCATGCTGTGTTTTACCAAAAACTGGTGCACTAAGATAGCTGTGTAAGCAGGTGCATTGTCACGGTGGCAAAACCAGTCTACTGTCTGCTACAAATCAGGTCTTTTTTGTCTCACACTGTTATGCAATCTTTTCAGAATCTCTAAATAGAAAGCTGCATTAACAGTCTGACCTGTTGGAACGAACTCCGATGCACTATCCCTTCCACATCCAAAAAACACATGAGCATCGCCTTTTGGGGACTACCCCTCATATCTCTCTGTGGTTTCTTTGGCTTCTTCCTTGAACTAATTATATCATCTATGTAGTTCCTTCATTAGAAGTTATATAAATTATTTACCACAGTCATTCATATTTACATAAATGTCTCAATGTTAGCCTTTTAAAAATAGCTTTGAACAGAGCATGTTTGTAAAACATTTAGAACCTTGCCTTGCACAGCAAGAACTAGATAAACATGGTTGACATTATTGTTGTTTTATGAGCCAGCAGTATTCTAAGTGATGAAACCCAAGAACGTCAGAGTTTAGTAGGAGAAAGAAAGGAGGGTTCCTGGGTTAAGAAATGTACTTGAGGCGCACAGGTTTGAGCGAAATCTGGGTGGAACAGCAATTGACTCTGCCTTAGAGTCAAGAGAAAATGGTAGAGATGGGCAGAAAACACTGTCGCTGAGGATAAAACAGAAAAGAAGTAAGCTAATCATGTTATTTCACATAGCTATTCCTAATGAATAACTATAGTCAGACATTGTAATATTGAACACAGAATTAGGACAATAGAAATGAGTGAATAAACGGTCTTTGATTCAATCAGAACTAAAATGAACTTGAACACAAGGTCACATTTACTAGTATTAAGAAGTCAGCAAAGATACAGAGTGTAATGTTCTCTCTTTAACCTATATAGACTTCACAATGGCTGAGATTAATGATAGCCAAGGAAAAATAAGAAAGACACTTTCAAAATAAGTGCAAGAAAGCTTATAAAGCAAGGTTAAGTTTAGATCAAACTTTAATGGCAACTCTTTTAAGGTAATCACAAAAGAGGGAGAAGCAAGGATATAATTTTGTAGCACTGTGTCTCTGTTCAAAGCCCTTTGTATTCTTTCTGTCATTATAACCCCCCAAAGAAAACCCTGTGAATTAGTTTGGGGGAAGGGACAGGGACAATTAACCCTTTCATAATTGGGAACTCAGTCATTTTTATATTAAAATGTGTGCTGACAATGATAAATCCTTTTATGCCTATGGAGTTACAGTTGCAAAAGGATTTTGAAAAAAAGTATTTCATTTCATTTCCTAACTGTTATTGAAAAGTTTTTTTTTTAATTTTTATGTTTTACATGTTTACAAGTAAGAATGTTTATTCTTAGAGAAGAAATGTTTCTTACACAAAGTCAGTAATTACTACATGCCACCCTGTGGTTCCAGGCTCTGGATTTTGTGTTTTCTCTGTCACCAGTTTCTTGTCATTTAAAAGTGGATCCCCAAGCATTAAAGATGTGAAGAATTGTGCAGTTTAGTGTCCAGACCTACTAGAGATAAAGGTAGGCTTTGGGGCTCGAATTATATGATCAATTTTTCTTTTAACCCCCAACTTCTTTAAATTCCAGAGGCATGGGAGCAGGCAACTCCATCCTGTCTACTACTGCAACCCGACCCCATCATCCACAGATGCTGTAAGGAAGCATTACATACATTGTAACAACTTAACTCAGCATTATCATTGTGTAGCTTAGCCTTTGCTTTATTGAAGAAATAACTCAAGTTTTAAGCAATGGCAGGTTCAAGGAATTTTTATCTAGATAACAGAGGACATGGAAAAGTCAAATATTGGTTATACAACCCCCACATGACTATATTAGTGTCAATAATATTAATATTCAACAAAGAAAACTGTGTCAAATAGACATGAGTTTTTTGGGGATTGCCTGAGTAGAATAGGATTCAGAGTTCCAATTTGTTCTTGGATTCAACTTGAGTGATTATTATTATTTACTGCATGCCCAGAGTATTAATGGCTTGCAGGACCACAACATACTCTTAGGTCCTTCTCTGAATAACATATCTAACAAAGGAAGGTTCAGAAAGAAAGAGAGGGTGGGGGGAGGGAGGGAGGAAAAAAAGAAAAATCCTCACGAAATGGATTGCCCCATTGGCTACAACAATGGTCCCAAAGGTAGCAACAATTGTGTGGTTGGGCCAAATTGAGCAGTGTGTTATTTTGTTGTACTTAGAGTCACTATAGGTTGCTATCAATACAATGACACCTAACACCAATAATGACTTAAGTTAGAAAATAAGTGAGACCTTGGCTTTAAGGTAAACCCAAATTGTTCTCTCTTTATTCTTATTTCCATCCTGCTAGATCAGCGGTTCTCAACCTGTGAGTTGTGACCACTTTGGGGGTTGAATGACCCTTTCACAGGGGTCGCCTGATTCATAAAAGTAGCAAAATTACAGTTATGAAGTAGCAACAAAAGTAATTTTATGGTTGGGGGGGTCACCACAACACGAGGAACTGTATGAAAGGGTCATGGCCTTAGAAAGGTTGAGAACCACTTTGATTTTGTTGTCGCTTGATGCCTCAAGACTAAGAACAGTGTTATTAATGGAATGATATTCCCCATCACCATATATTATGGTAGCTTGCTTCAGAAACTTTACATTTCTCTTAGAAGTACACAAAAATAATTCTAAAATTAATGAAAACAATCCTCCAAGGTTGAGACTCATTAACCAGTTTTCTATTCTAGTGCTTGGGCTTAAAGTCATAGCAGTTAGTTTTGTTGACCTGCTATCATGTGGTACGGTGCACTGCTAACCTGCAGAGATGAAATGGAGACTCTCCTCTGATTCTCAAACATATGCATCGGCTCAGAGAAAAGAAAGAGTCACATGTAAAGTTCTCATCCCATCAGTAGGTCAGCCTCTGTTTCAGACTCACAAATTGGAACCAGAGAGTGAGTGTGCCAGTCAATAAGAACAAAGTTGCTACAATGGTAGGATGTGTTTCTGCGCTCATTGTTAGTTAGGAAAAACACACTCCAAAGAAAGTGTTTTATTTAAAGAGCCAGGAGGATTTCATCATGACAAAACTTCAATTTACTGGCTATCACTCCTTCAGATGATCAACACTTGTTATTCAGTAACATACACCAAGTGACGGGTGATGATACAGGTGTACTTTGTCTCAACTGAAAAATAGAAATAGAATGACATAAATACAAGCACTTGGACTTGTCAGTGATCTGGGGAAATAAATGCCTTGTGTGAACCCAACCTAGTTAAAAGCCTTGTTAGGAAAAGCCTACATAGAATACTTTTCTACCATTTCCCTTGCTCATTTCAACAATGCTGAAAGATGGTATTGATGATAGCTCATATCTTTGATGAAAGTAAGCCCCTTTACCAATTAGATACTATTTCATTAGTACATTTGAAACTTAACAGAAGGTCTTTAACCTACAGAAACTGAAACCTAACTCTCAAGCTATTAAATTGTTAGATAACTTAAAATCACTTATCAAAGCTTTTATGAAAAAAAAGGTAAACAAAATAGCATTTGTCTAACAAGATATCATAAGGAAAACAAAGGAATAAGGCACTTAGAGAAGAAATAGAAGCAGAAATATTACATAAAGGAGCAAATTCTATTCTGCCAAATGTATGGAAACACACAATAGGAAAAGAGAAAAATAAAGTGGATATCTACACTGAATTGTATACAAGCTTTCTGAAACTGAGGACCAGCTAAATACACAATTCCAGTGCCTATTATGTTCTCATACTGAGAAATATCATCATGCAAATTGGCGACAGAACCAGGTATATAGAGCTATACATTGTACAGACACACAGCAATTCGGCACTGTAGGATTCAGAGCTAGATTTACTTATTTTGCCAACAATATTTGTCATAGGAAATCAAGACAAACCATTGTAATAAGCTAGTTTCCAATAGGAAATAGACTTTCAAACCCCAGAGAATTCTTGGAGAAAAGCTAACAACAAAACCCAAACAGAAAATTCTTAACTAGCTTAGCCTATCACACACTCATGTTTCTGGGTCATAAATTTCATTACTTCCCAGTTTTCTCTATTATATTGCTCTATTTTAGAAGGAAAGCCAGCTCTTGTTTATCTCAGCTCACAAACCTGGAGCCAGGCAGAATACTTAAAATACAAATGCCTGTATTTAGAGAAATGGATTTTTCCTCAACATGTAAATATATGTGTGTGTGTGTCTCTAATGGCTTGCAGGAAAGAAAAGATCACATGCATGAATATTGGCGCAATAGCACACCTACAGTATAAGTACACCCCAGTGTGAACAAGATGCCTTAAATCAGCTTTAAAATAAATAAGCCAAACAAACAACAAAAACAGCAGCTTATCATTGTTCAAGTTGGAGATCATAGGCTATTATGTTACATATTAAAATAGGTATTAAACCTCAGAGATAAAAATTACTATGTAGAAATGGAGCACAACAGTTCGAGAATACTTTGAACTCTAGGAAACATTGTTTGGCACATACATTATGTATGACGCTTTGTTAGGAACTATTGATGATCCAAAGACAGAAAGACATGCATCCCTGTATTATAATAGAAGACAACACGCACACAGACAAACTCAGCAGCACAGCCACAGCCTCTGTGAGGATTCCACCTCTTCGTTACCCGGTAGGACGGACTGGAAATTCCACGGCCTTCAACCTTGACTGAAGTTGGTTGCCACCTCCTTCCTTATGGAGTGGCTGGTAGTTTCAAATGATCAGCCTTTTGGCTAGTAGCACAGCACTTTAACCACTGTCCTGCTATGATGCCTCATATTTAAATCTGTATAATTTGATCTGTAGTATTTTCGTGGTGCAAGTGGGTTGGTGTTGGGCTGCTAAACAGGAAGCCCAACATTTCAAACCCACCAGCCACGCCCTAAGAGAGGCGTGGCAATCAGCTTCCATGAAGATTGACAGCTTTTGAACCCCCACATGGAGTCACGCTGAGTTGAAATTGACACAAGGGCAGTGGTTTTGAGTTTGGGCACACACACGTACATGCACACTGTTGTTTGTTGTTCTGTGCAATCCAGTTAGTGCCTACTCATTGGAACCCTCTGTCCAAAGAAACAGAACACCTCTCAGTCCCGGTCCGGCCCCATGTTCACAAGTGTTTTATTTTACCCCCTAGCTGCAGTCACTCTGTCAAGCCATCTTGTTGAGGGTTTTCCTTTCTTTTGCTGTCACACTACTTTACTAACCATGATGTCTTTTTCCAGAGATTGGTCTTTCCTAATAATATGTCCAAAGAACATGAGAGGAAGTCTTGCCATCTTCTCTTCTAAGGAACATTCTGACTGTACTTCTTCCAAGACAGATTTGCGGTTGGTTTTCTCATGCTATGTTATGCTAGCACCAGAATCCGAATACAATGGTTCCTTCTCTGTCTTGCTTATCTGATTTCCAACTTTTACAAGCATACGGAGTGATCGAAAGTACCCTGGTCTGGGTCAGCCGAACTTTAGTCCTCACAGTAACATCCTTGCTTTCACGCTCTGAAGATGTCTTGTGCAGCGGATCTACTCAATGCAAGGCACTGTCTGATCTCTTGACTGCTGCTTCCCAAGCATTGTTGTGCATTTAGACAAGAAGAAATCCTTAACAACTTCAGTCATTTCTCCATTTACCATTATGTTACCTATTGGTCCAGAGAGGATTTTTAGTTTCCTTACATTATGTAATCCATAGGGAAGGCTGCACTTCTTGATCTTCATTATCAAGTGCCTCTACTGATTTTCAGTGAGCAAGGGATGTGTGTATATATGGATGGAAACGTTACTGCTGTTGACAATCATGGCTCAGCTGAATACTTGATGGAGACAACATTTATTTTCTAGGGCTGTTATTACAAAATATTAACAAGAGGGTAATTTATAAAAACAGAATTAGTTATCTCACAATTCTGGAGGCTACAAATCTGAATCAGGGTATTGGCCATGTTGATTCCTTCTAAGTTCTTTGAAAGAGCAACGGACCCAAGCCTTTCGACTAGTTTCTAGTGGCTCCAGGCTTCCTTGGCCTGCAGCTGCGGGAGTGTCCGTTCTCGGTCTCCCCGTTTCTGTGTATCTTCTCATCTTGTACAAGGACACCAGTCACACGGCTTAGGACCAACTTGACAGCGCTATGTCCTCATGTTCATTTAATCAGTATATTCCATTTCCAAGCAGGATTATATTCAGAGGGACTGGTGTTATATCTTGACATATTTCTGGGCAAACTAATTCAAATCAAAACAGGAACCCGCTGCAGATCTAGAGTGCTCTTTGTTCAATGTTTTCTTCCTAGCATCTCCCCTTACCCCCGTAAACACCAGTCACTAAGTACTCTTAATTCCATCTCCTTAACTCAAGAAATCAGCTGGGTTCTATCTGAATTCTCCCTCCCTATGTAAGCATGAGGCTGCTAACACAGGTTTAAGTATTTAAAACCACCATTGGCCATGCAGAAGGAAGATGAGGCTGTATGAAGCTGTAAAGATCCGCAGCATTGGACATATTATAGGGCAATTCTAGTCTGTGCTACAGCATCCCTCTGATCTGGAATCTACTCAGCAGCAATGGCTTTGTGTTGGGGTTTGTTGGTGTGTTTTCTCTTATAATATAGAGATGTATGTCAGAATTGACTCGATGGCAGGGGTATACATACATTACAGCAGTCATTCAGCTAACTGTTTGTTTGCTGTCTCTCGGGAATCACTGTCCTTGATGCCTGATGTTCAGTGTCTTGAAAACCATTGTTTGATGTATTTTTCCAGAGTTTTTGTTTTGTTATTTTTCGGGTGGGATTTATTTTTTGAGAGGTTTTGTATTGTTTTGTTATTTTTCAGGTGTGGGGGGGTTGGATCCTGTCTCTGTCAATCTACCTTGACCAGAATGGAAAATCTCTATGGAGTCTTTACAAAAATTGATTATTTGTAACACTGAGGAAATTGATTATTTGCTATTAGCTTTGGAAATATGGCCACTCCACACATGTCAGAGGAGAATGCCTGCTGACTTAAGGAAGATTTATGTTGCTTCCAAGGGACTTTTAAAATGTGCTCGGCTCCTCCCTTCCCCCACACCCCCTCCTTCTCTCCCATTGCAGTTGAGGTTCACACAAGATCTAGAAGAATTAGTATTCATGCTCCAGTGTATAGGTGGGATCCAAGAGGCAAATGAATGAGGTGAGTGGCTGATACCATTCACTCTAGATCACAGAGGAAATACTCTCATAGTTTGTATTCTTTGTCTTGGTTTATGTTTTCATGTCTCTTCCAAAAATCTAAGTGGTCATTTCCCATGGATGGGGACTGGCAAACCATTACTTCTAAATGAGTTCCTAGTGCAACTGTAGGTTGCTGTCTCCTGAGCAACAACGCACATCGAGGGAAGAAGACAGGTTTCTGGGGAGTGGTTGTTGACGGATCCACTTCAAAGTAGCTGGAAGTGGCCAGTGGCCGTGTCACTTTGTGGTTGACTGAGTCAAACTTTGCTTAACTGCCTGACTGGCCCTGACAGCCTCGGAAGAAAGGAGGAGCTTTATCCTCATCCCAGAGTTAACTGATAACTACACCAGCATGAAAAGAACCCCAGGTGGCATATAGTCATTTGAGGTTAATATAACTTTAACGTATATGGTAGACAAAGTAAAATGTTCAAAACATTACCCACTAATTTAAAAATGGACAAAATGGACAAAATTCCTGTCTTTCATTGTCATGGAGTCGTTGCTGACTCATAGGGACCCTCTGGGTTTCCCGTAAACTGTAACTCGTCACAGGAGTAGAAAGCCTGAGGAGCTACTACTGGGTTTTTGTTTTGTTTTGTTTTTTAACTGCTGACCATATGAATCACAGCCCAATGTGGAACCAAATACCCGTCTAAACAACTACTAACAAATATACAGAAAGGTACCCAGATGCACCAATAACCAAAGAAATTTAAATTAGTGAACCACTTTTACAGAGTATATGCATCAACAAAGTACCATACCAGGCTTCATTCAGACTGCTGTCCTTAGAAAGACTATGTGATTGGCCTTCGGCATCTGGAAAGTTGAGTTTGGATGTTTGCCTATCATACTAATTGTTAAGAATGGTTCAGTGTGCCTACTGTGTTCAAGTAAAAAAAAAAACCAAAACAATACAGCTTATACTCAACACCTGCATTCCTCCTGGGACCGGGGAGCCTTGTTACGTGCCAGGCAGAGTGCTGGCATGACCAACTCACTCCCAGGCAATAGCGCGGACAGGGAGGCTCTACTGAGCTTTCTCACTAGGCAATGCTTCCCTGGGTTGTCATAATTCTTTGCTGTGTGACTCTACTGTGGGGGTGACTCTTGGAAGTCACAGCTGATTCCTTCTGACTCTGCCCATGGTGTCTTTCTCTTTGTTACATGTTCTGTTTCATTCTTGTATTCAGATGATCTAGTTGTACACAGAAAACTCGATCATCCAGCAAAATCCCCAAGTGATGTAGGGGCTCAACTGCTAAGGAATAGATTGGCTGTTTGAGTTCTCCAGAAGCTTCTCTAGGGAAGAAAGACACCTCATTCGGGTGTTATACAGATGTCTCATTCTGTTTTCATAAAGACGCCTCATTCAGCTATCATACAGATGTCTGCACAGGAAACCCTATGGGGAATTCTACTCTGTCCTACAGTGTTGCTATGAGTTTGAATTTACCTAAAGCAATGTCATTAGACTTGTCATGAGAAAAGGTTTATTTTGATCTTTTTAACCCTTATGTACCTCAGGAAAGAGCTAGATTTATTTTCAAAGATGCATCAAAAGAATGGAATCAAGGTCCCAGCCCTTAACTTTTGAGGTTTAAGCTTATGTAACCCATACAGTTGAAGATGATTCTTATCATTTCACTTTAAAAAGGAGTCCCAATAACACAAATTAAAATGACTACCTAATGCACACATGCTCTCCTTAGCAACAGTGTTTCATCAATTAAGTTCACTGCATATGGTTTCTGCTTTAAATGTCTGATTTGGAGTAAGTCTTCAGCATTTTTAAGATACATCATCTCGAACCTTATATGTTTTAGAAAGTCTTCAGTTACATTTCTATAGGAAAACTGCTTGGTTGGACAAAGTAGTTTCTTTAAAAGCCGATCGTTTTGTTCTATTAACTTTTACTTCTTCCTCTTGTGGTGCAGAAATTAAAGGTAAGTTAATTTTTATTCTATCAGAAATAAACTTTCTTCCCCTGCTACTCTGAACATTTGTAGAGATTTTTATCATTGTATTTGGACTTCAAGAATTGATGCAAAGTTATGTATAATACAAGGGAGAGTCACACCCCACACCTGTCAGCTTTAGATTATATAAAATGAGCTCTTTCAAGTTGCATGTACAGTGTGATTTGTTTGTTTTGAAGTCAGGAATGGTTATTACTATACGAGGCTTTTCACTTTTATTCTGGTTTTTACTTCAGAAATTCTGATAAAATAGAAATATTCTCACATCTCTAAATCATCACTCTAATGTACAACAGTAATATGTCCAACTATATTACTTATTTATATATTTGTAGTTTTGATTATTTATTGCCTCCAACTGAATAAAGTATAAGAAAGTAGAAAATTTTGTTGTTAAAAATCTCCAAATTCAGACAATCAGATATATAATTTTTGAGGCTATCACATTTTTTTCTTGCTAAGTTCTAAAATGAAATAAGCACATAAAGAACACAAGCACATCAGTATATAATCCGTACTACTATTTAGGGCAGCAGAGCAATGGGTTCCTCTTTATATGGCCGTTTTGGCCCTGGATTTGTAGTTTTGCCAGAATAATATTAGATAGTCAGTCTCTATTATGCAAGTAAGGTGTTCAAAACTGAAATGATTAGTTCATTACTATACAAACTCCTTGGCTGTGGTTTACTAAAAAGAGTGTTCAGTTTTCCCATCCTGCTAGACTTAAAAGTAGCAAACCCTGAGAGGTGGACTTCACTACTATTAAGAATATCGTCTTTGAGTGGAATATATCCTTTGGGACCAGGATCTCTGTGATAAGAAACTCTTAGATCAGGAAAGAGAGGGAATCATAACACTGGGAACAGTTGGCAAAAAATAATCATGAAATGAATGCAATATGATATGAGCTCTGATAATCAGGTAGAATGGTGTGAGGCAGCTGCTTGTCTTCCTACACTCTGAGAGAATTGAACTCCTTCAGAATGGAGACATCCTGACAAAGTGGAGTGCCTCTGGGCACGTATCAAGAAAGCTTAAGAGCTGAAACAATTGTTTGAGAGGAGAAGTAGGTGTAAATGGAAGGGCCCACTGACAGCAGGAGCTGACATTCTGTCTTGGTTGGAAATTATTCTGATTGATGAGCTGTAGCACCTCTCCTGAGTTGTTCCTGTTACTTCCAATTAACCTGTTCCTTTCCTAATAAACTACACAACCATGAGTGTAGGCTGTGAATTCTGTGTGGCCATGACCATGAATTATCAAACCAGCAGAGAAGTAGAGAATGTGGTGGGGGGACAGCTGTGGACAGAAACAGTTAATAGGCTGGAGAATGGAAATGTCTGACTTCCACCTTCTGGGAATTAGCTTTGGGCTGATTATGCTCGCTTGTGAGTTAGAGGATTTTGCTACAACCACATTATAAGTGTTTCACATACAAGTCTTTATAGCCATCTTTAAAGTTTACACATTTTTGTGTACATTGTGGAACTTTTTTCTGTTTGAAATCTAAACCAAAAGGGATTCCTTGGATTTCTTCTGTGCTTATCAAAATAAATGACTTAAAAGTATGTGGTAAATTACAAAACAATCCAAACCTATAAGAAATATGAAAATTCAACTAACAACATAAAATTTCAAACAAATGGAAATACCTACAGGTGGGAATGTCAAAAATTTTATGAACTTTATGTCAGGAAGGTGGGCATCATAGAATGCCAATTTATTAGAAGAAAGTATTTTTGCATTGAGGGGGTACTTGAGTGGAGGCCCAATGTCCTTCTGCTACCTTAATACTAAACCTATAAATATA
>NW_022111368.1:32202265-32205638 GCF_000313985.2 Echinops telfairi
AGCAAAACCAAGCAACAATATACAACAAAACAACAACAACAACAAACCAATGACAAACAAAACAAAACAAGAAAGAAAAGCTTATAGTTAGTTCAAGGATCGTTTGTTGGCTTTAGGAGTGTTTTCCAGTCCAGTCTGTTGGGGCATCATGCCCAGGCCCCAAAGTTCACCTTCAGCATTCCCTGGGGACCTCACCGCTCCATTCCCTGGCTGTTCTGCTGCACCCCCTTAGTGTTTTGCATCGGTGTGGTGGATCAGATCGGGTGCAATTCCCACACTGTGTCTCTGGTATTGTCCCCTGTAGGGCTATGTGTCAATGAGGGTCATCATGTCTCATAGTGGGGCTGGCCATGTGGTCCTCTCTGTGGACTGGATGCTCTAATTGGGAAACAAATCCCTAATTTTATCCACAAAAACCCCTTTTTTCCCCATATTAATAAATAGTTTTAATTTCCAGAAATTGGGCCCTTGTCAGGAATTGGATTGTAGTCTTAAAACTATATGTTCAAATTCTAACACCCAGCGTCTTGAGTATGAAGCTACTTGGTATTTGAAGATGATTTCATGTTGAAATGTGTCTTTGTAGATTTAATCAATCATCTTGGAATGAGATAATGCTAAACTTAGGATGTGCCCTGTTGGGTGTTCTCAGAAAAGAGGTGAGGGATTTGAGACACTTTAAGAAGAGAGGAAGCCACGTAAGGTTGGAGTCCAAGATTATGTTACAAACCAACCACTGAGTTGGACAGTTGTGAGAGCTGTGCTTCATAGGATTCCCATTGCCTGATTTTCAGTAGATCTTTTTCCTCATCTTCCTTAGTCAGTAGACTCCCCTGAAACCTGGTCAGCACCATAGCAACACGGAAGTTCCTCCACTGATAGACAATGATGGCTATGCTTAATATCCATTGACTGTGGATTCACCTGAGGCTCCTGCATAGAAATCCCACCACAGAACCATCACTGCCCTGGTTCAAATGTCTACGCCACAATATACACAACTAAATTGCTGGTGCAGAACAAATCAGAAAAATGCAAACAAAGTACAAAGTCTAGGAAGTAGTTTAAGTACATCTGAGAATCAAGTATTCAGTAAGATTGATATTTCAAATGAGTGAGAAAGAAACTTATTCAACAAATGACTGGGCACTTGGAGGAGAAAAAAAACACGGAGAATCATTCTTAAATTACAAAAGAAAACACCTCCCGTGAAATACCCTAAAATAGATTGATAGAAGGGCGGAGGTGGGGTGGTGGGGTGGGGAATTGTCATACTAGAACAAAACATCGTTGAATGTTGATATAAATTCAGAATAGATTAGAATTTTTGCATTGTGACCCCAAAGGCAGAAGTTAGAAATAAAACCAAATAAGAGAATAAGATTTAAAATCTGAAATTCAAACTAATGATGAAATAATAACAGTTCAAAAAAAGAGAATCTACTGGTCTATTGAAATATTTCTATTAAGATTAAAATCTTTAATGCATAATATTCCTTAGAAAATTCTAAGCATCTCAATAAAAAGGTAAATGAATAACCCGAAAAAGTATTTTAAAAATGAAAAAAAATAAAAGGAATATATTCAAATTCATTGTTAAAGAGAAAAAAAAATTCTCTCTGTGTGTACAAATAGACTAATTCTGCACTTGTGTCGGGTTCTAAACTAATAAAAACCTTCTTGTACCTAGTAACTAAGTACTCATTGCAAAATATTGTTTATTACAATTTAGGAGTAAATGTGGAACTCTGAAGACTAGCTAAATGAATTGTGACTTATCCCTATAATTTATACAATGGTCACTAAACAAATATTAAACATTGTACAGTGAAAGGATGTATAATTATGTCAAATATTGTTACATTATGGGATTCATTGTAAAGGAAAACTATAGAACTCTATAAAAGACAGACTTTTAAAATAAAATCTTAATCATGGTGATTTCTTCTTGTCATATTGTTTTAATTTTTCTAGTTTTCTGTTTATCCTTAATTTGACAGTATTTCAAATTTTCCCTAAAAGTACTTTATGTTTTCCATAATAACTATTATTTATTCTAATTATGTTAGCAATATAGGTATAACATGTGCGTGTATGTGTGTTAAATTAGGAATGCACCAACGCAACGTATCATCTGAAGTCCATTTACCCTGAAGCAAGCACCGTTTACGTTTTGGGTTATCTTGTTCTCTATCTGTTGCTGGATGTGCATATCAATTCATTTTTAAAATAACTGGCAACATAAAATTGATTCTAACAGACTCTAATTTGTAAATAGGAGTAGCAAGACTTCAGAAGCTACTTCCTAAGACCCTGGGATGAAAAGGGTGCTGCTGTGCCATTGGGCTGGAAATCAACAAAAGGAAGACACAAAAAACAAGGGCAAACAATTGGAGGATGAATAACTCTCTATGCAAAAGGAACATGTACTGGCCCAGAGCAGAGATAAAATTAGGCATTTGCTAGAAACCAACGAGAATGAGCACACAACGTACCAAAACTTATGGGACACAGAAAAGGCAATTATCAGAGGAAGTTTCATAGCAATACATGCACACATGAAAAAGGAAGAGAGACTTATGATTGATATGCTGGCACAAAATTTACAACAAGAGTAGAGTCAAAAGGACAATCCTACTAATAGCAAAAGAAAAGAAATAATAAAATCGGGGCTGAGATTCAGAAGAGGGAAAATAGGAAAATTGGGGGAAAAAAATCATGCTGCTAAAAGTTGGTTCTTTGAAAGGATAATAGAATCAACAGAGCACTGACAAACTTAATCAAAGAAAGGAGGGAATATATTTCAACAGCAAGGATGAGGGATGAAGGAGGAGACATTACAACAGACCCTAGTGAAATCAAAAGGATAATTCCATAGTACTGTGAAGGACAGTACTCCAATGAATTCAACAATTGGAAGACATGGACAAATTCTTGGAAAAACAATCCCTGCCTAGACTATCCCATATGGACGTGAAAAATATCAACAGACCCACAACAATAGAAGAAATAGACAAGGTTATCAAGGGTTTACCAACAAAAAATCCCCTGAACCTGATGGCTTCACAGGAGAATTCTATCAAGCATTCAGGGAAGAAATGACACCAATCCTACATGGATTCTTCCAGAAGATAAAAAATGACCACAAACTCCCAAACTCCTTCTATGAAGCTAGTATAACTCTGATACTGAAACTGGGCAGGGATTCCAAAAGAATTTAGAACTACAGACCAATATCCTTAATGAACAGCATTGCAAAAATCTTAACAAAATCCTGGCCAATAGAATAAGTGAATGGGGTGAAGAAAGCTGTTGGTGCCTGGCTATCAAAAGAAATAGTGTCTGGGGTCTTAAAAGCTTGAAGGTAAACAAG
>NW_022111368.1:32206500-32215061 GCF_000313985.2 Echinops telfairi
CTTTACACAATTGATGTGTGTATGGATTGGGATAACAGTTGTATGAGCCCCTAATAAAATGTTAAAAAAAAAAAAATCAAATGGGAAGCAGATGCCCTCTTTAACAAGTGGTGCTGGAATAAATGGATCTTTACCTGCAGAAAAATGAAGCAATATCCTTATCTCACTCCATGCACAAGAATAAATTCACGGATCACAGACCTCAAGGTAAACCCTCAAACTATTATGGCCGTCAAAGAGGAAATTGGGACCAACCTGAGAAGCTTGGCACAGGGAATACATAGACTATCAGAAATAGGGAAGGACACAAATACAAATGAGTCACAAATTGACAAATAGGATATACTGAAGATAAAACACCTGTGTACATCAAAAGAATTCACCAAGAGAGTAATAAGAGAGTCCAAGGACTGAGGAAACATCTTTAACAATGACACATTAGACAAAGGCCTTATTACTAAAATCTACAATATTCTGCTAGCTTCCAAAAAGAAAAAAAAAACTAATTGCCCTCTGAGGAGGTGGGCAAATGACCTGAACAGATGTTTCATCAGGGCAGAAATCCCAATGGCCAATAAACATATGAGGAAATGCTCCCGATCATTAGCCATAAGAGAAATGCAAATAAAAACAACTATGAGATACCACCTAACATCCTCAAAGATAGCCCAATTCAAAAAATCAGAAAGCAATAAGTATTGGAGGGGCTGTGGTGAGATAAGAACACTCAACCACTGCTGGTGGACCTGTAGGTATGTACAGCCCCTATGGAAATCGATTTGATAATATTTAAAACAAATGGAAATTGAGCTACCATATGACCCAGCAATCCCCCTCCTTGGCAGAAACCCAGAAGAGGCAAGAAACAAACCATGGCCAGATATCTGTGCGCCAATGTTCAATGCAGCATAGTTCACAATTGCAAGGAGTTGGAAACAACCCAAATTTCCATCAACAGACAAATAGATTAAAAAACTGTGATACATGCATACAATGGAGTATTATGCATCGCTAAAAAGCAGTGATGAATTCATGAAGCACATCGCCACATGGGAAGAACAGGAGGAAATCATGCTAAGCAAAGTAAGCCAAGCACAAAAGGACAAGTACACCATCAGTCAACAGAGGTAAGTTTAAAAAAAAAAATGCAAAAGGGGCATAGGGAAAAAGCTACTGTATACAACACTCCTGGGGTGATGACCAGGTAGTATGGCAGGGGCCATACCAAATCCAGGGGTACAGATGGTAGCCAACTAAAAAGAGGGAAAAAAAGGGGAACAGGGCACTAACCCACCTAAGTGGAGGGTATTATTTATATCTCCACTGGGAAAGAGGGACCAGGCTTCAATCCAGTGGTCCAAGAAGTGAGCACAACATACCAGCATGAAGCAGGGAACCAGTAGAGAGGTCTGAGGGGTCAGCCTCAACCCCAACTACATGGACAGCCACCTCTCCCCCTAGAAGGATTTACTTCAGAGGACAGCACTGAAGTTGCAGCTCAGAGAGAGGGACATGTCTGATCACAGCACACGGGAGCAAATGAAGTGGGAGGAAGAGAGAATAGAGTATATCCCAGCCCCGCACCAAGTCTTGAGAACAATATCCTTGCTCAGAGCAGCCAATGCACAAAGAGGACAATTAGGCTAGCCTCACTATGAGACATGACATCCCTCACTGACCCCTAGCCCTGCAGGGGACAACACTGGAGACACAGTGTGGAAATTGTGCCCGATGTGATCCCACCACACCAAGGCAAAACACTAAGGGGGTGCAACAAACCAGCAAAGTAAGCAGAGCAAGGAAGTTCTGAGGGAGTACCAAAAATAGACTTTGGGGCCAGGGCTTAGCACCCCATCAGACTCCACCGAAAAAAGCTCCTAAAGTTCAACAAAAAGACCTTGAACAATTTACAGGCTTTTCTATTTTTGTCATTGGTTTGTTGGTTGTTTTGTTTTCTTTTGTTGCTTTGTTTTGCTCTGTCTTGTTTCATGTGCATATGATTATCTCTGCAGGTCTATCTAGATAAAGATAGGTTGGATAAACAATCTGGAGGAGAAAAGGATGGTTCAGGGGGGACATGGAGAGGGGGAGATGGGGAAAAGGAAGTGTTGTTAACAAACCCAGGGACATGGGAACAACAAGTGACCCAGTGGAGAGGAGGTTGTAAGAGGCCTGGTAGGGCTTGATCAAGAGCAATGTAACCGAGAGGAATTGCTGAAACCCAAATGAAGGCAGAACATGATAGTGGGACAAGAGGAAAGTAAAAGGAATTAGAGGGAAGAACTAGGAGTCAAAGGGCATTTATAGAGGTCTAAATGCGGGCATGCACATATGTAAATATATTTAGATATGATGATGGGGAAATAGAGCTATGTGCATATATTTATAGCTTTAGTATTAAGGTAGCATATGGACATAGAACCTCCACTCAAGCACTCCCTCAATGCAAGAACACTTTTTCTATTAAAATGGCTTTCCATGATACTCACCTTCCCGACACAATCGCTGAAGACAAAGCGAGTGCATAAGCAAATGTGATCAAGATAGCTGATGGTGACCAGCTTTCCAAAGAAAATAGCATCTGGGTCTTGAAGGCTTGAAGGTAAACAAGCGGCCATCTGGTTGAGAAGCAACAAGGAAGAAGCACACCAGCCAGAGTGATCACAAGGTATCGATGGGATCAGGTCTCAGGCATCAAAGAACAAAAGATCATATCATTTTGAATAAGGGGGAGTGTGGAGTGGGGACCCAAAGTCAATCTGTAGGCAACTGGACATACTCTTACAGAAGGGTCATGGGTGGGAGATGAGCCAGTCAGGGTGCAGTACAGCAACGATGAAACAACTTTCCTCTAGTTCTTTAATGCTTCCTCCCTACCACCATCATGATCCCAATTCTACCTTGCAAATCCAGCTATACCAGAGGATGTACACAGCATTGATAGGAACTGGAAACAGAGAATCCAAGACAGATGAACTCCTCAGGACAAGTGGTGAGCGTGGCAATACCGGGAGGGTAAAGGGAAGGTAGGGTAGAAAGGGGGAACTGATTACAAGAATCTACATATAACTCCCTCCCTGGGGGTGGACAACAGAAAAGTGAGTGAAGGGAGATGTTGGACAGTGTAAGACATGACAAAATAATAATAATTTATAAATTTTCAAGGGTTTTCATGGGCAGGGAGGGGAAAATGAGTAGCTGATACCAAGGGCTCAAGTAGAAAGCAAATGTTTTGAGAATGATGATGGCAACAAATGTACAAATGTGCCTGGCACAATGGATGGGTGGGTGGATTGTGATGAGAGTTGCATGAGCCCAAAAGAAAATGATTTTTTTTAAAAAGATGCTGTAGGCAGTGCTTTTTCTTTTAAGGCAGGAAACTCCAAAGTGGTATGAATAGCTGAGTTTTCTGCTGTGGCTTTTTCTTTTTTAGTTAAACTCATAAAATAGATGGCAATCTTCTTATTTTAAAGAGCTTTATGTTTTCCTCCATTTTCCCCCATTTTAGCAAAGAGAGTAAAGAATACAAATTATATAATCTCTCTGGCCTTGATTCCAGCTGTGTTTAGTGTTTGTCATAGGAATCAAGTGATTTTCAAACAGCTGGATGTTCTCAACCATATTTTACCCTAATTATCCTTTTCTATGATCTTCAGAACTATTCCCAATAAACTTTTTCCTGATTAAATATACATGTTTGGGTAAAAGATAAGGAAGGACAATCAAGAATAAAACGAAGGAGAAATCAAAGTCAGCTAAAAATGCCACACCCGGTCATAAATAACATTCATATTTTTATTACCATTCATTTTCTATATACAAACAAGCAATTATAATTTGACAGAACATGCTGTTCTATAAATTTTCCTTTTATAGTAGATCTTTAGTAGTTTCCAATGAAATTAAGTTTATTTCAAAGATGTCATATCACCACTACCTGCTCTTTCTCCAGCATCTACCTGCCAATTATATCAAGATCACTTCTCATATTGGTCATGTCTAAAATCAAAGACACTTACATGACTGTTCACTTTCAATCCATAACCAATTTTTAGTAAATCAAGGTTCTTTTATCTCAAATATAATATATATTATATATATTAATATATAAGTATATATGTAGTAAATTATTTTCCCCTCCAGTAATAAACCCTAATCATGCTTCATTATTTTTTAGTTGGTCTACAACAGAAATAGCTATACTTATTATATTTATAGGCTGAGAAAATTATCAAAGAAGCTGGCTTATATGGGGAAGAATGGAGCATCTCTTGCTGATAAAGATCAAGGATTTCAGTCTTCAGTCTGATTACAACGCAATGTAAAGACCAGAATCCTCCCAACTGGACCAACAGGGAACATCATGATAAATGGAGATTTCAAGGATTTTCTCTAGCTTTCCTGTACAATTAATGTTCATGGAACCAGCAGTCAAGAGATGAATTACATTATGTATATCTGTTGCACAAGACTTCTTTAGAATATTGAAAAATAAGGATGTTACACTTTGAAGATTAAGATATGCCTGGTCCAAGCCATGATATTTTATATAGCTCCGTATTCATGTGAAAGTTGGATTCTGAATAAAGTAGACTGAAGAAATGATGCATTTGAATTTTGGGCAAAGAATATTGACAGTACCATGCACTTCTAACAAGAAAAATTAATGTCTTGGAGTTTGCCCAGAATGTTCCTTAAAGGTAAGAATGGGAAGACTTCTGTTTATGTACGTTGGACATGTTGTCAAGAGAGACCAGTCACTGAGGAAGGACTTCATGGTCGGTAAAGCAGAGTGGCTGTGAAGGAAGGAATAGAAGGCCCTCAATGAGATGCATTGACACCCTGGGTACAATAGGATGGAGAATAAGAATGATTTGGGGGTTGGTGTAGGACCGTGCAATGTTTCATTCTGTTATGCCTAGGGTCACTATGGGACAAACTGAATAGCTTAACAGCATACTTTATCTGTTCTATATTTTGATGATTAATATATGTCTGAAGATGCTTATCCTCATTTTGAGTTGGGCGCTATTGGCAAATGACGTTCCTGAAGGTTTGCTGCATTCATGTCTTTAGAGTCTATTCTACGTTGAGAAGGCTGCTCTTCCTCAGGACCATTTTGATACCTTCCAACCTGAGGAATTGTCCTCTAACACTATACCTGACAATGTTCCACTGCTATTCATAAGCTTTTCAGTACCAATCCCTCAGAAATGGACATCCTATTTATTCTTTACAGTCTTTTCTTAGTCTGGAAGCTCTGCTGAGATTTTGTTTCAATCTAAGTGACTGCTAGCAGTTGAAATACCAGTGATAGAGTTTCCATCATCACAACACCCAAATCACCAGTCTGTCAAACTAACAAAGAAAACATATAGCACAATTGTATTTTACATGGGGCCACTATGCGTTAAAGTTGACTCAGTGGTAGCTGTTTATTTCTGTTTACTATACAGGAAGTAATAGTGAAAGCACAGCGATTGCTGTTGTAGACCAGTACAACTGCCTCTTATTCCATGCACATGTTCTGCATGAGCACAATGAAGTGTTCTGGAATTCCTATTCTTCTCAAGGTTTTCCATAGTTTGTTTTGGTCCACACAGTTGAATGCCTTGGCACAGTCAATAAAACACAAGCAAACAACTTTGTGGTATTCTCCGTTTTCATCCAAGATTCATTTGACATCAGTAGTGATAGCCCTTCTTCCACATTCCCTTCTGAATCTGGCCTGAACCTCTGGAAGTCCCTGGCAATGTACTGCTGTGAATTTTGCTGTATGATCAGTAAAACTTACTGACATGTGATATCAATGATATTGTTCTTTAATTTGAGCTTCTGTTGAGTCACCCTTCTTTGAAATGGGTACAAATATGGATCTCTTACAGTCAGTTGGCCAATTAATTATATGTCTTCCAAATTTCCTGCCATAGACAAGCAAATGTTTCCAGTGTTTCATCAGCTTCTTGAAACAGTAAAAAGTATGAATCTATGAAAATTAGACCAAACCAAATAACCAAACTCAATACATTGAACTCAATACCTACTCATAGTGACCCTATAGCAACTATAATGGATGGCGTAGAACTGCATCAAAACTGACTGGACAGCACCTAAAACCACAACAACATATGTTTATGGTGGTTATATTTTCCTAAGTACATCACCAGGCCTTTTACTGCTGGACTGAAACCTCCACTTGATTAGCAACCAAGTGCCTCACCCTTTTGCACCATGAAAACATCAATGTTACCATGAAATCTGCTTAGAATCTTCCAAGGACTTCCCATAACACAATAGAAATCAAAGTAAATGCTTCGGCCTAAAAGATTGCTTGGGGCTCTGGGATAACAATCCTGCTAAGAGCAGCCAATGCAGAGAGGACCTTAGGGCCGGCCCCACCACGAGACCCAATCTTCCCTCACTGACCTATAGCACTATAGGACAGCACTATAGCTGTCCACCTGGACAGCACCGGAGATATTGTGAGGAAAGTGTGCCTGGTTTGCCCTATGCACAGTAGGATTAAATGCAAAGGGAGTGCAACAGGGCAGCAAGGGACGCAAAGTAACCACGTCTCTGAGGAGTCCTGAAAATAGACTTCTGACTTGGAGGACAGGGCTTGGCACCTCATCAGACTTGATCAGAATACATACATATGGGTCGGCAGACAGACCTGGGACTCTGTACTTATCTATTGTTTTGTTTGCTTGTTTTGTTTTTGTTTTTCTTTTCCCCTATGTCTATCTATATAAAATAGGCAGGATGAACAATCTAGAGAAGAAAGCAATGGGACTGCAGTTCTTGGGGAACATGGGAGAGGAAGGTGTGGGGAGGTGGAGTGGGGAGCCAACAAACTCAGAGATAAGGGATAAGGGAACAGCAAGAGATCTAAAATTGATGACGAGGAGGGTGTACAATGCTCAGTGGGGTATAATTAAGTGCAATGTGTCAGAGGAATTATGGAGAGCTGAATGGAGGGTAAGTATGATAGTTAGATAGAAGGAAGATGAAAGGAAATAGAGGAAAGAAATAGGAGGCAAAAGCTATTTATAGAGATATTTAGCTATAAGCATGTGTATATATAAATATACTCATTTATAATGAAAGGGATATTTCTATGTTAAGTATTAAGATACCAGACAGACTTTAGACCTCTATTCAAAGCCTCCCTTAACACAAGAACACTTTGTTCCAATAACCTGGCACTCTTTGATACTCACCTTTGTGATATGATCGCTGAAGCCAGAATGGGTACATACGCAAATGTTGCAAAGATAGCAGATGGTGCCTGGCTATCAAAAGATATAGAATCTATGGTCTTATAGGCTTGAAGTTAAACAAGCAGCCATCCAGCAGGGAAGCAAATAAAACCACATGGTAGAAACACACCAGCCTGTGTGATCATGAGGTGTCGACAGGATCAGATATCAAGTGTCAGGTATCAAAAGATCCAAACAAACAACTATATCAATGTGAATGAGAGGGTTTGGAGTGGAAACCCATCTGTAGACAATTGGATACCCACCCCCCCAGAAGGGTTATGAGGAAGGGAAGATTCAACCAAGGTGAAGTATAGCACCAAGGAAAAATACATTATTCCTCTAGTTCCTGAATGCTCTCCACACACCCCCACACCCCCACCCCGCGCCCTGCCCCCATTACTATGACCCAGCTCTACCTTACAAATCTGGCTAGATCATTGGTACAGATAATAGCTCTAGACACATGGAGTATCAATATCATGAGAGTAGGGGTGTGGTAGCTACATAATCTGGTGTCAATTTGAGGATTAAGAGTGTAGGGGTGGATTCTAGGCTTTCCATCAGGCTATAACCAATGAGGGTTCTGTGTGGCCATGGCTTTCCCCTGAGGACTCTGGAAATTCCTGGCTTTCCTCCTTGGAGGCAGGAGACAGACTCTCTCTGCTTCAGCTCACACCCTTGGAAACTGACAACACTCGCTCCCTGAAAGACACTCTACTGACAAGACACTTGGCGATACACTGATAAACCCCCGTGTCCTGGGAACTGGAGAAGCCACATGGAGACCCCAACCAGCATTGAGATGCTTACCATGCCACTGGATCCACAAGAATTTACATCCACTGGCCTGTGATCACCTTGCATTCAGCATCATTGCATGTGTTTCATGAGTCTGAAGAGGACTTTATAGATTGCTATCAGACATATGGGCTAACATCGCACTTATGGGCTCGGATTGGACTGGGTTGGGATGCTTTCTTCCTTTTTTAAAAGCATTTTATTGGGGGCTCATACAATTCTTATCACAATCCATACATAATCCCATTGTGTCAAGCACATTTGTACATTTGTTGCCATTATCATTCTCAAAACATTCGTCTTTTACTTGATCCCTTAATATTGGCTCCACATTTCCCCCCCTGCCTCCTCACTCTCCCCTCTGGAAACCTTCATAATTCATAAATAATTATTATTTAGTCATATGTTACACTGTCTGACATCTCCCTTCGCCCAGTTCTCTGTTGTCCATCCCCCAGGGAGGAGGTCATACATAGATTCTTATAATTGGTTCCCCCTTTC
>NW_022111368.1:32215280-32252861 GCF_000313985.2 Echinops telfairi
CTACCAATGGGCTTTGAGTCTCCACTCTGCACTCACCCTCATTTACAATTATATGTTTTTTTTGTTCTTTGATGCTTGATACCTGATCCCTTCGACACCTCGTGGTCATACAGGCAGGTGTCCTTCTTCCATGTGGGTTGTTGCTTCTGAGTTAGATGGCCGCTTGTTTATCTTCAAGCCTTTAAGACCCCAGATGATCTATATTTTGATAGCACCATCAGCTTTCTTCACCACATTTGCTTATGCACATGCTTGTCTTCAGTGATCATATCAGGAAGGTGGGCACCCACTGATATGATATTTTCTTCTTTGATATCTGAAACCTGTTCCCTTCTACACCTCATGGTCACACAGGCTGGTGTGCTTCTTCCATGTGGGCTTTGATGATTCTCAGATAAATGGCCTCTTGTTTATCTGCAAGCCCTTAAGACCCCAGATAGTATATCTTTTGATAGCCGGGTGCCATCAGCTTTCTTCACCACATTTGCTTATGCACACGTTTGTCTTCAGTGATCATGTCGGGAAGGTGTGCATCATGGAATGCCAATTTAATAGAACAATGTGTTCTTGCATTGAGTAAGTACTTGAGTGGATGTCCAATGTCCACCTGCTTCCTTAATACTAAACCTATAAATATATGCATGTAGATGTATTTCCCCACCATCCTATATAAACATATTTACATATGTACATGCCTGTATTTAGAACTCTATAAATACCCTTTGTCACCTAGTTCTTTCCTCTTTTTCCTTTTCCTTTCCTCTTGTCCCACTATCTTGCTCAGCCTTCATTTGGGTTTCAGTAATTTTTCTCCGTTACATTGCCCTTGCTGAATCCCTACCAGGCCCCTTGCACCCTCCTTGCCACTAATTTTGGATCATTTGTTGCTCTCCTGTCCCTTGGTTGGTCAACACCACCTCCTTACCCCTGCCTCCCCTTCTCCCATGTCCCCGCAGAACCATTGGTGCCATTGTTTTCTCCTCCAGACTGTTCATCCAGCCTATCTTATCTAGATAGATCTGTAGAGATAATAATATGCACCAAAAAACAAGGCATAGCAAGACAGGCAACGAATAAGAAAACAGTGATGACAACAAAAAAGAAAACCAATGACACATAAAAGAGTCAATTAATTAAAAGAAAAGATTAAAAAAGAAAGAAAAACCTGTAAATAGATCAAGGTTTGATTTTTGAACTCTAGGGTTTTTCTCCAGTTAGGTCTGATGGGGTGCCATGCTCTGGCCCAGAGTCTATCCTTTGTACTCCCTCTGGAGCTCCCTGCCTGCACGCCCCACCCCCCCCCCGCCCCCCATTGCTCTGCTGCTGGCCTTTAGTGGTTTGCCTCAGTATTGCAGGGTCAGTCTGAGCCAGTCCTGACACTGAGTCTCCAGTGTTGTCCCCCACAGGGCCCTGGGCCAGCGAGGGATGGCGTGTCTCATAGTGAGATCAGCCATGTGGTCCACTCTGTGCATTGGCTATTCAGAACGGGGATATCATCCTCCAGGCCTGATGGGCCAGGATGTGCTCCACTCTCTCTTCCTTCCCATTCCTTTGCTCCCATGTGCTCTGATCAGACATACCCCTCTCCCCTAGCTGCAGCTTCAGTGCCGTCCTCTAAAGTAAATTCTTCTGGGAGGAGGGGCAGTTGTCCAAGTAGCTGGTATGGGGGCCAAGCCCTTTCTTAATGTACAATTACCATTTATATAGAGCTCTCTCTTATACATATATGAATTTCTATGGATTTGTTTCGCTAGTCTACCCAGACTAACACAAGGGCTATAGTCGAGGCATTGGAAGGAGAAGAAAGGGGTAACCCATCACAAGGATGGATATATAGCACTGTCCTCAAAGGGGACAAATAACAGAAATGTGGGTGAAGGGAAACAATGGACAGTATAAGATGCAAAATAATAAAATCAATATATAATGAATCAAGGATTTACAATGGTGGGGGGGTGGAGGAGGGAGGGGGAAAAGAGTACCAAGGGCTCAAGTAGAAAAATTTCGAAGGAAATGATGATGGCAACATGTGGACAAATATGCTTGATACAATTGATGTATGGAATGTTATAAGAGATGTAAGAGCCCTGAATAAAATGATTTTTTAAAAAAAAAGATTGTTTGGGGCCCATTTGGGGTTGTCTATTCACCCTATCTCAACCTCTCTTCCTTGTTTCACCCACAGCTGCTTCCTGAGAAAAATTGAACATGCCATGCTTATTTGCTAGGTCTTGGCCCTTTCTGTTTCTCTGGCTTTCTGGCTGTAAGGCCTCTCCCTTAAAAAATAACATGGCTCCATTCTTCACTGCATAAACTTCCTATTCAAATGTCAAAACCACAAAGACTCCTTTCTGGATTACTCTGTTTTAAATATCTCTAGTGATTTAATGAGTTATATTTGGCTTGGTGTTTCTTCATAGCATTTATCACTAACTGATGAGAATGCTTCAAGAAGTTCATGAAAATTATTATATTATATTTTAACTCCATTTTCCATAAACATTTTGAAGCCCTCTGATACTTATGTATTTGCTTGGTTAAGTTTTTGCCTGTGCCCAGCCACACACACAATAAGGTGGGTGGGGACGTTGTCAATTTGTGTTAATTACTGTATTCTCAGTGTCTCGAGAGTGAGTGACACACCATGTTTCAGTTGTTAAGTCATTTTCAACTGATGACTAGCTTTTGTACAATAGAACAAACTACTGCCTGACTTCCTATTTTCAGGTGTCAGTCTGATGTTGGGAAGATTCCCCTCATTTTCAATGGCCCTACCCAATATGATCTGCATTTCTTTGAATTGGTCCTTCCTGATTACATGTCCAAACTAAGGAGGTCAGTCTCAACATTCTGCTTTACAAGGAAGATTCTGAATTATTTCTTCTATGGCTGATGCTCTTTTGACCGTTCATGGTATATCTGTCTCTTTTACCAACAACGTTGATTGAATATACCAGTTATTCTTCTGTCTCCTTTCTCACTATCTGATTTTTGCATGTATATGATGTAATTCAAAAGACAATGCCTTAGGTCAGACACACTTTTGTAATAAGTGGAATGCTTTTTGATTTTTAGATTTTTAAAGTAATTTTTGCAGCACATTTTTTTCATGTTAATGCTATTTAAATTTTTGACTACTGCTTCCATAAACATTGATCATTGATCCATGTAGGATGGCATTGTTGGTACCTTTGATTTCTTTTTGATTTATCTTGATATTGTTTATTGATCCAGTTGTGGGGATTTTCATATTTGTGCGTAATCTATAATGAAGTCTATAATAAGTCACTTAATATTCAACCTAACCATTCTTCTTTAGTTATATAATTGTTTGTTGGAGTTTTTTTCCCTTATAGCTAATACTTCTCATACTTGATTATATCAAGAATAAATTCATTAAGAAACAAATTATTTAATGAATATGAGAACATTTTCAATATATCCTCAATAAAATGTTTTCCTAAATTAGTGTATTATCTGTTGCGTTCCAAAGTTGTGTTCCATCATGTTTTGAGCCTTAAACACCCCATTCCTTTGTGAGATTGGGTGCTTATTTTATATAAATTATATATTTTATATAAAGTGTGAAATACTGATAAAGTTGCTTTGAAATTTTCTTCTATAGAAAGCATGCTACATAGTAAGTTATCAATAGAGCATGTTCATATTTTTCATCTGTTGTATGTGTGTGTGTTGTTTCACTAAAATATCTTAAAATTTATAGAAGCTTATTCCAAATATGAATCACTTTGACTCTTAGTATGTTAACAATTATTTCCTTACCTGGTCTCCTTCGTTATTCCCCCACTAAAATACATTAGATTTCCATGTTTAGTATATTATAGAACATTTTACCTCAATGAAAATAATTATTTGATATCAGTTGATAGGCCATGCATCACTAATGCTAGCTGATTAGATAAGATCGTGTCTTCTCAAATAATTAAAATTAAAGAAATTTAAAAGTCCAAATTTCCTGTGACTGTTTACAAATACTTTTGGTTATTTTGTAAAATACAATTCAATTGTATATACAATAATAGTATAGTCACTAGCTACACATTTTAATAACTACCACTCCAAAAACTCTAAATGCCTTGAGTCAGTTCTGGTTACCAGAGACACAGTAGGACAGATTAGAACTGGCCCCCTGGGTTTCTGAGACTGGGCCTCTTCATAGGTGCAGAGACCCTCATCTTTCTCCCACACAGGGGCTGGTGACTTCAAACTTCTGAGCTTGTGGTTTGCAGCAAATCATGTATCTCATTACCAGACCAAGGCTCCTTAATAACTGGAGTCAGAGAAAACTACTTAAGAGATCTTTGGAAGCACTTTCTTTGAAGAGAATATGAAAAATGGTAATCCCTTCTTATTTGGATAAAGTCTACCACCCCCAGCAATTCCCTACCTTTTAGAAAAACGAGGCTTTCTACTCCCCCAATAGTTAACAGTTTCAGAAACCCACAGGGGCGTTTACTATTTTGTTCTAAGGGATCACTATGAGCTGAAATTGACTTAATAGAAATGAATTTGAGTCTTAGTTGTCGAAGGGGTCCTAGTTGTACGGTGAGTTAAACATTGTGCTGCTAACTGAACAGTTGGTGGTGTGAACCCACTAGTAGCTCCACAGAGAAAGATGAGGCAGTCTGCTTCCATGAACACAGCCTCATAAACCCTCTAGAGCAGTTTATCTTCCCCATACCCTGGGAGCTGAAGTCAACTCCCAGATAGTGAATATAGGTATGTATGCCTTGGTGTTCCATTGCACCACTGGCCCCATCCTAAAACCAAACTCACTGCCTCCAAGTCAATGCAGACTCATAGTGACCTACTAGGACAGGCAGGTGGGTTTCTGAGACTATAACTGTTTATAGGAGTAGAAAATCTCCTCTTTCTCTTTTAGAGTAGCTAGACGTTTTGAACTACTGACCTTATGGTTAGCAGCCCAATGCGTAATCACTACACCTCCAGAGCTCTTGTGTATGTCTTAGTTATCTAATGCAGCTGTAACAGAAATGCCAGGAATGAATCACTATAACAAATATGTTTTATTCTCTCACAACTTAGAAGTTAGAAGTATGAATTCTGGATGCTAGTTCAGGGACAAGGCTTTCCCTCTGCTTGGCTTACAGTTTAGAAACAAGTCCCTTGTTTCCTTTAGGCATCTATTAGGCCAGCATTCTTGGGAGATCTCCATTTATACCAGCATTCATTTTCCCCTGGATATAGAAACTTCTCAGCATAGGGACCCTAGGTGTAAAGGACTCAGCATGCTTATGGGTCTTCTTTCCTGGTGCTAATAGGTGTTTCCTCTCTCTTCTTGCTTCTCCCTTTTACACCTTGTGTTCTACACCCCTGGAAAACTCAATATAAAGACTATTAAGGCATCAATGAGATGAGATTAAGGGTGTTGCACGCCACTTTACAACTGATTGCCCAATCTCATCAATTAAATCGTGGGAAATTACATCATCACATAACTGCCACATTCTATCATAGCTGCCCCATCACTGAGAATCATGATCCAACTAAATGAACACTTCTCTTGTGGTTATTGAATGGACACACAATCAGCCCACACAATCAACACTATCATAAAATATAATCAACAGTTTCACAAAACCCCAAAACTCAAACTCATTGCCGTCAACTCTATTGTGAGTCTGAGCAGCTCTAAGAAGCAGGCCCCGCACTCTCCTTGACCCAACGCACAACACAACCAAAGGCCACCCTTTCTGACCCTGAAGTATCAGCCACAGTCCCAAAAGTTCTACAGCTAAAGTTTCTCATTACATCCAAAAGGTCATTATAATTTGGCTTCAATACAGAAATCTTTGTGTCTTACTGACACCCAATAAATATTTTTGGAATGTACACAAATTTTATTACCAAAACAATTTAATGCTAGCACTCTAGATTCCCTTCGCCTATTACTTGGTTTAATTCAATAGTTGTCATAATGCAGCAGTCAAAAGCATGTAAATCGGCATCTTGAAAAGGAAAGGGCGAGCACGACATAGCAACACTACTGAGGGAGTTCCTTAGGTTTCCAGAAGGAAGGAAATGGACACGGGCCACTTGAAGGGATAATCAGAGACAGCCAGAGAGAGGGGCCAAGCCATCAATTAGCCGTTACAGCATGAATTCATCTCATCATGCATCTGGAGAGAAGCAAGCTCTTCAGGACCTGTCGTTTTATTAAGGATCATTAATAGCCTTGTGTCTAGAATCCCTGAGTGGTGTAGGTACCATGCTTGGGCTAGGAACCGGAAAGCTGGAGATTCAAGTCTGTCTCTCTAGAGCAGTGGTTCTCAATCTTCCTAATGCCACGACCCTTTAACACAGTTCCTCATGTTGTGGTGACCCCCAACCACAGAATGATTGTCGTTGATACTTCAGAACTGTGATTTTGCTACTATAATGAATCGAAATGTAGATATCTGATATTCAGGATGTATTTTCATTGTTACAAATTGAAAATAATTAAAGCATAGTGATTAATCACAAAGACACTATGTAATTTTCCATTGTGAAATATTTATGTCTAATTACAAATAAATGAAATTTCTTCTTGACGCCTGGTGTAGCACGGTTAACAGTCTTCATGATACTCATATGTGGATATATCTGCATGTGAGCGGACCCGTCTGGAGACGGATAGAGGAGCGATGTCTCAGTTCCTAAGACCATTGGAAATATGTCAAAAAACTCACTCATGGTAGTTAGATTTTATGCCAACTTGCACCTGTGTAAAAGTATTGGGGTGGAGTCTACCTTATCAATCAGGTCACAGACTGGTGACACCTCCTTGGGGGTGTGCCCTTTTTCAAAGAGGGATAATGAGAAATGCTCTCTCTTCGGCACTTAACCTTCTTCCTCTTGCGTACTCTGTGTCTACCTCCAAGTGGGCCACTAACCCTGGGGACAAACCTGGGAGCTGTGGACTCTCTGCCATGTTCCCAGAGACATGGGATGCAAGCAACTCGGCGCTCCCAGCCTGTGATCTCTTTGCGTCCCTGCAACTCCACATTTCCCTGCCATCAACTTGTAGCTCCATGAGTCTGAATAGTGTCTCACTACCATAGGACCCATTGGCTTGGTTTGTACTGAGCTGGGATGCCTTCATGATATAAAAGTCCTTTTTGATACAAGATTGTTTCTTAGATATAATATGAATGTGGTAGATATATAATCATTTGTCAATGTGAGGATTAAGAGTGTAGGAGTCGAGTCTAGTCTGTCAATTGAATCATAGTCAATGAGGCTTTTGTGCGGGCATGGCCTTCTCCTGAGAATTCTGGAATATCTGGCACTTCTTCCTGGGAGGCAGGAGACACCTCCCTCTCCCTCTGCTCACACCCTGGGAGACATAGCAGCTGACAAGACACATGGGCCCACCCTGATGCAGAGACTCCCTGCCAGCACTGAGATGTTTCCAATGACACTGGATCCAAAGACTTTATAACCACTGCCCTGTGATCGTCTACATTCGGCGTCATGCATGTGTTTCTTGAGTCTGAAAAGGACTTTATAGATTGGTATCAGACATATGGGTTAACATCAGACTTATAGACTTGATCTGGACTGGGCTGTGATGTTTTCTCAATCTTCTATTGCTCTAGTATATAAATCTCTTTCTTATACACGTATGTGTGTCCATGGATTTATTTCTCTGGTCTGCCTAGACTTACACAGCGAATTTCCTGGTTTTGTTTCTGTAGACAACCCCAGTGTAACGCACTCACTGGAAAGCCTATCAGCATAGTTCTACTCTGACACGTAGGGGTCACAAGGAGTGGAAATCAACTAGATAGCAGTGGGTTTGACTTTGTACCTGTAGTGTTATGGCTCTTAAATGCGTTTATGCAGGATGCAAGTGTCAGTATCAGAAAGTTATGGGTATGAGCAGGGCCAGCTTCATGTGTGTGTGACTTGAGTACCTCAGATGTGCTTCTTGCTTGTCCGGATGTTGTCATCATGAATCTCTAAATATTTTTTAAACAAAGGCACCACATTTTCACATTGCACTTGGCCCTTAAAACTACGTGGCCAATCTCCAACACCAAAGAAGCAGCAAGCTAGGGTTTAAATTCTCAGGGGTTGAAAGTGCACCCTCATTCATTTTTTGCATTTTATCTTTTAACAGTAGGCAGTTGTGAGCATACAGAATGTAGTAGGAATGCATAAAGCTACATTTACTTCTTCCTAGGTCTCATTCATTGTTTTTATTATATAATAAGTTTACTCATTTACTTTGCTTATGTTAATTTCCCATTTTCCTTACTTCCACTATACTAAATATGTTTCCTGAGAATTATATTTCAAATACCCAGTTTATTTTTTTCTCTCTGGCAATAAAATATTAAAATAACTTACTCTCCTTTTGATAAATGGAGTTATTTGAACTTCATAAAGCACTAGCAAGAATTTATAGTGTAACTGAATAATAAACACAGCTAGTGGATGCCTTTGCCGTCTGGAAGGAGAAATGAAACAATGTGTATTTCCTTTCATATCATATATCTATTCCAATTTCCAGATCTCAGATCCATTCTAACCACTTAAACACCACATAAACTTCTTTGACATTTAATTATATTATGTATATTCTTGGTACTATAGAAGGGCCCACAGAATGGGAACTTCATTGAGTGTTTTCCTGGCTGAAAACCAATGAAGTGCTCTCTGAATGGGGCAGTGGTTAACGAATGTTGATTGGCGTAAGGACCCCAGCAGGAAATTCTCCTGTCTTAAGAGACCGCTTGCAAAGCCCAAGAGTGGCAGCTTCCTAAACTGTGCTTTAAATTCACCAGAGACGCTTGTTGGAACTGAAATGAAATTTATTTAATAGGCTCATGAACACAAGCTTGATAAGAGCTTGTATCATCAAGAGACCCTTAATCCAGCATAATTATTGGCTGTGCATTATAGATGGTTCTCCTAGCCCCATTACCCCTCCCCCTTCACACACACCCCCCTTCCATACACACACCTGCATTCTCGTGCTTCTCTGTGATGGACACTGTTACTAAGAAGCTGTTTTACAATAAACTAGAGACATTACCAACCCGTGAGTCCATTTCAACTCATGGCACCCTGAAATATTAAAGAGGCTGAGCCATTTCAGACGTGAATAAAAGAAAGAACAAACAAAACAAGACCCAAACCAAGCAAACAGCACTGCCATCGAGTAGATTGTGACTCATAGAAAACTTACATAGGGTTTCTGAGGCTGCAATACTTTGGGGGAGCTGATAGGCTCCTCTGTATTTGACCCTACAATGTTCATTAGTAGTCCAATACTTTACAAACAACGCTGCTTTTTTTCATCGCACTGCTGGATGGGTTGAAATCACAACCTTTAGGTTATAAGCAGAATGCAAACCCTTTGGACTACTCAGAGACCTTTGGTTTGCAATAGGGTGGTCTTGTGTGTGTTTGTGTGTGCGCGCCACATACATATTTAAACGAAACACTACCTCTTCTGAATTTCTATATTAAAATAAGCTTCTCCAAGGTCATATTTTGAGAAAGTTTGGGTAATTTCTGGCTAAAAAAGCAGAAAACAACAATGCTTATATCCACTACTATAGGAATACATGATAGTGCATATTTCACCTGGAAAAGTGTTCACAGGAAATCACTCCACACTGGGGAATTGTTTATGGGAGCTATTTTTCTTTACTTAAATCATCAGTGGTATAATCTTGCTCTGTCAGACAAGGACTATCTCTCATCAGATGTCTCATCAAATGTCTTTCATCAATCTTGGGCTTGGTTGACTTTGCCTTGGGTCACAGAAATATGAAAGCCCTAGGCTTGAAAACATTTTTTCTTGAAGTCCACAAGACAAAATTATCTATCTTGACTTTGTGCTTTATAGCCCTGGCTATTTTCACTCTTTTAAAAAAAATATAATTCATTTTACATCCAAACTACCAATGTATATGAACAGTGAAAGAAATGGTCTCCAGTAAACGTTTGGTACGTTCCTTCCCTTTTAAATTGGGGATTGGAGCTGGTTCAAAGGATTTAGGTATTCTCACCTCTGTAGAGGTGGAATGAGTGCAGGAAGGGTACAGGATAGTGCTCTTAAATTCTCTTTTCATTTTGCAGTAGTTCATGATGTATTTAACAGTTGGGAAGCCAGTACGGAGTTGCTACTATACACCTCACAATCCCCCCTGTTGTTACAGCTCACATTAAAAGTGCATTGGTTTACCTTGTCACAATGATGAATCCACACTGGCACATTCTTGTTTTCTAAAATTCACTCAGTGCCTCCACCCTTACCTGATGTTCTTGTTCTTTTCCAGGACTTCCTTAGGGTCTCATATTACATTTTGTTGTTTTGTCTCTTTCATTTCCTCTTGATTATGACAGCTTCTCAGATTTTCCTTACTTTGGAAGACCCGTAGTTTTGAGGCATCCTGGCCAGCTATTTTGAAGAATTATGAGTGGCCTTCAAACCCACAGTGTGTGTTTTTTTTTTAAGATCATTATCTGTTAATTCAATTTTCCATGAACTTTTTGAAGACTCCTGGAACCATAAACTGAATGTGTCTAATTATTTCTCATGATTAGACTGGTATTGTGGGTTTTAAGGTGGAAGAGCACAGAGACCAAGTGCTCTTCTATTCACATCCTATCAATGTGACTTATCACTCAATTGATGTTGACCTTGATCATCTGCTGAAGGTAATTTTTGTCCAGATCTTGCACTATACATTTATTCTCTGCTATCACTTCCACATTGTACTCTTTGGGAAAATCATGAAACACATTCTGTGCTTACAGAGTAGGAGTTATGGTTTACTTCCACTGTGAGGGCAGTGTCTTGAGTCGATTATAACTAACAGTGATTCTACATGTTATGAGTAGAACAGCTCTTGTGGGTATCTGAGACTTTAAATATGAAGAAGCAGAAAGCCTTATCATTTTCCTACTGAATATCAGATGGATTTGAACCTCTGAAATTCGGGTTAGCAGCTCAATATGAAGCTGACATGATTAGGAATCATTTTGCACTGATGATTTTTCCATTTATTTTCCTCCTCAAATTTCTTGCTTTGCCCATGGAGTGTTCTTTCAGTTGGCTCTTTGTGTCCTTCTGACATCAGTGGATATTTTAAATCATCTAATAATCACTGAAATATCAAAACAGCTTTAGATTCGTAGAAATGCACCTTTGCCTTCAATTAAGTAAGTTTGTCTCAAATTGTGCTTGGTCCTTGCATCATCCCTCAATATTGTTACTGAAATCATCTTCAGTGTGGAGGATAAAAGAAGTCAATACCTCTACCCAGCAAAGAACCATTTTCTATTTCTCCAAAATCACTATACTAACCAATTACAGAACCTGGGGTGATTTCTTAAGAAGCCTTTGTGGTGTTGTGGGTTAGAAATTGGGCTGCTAACTATGAGGTCAGAGGTCAAAGCCTACCACTCTTCTGGAGAAAAATGACGCTGTGTGTTCCCCTAAAGATCTACAGTCTTGGAAACCCCATGAGGGTCACTATGAGTAAGAATTGACTTGGTAGTTGTTTGTGTGTGTGTGCTCTGAGTTGATCCTCGGTAGAAAGAAAGGATAGTATATCACTCTTTATGTAAAGAAAACAGAGAGGAATAAGCAATCTCAAAGTCCTTTGTAGGACACCACCAGATGGTTCCTATGGTTGCTTTAGTTGCAGGGAGAATATAGTAAAGTGGGTCAAGCATGTCTTTAAAACACTACCCCTCCCTTCCTCTTCCTGCCTACTTTTTCTGTCATTTCAGCAGGAAGCTCCTCACTACCTGGAACTTAATGGTTGCTGCCTGCTGGTTTGACCCAGCTTGTCAAAGGGAAAAACATTTCATAAACCAAATCACAGCACACTCAGTAAATCACTTAACGTTTTGATTAGTTACTTAACAGATTCTCATTTGGCAAACATTTATGGAGCAGGAGTTTTAGATTACACATGGTCATCCTGGAATCCTGCGCAGGTCCAAGAGAAGGCAGATACCTATACACTTAATAGTCAGTGTGATTAAAACTACTACTATTATTATTATTATCAGGCATACCTTTTTAGGAATTTATTTTCCCAATAGTATTTATTTAATAGGATTGGAGAGAGGAAAATGCTTACATCAAATGAATCATTCATTGTGGATTGTTTTATGATGAAAATAATGTTTTTAATTCAACTTTCCATGCACTTTTTATTATGAGTTGGAATTTTATACATATATCATATCATTGCAAAGTTCAATCACATCAAGTAAAATGTACAATCACTACCATGGTTTCCAAACATTATTTTCCTACTTGGACTCCTTGAAATAGTCTCCCTTTTACCCCACCTCTGTCATTGTACCCCCCTCCACAAACTTCTTAATTTACTTGCTGCCCCAATAGTTTCATTGATCCTGGGTTTCACAGACCACAAAATGGAAAAGCATGTAACCCAGCTTCAAGAGGGTGGTGACCTCCACTGACCTAACACCTCTGAGATACAGTCTACTGTGAACAGACAAAAGTTGAATAAAAAATATAAACCAAAAATACACAAAAGTTTGGAAACCCGATCAGGGCCAGCACACATCATAGGTGGGATATACTGACAAAGTTTCAACTGTTCAGGTCAGATTTATGCCTTTGATCTTCTATACAAATCTCTCCCAAGCACTCTTTTTAGTAACCACTTTGCTCCATTCCATCCATTTTAGAAAGCAGGAATTGTCTGGAGGCTTATTTCCTGAGTAGTTCCACATATGAATCTTAGGCTCCCACTGTCATCCATTGCCTTCTGCACACCAGATTCTCCCAATTTAGGCTTTGATACTAATTCCTCCTTCGACGTTGAATTATATGGATTCCAATCCTTCTGTGACTGATGATGGTGTGTGGTAGTTACATAATCTGGCGTCAATTTGAGAGGATTAAGAGTGAAGGGGTGACGTCTCACCTGTCAATGAAGATATAACCTAATGAGGCCTTTGTGTGAGCATGGCCTTCTCATGAAAATTCGGGGAATTCCTATTTTTCCTCCTTGTAGGTAGGAGACATCTTCTCACTTTACTCCCTTCCTTAGAGAAAAGGCTGACTCCCTGTGAGATATCCGTGAGGAGAAGCCGCATGGACCTGACAAACTCCTCGACCTGGAGAAGCCGTGTGGAGACCCCTGCCAGTGCTGAGATGCTTACAATGCCACTGGAGCTATACGACTTCCCACCCACTGGCCTGTGATCTTCCTGCAATAAGGAATGGTTGTTGGATATTGGCATTATTGCATTTGTTTCATGAATCTGAAGAGGATTTTATATATTGGTATCGGACATATGGACTAATATCAGACTTAAGGGCTTGAACTGGACTGGGTTGTGATGCTTTCTTAATGTACAATTACACATTATATAAAATTCTCTTTTCTACACATATGAGTGTCTATGGATTTATTTCCCTAGTCTACCCAGGCCAACACAGTGTCCTTCTTCCATGTGGACTTAGTTGCATCTCACTGACTGCTACTTTGGAGACAAACCTTTAAGACCCCAGCACTATTTTATCTGAAACCTTGGCACCATACATTTTTGCCACATTTTGCTAATGCACCTGTATCTTCTGTGTTCCCTTCCTAAATTGTGGTATGTTTGCTAGAAAAGTAGTAGATAACTAAAATACTTGCCTAAAATTCACATTCTTTTCAAGTGTGTATGGCTCATTTTCAAAAATAAACCACATGCTGTGGCACATAAAGAGTAAATGAAGATTACTCAGACATCTTTATCAGATCACCACCCCATAAAGCTAGAGATCAATAAAAGGATGACCAGAAAAACAATTGGAGGTTGAATAACGATCTTCTGCAACACAAATGGGTACTGGCCCAGATTAGACAGGAGTTTAGGAAGTTTCTAGAAACTAATGAAAATTAAGATACAACATATGGAACCTACAGGATACTGCAAGAAAAGTTATCAGAGGTAGCTTGATATAAATAAGTGCATATATGAAAAAGTAAGAGAGACTTATGACTGATATGCTATCACAAAACCTCCAGAAATTAGAACAGAATCACCAGAAAAACCCTTTCAATACCCAAAGAAAAGAATTAATAAAAATCGTGGCAGAGTTAAACCAGTGGGAATGCAAGAGAACGATACAAAAAATATGTACAGCAAAAAACTGGGATATTAGGGGCTCAAGTGGGAAGAGAATGCTTTGAAAACGATGATGGCAGCATATGTGCAAATGTTCTTGACACACTGGAGGAAGGTATGGATTGTGATAAGAGATGTAAGAGCCCCCAATAAAAGTATTTAAAATAAATAAGCACATTTTTAAAAGCTGGTTCTTTGAAAAGATCAACAGAATCAACAGACCACTGGAAAGCTTAAGAAAGGAAAGGAAGGAGCAAACATTAGTAGCCAGGAGGAGGGATTAAATAGGGGGAATCACAACAGACCCCAACAAGATTAAAATGATAATCACAGAGTACTATGAAAGTCTGTCTTCTAATGAATTCAACAACATGGAAGACTTATACAAATACTTGGAAAATCAATCCCTCTCTAGACTAACCCATATAGAGGTCAAGAATCTTAACAGACCCATAGCAAAGGAAGACATAGATATGGCCATCAAGAAACTACCAATAAAAAATGCGCCCAGACCACACAGCTTCACAGGAGAATTCTACCAACCATTCAGGGAAGAGGTGACACCGATCCTGCACAAATTATACCAGAGCATAGAAAAGGATGGCAAACTCCCAAACACATTCTATGAAAGCATCATAACTTTGATGCCCACACAGAGCAAGGATACCACAGGAAAGAGAACTACAAACCAATATCTCTAATGAACACAGATGCAAAAATCCTTAACACAATATTGGCCAATAGAATACAAAAGTATATAATACATCATCCACCATGATCAGGTGGGACTCATCCCAGGGATGCAGAGATGGTTTTACATCCAAAAGTCCATCAATATTATACACCACATAGATAAGAAAAAGTATAAGAATCACATAATAATACCAATAGATGAAGAAAAAACATTTGATAATATCCAACAACCATTCCTTATTAATACACTCAAGAAGAAAGGAAAGGAAAGAAAGGAAGGAAAATTTCTCAAGTTAAAACAAGCTGTCTATGAAAAGCCAATAGCCAACATCATAGTCAAGGGAGAAGAAATGAAAACAATCCCACTGAAAAAGAGGACAAGACTAAGATGCCCCTTGTCCCTACTTCTATTCAACATTTATGGAGATCCTAGCTAAAAACATAAGACAGTGGAAGGACATTAAAAGTATCCAACTGGGAGATGAAACTATTGTTATTTGCAGATGACATGATTCTATAAACTGAAAATTCCAAAAGCTCCACATGAGTACTGACAGTGATCGAGAAATATGGAAGAGTGGTAGGATGCAAGATCAACAAACAGAAGTATATTGGTTTGCTATATACATCGGATAAGACCATGGAAGAAAAGATCAGATCAAGAAGCCAGTACCTTTCATAATAGCCAAGAACAAATTGAAATATTTATGGAGAGATTTAACAAAAAAACCCCAAAAGGCTTGTACATAGAAAATTACAGGACCTTACTACAGGAAACCAAAAGCAACCTCCACAAATGGAAGGATATCTCATGCTCGTGAATTGGAAAACTCAATATAGTAAAGAAGTCAATCTCACCCAAAGCACTATATAAGTTTAACACTATCCTGATTCAGATACTAACAACCTTCTTCAAAGAATTGGAAAAACTGATCACCAGTGTCATATGGAGAGGAAAGAAGTCCAGAATTAGCAGACAACTCCTCAAGAAGAAGGACAAAGTCAGAGGGCTCATTTTACCTGACTCTAACAGCTACCACACAGCCACTGTGGTCAAAACAGCATGGTGATGTTATAATGACAGACACTCGGGCCAATGGAAAATTACAGAAAACCCAGAAATAACAACAGCATACAGACAATTGATATCCAACAAAAGCCCCAAAAGGATCAAGTGGGAGGCAGATGATCTCTTTAACAAGTGGTGCTGGAAACAATGGATATTCACCTGTAGAAAAATGAAAGTAGATGTTTACCTTACCCCACGCACAAGAACAAACTCAAGGTGGATCACAGAACTAGAAGAAAAACCCCATACTATCAGGACCATCAACAAAAGAATTGGGACAAACCTAAGACCTTGGCTCAAGGAGTACATTGGATAACTACAATAGGGAAGGGTATGAACACAGGTGAACCTGAAATCAAGAAATTGGATATACTAAGGAATAAAACACCTGTGTGCATTGAAATATTTCACCAAGAGGATAACAATAGAACCCACAGACTGGGAGGGGATTTTTAGCAATGACACAACAGACAAAGGGCTCATTTCTAAAATCTACGATACCCTCCAGGCCTGCAAAAAGAGGAAAAGAGTTAAGCCCCTGAAGAAGAGGGCAAAAGACCTGAAAACAAAGGGAAGAGATACAAATGGCAAATAAATATACGAGAAAATGCTCTCTATCATTAGCCATAAGAAAAATGCAAATTAAAACAACCATAAGATACCATCTAACACCCTTGAGGATAGCCCAATTCAGAAAAATAGAAATCAACAAATGTTGGAGGAGATATAACCCCACCCCACCCCCAGCCCCATCCAAGGGACAAACAACAGACACCATGGGGAAGGGAGACAGTGGTCAGCGTAAGATATGAAAATAATAATAATGAGGGTCCCGAGGGTGGTGGTGGGGGGGGGAGGGAAAAAGGGAGCTGATACCAAGGGCTCTATAGAAAGTAAATGTCTAGAAAAGAATGATGGCAACATATGTACAAATATGATTGATACAATTGATGTATGGATTGTTATAAGAGTTGTAAGAACCCCCAATAAAATGATTTGTTAATATAAACAAACAAACAAACAAATAAATAAAATACCTGCCCATACACTGAAAGTGTATTGTTCCTGGTGGCACGATGGTTAAGCACTTGGCTATTGACTCAAACATTGATGGTTCAAACCCATCCAGCAGCTTCAGAATAGCTATCTGATTTGATAAAAATAACATCACAAAACATGGGCTGTTCGATTCTCTCACATGAGGTTCTAGGGGTCCACCTGGTGGTACCTAACAACAACAGTAGCTTCTCACCTCAATGCATGATCACTGCTGTATTCCCAACACTCAGCATAGATGCTGTTATTTAGTCTCCAATAACTTTTCAATAAATGCTTATTTATATACCTGTTGGACTCAAAATTCTTTTTCTAGGAGTTGAGTCCATAGAAATGATGTCTTAAATGCAACATATTGAAGATTACTATGGCATCATTTTTATCTTAGCAAAAGATGTTAAGTAGCTTAAATGCCCAAAAAATGTTGAATGAAGTAAATTATAGTATGTTCATGAAATGATAAAATACAGAGATTAAAATCAATCAATCAATAAATGAAACAATGATAAGCCCTCTATGTCCTAACAGAGGAAAGTATCCAATAGATAATGTTAAACAGAAAAACAAAACAAACAAACAAATGAAAATACACTCACAAAAACCTAAGGTAGAAAATCTGGGTTTACTGTGCTGCCATTTGTATTAAAAATTTCTGAAAATAAATTATATGCATTTTCACTTTTTTGTACTTTGATTTCCTTGGTAGTGCAATGGTAGTGTTTTCAGGTATAAAGGAAACCCCACTTTTCACATGCAATTTAAGGAGAACATTATTCAGTCTTAAGCAGTTCTAAGACAAGACAAGGACATCTTATCTGAAGGAAGGAGGCACTAGCAGAAGTCATCAGGACGTCCACAGTCTCACGGAGACATGAGCGTTAACATGGGACATGAGGGAACAAGGGAAACAGTCACAAAAGCATGATTGGTAGATCAGTGCATCATAGTTACAGGTGGGATTACATAAGTGGGGTGTAACCATAATTGGGACACATATGAGGGGGTACCCCCAAAACTGGAATTTTCTCTTCAAAGCTATGTTTGCTTTGTTTTGTTTTAGCAAACAACCTATCACCTTCAAAATACTCTACATTATACTTAATACATTTGTGAAATCTGTGATTCCATTCTTGAAAACATTTTTCAAACTCATCTGTTTGGATGACTGACAGCACTTCCCTCGGTTTTATCCTTACCTCTTCTATATCATCAAATCACGGTTCTTTCATATCCTTCTTCATTAGCAGAAACAAAAAAAATGTTGCTCAGAGTCAAGTCAGGTGAGTTAAGTGCATGGGGCAAGAGAGGAATGTTGTTTTTTGCCAAAAACCTGGCACATTGAGATGGCTGTGTGCGCGGGTGCATTGTTGTGGCAAAACTAGTAACCCGTCTGCCACAAATCGGGCCTTAATTGTTGCACACTATTATGCAATCTTCTCAGGATCTCAAAATAGAAAGCTTGATTAACACTCTGACATGGTAGAATGAACTCCAAATGCATGATGAGTTGACATTCTAGTCCATTCTCGAAGTTGACAGACATCCAGAATGACGTTTGTCATCAGTTGACATTTCACCTCTTTTGAAATGAGAAAACCACTCATATACTTGAGTTTTCCCAATAGTTCTTTCCTTGTAAGCTGTGTTTAACATCACAACAGTTTCTGCAGCAGTTTTCCTGAGAAGGAAAAAAAAATTCACAGCCACATGCTGTTGCTTTAAACTGGCCATCACAAAAAAAAATGATGTTCAAGCAAAACTGCTTTTATGAAAAAATTCACTGTGCACAGAGAGAACCTTCCCAGGCAATGCCACTGGTTGCACTAACTGAGAGTGAGTTGCTTGATGCATCTAGTGGGAAAAATGAATACTATGATAGCTCCAGTGAAGGTTTTTACCCACTTTTTTGGAGGGGGGGTGGTTACTGCCTCATCCATCAGGTTGACAGAGATTTTATAAAATTGGGACAGGGCCTTCTGAATAAGGCAGTGAGGGTACGACTCACAGAGCATAATAGCTTATGACTATGCAACCCCCAACAAGGTAATCGTCATCAAGAGCACACCCAGCCAGGTCATTAAGGGAAACTGCCCCTCTCTAGGCTGTGGGGAGGGGTAAAGGTAAACCATTTCTAATGTGCTTTGACTGAGGGCAAGGGGATTCACAACCTGGTCTATGGTGTGGAGAAATTCAGTGGAGGCTTAGCCCGAAAGGAGTCTTTGCCCTTTCACCATTATCCAGAACCTGCTGTGGTTGGGATGCTCAGAATTTAATCTCTAATACAACAGTGTTCAGCTCCTAACCAAAATGTTGGCGGTTCAAATCCATCTAGAGGCACTTCTGCAGGAAGGCCTGTGGCAAACTCACAATCACCTTGAAATCCTAAGGAACGCACGTCTATTCTTCAACAAGTGTGGGGCTATGAGTTGGAATCAATTCAAGCCAAATGTTTTCAGTTGTTTTGTTCTGGTCTGGTTTTGTCCTCTGGAAGGACACATGAAAACGGCCATTGTTCTCTTGTATCAGGACGATGAACTAGTGGGGGCTGGAAGGGAGGATATGATCGAGAGAACATTTCATTATGCCTTTTTGTTTCATTTACTTTTTAACATTCTAATTTTCAAAAAAGAACAGTTTCTATTTAAAATAGATAAATAAAATTTACTTGACATACTTCTTAAATGAGTAAATACGTTTCATACAGAAAGATATTGGATGATGCACACAACTGAAACTTAGTCTGTGAGGTTGGTGGCTGTCTCTTGTTAGAAAGTGACGGAAAACCACCTAAAAGAGGTTAGTACAATGACCCCTGTTTTAGGACACGTCTGGTCCCAGGCATGCCAGGAGCAAGGGATTCAAATTTAATTAGATGTCTTGCCTCTGTTTCTCATCTGTGTTGCTCTTTTTTAAATCCATTAGGCTCAAAACCTGACTAGTGCCAGCAGAAACAGGCCAAATAAATGAATTAATATTTCCAAATTAAAAAATAACAATATCTTATAGTATCTGGTAAACAATGCGACAAAGTAAATAGTACTTATAAAGGAGAAATAGCAGTTGCAGCAACAATAAGAATAAAACTATGTTTAAATTATTGTTGCTAGGAGATTTATACATATAAATTCTTTTGTGGACCACAAAGAGTTAGGACTCCAGGTTGAGACTTGGAAAGGTCATAGACGGTTTTGTATGTAAGTATTAGAGGTGGAAGCGAACACTGAAGTTGCCGGTACCCATTAAATATGCATTAGAGATCAATGGAATGAATGGAATGACAGAATAGAAAAGAATAAAATATTAATGTATAAGAATGAATTCCTACATTTGGGTATTTTAGTTGCCACTGTTTTAGAGCTTAAATACTAAAGCACTTGGCTTGTGGAAGACTGCAGCTTGTAGTGGGAACCCTAATGCCAATTTGCGCTAACACATTCTGCCTCCTTTGAGTTCATTCTGATCATTAGTAATGTGGCAGCTTTGCCCTCAGTCAGAGTTCATTTGAAAGTAGATTACACAGCTTGTGGGCATCCCAGGGAGGGGTATTTTTGTCCTCAATGAACTTGCCTCGATCTATAAGCTAAAGTTGGGGTTCTGGTGACTATAATTCAGGGCTCCATGGTCATGAGTCATTGTTCTCTCCCCATGTCTGTAGTCCCAACTGTGACGGTGTTGAATGATTCTACTCCAAACTATGATCTTGTGATGATTTTCTTTGTTGTAATGTTTTCATAGTCTAAAGGACGCCTACTGGTGTAGTGTGTTACCACTGCTAACTACAAGGTCAGCAGTTCGAAATCACAGGATCAAGTCAAAGCCACAATGCCTCTGAGGAGCCCCCAAAATAGACTTCAGGCTAGGAGGGGCAGTTCCTGGAATTCCGCTAGGACCATGGGAAGATAGTCATAAAGGTCAGCAGACAGACATGGAATTATGTATGCTTTTTTGTTTGTTTGTTTCTAGTTATTATTATTATTTTCCTCTCTCTCTTTTTATTCAATCTTCTGTTTTCTTTTTGTTTGGTGTCTGTTATTGTTGGTTTGCCTAATTATGTAAGATAGGCATGGGAAGCAAGCTCAAGGAGAAAGCAACAAGACTGACGATTCCAAAGGGACTTGGGAGAAGGAGGAGGTGGGGGAAGGGAGAGGTGCGTAAACAATGCCATAGACAGGACCACAACTAGGGAATTAAAATCAACAAGGAGGAGGACATATAGATCCTGGGGGTGTTGGAGCAACAGCAATCTAACTGAGAGGAAGTACTAAGAGGCAGAAGAAGGGCAGTGTGTTAGTAGGGCTGGAGGAAGTTAAAACTTATCAGAGACTGAGAGTAACAAAATGAGAACTTAAAAAGTCTCAAGTAATGTATTGTCATATAAATATATGTACATAGGCCAGTACCTCTATTTTTATGAATTAATGTACTTACATATGTACACACCTCTGCTTATACCTCTATCCATAGCTTTGCTTCCTAGATCTTTCCTCTGTTTCCTTTTAACTTCCTCTGCACTATAGAGTCACTATGAATTGTATTTAAGTGGATTAGCACTGGGAGCCATAGTTCTTTCTTTTGTGATGTTCTGTAAATTCAGCCTCTACACCTGTGATTATAATCCTATTTTTAAGGGAGCTGCTTGTTATGCTTGTGAGTCAGAGTTAGTAGTTCCCACCTTACTAGAAGTCGTGACTATCTAATCATTGTCCACTATTTCAGTGGTTCTCAACCTGTGGGGCCCCACCTTTTTGGGGGTCAAAGGACCCTTTCACGGGGATCGCCTAAGACCATCGGAAAAAACATTACAACTCATAACAGTAGCAAAATTACAGTTATGAAGTAGCAATGGAAATAATTTTATGGTTGGTGGTCACCACAATATGAGGAACTATATTAAAGGGTCGCGGCAGGCAGTAGGAAGGTGGAGAATCACTGCTCTATTTCCTTGGTGATAGGGTCTGTAGAAGTGAATCTGACAACTTTTTATTTTTCATTAAAGATGATGTCATTTTATATACATGCTTTTATATAAAATCACATGTTGTGCAAACATACTGAACAGAGGTCAATACCCGATGGACAACAATATAAACAATGATGGAGAACATTGATGAACTGTGACCAGGCTAAGATAAAATGCATTGCTCCTAAAACAAAATGTGGTCTGTAATTGTATCACAAAGCAAGGCTGAGACTATTGTGACAGCACATATTTAAGAAGGGGTGATTGTGCTTTTATTTAAATATACTCCCCAAAGTAGATTTTACAACCTGAGAAAATCATTTAAAAAAGGGTAAGATAATTCACATATCTGGTCCCATCTTTTCCAGGTAGAAGCAAATTAAAATTGAAGAAAGATTGAGTGAGATCTCTGGGATAGAGATTGAGGATAGATTTACAGCCCCTGGCATCCTGAGTTTTAATCATTTCCTTCTCTCTGTCTGTCTGTCTCTCTCTCTCTCTGTCTCTCTCTCTGTCTCTCTCTCTGTGTCTCTCTCTCTGTGTCTCTCTCTGTCTCTGAAAGACTGCATTATTTCCAAAAGGAGCAGACAATTCTTTAAGACACAAACTTAGAGCCCAATGCAAAGAAAACTCTAGACAGCAAACCATTGCAATATAAATCAGATCCCATGAACTTAAAACCAACGAAACAAACAAAGAGCATTGGCATCAGTGTGGAGTCAGGACAGACGGTTTCTTTGGACTTATCTTGGTCCTTGACATTAACTGCTTTTCAAAGAAGTACACTAGGAGGGAAATCTGCAGTACATTTAACACATTTCTATTTGAAAAATGGAAGTAGGCAGGGGGGGGTCTTACTCCCTGACTTGTCGATTAAAACAGGCACAGAGAGAATATCATATTTTTACCAGACCCTCTTATCTTGCTCTAAACCCAAAACTCACAGCCGTTGAGTCGATTCTGACTCTTAGTGATCTTAGAGGACAGGGTATCCCCTGCTCCTGTGGGTTTCTGAGTCTAACTCTTTATGGGAGGGGAAAGGCCCATCTTTCTCTGGAAGAGCAGAGCAACAGGTGGTTTTAAACTACTGACTTTACAGATCGCCGCTCCATGCTTAGCAGCCAGCGCTCCTCAGGCTTTCTGTCACTTAAAAACTCACTGGCCTTGAGTGGATTCCACCTCATAATTACCTGATAGGACAAGTAGAAGTGTTTCTGTGTGTTGCTGAGACTGTAACTCTTTGCGGATGATGGAAGCCCCATCTGTTTGCTGAGAAGCAGCTGGTAGTTTGGAATGGCAGACTTTGAGATGCCTAAACCAAGGGTTTCAATCATCGTCTGGGACTGCCAAGTGTTGGGACTTTCCCCCTAGTCCTCACGCCTCCAGAGTGGTCCTCCTAGCAGAGCACCATCCTTGTCCTGTTCTGCCCAATAAGTGAAAGGACTTACTTTGAAAATTACCATAGCGAATGCCCTAAACTGATAGAAATTTATTTTTCTCAAAGTTTAAGAGCCTACAAGTTCTAAGGCAAGGGGACAGCTCTAAGAAAATAGTTTTCCCTGACCTCTCCTGGAGAAAAGCCTCATCGCATTCATCTCGTCTCTTTGTTGGCCCTGGTGGTCTCAACGTGGCATCCGTCTTCTTTTATCTTTCCCCCTTCTTTGGTAGTAAATCTGCTCTTTTATATCTCTGTGTTTTAGCTCCAAACACTCTACACTGGTTCAATTCACATAGCTAAGAAACACTAATTACCAAAGAGGATTAAACCTACCAGTATAGTTTTAGGATTCACATATCACATATTTTGTGGGGAAACAATGTGATGCACAATCAAGAGTATGCTAAGTAAATCAGTTCATCTTGGTTTTAGAAAATCGTAGCTTTAGTCCAATTTTTTACAGTTGAAAATTGAGTAAATATAAATATGCCAATTTTCAGCCACACAAATATTCAGTAAAATGTTGATAATAAGAGTCAAAGAAAGCTATCGTATGAAACATTTTACTTGTGATAATAGCTACATATTTTACAGCATCTACTTTGCACTCTCAAAAATGATTGCAAGAACTTTATAACTGAAGAGCTGAAAACAAGGTATAAAGGTGATGAGGAAAAGGAGCAGATTAAGGAAAACGCAGAAATAAAAGTTGGAACTGATAATATAATGCAAAGATATAAACATCATAAAATGCCATCGATCTAAGAATTGTGGTGCTGGTGCATACCATGGAGCCATTTGAATGTTGGTTAGGCTCTGCTTGCATTGTCTTCATTTTGAACCAATAAACTATAAATCAATGAGTAAGTTTTTCATTCAACTACATGCAGATAATTCATTCAGTTAACAGTTTGCTTTAAGTATATCCTATATTTGTAACAGGGAGTTTAGAGTAAACAGATAAGAATATGTCATTATCTCTGCCACAATTACTTTAATTTGGAAAATTTTATTTTTTTCTTCCTTGAGAAATTATGATATTCTTAGCAACTATGAAAGATACTGAGAATATTGTGTAGTGAACTAGAAAGACAAGCTCCAATATTTTATCTTAAGTTCTAGTAATGCAGATAAAGTACAGGTGTAAAGGAAATAATCAGGTCATTTTAGATAGCATGCTCTTGATAGTATGTGTATGTATCTGTTCACTGGTGGTACAATGGTTAAAGAGCTCAGGACCTAAGAGAAAGGTTGGCATTTTGAAAGTATCAGGCCCTCCATGGGGAGAAAGATGTGGCAGTGTGCTTCAGTAAATATTAAACATTTAAAGCCTTGGAAACTCCATGTGGCTGTTTTACTCTGTACCAAATTTAAATCAATTTGATGACAGTGGGAGGATGCATTATATATGAAAAAATCTCAAATGTTCATGGAATTAAGAGATCATTGCACTTTCCCACAAACGTTTTGAAATCTCCTTATAGTAAAGAAAATAGTATAATACAATGAGATTGACTGAAGGTAGTGTTTATTTTAAATGGCCAGGAAGTTTTGGATAGTCAAAGAGCTTTCTTTAGAAGAAAGCATATTTCATCTAAGAGCTAACTAAGAAGGGTGACCAAGAGTGATTGGAAATTAAAATCGCAATGGTAACAACCAGTGCCAGAGCCTGATTAGAACATAAACAACGGGGTAGTATTGGTACATAATGAGCAACATAAGGGTTGCAAGGTTGAAAGCAACATGAGTTGTAAAGTTGAGGAACGATCTCATGTGGACCTATGAATAAATTACATTGCATGGTATAAAGAATGTTTCACATGTGATTGAATTGAAGATCACAGGAAGTGAGCAGTGGATTCCATACCCAGGTGTTGGTAGTACCAGAGTTGTTTTCCACTAAAGGCAGCCCTATGTACAACAGATGAAAACACTACCCGGGTGTGTTTGACACCTATTATTGGAGTGATTTTGTCAAATCATCTTGTTGAGGTTCTATTTTCTGTGTGACCCTCTCCTTTAGTAAGCACAATGGCCTTATCCAGGTACTGATAGCATGTCTAAGATATAGAAGTTGAAGTTGCCATCCTTGCTCTAAGAAGGATTCTGTCTGGACTTCTTCCAAGATTGAATTGTTCAATCTTCTGGAAGTTTAAGATCATAATTCAAACTTATCAAAACTCCTTTAGACCTCCTTATTCATTGTCCAGCGTTCATATACATATGAGGAGGTAACACATATCATGGCTTGCTTCAGGAGCACCATAGTCCTCCAAGTCATATTCAGTTGGGCTTCTGGTACAATGAATACATTTCCCATTCCATTAAACTCAGATAATTAATTCAGTTAACAGACAATTATTAAGTCTTCATAAGATTGAGGCAGGATAGTATAGTAGAGAGAAGACTCTATATTGTTGACTTTAAAGATGGAAAGAAGGAGCCCTGAAGCTAAGGAAAGAGTCCTATTGATCTCCAGATTTTGACTAAGTAAACTGGCTTTGGAATTTTAAATTTCAGAATTTTAACATATAAATAAATTCATGTTGTTTTAAGACCCTGTGTTTATGATAATTTGTTACAGTACTAAAAGGAAACAAATATAGGGTTAGATAATATAGAGGACTTTTTTTAGACAAAGCTAAGATTATATTTAATAACATATGCGATGAAAGGGAGAATGGAGTATATATAAAGAAGACTGAGGGGAGATTAAAATGATCTGACTTATATTTCAAAAATGCATTGTAGATGCTGGGTGGGGAATGGATTTCAGATACATGAGGGAGAGAAGATAAAATTAGGAGCCTATTATAGCAGGTTAAGCTAGAAGTAACTAGGGCAGACTGTTTATGACAGTAAATATAGAGATGTAGAAGAATTAGTTGTGGAAATAGGAAAAGAGTCTGATTTAGGATATACTTTGAAGAAAAAGTGATATACGAATTGGTTGTATCTAATGGAACGAGGAAGTACTGGTGACTTGTAGGTAGTTTATTTGAGGAATCATGGGGCTAGTGGTGCCATTTGTTGAAATGAAACAATAGGAAGAAGCAAGAGTGAGGGAGTTGTGATAAACCTTGTGGAAGCAAGTGAGTAAATCCATTTTCAATGTATTAAGTAGAAGACGTCAAATAGATATCTACGAGGAGGTATCAGAAAAGCGATTGAACATAGTCTGGAGTGCTCGGAAAAGGCAGAACGACAGATAAAAGTCAACACATACACAAAGTATTTAAATCCTTCAGACAAAGTAGGTTTCGTAAGGAAGGCATGCGGAAGTTGAATCGAAGAAGGTTAGGAACTGGTCCCGGCACATGTAAACCTTCAGAAGGTAAATCAAAGGGCAAAATCCACAAAGGAGAATGGAGAGAAGTAGGCAACAAAATAGAAGAAGGGAAAACCAAAGAAGAGATGTGTGGTCTCTAAGAAGAGAAGTTATTGTACCAAAGGACTATCTAGTTTGACTGAAATATTAAAATAAAACCAAAGAAGTCACCATTTTCATTTGGACACATACTGTAATGGATGACCTAGACAAAAGTGGTTTCATTGGAGACAAATGAATGGAAATCAACCCAATGCAGTCAAGAGCACAAGGAGAAAAAAGAGGAAGGGCTGGACATTGATTGGCAAGTGCTACCCATGAATTTCACTGTGGATAGGGACAGTGAAATAGCATGATATCTGTACAAAATATTTTTCTTTAGTATTGAAAATGCCTGTCCTTTACCAAATACAATTTTTAAATATACAAACAGACTAGTGAAACTAATGGAAAAAATTAAATTCAGTATAGTGGAATAACACACACACACACACACACAGTTGTGAACTGCAAGGTCAAGGATTCAAATCTACCAGCTGCTCTTTGGGAGAAAGACAAGCTTTTCTTCTCTGTTAAGGATTTACACAGCCTTGGAAACCCTGAATAGGGTCAATGTGCATCAGAATCAACTTTATGACAGTGGGTTTTGATATAGAAACACAATAATTTATAAAATAAGTTTTGAAATTTACCTATATGAGAGAGACTAGCCACACAACCAGGAGTTGACAGCAATTTAACATGACTTTATTGTATGCATGAAGTATGCACTATTGGGAAGAATGATTTAGTCAGCTAAAGAAGCTAAAGGAAATTCATGAGGGAAGATGTCCATCACATTGACTTAAGTACAACACAGCAAAATGATGCTCCAATCAATGTCTCAGAATATCTCAGCCTCCTACAGAAAACCCGTCTTGAGTAGAAATAACTGCAAACTTGTGTGGCCAAAAGTACATGCAGTGCCACTCTGTAGGGCCATCATGGTGGTGACTTGCAGTCGTCTGAGGCAGGTACATTAAGGGTTGCTTCACTCATTCTTAATTGTTTTGTTTCTGTGCTCACCAAGCCCTACTCAGCCTCCTATGCAGCTCTGTCTCATGAAGAGAATTCACTGATTGGATGGACTTTGAGTATTTCTCTCTCCTGAGCCCTTTAGTTCTTCTGTTAAATCAGTAAAGGGACTTCTGATTTTGATTCGGTTTCCCACAGCGTTGGGCAGCAGGAGAGAGAATGTGCTGATCTCATCCTCCTCAAGTATTTACAGTCCCTCTGATATTTTCCTTCTTACAATAATAAACCAGAAATTTGGTTTAAATTTCATACCTGTGGGCACTTTAGTTAACAAATCTGTCAGTAACTAAACATTGCTGAGCACTTGAGTCTTAAAGGAGGAATACTTGCCCTTATAGTTTATCTGTGAGACTATTATCAGTTTAAGTCTTCCCATTAAGTCATAAGCACTTGTATATTTGTAGGAAATTTAAATTGAATAAAAGTAAAAAAGGTAGAATAAATACTTGGTTAATATCTGTACCAATTCAGTAGCCATCCTGAGTCATTCAGCCATCAATACTGAGCCAGGGTGTGATGTAGCAATAATGAAAAATACAACTTTCCTTTGGTTCCTAAATGTTTCCTCCATGCTCCCACTATAATGACACGAATTATACCTTGCAAGTCTGGCTAGACCAGAGGATGTACACTGGTACAGATAGGAACTGGAAATACAGGGAATCCAGGTCGGATGATCCCTACAGGACAAGTGGAGTGAGTGGTGATAATGGGAGGGTAGAGGGAGAGTGAGTTGGAAAGAGGGAACAGATTACAAGGAACTATATGTGACCTCCTCCCTGGGGACGGACAACAGAAAAGTGGGTGAGGGGAGACATCGGACAGGGCAAAATATGACAAAATAACAATTTATAAATTCTCAAGGGCTCATGAGGGAGGGGGGAAGGGGGAGGGAGGGTAAAATGAGGACCTAATGCCGGGGACTTAAGTGGAGAGGAAATGTTTTGAGAATGATGAGGGCAATGAATGTACAAATGCACTTTACACAATTGATGTATGTATGGAATGTGATAAGAGTTGTATGAGCCCCTAATAAAATGATTAAAAAAACAACAACAAAACAAAGATAAATAATGCTGCAATATTTTTTCTAAATGCTGTTCAGATTTAACCTAAGAAATACAATGACTCTGTAAAAGAGTCACTGCTGAGACTATGGATGAATTGACATCTATTTTACGATATTGAAGAATTTATTTGATTCTGAGAATGTAATGTAAATTGACAAGTTTCCAGATAAATGTACTAAAAGATGTACAGGAGAATAATAAAATCACCCAACTTAATTTATTCCTTAAATTATTTAAGATCAATTTAGTGAGCACTTATGAAATGATAGCTATATCCCTTAGTTTGAGGTAATATCAATACCAATCCAGACTCTAGGCGCTGATGATTGCTCTGTCGTTTCCCTCAGGTCTTACTTTACAGGTATCTCTCCATGAGAACTAGACACTTACAGTCATATCACTGTTACTGTTGCTTTTTCTCCGGAATCAAAATTTTCATCTTCCACAGTTGCTGATTCTAAATATAACTGTCTAGTTTGGGAACATAATAGAACAAATGAAGTGTTATTTTCAGTGTACACAAGGAAATGTCATTGCTTGTACTCCTGGGAAATAGTGAGAAAATAGATTTGTTGCCTGCATTAGCAAAGTCTTTCTTAGATTTAATTGCCTACACACTGATTTTGGATCTAATAAAGATAATAGTTTTAAGGTCATTTTCTCATTAATATCAATAGTTTAATACAGGCCAATTTTCAGAATATAATTCTCTCCTGTGCATTTCTCTTAATATTGAATGATCTTAAATAAGTGATTGCTTGATTTTATGAGCATGCAATTTATGGCAGTACTGAATTCTCTAAAGTCTCGCTCCTCCCAAAATATAGGGAAGTCTGAAACCTATTAAAATTTCAAGAAGCAAAGACCTCCTTTATTACAACTCTTCTATAATTGCATCTTACTTGAATCCAAATTCTGTACTCTAATGTCTAAAAATGGAACACTAACATGAAGTGGATGCATCATTGTAATACACATTTCCAAGGGACTTAGTGCTAATTCTCTTGACTTTATATGCTTTGAAGTGTTTAGAGAATGAATGAGGACACTTACAAAGAAACCAAAATGTTCCTTTTCAGGTGTTGGTGTACTGCCACTCTTTGAGAGATGATAAGAGAAGGTTGTACAGATTAATTAGGGATATCAAATTCTCTTACCTACTGCTTTTAAGTTGTGGATTACAAGGGTGCTACCAACAAATATATTTTTCTCTGTATTTTCAGTATAGGTAACCTTTGATTCTTTACTTTGAAAGAGGCATATTTAACTAATTTAAGCTCACATGAGCACAACTCCTACTGTCACCTCAGAGCTACAAGGATTTTTGTCTTCCAGTCTCAATATCTAGACAGGGAATGATGAAATAAATTCAATAAGATCTAAAACTAAATCCAGAAACTAGAGTATAGAATCACTGTACCAAAATAATTGGTTGACATTCTACCACTTAAATAGGTAGCATATAATCCAGAACAGGTTGTATTTTGGTTGTTTCCATCTTCTGATTATTGCAGATAGTGCTGCAGTAACATTGGTGTGCACATAAAAAAAGAACTGGTTGTATTAAAAAAAGTCCAAGTTTCACTGAAGGCATTATCATAAGACAAAGTTCCAGGAGTTGATGGAATACCAGTTGAAATGTTCTGACAAATTGAGGCAGCACTGGAAACACAGAAATCTATGTCAAGAAATTGGAAGATGGTTACCTACTCAACCCAATGGAAAAAGCTCCATATTTGTGCCCATTCCAAAGGGAAAAAATGACTCAATTAAAATGTAGATATTATGGAACATTATCATTAATATCACATATCACATATAAGTGATATTTTGTTGATGATAATTCAGCAAAACAGTAATCGCAGCAATCTATCAACAGGGAACTACCAGAAATTCAAGCTGGAAGATTACATGGAATACGGAATATAATTGCTGAACTTAGAAGGATCTTGGCTGAAAGTAGAAAATACTACAAAGATGTTTTCTTCTATTTTGTTGACTACACAAAGCATTCAACTGTATGAATATAAAAACATCTATACATATTTAGTATATATGTGCTATAAGATAAATTTTCTTATAAAAGATGAAAAAGGCATTACTGCATAAGAGCAAGATAATTGGATGGAGACTATATAGCATCTATAAATGTACATGGAGTTAACATCAGATCCCCAAAATATGAGCTAACAGGGACAGAACAGAAGGGAGTTATAAGTAGCTCTACAATGGTGGCAGAATACTTCAATACACTACTCTCAATAATGGACAGAACATTGGAAAGATTAGTAGGGAAAGAATGCTTAAAGAAGACTATGAACTTTATGACAAAATACCCATTTATAAACTATCAAGGGCTCATGCGGGAGGGGGGAGCGGGGAGGGAGGGGAAAAATGGGGACCTAATGTCGGGGGTTTAAATGGAGAGAAAATGTTTTGAGAAACGATGTACAAATGCGCTTTACACAATTGATGTGTGTATGGATTGGGATAACAGTTGTATGAGCCCCTAATAAAATGTTAAAAAAAAAAAAAGAAGACTATGAACTAACTAGGCCTAACGTATTTACATAAAGTAATACAACTAACAAGATGAATATACACATTATTTTATCGTTCTCCAAGATAAATGATATTCTAAGTCACAAAACAAAAGATAATAAGTTAAAGAAGATTGAAATCACACACTGTAACTCTTACCACCATGGAATAGGAGAAGTTTCCCCCCCAAAAAAAACAGTAAAAAAGCTCCACTGGACACACATAGCCTTTGTAGTACTTATTTTCCCCTTTTGGCTGCAGTGAGCAACTCGCAATGAGTGCGCACAGTGGCATCACCTGGGAAGGTTCTCTCTTGTCACTGTGAATTTTTGTAAAAACCGTTTCTCTAGGACCTCATTTTTTTTTTTTTTTGGTGGCCAAGAGAACAATGTGGAGCTGCTATGAAGTTTTGTTTCCTACTCGGGGAAAAAGCCGCAGAAACTGTTGTGTTGAACATGACGTATAAGGACAGCACTATGAGAAAAGCTCAAGTGCACAAGTGTTTTTTTTTTATTTCAAAAAAGGTGAAATGGTTATTGATGAAAGCCTCATTCTAAATGTGCCGAGCGGACAAAAATGTTGACAAAACTCGTGCACTTGTGCTCAAAGACTGAGAACAGCATTGAAGAGATAGGAAGTTATTTGAAGCTCAGTTCAGCAAATTGTGATGCAAGATTTTGGAATGAGAAAGATCACCGGGTTCTGACTGACCAGGAAACTGGATGTGGAGTGGAAACATGCTGTGCTTTGACAGAACAGCTCCAAAACAACCCAGATTTTTAAAAAAATGTGTCAATACTAGTGATGAGACATGGTGCTATTCGTAGGACCCGAAAGCAAACATCCAGCAAGCCAATGGATGGTGCCATCCTCACCTCTCCTCCCAAAAGCTCTTCCATTGAAATCAAAGATCAAGATGATGTTTATTTGATTTTTTTTATGTGCGGGGGATAGCACATTTGGAGTTAATTCCACCAGGTCACACTGTTAGCCAAGCTACCTCTTTAGAGGTTCTGAAATAATTGTGTAACAGCGTGTAACAAAAAAAGTCCTGATTTGTGGCAGATGGGGGACTGATGTTGCCACCATGACAATGCACCTGCTCACAGAGCCATCTAAGTGCATCAGTTTTGGGCAAAAAACAGCATTTCTGACTGTCCCTACACAGCTTACTCACTTGACCTCACTCCTTGTGACTTCATTTTGTTTCCTGGAATGAAGCTGGATGTGAAAGGGCAGCAGTTTGACTCATTTATGACCCCATGTATACTTTGTGTCTACATATGAACCTACGCTTCTGAGGTCACTAAGGGTAACATTATGTTAGAATTGGCACATTTAAATTCATCATATACTGCAGAAATTCAAAATTTACTTATATGAGTGGTTAAATTATTTTAGTTATTTTAAGTAAGATATTTGGGTCTTAAGACCACTAATAAACCATTTTCCCCTATTTAAAATAATGTGATGTAGATTCCAACCATCTGAAAAGTCAGTCTACAACATATTGACACGAACAAATACTACTACATTCATATTTAGAATTGTCTCTTTGTTATATTATCTTTGTTTAACATAGCTTTGAATTTCCTCTCTCCAACTTGATTACAAACCTTTTGGAAACATATTTTATTCTTCTTTTGCATCCTTGTTGGTCCTAGGACATGCTGATTGTGAAACAGATATTTTCCAATGTGATAGTTAAAGCACATTCACATATACAACTTCTTTGCCCAAAAATTAGATTGTACATCTTATGATTTTCTGCATTTGACTTTTAAGCACACCTTGTGGTGTAGTGGTAACATGTTGGGCTACTAACTGCAAGGACAACAGTTCAAATCTACCAGCTGCTCTGGGACAAAGATGGAGCTTTTCTACTCCAAGAAGAGTTACTAATAAGATGGTATCTTTTTCATTGTTTTCTGTGGGAGGAGTGTATGTGTAATGACAATAACTGAAACATAATGTTTGAGGGAATGGGGGATAAGGAGCAAAAGGGGATTTGGGGAGTAAATAATGAGGCAGGAGGGGGCGGGGAGGGAGTGCTGTAACCGATTGTGATTGCACAACTCATTTTAAAGGCAGTTCAACTGTGGAGGAAGGAATGCTGTAAGATAGATGTGGTGGTGATTACACAATGCCCCTTGATATGATTGGACAATTGAACTAATCAATTATAGGATATGTAAATTATGTGCCAATAGAACTGGTGGAGGGGGGAAAAAAAGAATTACAGTCTCAGAAACCCATAAAGGAGATGAAGGAAAAAATCAACCGTCCAACAAATGAGTTTGAAAAGTGTTTCCAATATTGGGATTGAAGATTTGACAATGTAGTAAATGTAATGAAGAGTATTTTGAAGGTGATAAGTTTGTTTTGTAAAAAAAACTTAAATAGCTTTGAAAAAATTTTGTTTTGGGAGGGTGTACGCCCTTGTCTCTGTGTGTGTGCTTGTGTTTTTGTGTGCATGGCTTTTGCCATGTTGGCAAAGACAAATGAAAAATCAGTTAAAGTAATAACTGATAAGAATGGACATACTTTTACAACTTTGGTATTTATTTACAATTTGGGTATTAATATTTTCCTCTGTCTGTCTCAGTTACATTAGTGTTACTGTGACCGAAATATTACAGCTCAGTGGCTTAAAAGAAGAGAAATTGCTTTCTTAGTATACTCTAATGTTGTTTCTTAGTACAGGTATCTGATTCAGGTTCCTGTCTATAACATTTTCTTTGTCAGTTGCTCAGGACGTTTTTGACTCCTTGGTGATTATAACGTGGCACCTTACTTTCCTGTGTGTGATATCATTGTGTCTAATTTGCTCTTTCTATCACTAAGAAGTGATTAAATTTAGAACTCACCCCTCTTAGTGAGCTAGTGCTGCTATGGCAGATAGTCCTTAGGTTCAATGACTTTAGCACATTTACTCTTTCATGGTTTAGGAAGTTAGAAATACAAATGCAGAAAAAACACCTCTAGGAGAAGACTTTCTCTTTCCCTTGGTTCAAGAAGAAGATAATTGGCTCCGTTGAAAATCTGCAGGCCCAGCATTCCTTGGAGATATACATGTCTGGAGATCAATGCTTTCCCTAGTCCAGGAAATTATCGTAAAGAGAGACTAGGTCCAAGTGTGTGTTTCACTCATGGTTAGCTCTTCTTTCCTGCTGATAGTCAATCAGGTTCCTCATTTATTTCTCCTTTTATCTCTTTAAGATAAAGGTGACACAAGCCACACCCTCGGGGAACTTTTTTGTACATCCTTTCAGGACCCTAAGGTTATTGCATCCTTCCCTTATCCCCTTACAACTGATTGCCGGTGACTTCAGATCCTGTAATGGGGAGTGGTTACATTTTATTACTTGTCAGATTACATTACATTTTTGCAAGCCACTGAGGTATTTCATGGAAGCATGATTTAATCCATAACAACATCCTACTTAGTTAAGATCTAATTAACAGAAAATATATTATTTCCAGATAAAAATCTATCTATAAATATTGCAGTTAGGATCCTAATACATGTTTTGTGGAATAAATACTGGAATCCATAATAGTATCTTATACCTCTTTGTCTCTTTTGGCTTCTAATACTATAATCATGTCTGTTTACATTATTCTTTTGTATGAATGGTTTGAATCTTCTACTTTCATTCTGCATTTGTCTTTTTGCATCACATTTAATGCCTTAATTTATAACAACCTAGTTTTAATTGATAATAACTAAAACTTCAGTAGACTAAAATATTACTTTTCTATACCATTCTCATTTCTGAATGCATCATCTATATTTTATCTGAAGAAAAATTAAATTTTAAATGCATTCATCATTATACAGATTGTAAAACAAAACAAAGGAAAATATAAAAATCATTGACATTGAATCAAATCTGACTCATATTTAACCTATATAGATTTTTTGAGGGTTAGTAAACCTTTCGGTAGCAGAAACTTTCATCCATCACTAGCAGAGCTGCTCTGGGTTTAAACCACTGACCTTAACAGCTAGAGCCACCAAGGCTCCCTACATATCCTGAAAAAATTACAATTTGAATTACCAACTGAATGTACCATAAACTGTCCCTTGATACTCTTTACTAGAGCTCTATGTTCTCTATGCATAATGTTGAGTTATTTTCTATTCAATTCCATATGAAAGACTCCATTTAGCATTTGATATTAGGCACATCTGATTGTAATGGAGACTCTCAACTTTTATTTATCTGTGAAAGTTTGAATTCCATGTTTACTTTTGAAGAACAGTCTTTCTAGGAATAAAACTTTGTGTTGATAGTTCTCTTCTTTCTGCAATTTTAATTTGCCATTGTATTAACTTTGGGCTCCAAGGTTTCCGAGGAAAAATTGGCACTTAATCTTAATGAACAACCCTAATATATGAAAATTCACTCATCATACGGTTTTCTTAATTCTCTGTTTATCATATGTTTGCAAGTTACCGTACATACTCAACTATAAGCCCACCCAAATATCAGCTGAGGCACCTAGTTTCACCACAAAAAAACTGCCTAAAAAATGTGCTGAAAAACTCAGCTTATACGCGAGTATATATGGTAGATTAAAACTTGTCTTGCTGTCTGGCTAGACCAGAGGATGTACACTGGTACAGATAGGAACTGAAAATCCAGGGAATCCAGGTTGGATGAGCCCTACAGGACCAGTGGTGTGAGTGGCGAAACAGAGGGAACCGATTACAAGGAACTATATGTGACCTCCTCCCTGGGGGACAGACAACCGAAAAGTGGGTGAAGGGAGATGTCGGACAGAGCAAGATATGACAAAGTACCAATTTATAAACTATACCAAAGGGTATGCTATATTTTCTACACTGCTACCAGAGAGATTTGAAATTTTTGTATGGTCTTCACCATCTATTGAAACATCACCAGATCAACACTGGTGTGCAAACTGTGAAGCCATAAATCCTTGTAGGTCAATACCCACACTGCTTCCCTGGACACTACTCAGCTGCGGTAGAAACATGGCTCGCCATACCCTTCACTGTGGTGAGAAATGAAGAGTTGTCATCAATTGGCACATCTAGAAAATATCAGCAAATTTTCCATTTATCCAACAACTGCTTGTGGATTTAAAGTCTGATCTTATTCCCTAGTTTCAAAATAGTCAGTTTCAATTGTCTTTCCAGGACAAGAGTTGTGGTAGTGCAGAGGCAGATCTTTATAACTTCCTCATCTACCGTTTCACTAACTACATGGGACTTTTGAACATTCTAGATTCTTTAAGACTCATCCATACCAGTCCGTTGCTCTCAGTCTTTTGAAGTGTATTATTTACTCAATTACATGAATTAATCCCAAGTGATTCAGGGCGGCCATCATCTGGAATTTCTTATTAATCCCCCACTTCGAGCCTCACAAGAGGTTCGAGGCTGGTTAAACTGGAAAGGTGGAGCCCTTTCAGTCCTGTAGGTAGCTCTAGACAGATACAATTCAAACACAGCAAACAAAAGCAAGCTATGTCCCCACACCCTTGGATCAAATGGAAGCATAATTAGTTCACAGGCAGGCCATGCCCCCGCATTGCCAAGGCTTCCCTTGTCAAGGAGACAGGCAAAAGGAAACACATTCACTACAGAGAGAAATGTTTTCCAATTAAGTTTTTGCATTACTTACACGCTGTAATTCTTAAACTACTTTTCTAGAATTCTGATACGGCTGGCTTCACCACTCCCCCTTCTTCCCCCTCCCCTTTTTCCTTTTGTTATGAGAGAATGGAGGTTTACAGCTTTTTATGTCATTAATTGTTCATCAGATTAGCATTAATGTATGAAAAACTTGTATTTCAGGACTGCAAACAGTTTCAGCTTAAATGAATTTATCACATAATCCTCCAAGAAGAGACACATATCATCATCTTACACGAGAGAAGTAACAGGGAACTCATTACTCAGGCTGTTTGTTATTCTTTCACAGCAGAATCATAAAGACCATGAACGTTTTGATACCCAACAAACATCAAAGTATTTATATTTATGTTAAACCATAAATTCTTAAATTGGATCATCCTATTTCTAATGTATTTTTATCTTCGATATCTGCATGCTTTTTTTAAAATTTTTTTATTAATTAATCAATTTATTGGGGCTCATACAATTTATCACAATACATAGATCAATTGTGTAAAGCACATCTATACATTTGTTGCCCTCATCATTCCCAAAATTCT
>NW_022111368.1:32253428-32261250 GCF_000313985.2 Echinops telfairi
TTGGTGTGCTGCTTCCATGTGGGCTTTGTTGCTTCTGGGCTAGATGGCCGCTTGTTTACTTTCAAGACTTTAAGTCCCCAGACGGTATAGGTCTCGATAGCCGGGCACCATCAGCCTTCTTCACCACACTTACTTATGCACACATTCATCTTCAGCGTTTATGCGTGGAAGGTGGCTTTTCCTTTAAATACGTGTAAGTTTTAATTTCAGTTGAAAGTGCATATATATGTTTAACTTTTATACTCATAACTACAATTTTATTTTTTATTCTTACATAGGGAAAAATGCATTACTAGGAAGATATTTTATCTTTTCCCACTGTATTACTGTTCCTTTTTGTTAAAACAGTCCATGTCCATGTTTTTATATGGGTTTTTGAGTTTTGAACTGTTGAATATATATGTACATATGAAAGCATCAGGTGTTTGTGCTACAACACTCCATGAGAATAATAATGGAAGAGAACGTAGGCTAAGTCTATTTTCTGGTTTAAGATTTTGTGTTCGTATTAATGTTATATTGTTATAAAATTTAAAATTAATCCTTATGTTATCAAAATGACTTAAAAACAATGTTTTTATAAACTGCTTGCAAAAACCAGAGATGGACTAAATACACTTACAAAAAAGTGGAGACAAGGACAAAGAAACACACACAAATAGGGTAGCTGTTGAGGCTGCTTACAGATCACCAAAATCCTCATGGAATTTGGTTGACTGGGTTGATGGTTAAAGTTGTGGTTTCATGGGACATTCTAGTTTACTGGCCTAAGACCATGTTTAGTGCTTTTGTTCAACCTCCTATGTAGTGCCTGGGATCTTATTTTAAAAATTAATAAATAAAGCTTGCAAGCTGACATCCAAAGCACAATAATTGGTATCTATTTGCCTGGAACAATAGCAGAGAATGCGAGTCAAGGAGAGGAAGAAAATATGTAGTGTATGGCTGCTTATCTCCATCATTGCCTCCTTTTCCAGATGGTGTCTGGCTATCACTACTTAACATTTTGATCAAAGATTATATAGAATACTAATCAAAAGTGGGGAATTGCACAACACAATTTCATGTTCTCATGGACTACAGACATTCTGGAGAGAGGGCAGCTGGTAAACCTCTAAAAATATTAGCTGAGATAATTTTCAAACAAAAATATTCCCTAAAATCTTATTAAAATCATAGTTTAGCTTAACTAGCTAAGAATGTTTTCCTTGAGCATTTGCTCTTGTGAGATCTGGCTATGTGGGCTTAAATAGACAACAACAATGCCAAAGAGTGAAAATGAGATTTATGGGGCAAAAAGTGTACGATTTCCTGCATCAACTCATGTGTTAATTGGAGAGGAGCAACTCTGAAAGGCAATGTCCCACAACTCAGAGAAGGTGACCAAAGCCAATCAAGTGGGCATGGAGGAACAGTTGAAATGGCTTATGTTTTGTTGTACGGATTCTCACTAAATAAAACCTTTTCAAGGAAGATATGTGCATCTTATAAGGACTCTGATACCAAAGGAACAAATTCTGGCTTTGGTGAAATGCATACAATGTCAATTCTAGCTTTTTATAGATCCCAAAGACAGACTTATTGCCCAATTCCATCAAGTTTGTTCTAACTCACAGACACCCTCTCTAAGGTTTCTGAGAGGGTGTATTTCTTAATGGAACAGAGACCTTCGGACTGTTTATTAGTGACCTCTCACAAATATAAAATGTCATACTTCTAAATGGCTACATTTCCAAACCAAAAAAAATTTACATGGTCACAGTTTTATATAAAGGCCTTTGCATCTATAATTAATTACTTACTTTAAGAAAAATTTCATTGCATTTACAAAATCAGCAACACTCTGATTTCTGCATTCTTTAAAGATATTGTTGCTTGTTCTCCCTACCCTTACTCAACCTTCTCCTGGAATTTTGACTTTATTTTGTCGTTTTAAAACACCAGGGAAAGCAATACTTTCTAGTGACTTGCAATTACTGGATACTAAGAGCAAATTTGGTATTTTTAGAAGTTGCCTCCTGTTTGCTATGTTTATAACCCCAATGCTTTATTTCTGCCTCTCTACTACATTGTTGTCTGTGTATGTCCTTTAAATGTAACTGTGGTGAGCCCTTTCCAGTTTCTTTGTTCTATCCACGTACTTTAGAATGCATTGTCCATTCTTTGCTGTCCAATTAAGTAGCTGCCTAATATGTTCCCTGTATAGTTTTCATGTCAACTCTCATCTGTTTAATGTCTCGAATAAAAATACAAATTCATTCTTTCAAATAGATTCCAGCATACAATTAATTCAGTAACTATTAGAAAGGTGTATTTCTTACTTGTGATCACTCATATTTCAATCATTGATACAATAATATAATTGAATCATATTATTCACAACAGTGAAAACATTATCTGGCAGAAAATTTGCTAGAATACTATGATCGCAGTTCAGTATTTCTCATGGAATCCCATTGCCACCATCCTCTGAGAGGTTCACCATTCGTGGGTCTTACTATTATATCAACCAAACATCTGTCAATATGAATGCAATTTAGATACCACATTTAGTCTTTCTACTGTTTTTTTTTAAATTTTCACTGATATGTTTTCAGTTTGTTTATTTACTTATTTATTGCAGTGCATAAGGGAAATGCAATTCATTTCTGACAGCATTTCTACTTTATGTCCACATATGAATCTATTTTGAGGTCAGTAATTATTACATTATTTTTAAATTGGCATGTTAAAGTCATCATATATTGCAGATATTCAAGATGCACTGATATTAGTGGTCAAAATATTTTAGTTATTTGAAGTAAGATATATTGGTCTTAAGACAACTAGTGAACCAATTTTTTTTCCTATTTAAAATAATGTGATGCAGATTCCAACCATCTGAAAAGTCAGTCTACAACATATTGACATTACTACATTCATATTTAGAATTGTCTGTTTGTTATATTATCTTTGTTCAACATAGCTGAATTCCCTCTCTCCAACTTGATTATAAACCTTTTGGAAACATATTCTATGCTTCTTTTGCATCCTTGTTGATCATAGGACATGCTGATTGTGAAACAGACATTTTCCAATGTGATAGTTAAGGCACACTCACATATACAACTTCTTTGTCTAAAAATTTTATTGTACATCTTATGATTTTCTGCATTTGACTTTTAAGCACACCTTGTGGTGTACCTAACATGTTGGGCTGCTAACTGCAAGGACAACAGTTCAAATCTACCAGCTGCTCTGGGACAAAGATGGAGCTTTTCTACTCCAAGAAGATGGTATCCTTACTAACTTAGTACCATTTGTTTTTCATTGTTTTCTGTGGGAGGAGTGGATGTATAATGACAATAACTGAAACATAGTGTTTGAGGGAATGCAGGGGTGAGCGATGGGGGTTAGGAAAGGAAAGGAGATTTGGGGAGTAAATAATGAGGCAGGAGGTGGCGGGGAGGGAGCACTAGAACTGATTGTAATTGCACAACTCATTTTAAAGGCAGTTCAACTATGGAGGAAGGAATGCTGTTAGGATAGATGGTGGTGATTGGACAAGACCCCTTGATATGATTGAATGATTGAACTATTCAATTATTGGATATGTAAATTATGTGCCAGTAGAATTGTTGGGCGATAAAATAAAGAGACTGCTGATTGCAGTCTCTAAAATGCTGAAAGCTGTCCTATCGGGTCGCTATGAGTCAGACTTTACAGGATGTCAGTCGGTGGTAGTTCTATTTTAGTGTAACTTAAAGTGGTTGGTTCCTTTTTGTACTTCACTTCATAAGTTAAGTTAGCTCCTGACTCCCTTATGTCTTATACCAATGCTAGTTCAAAGGTGAAAGGATGCTTTATTTTTTAATAAAGTGTTCATTTAAAAAAATAAATAGAAGTACATACACCATCCCTCAATAATAGGTACAATAGATAATACCTGCCTGTAGATACCTAAGTAGACATAGAAACAGAATACATGTGGGAAGTTCAATGGATATACATAGTATATCAATTTTGACAGATAATATTCATACATATGTATGTTTAGGGGTTGCAAATACATTCGAGGATATTGTGCTTATAGGCAACAAAGTGCTGCAAGCGTTCTGGCTAAATCCATACACCCTGGGAGAATGGTTCTCTGAACTTCAAGACAAAGGGAAAAATCTCAGGGGAAGGCTAGGTCAACCGGCATACGACAGATAACAGAGTCCACAAAGATGCTCAATATCCTGCTTTGGTGACCAGCAACTGGGGTTGTAAAGCCCGACAAGTGATCCTCCAAGGGGCCACCACTGTTTTCTCCTCGACTAGAGCAACAAATATTGAGATAAAAGTAAAGACTCAAGGAAAGAATTAATCCAAAGGCTAACAGTCTACATCAACTATAGTCTCCATTACTCTTCATGCAGAAGAATGAATGCAGAAGACTGGATCACAATAGAAAGTTTGGAAAGAGAAGAAGAAAAGCAATGTGGAACTCCCGTTTACACCCATAAAACAAACAAAACCAGACAGATTGGCCTGATGAAACTCTGGAGATTATAGATAATTGTGGGTATTAGACATTCCTTAAATCTGGAAGCCTGGGATTGACACCTCAGTCATCCCCCCTGGGTAGCAACCTTCAGCCAAATAATAGATAGGCCAGTAATGTGAATCATAATACCAGAAAGGGAAGTGCTCCACAGTACATTCCGCCACATCAGACCCAAAGGGTAGCATTTGTCTAAAAACAAAGTTCAAGAGAAGGAAGAGACAGCAAAGAAGAAAAATGAATACAAGAAACTGGGACACATGGGAAGAGTGCCGTTATACTGAGGGATCTGTAACCAATGTCACGAAACAAAATGTGTACAGATTATTGAATTAAAAGCCAGTTTACTTTGTACATTACTACCACCATCACCATCACAAATACAACAACACAAATGCCTAGACGATGCAGGTCAGTTCAGCAAATTTTGCACTTCTCCCTGGGTTGACAGACCAACTCCTTATAATGAAGGTCTTCTTGCCCGAAGAGACATGGCTGTCAGACATGGTCATGCGATCCATGTAGTACTTGTTACATGGTCAACAGAGCACATTGCCAAAGATGTTGTATAGATGTGTCCATTGTGGAGCTCACCTTGATGAGGATATTGTGATTTTTAGTGCGCACTGGTCATGCCTGATAGAGTAGCATTCAGAGCAGTGTGAAAGTAAGCAATAATATGATGCAGCACTGCCATCAGAATAGAATGGTGAGTCAAGTCAAGGCTTTTAAGCTTGTCTGCTTGATGGGGAGCAGATCCTTCTGGGCTGTGTATTATAGAATTAGGAGACTATCATTACTATTTCTGTACTCCTCAATTAGTTCTTGATCTGGTTTCTGAAGTTTGTGGAACATGGTGACCTGTGCTGCAGTTGACCTCATCAGGACTAATGGTAACAGGGCTCCTTGTCCAATGTAGCCAGTGTAGAGCAAGCACCTGTAAGACTCCAGGTAGCCAGCAGAAAAATGGCATACAGTGACAGAGGCTGGTACTTCAGGTCACCCAAGTTGTCTTTTTAATTTTTTCAATGAATATTCACTTTATTTATCAAAGATGTGCTACCATGTGATCATTTCTACATTTACAGGCAGAATTTAAATAATGCCATACTGGTTCTTAAGTCTTTCAACTTTAAGTTAATTTTAGCTTCTATTAATGCAGAGGGGCTGATTAAAGGTCAGATATGACTTATTTAGTATATCTAAAGACACCCAAAGACAACTTCAGATTTATGATAAAGATGCCACAACAGTGAAAGTACTGGGGATGGAAAACTACCGAGGAATAGGAAAAGAAAGAATCAATTGGGGATACTGATTCATCTCCAAGCACGCAATGATCCAGAGAAACTAAGACATTACTACGTTACTAAGGCAGGGAGGTAGGGGAAGGTGTGACACACTAGGCACATTTGCATACTATTAGTAATATAAAACAGTTTGAAAATAGTATATACTTTTAGGGAAGGAGATAATTTTTTATTAGTTTGAAATGATCTTGGATATCTAGAGTGTTGTATATGAAATATGAATCTGGAGCTTGGGTGAGTGAGTGATTGTTGTTGGAAATATAGATTTGGGAGTTTTTTGACACAGAAATAATGGCTGAAACCATAAAAGTAAATGAACTCTGTACGGGAGTGGCTATAACGGATGAGGGCTTTTATTGGAAAGCCTCTATTTTCCTTAAAATTCCTCTGTGACTTACCCATCCACATCCATCCAGCAAACGGCAATTGTAATATGCCATTCATCTTCCAACTTTCTATAGATATTCTGAGGGGCCAGAACAGCTGAATCTATAAATTTATCTACCCAATGTATTTTACTTATACAAACACCTTAAAACATACCTAATCTATTCACATATACATTCATCATTTAAATGAGTCATGGTCTGGTTGTTGTAAAACAAAAAACATGTAGTAAATTTTTTATGATCAATTTTATCAGCTTAACTAAAGAATCTTGAAATGTTCCCTTATCAATTCAAATAAAGCAATACTATATGATAATAAATGTTATAATAAGCACTATTTCTAACCTCATATGCATCTGAAAATTTGACAGTGAGTGAGGAAGTCTGCAAAAGAATGGCTGCATTTGAACAATGGGGTCGGGGAAGAATATTGAAAGTACCACGGACTGTCAGAAGAACACACAGGTCTATCTAGGCGGTAGTGCAAGCATCATGTTCCTTAGACGTAAAGATAGTGAGACTTTGTCTCTTGTGCTGCGGTCATGTTTTCAGGAAAGTCCAGTACCTTGAGGAGGACATATCCATAGTAGAGTGGAGGAGTATCCAAAAAGGAGACAGCAACAATGGATTCAAGCATGACAACAAGATTGATAGGCAGTATTTTGTCCCATATACATAAAGTAATTTGATTCAGACACAACTCAATGGCACCTAACAATGCCAACAAATATTTCTAAATATGATTTAATAAATGCAAATGTTTAAGTGCTTAGTTAGGTTAATCTTTAAACTTTGCTTCATGAAAGTGATTTTTTAAAATAAATTTTGAAATTGTAATGAATTTTACATATCAATTATAAAATACTTTGAAAATAGAGACAGTTTTAAATTAAAATAGAAATATGTTTTTTCTCTTTTAGCCTAGAAAGTAAATAACAATTTTAGCTTATGTACCTTAAATATCTACCATTATTTAGAAATATAAGTAGTGAATATAATTTATACATCTTCATCCTAATCTATGCTTTTTATACCCTAATGCCTTTAAATATTTTTCATATACATAATTATAAAGGGAAAGTAATACTCCTTCAAATAGATATCCATTTTTATTTGAAAAAGCACTTATTTTTCTTATAGTCTATTTCCAAATATCTATGAATAATACTCTAAATAATGCCATAATGAGGAATTTTGAGCACAAAAGTTGATCTTTTTATCCTGCTCTGCATGCATAGATAGAATTAGAAGACTGAATCTAAGCTTGTAGATGAATTTTTTAAGACTTTTGGTTCACATTATTGTTATTTTTTGAGAGGATTTCAGGTCTATGGAATATTTGTGAACTTGTCACCAATAATATTTTTGCCATGATCCCAAAAGGCAGATTTCTTTCAAATCCATATTTAAAGAGCTTCATAAAGAGTGCAGTCAAGAGCATTTCCCCCCACAGTTGCACTTCTTCTTTTTTTTAATCATTTTATTAGGGCTCATACAACTCTTATCACAATCCATACACACATCAATTGTGAAAAGCACATTTGCACATTCATTGCCCTCATCATTCTCAAAACATTTCCTCTCCACTTAAGCCCCCG
>NW_022111368.1:32262455-32275548 GCF_000313985.2 Echinops telfairi
TTGTTACATTCCCCTTGATCATGCCCTACCAGGTCTCCCACACCCACCTCTCCACCAATTTGGATCGCTTGTTGTTCCCTTGTCCCTGGGTTTGTCCGGGGGGACATGGGAGACAAGAAAGTGGGGGGAAGGGAAGAGGTGTTAACAATTGCACTTCTTAATGAGTAAAAATATAGCTCACAGCCATAATGATATTGTTATGTTTTTTTAGATATTATATGCTTTAAAATTAGTATTCTTTTTCTCATGGTCATTGATTGTTAAACCTATTCAGAGATAGCCCTTTATTACTGACCTAGCTTGTTAGGTTATATTCTTTTTGGAAAAATGACACACACATAAGATAGCATGGGAAGCAAGCCCAAGGAGAAAGCAAGGGCCCCTGGTTCCAGAGTGACTGGAGGGAGGAAGGAAAGGGGGAGGGGGCAGTGAGCAAGCAATGCCATAGACAGGGGAACAACTAGGGAATTAAAAGCAACAACGAGGAGATTGTGGAAATCCTGGTGGCATCAGTGCAACAGCAATTTAGCTGATAGGAATTACTGCGAGGCAGAAGAAGGGTGAGCATGATGGTGGGGCAGGAGAAAGGTAGTAGGAAATGCAGGAAAGATCTAGGAAGCAATACTATGGAGAGAGGTATACACATAGGTGTGCACTTATGTACATATATGAATTCATAAAAACAGATGTATTGGCCTATGCATATATATTTATATGGCAGTACATTGAGGGAGTGGATGGATTTGGGGCTTCTGCTCAAGCCTTCCTCAACACAAGTACACTTTGTTCTAATAACCTGACAATCTGTGATGCTCAACCTCCCTACACAATTACTGAAGATTAAATGGGCCCATAAGCAAATGTGATGAAAGCTAATGGTGCTCACTTTCAAAAGATATAGTGTCTGGGGTCTTAAAGGCTTGAAGATAAATAAGCAGCCATCTAGCAGAAAAGCAAGAGGCACACATGGAAGAAGCATACCAGCTTGTGCGTTCTTGTGGTGTCAATGGGATCAGGTAACAGGCATCAGCAGACAACAAACAAATAAACAAACAAAAAACCACATTGTTGAGAATGATGGGGGTAGGAGCCGAGGCTCAAAACCCATCTGTAGACAACAGGACATTGCCTTGTGGAAGGGTCACAAGTTTGGGATGAGTCAACCAGGGCTGTATAGCACCGATGTAACACACAATATTTGTCTGATTCTTTGAGGCTTCCTCCCTGACACCATTATGACCCCAGTCCTGACTTTCAGTTCAGACTAGACCGGAGCATGTCCACTTGTACAGATAAGTCTCACGACACAGAATCCAGGTCAGATAACCCTCCAGGAACAGAAGTGATATCAAGAGGGTGGAGAGAAAATGGGAGGAGGAGCGGGGGAAAGGGGAAAACTATCTCAATGATCAACGCAAACAGCCCTCCCCCCACCAGGGGGATGAACAGCAAAAACATGGGTGAAAGGAGGCAGCAGTCAGTGTAATATATGAAAATAATAATAATTTATAATTTTTCAAGGGGTCACAAGGGTGGGAGGGGAGAGGCGGAAGGGAAAAAAAGGAAAGTACTTTCAAATAGAAAGTAAATATTTAGAAAATGATGATGGCAACATATGATACTATTAATGTAAGGAATGTTATAAGAATTGTAATAGTCCCCAATAAAATGACACGTATATGAATTATATGTATATCTTCAGAAAGAATCAGAAAACAAAATTAAACTTGCTGCTATTGAATTCAACCCATATATAGTTTATTACAAGAAACTATAATGTGGTAATACCTAAATAAGTGTCAAATGAACAATTTGACAGCAGGTGGAGTACACTGTGCTATTTGGAAGTATTTCTGAAAATTTTTTAAAAATTATTTTATTGGGGCCTTGTACAATTCCTATCACAATCCATACATACAACAATTGTGTCAAGCACATATGTACATTCATTGCCCCCATCCTTCTCAAAACACTTGCCTTTCACTTTAGCCCTTACTATCAGTTGCTCATTTTCCCCCTCCCTCCCCACTCCTCCCTCCCTCATGAACCCTTCATAATTCATAACTTATTATAGTTTTGTCATAAGTTACACTGTCTGCCATCTCCCCCTGCCCTCTTCTCTGCTGTCGCTCCCCCAGGGAAGAAGCAATACTTAGATTCTTGTAATCAGTTCCACCCCTCCACCCCACACTCCCTTCACCCTCCAGGCCTCGCCCCTCTCACCACTGGTCCTGAAGGAGTCATCTGTCCTGGATTCCCTGTGTTCACAGTTGCCATCTGTACCAATGTACATCCTCTGGTCTAGCCAGATTTGTAAGGTAGAATTGGGATCATGATAGTGGGGGGGAGGAAGCATTTAAGAACTAGAGGAAAGTTGTAATTTTCATCATTGCTACCCTGCACCCTGATTGGCTCGTCTCCTCCCCACAGCCCTTCAGCAAGGGGGTGTCCAGTTGCCTATAGATGGGCTTTGAGTCTCCACTCTGCACTCATCCACATTTACAAGGATATTTTTTGTTCTTTGATGCTTGATACCTGATCCCTTCGACAGCTTGTGGTCACACATGTTGTTGTGCTTCTTCAATATGGGCTTTGTTGCTTCTCAGCTAAATGGCCGCTTATTTATCTTCAAACCTTTAAGACCCCAGATACAATATCTTTTGATAGTCAAGTACCATCAGTTTTCTCCACCACCTTTGCTTATGCACACATTTGTCTTCAGTGATCGTATCAGGTAGGTGGGCACCCACCGATCTGATTTTTAATTCTTTGATGAAAATTCATAAAGTTCTTAGCTTGCTTTCATACACAGAGGTTAATAACAAGAACATGCATTAATTATATTTGTGTAGTATTTTAATGCTTAAAGATTGAAGTTCTAACAAATTTTATTGTACTTGAATCTACATCAACATTCATGGAAGAAGTCAAACAACATGTTGCAGTGGACAAATCCTCTACACAAGAGCAGTTTAAAGTGAATAAAGAACAAAGATGCAACTCTGAGTACTAAGCTGTGCTTGACCCAAGACATGGTAATTTCAAGGACCTCTTAGGTATGTTAATGCTGGGAAATGAATAAGAAACTGAAGAAGATTGAATGTGTTTGAATTATAGTGTTATCAGAGAGACCAATTCCTTCCCTGGAAAAGGACATCATGCTTGTTACCAAATTGGAGGGCCAATGAAAAAGAGGAAACCCCCGAAGAGATGGATTAACACAATAGCTACAACACGGAACCCAAATATAACAATTGTTATAATGACACATAACCAGGCACTGCTTCTTTCTGCTGGGCATTGAGTTGTTATTTGTTGGGACCTTGATGGTACCTAAGAACATTCTAATGCTTAGCAAATATGAGAATTTACAAGTGCAAATAATATCTTCTAACCTGTGTCTCCCCTGGTAACTCTATACATGGGCTACAAGTAGCTGATCATGTTTTAACTTACCTTAAATGGGTAAATTTTCTTTGGATACTCATACATATATTGTGTTCATAGTAACATGTCTGCAAGTCCAGAACTTCACGTACATTGCACTGGCTACCTAGGTTTATAGTCAAAACCAAATTCAGTGCCAGCCAGTTGATGCTGACTCTTATCAACTGCCTGAGGCTTTCTGATACTGTAACCATTTACAGGAGTAGACAGCTCAAGGGGTACATTTTTTTATTTGAAATTTTTTATTTGAAGTAATAATTGTAATTATTTGAAAAGACTAGGAAAAAGGAAGTTAAAAATCTGGACATTAATTCTTGAAAGTAGTATATTAACTATATGACTTGATCTAGTCTTTAAATATTCTGAGCTCAATTTCACTATCAGATGGAAGACATTGTAATGTCTAATTGCGTGAAATGAGATTGAAATAAACTGTTCAGTATATCTAAAGGCTATTGACATGTAGTATTTCTCAGTAGATATTCACTTAGGTTTTATTGGCTTGCATTGTATCAGTGTGATTCAATCTTATGCCCACACGCCAGACTCCCTGTGTTGGGATAGTCTCTGTAGTGGGTTATCTGCATTCTCATTCTTTTCATCTTTTCAACAGCCCTCTCTCACTTCACGTTTAGTTGTAAAGATTCTAAGGGTGATGTTTTTTATGATTATTAGTTGTTAGTAAATACTTAGTAGGAGGTCCTTGATGAGGAAAAGAGTTAATTCCCTTGCCTACTACCTGAAAGGATGTTATTTGAGTTCACTGAGATGGCTCAGAAAAACACCATTAAAAAAATTCCCGAAACTGGAGATCTAGGATGTACCTCTAACAAGTCATTTTATATGACATGTTATCATGAGTCAGAAACTGTTCAAAGGTAATTTTTTAAACTTAATATACAGAGAGAAAATGCTAAATGAATTGCTTATATTTCACCTCATTCTGATTAAAATCCCATATGGTAATATATATATATATATATATATATATATATATAAAAATTTCCCCCCAAAGATATTAAGTGCTTTGTCCAAGTAAATAGCAGAATAGAAATTTAAATCCTCCTTCTCTTAAAAACAGAACCCAAGCGCTTGTCTAAATCAGTATGGAATATATTTACTCAGATCCCGTAAAGGCAAAGAGAACAATATAAGCAGTGGCCAAGCCTTCTTTATGGGTTGGTCTGAGATAAATTATTTTAATTTGCACTTTTCTTTCCTTCTCTATAATTCTTTTGTATGAGTTCTGTTTTTATATTAAATCAAAATACTCTAAATTATCATAAAGTTAGAGGATTTCTTTTCATATGATGTATAAGTAAAAAAAAACAACAAAATATATGTTGGGGTCTTTTTATTTCACTATTGAATTCATAAATTAAGATTGGAAGCATAAACAAAATGTGGGGATGTTCAATCAATTTTAGCACTATGTATATTTACAGTTTTAAGTAGGTCATGAAAGTCAGCTAATTAATATATTAATTACAAGCAATGCCTGGTCATATTTGCTTACTATTATTCAATTTATGGCATTGCAAGGAATGTTTTTGGCTGACTTACCTAAAAGCATACTTTCAACTGTTTACTCTATCCAATAGTTATATTAGTTGTTTTTCTACTTCTAAAAATGTAATTACTTTATGTAAGAAAGTTTTCTGCTCTAAGTTTACTGTATACATCTAAATAAAGGAGAATAAATTATAGAGCAGGGACAAATAATTGAAAAATTCCAGTCCCTATCTCTCGATCCTTTAGGAGAGTTTTTAGTTTGTGTAAATTTATCCTAAATTTGTCACCTCAAGTGTTTTCATAAATTTGCTTTGAATCCATTTCCTTTCTGTCACCTCACACTATTTCCCATCCCCAGAGAAGCCAAGATGCCACTCTCTTTCTGACGTGATTTTAAAAACATATTGAGTTATTTCATATGTAGTATGAAACACTACAATCATCTTTTTATCTGAATCCCACCTAGTGTAATATTCAGGTTATTAGATGCTGCACTTCTAAGGAATGGATTCTTTTGGATTGAGATATTTTGATTTTGTCCATGACCATGGAAGATGTTGAAGGCAGGGAAGGGACTTAAAGCACTAAAACTACATAGCATTTTTTAAGTAGATCTGTGAATATTTGAGAATGTCATCGTGGATTTAACAATACCCAATTATTTCAGGATGCTTGATTTTTTAATTCAGGAAACAAGCCTATCTTTTGTTTTTCATTTACATACTTGTGTTGTATGTACAAACAACAATGCTGGCAGTGAACTCCTCCATGAAAAGAAAGAATTTGAGTGTCTTTATGGGAGCCAGGTTACCGTGAGTCCTCTGTACTCTCAAGAGTCTGCTCTGAGATATTGCTGTAGCATTTTTCCCAAGGATATTTACCACAATACAGTGTTAATTATGAAACTGTTAAAAAATAGAATTAGGAAATGAAGTGAGGAAAATAAGAAATGTTCTGGCATAATTGTTGACAACAGATGGGGAGTCAATGAGGTAGAGAGATACAGACATTTTATCCTCAAATGACAACCGTTTCTGAAAAGGAATCTCTCAAAGCATGAACACAAGTTTGTATGAACAGTCAGGTGTCAGGGGAGGCAAGACTCACAGGAGAGAGGAAAACATGCTCATTTCACTTAGTTTAGCATGGAAGCATTCTGTCGGCTCAAAATTCTCAAATACTAATTTGAAATTAATAAGCAATCAGTAGATTTTTTAAAATGTACAATAATGGTAATATAAAATAATATCTGCTTTCTTTATAATTATGGAATTAATTACATGTTCTAATCTACTAAGCTTCAAGTCATCCAGTTAGATCATTTTGATCATTTCATTTTCAATTAATCATGCATGTTTGCTAGAGGTAGTTATTCTTGAAAACTGTCATGAAAACATTATTATTCTAATAGGCCAGTAGTAGGATGTTTGTAAGTATGAGGCAACTTATTTCTGTTTAAAATAATAGGTGGTTTTGTTCAAAATATTTTAAGAAAATTTGGTAATTTCTAGATAAAATTTTGTATTTTAAAATGCTAAATCTTGGAAACATGCGCAAAGCAAATATTTTGTTCTTTGGAAGTGAGGAGTAATTTCAAGTCAGTATCATAGTTGGTAAGTCTTGCTTTATTAAATAATTCTGAAAATCTACATTTACTCCACAATCATTGCATGCCTATTATATTTCATAAGTCTACTACATAGGCAAGCACTCACAGTTAAAATGTTTGCCTGCTAACCGAATGACTGGAAATTTGTGTTCACCCAGAGGTGTCTCAGAAAGGTGTGGCAATCTACTTCTTAAAAACGAGCAATTGAAAGCTCAGTGGAGCAAATTTTTACTCTCAGTGTGAGTTGGAATCCAGGAAATGATAATAATAATACTATGCCGCAGGCATACAGCCTGGCCCTGGAGATACCACGATAGATAAATAAGACCACAACAACTGCTGTCTATATTTGCTTCTACTCCAGAGACTCCCCGAGCTTTATTCTTTGGGTCTTCAGCTCAATATTCCTCTGAAAACACAAAGAATGGGAATTCATTGTTCCACTTTGACAGTGGTTTCCTTAGTAAGAAAATATATTGTTTTATTGGGTTGGTTACAACTCCTATCATGCACAACAGAATGAAATACTGAGTTCTGTGCCAACTTCACTATTGTTGCAACGTTAGAGTTCATTGTTGTAGTCACTGTATTAAGTCATTCCACTGAGGGTCTATTTCATTTTGACCTCCTACTTTGCTAATCATCATATACCTTTGTAGTGTCTGTTCTTTTTGGATAACATGTCCAAACAACATGAGATGAAGCCTCTCCATCCTGGCTTCTCAGTAGTATCTGGTTGCCCTTTTTCCAAGACAGATTAATTTGTTCTTCAAGCACCCGTGGTATATTTAGGACTCTTTATAAACACCATATAGAATGAAGATAATGTCGGTCAACAGCCACTTGCTATTTTCATAATAATCAAGTTGCCAGTTTTCAGAGTCATAGTTTAAGAAAAATGCAGTGAATATACAAAGAGGTTCCATTTGAAGTAAGTCCCCAAAATAATCAAAAGTGGTTTGGACAAAGCCATAATCCTCTCAGAAACTGTGTTCCCTACGTCTAGACATTTGAAGGTGGTAACAGAACTATTGTTTACCCTCTCTCATATCTCCCAGAGCAGCCTTAAAGCTAGCAGGTATTTAAGTTTCCTACATGCAATGTTAGCTTGTCACATGGCAGGGTCATGGAACATTATCAGTAAATTTTGAAACTCCAACTGCTGATCCTTGGATCCAAAAAACCAGGTCACAAACAAACAAATAACCAAAAAGCAAAACACAGAAAGCCAATAACTGGTTGGATCTTTATAGACTCCCTGACCAGATGGAGTTTCTCTATTCCCTATTAAAATTGGTAAGAGAACTAGGCATTGCATCATGCTCACCTTCCTGACAGGATCGCTAAAGACAAAGTGGGTGTATAAGCAAATGGTGAAGAAAGCTGATGGTGCCCGACTATCAAAAGAGATTGTGCCTGGCATCTTGAAAGCTTGAAGATAAACAAGTGGCCATCTAGCTGGGAAGAAGCACACCAGCTGATGTGATTATGAGGTGTCGATGGGATCAGGTATCAGGCACCAGAAGACCCCAGACAATCATATCTATGTGAATGAAGTGGGGTGGGAAGGAGTAGAGTGGAGACCCAAAACCCATCTGTAAATAAATGGACATCCCCTCACAAAAGGGTCACAAGGGAAGGGATGAGCCAGCCAGGGTGCAGTATAGGACCAATGAAACATACAACAACCTCTAGTCCTTTAATGCTTCCTGCCCCCCAGCCCCCACCCCACTATCATGAACCCAATTTTACCTTAAAAATCCGGCTAGACCAGAGCATCTACACTGGTATAGATAAGAACTCTAAACACAGGGAATCCTGGACAGATAAACCCCTCAGGAACAATAATGGGAGTAGTAATACCAGGAGAGTAGGGGGAAGGCGAGAGGCGAATGGGAGAACCGATCACAATGGGAATAACCACACCACCAGTGGAATGAACAACAGAAAAGTGGGTAATGGGAGACAGCACCTTGTGTAAGATATTAAAATAATAATTTATAAATTATCAATGATTCATGAGGGAAGGATAGAGCATTGGGAAGGGAGGATAAACATGAGTAGCTGGTACCAAGGGCTCAAGTAGAAAATATTTGGAAAAGGATGATGGCAACATCTGTATAAATGTGCTAGACACAATGGATATATGCATTGTATAAGAGCTGTAAGAACCCTCCCCCATAAAATGATTTAAAATAATTGAAAAAAAAGAAAATGGCTAAGAGAACAAAAGAGGGGTTTAGGATTGATATCTAGATTCTTTTTTAATCATAAATTTACCATCTCTGTTACCATGTACAGTCAAGAAGACATTACTTTCATTTTACTGTCTTTGAACTTGTATTCATAACACTGGAGGTAGGATGGGAATTCATTACTATAAAATCCTTTGAAATTCTCAACTTTCAAATGCGATATGCTTTCAATGCCTATTAGTATTCAAGGCCCGTATTCTCGTTCAAAAATATTAAAGTTGCAGAATCAGGTTGATAACCTGGAAAAAACGAAAATGGAACTACCTTCTACATATATAAAGGACATAAAGGTATGTATTTAACATGAAAATGACAAATACCCCAATAGAAAAACTTGTATAAAAATTCATTAAATATAAAAACAGCTAATGAACAATAATATATTTAACTGTACTAGAAATCAGTGAAGTGCAACTTAAAAGGAAAGAGTAACTTTTTCACATAGCCCAAAACAAGAATAACAAAATAAAAGGCATGTTAGTGAGGGTGTGGAAAGATGGGCTTATAAATGTATTGCTTAAAGGAAGAAACTCTGGGAGTCTTTTTTTTTTTTTTTTGGCATTTCATCATCCATTATTTTTATTGCTTATATAATTAAAACATTGTGACCTGCTTTTTTAAAATAATTTTATTGGGGGCTCATACAACTCTTATCACAATCCATACACACATCAATTGTGTAAAGCACATTTGTACATTCATTGTCCTCATCATTCTCAAAACATTTGTTCTCCACTTAAGCTCCTCGCATCAGGTCCTCCTTTTTTCACTTCCTCCTCACTACCCCCTCCCTCGTGAACACTTGATAACTTATAAATTATTATTTTGTCATATCTTACACTGTCCGACATCTCCCTTTTCTGGTGTCCGATCCCCCGGGAAGAGGTTATGTGTTGATCCCTGTAATTGCTTTCCCCTTTCTACCCCACCCTCCCTCAACCCTCCCGGTATTGCCACTCTCACCACTGGTCCTGAAGGGAGCATCCGTCCTGGATTCCCTGTATTTCCAGTTCCTATCTATGCCAGTGTACATCCTCTGGTCTAGCCAGATTTGTAAGGTAGAATTGGGATCATGATAGTGGGGGTTGGGTGGGGAGGAGAGGAAGCATTTAGGAACTAGAGGAAAGTTGTATGTTTCATTGTTGTTACACTGCACCCTGACTGGCTCGTCTCCTCCCCGTGGCCCTTCTGTAAGGTTAGGTTCCAGTTGCCTAAAGATGGGCTTTGGGTCCCCACTCTGCACTTGCCCTTATTCACAATGATATGATTTTTTGTTCGTTGATTCCTGATACCTGATCCCATAGACACCTCATGATCACACCAGGTGGTGTGCTTCTTCCATCTGGGCTTTGTTGTTTCCAAGCTAGATGGCCGCTTGTTTACCTTCAAGCCTTGAAGATCCCAGATGCTATATCTTTTGATAGCCGGGCACCATCAGCTTTCTTCACCACATTTTCTTATGCACCTGCTTTGTCTTCAGTGATTGTGTCTGGAAGGTGAGCATCATGGAATGCCAGTTTAACAGAACAAAGTATTCTTGCATTGAGTGAGTACTTGAGTAGAGGCCCAATCTCCATCTGATACCTTAATACTAAACCTATAAGTATAAATACATATATCTATTTCCCCATCCTCATATATAAATATATTTACATATGTACATCCCTGTATTTAGACCTCTATAAATGTTCTTTGCCCACTAGCTCTTTCCTCTATTTCTTTTTACTTTCCTCTTGTCCCACTATCATGCTCAGCCTTCATTTGTGTTTCAGTAATTCCTCTCAGCTACATTACCCTTGATCACACCCTACCAGGCCTCCTACACCCTCTTCATCACCAATTTGGATCACTTGTTTTTCCCTTGTTCTTGGGTTTGTCAACAGCACCTCCTTTACCCCCACCTCACCCTCTCCCATGTCCCCCAGAACCATAGGTCCAGCTGTTTTCTCCTCCAGGTTATTCATCCAGCCCATCTTATTTAGACAGACCTGTGGAGATAATAACATGCACAAAAACAAGACAGGGCAAAATCAAGCAACAAAATAAAACAAAACAACAACAAAAAAGCCAATAACAAAAACAAAACGAAAGAAACACAATACAACAACAACAGAGAAAAGCTTGTAGTTAGTTAATGGACTGTTTGTTGGCCTTTAGGAGTGTTCTCTGTTCAAGTCTGATGGGGTGCCAAACCCTGGCCCCAAAGTCTATTTTTGGTATTCCCTGAGGACTTCGTTGCTTTGTTCCCCTTGCTGTTCTATTGCACACCCTTAGTGTTTTGCCTCAGTGTGGTGGGATCAGATCGGGTGGAATTCCCAGACTGTATCTCCAGTGTTGTCCCCTGCAGGGCCACGGATCTTGGAGGGATGTCATGTCTCATAGTGGGGCAGACCATATGGTCCTCTCTGTGGATTGCCTTCTCTGAGAGGGAATATCGTCCTCAAGGCTTGGTGGGCCAGAATGTGCTCCACTCTCTCTTCCTCCCCCTTCATTTGCTCCCGTGTGCTCTGATCATACATGTCCCTCCCCCTGAGCTGCAGATTCAGTGCTGTCCTCTGAAATAAATTCTTCTGGGGAAGGGGCAAGTGTCCATGTAGTTGGGATTTGTGGCTGGCCCCTCAGACCTCTCCACTGGTTCCGTTTGGGAAATTTTTATGGATGATTAAGCATTGTTTAACATTTAAAATTTTATTTGGAATTTGGGTACAGCATGACATTTGAGCTAATACATTAAGCATCTGTCCATTCCATATATGATTTGAAATACTATTAAAATAAGTAATTTCCCTATTACTGTCAAACAAAAGTTGGAAAAATTGACTGTTTCATGTCTTATGTGTGAGAAGTAATTAGGGTAAATAATTATAAGGTTTCCCAGATTAGGGAAGAATAATTACTTCATGCACATATACTCAGGGGTCCATTGCTCTTCTATGGATTAGATACACAGAGAAATGTCTGCTGCTAGAAAATTTATCCGAGTACAAAAGTTATGCTCTGAGATAGCTGGTAAAGCTAATGCATGGTGACACTTAATTTTTATTTTTTATTATGAAATCAATGTCTGTGTGGTGTCGCTTGTTACCATTTTGAAGTGACAAACAGGTGATGACAATCCCCTTTAAGGACAAATATATAAATTTGAGTGAGGAAGAGTGAGGGCAGCAGGTCTCTGCAGGGCGACTCTCCTGCTCTGCTCATCAAACAGAAAAACAATCTACAGGAGAAACAGATGAAAAGTCAGAAGATAGAGTTCAGTCAGCAGTTTTTACAAGGCCCAATATTTTCATATTTGGTACTGAAAAGTTTTAAAGAATCAGATTAGTATATAATAAAAATATTGAAAATTATAATAAACATTTTAAAATGAGTGCAGTGTGTGTGTGTATGTGTGTGTGTGTGTGTGTGTGTGTGTGTGTGTGTGTACCAAACCCACTGTCATCAAGTTGATTCTGACTCACCATGTAGGGTTCCCGATATTGATGATACAAATTATTTTAAGTTTTGCATGTAATCAGCTTGTGGTCATACCAATAAAATGGTACACAGTGAAATATTCCCAGATCAAATAAAACCCAAACCAAACTTACTGCCATTGAGTCAATGCTTACTCACAGCCACCCCTCTGGTTTCTGAAACTCTAACTCTTTACAGGAGTAGAAAGCCCAGTATTTTTGCCACATAACTGGTGATAATTTGGAACTGCTGCCCATGGGGTTTGCAGACAAATGCGTAATCACTACATCACCAGGACTCACATATGAGCAAATAGCATGATAATTAACAACACCAAAATGTGTTGATAAGGGGTTCAAAGGGAGTGAAAATGGATCAGGTTTGATCAGGCTAATAGTAGCTGGCCTAGGAGATACATACTGTCAAGAGGGCTATCCTACTATACTACTTATGCCTTTGGTCAAAATTCCCCATAAGTTTTAACAAGCTGCAATACTACATCTTTAAGGATCTAAACACAAAGTGTTTTAGCACAATAATATGCCTTATTTAATTTATTATATTTACTAGCAAATATTTATTAATATTTAATAACAGAATAATCAGCAATTCAGGTTTTGGAAAAATGAATTATTTCTATGGGATTTTTCTTTGAATATGTATGCCAGTATGGAAGTCCTTGTGGAATAGGGGTTATCTGCTGGTCTGTTAACCACAAAGTCATCAGTTTGAACTCACCCGTCTCCTAATGAGAGAAGATGAGGCCCTCTGCTCCCTGTAAGATTTACAGCTTTGAAAACCTAAGGGCGGGGGG
>NW_022111368.1:32275648-32320049 GCF_000313985.2 Echinops telfairi
GGGGGGTGTTTCACTCTGTCCGGTAGGTTCCTTATGAGTTAGAATCAACTCAAAGGCAGTGGGTTTGGCAAAATACCTATGCCAGAACAAGAAAATGAAATGACTTTTATTGATCTACCACTACCACTATGCAACTTGGCTTACATTTAATTTAGTTTTATTTTGCAAACCAGTAAATACTCAAGTAAAATATATCTTTATTTCCAACAATGAGGTTTGGAATCAATGAAGCTCATGCTAGAAGTATGTAACTAATGTTTCTGTCAACAATGAGTTTCAATTTGGGGGAGGGGAATCTCGATATAATATTCCTTCTACATCCCACCTTGGATGTCTCATATAGTGATAGATCTATGTTGCATAAAGAGTTCTAGTGAGGAAAGATATTATAATGCTGCCAAATTCATGCATATTGTGTGATTGGATTTAAGCTTAGAGGTTGATTTGTCATTTATGAAAAAAGAGAATAAGTTCACTTCAGCTTGAGAAATATAAATAGGGTCTTCAGTTGCCAATCAGGAGTAAGCAATCACAGTGGTAAAGATATGATCGTGTGTTCTTCTTTAGGAATATGTACTGTTAAGCTGAATATGAATTATTTCAAGTGATGGAAGTGAGGATTTGGTGCTCAGTAGCTTCTTTCCTCTATTTTAGTCTGGCTTGGTGTCAGAAAGTGAGTCTTTTATGATTTATACAAAATTCTAACACTAGGACCTGATTGTAAAGAACCTAAAAGACTATTGTAGTGATAAAACAATCCATAGAACTCAATTGGAAAAATAAAACAATAGACAAGAAATTGAAGATGCACAGAACAGACTAGGAACAGAGTGGTGTCTAGTGCAAAACAGAGAGCTATGTAAGGTTGGCTCCCCATTGGATCACTAAAGGAAGAATCACACAGGGACAGGATTGTGCTGTGGGATGGGGCCATGTGGTCTGATGCACTGAGGGGAAGAGATCATTGAGGATATTAAAAATATATTCCTTTATGTAGTAGTTACCTAATCTGTTGTCAACTTGAAACTATTAATAGTGAAGGGGTGGAGTTTAGCCTGTCAATCAGGTCACAGCTTGATGACCCCATTTGGAGGCTTTAAGGAGATAAATAGTTCGCTGGAAGGGAACACATGCTCATTCTCTGTAAGACATTCCTGTTGAAAAGAGACATGGATCTATGTTGATGGCAGTCAGAGCCTTGGAGCTGGAGGAGCCACATGGAGACCCATGCCAATGATAAGATGCTTTCACCACCACTGGATCCACAAGACTTTCCACCCACTGGCCTGTGATCTCTCTACACTTGATGTCATTGCATGTATTGTGTGAGCCTGAAGAGGAATTTACAAACTGGTATTGGACAGACATATGGGCTACTATCAGACTTATGGAATTGATCTGGACTGGGCTAGTATGTTTTCCTAATATGTAATTACTCTTTGACATAAACGTCTCTATTACACACATCTGAGTGTCTCCCTGAATTTGTTTCTCTAGTCAACTGGAACTAACACATAATGGTAGCTTGGGAGTGGGGTACTAGAGAAAAACATTATAAAGATGGAGAGTGGATGTTTGCTTGACATCTGCCTTCTGGTAGGTTGTTTTCTGGAAGGAATATGGAAAGTTAATGTTTGGATTATTTTGTTTGGTTTTGGTCTTCGGTTATTCCTTTATGAAATTGTGAAAATGAATGTGATTAATGCCTATTTTTAGCTCGGGGGACAAAATTGCCTGATGAATTTCTCAGAGCTGCTTAGTGAAAATATGACAGAAGATCAAAATGGCTGTCAGAAAGCCTCACTGTTGCATTATGCAGTCAGGTCTAAAGACATACTTTGTATCAATAAAATAGTTTAGATAAGGATTAAGATAAGTTAGATAAGAATAGACCTTGACTGTTTTAAGAATTGAGTTTAGGATATCATTCTACTAGGTTTTACTGTTTTTTTCTGCCTATTGTTATTGATATAATGATTGATAAAAATGATTATTGGGAAGTATAGAGCGTTTGTAAGCTCTTTCAGCCACCAATTTGAAATCTTCAAATGGCTTAGAACATGACTGCAAAAAAGGCCCTGAAAGATAAGCCCCACCCAGTGTCGTCAGTGCTAAGGACATTCAAAGGTGAAGAGACTTGTCTAGGGGAGGGTTGACAGATTGAAAAAAAAAGGAACTGTTTGGATTTTTGAATTTTGAAATAGTGGTTTTTGGCAGAAACTGGAAAAAATCTGGAACCATGAAGAAAAATCCTCTCTAGGACTGAAAGTTAAAGGGAATCTGTGGGCAGGCTGAAATGCTTGCGAGGTTATCACCATGCCATAGGCTCAGATTCCGCACAACTCTATAAACTTCAGACCAACCAATCTCCTCTTGCCTTCTCCTCTGGTTCCTATAAACCAGGCCCGTAGGTCTCAGTGGCCAGACTCATCCTATCTCTTTATTACTGCATTTCTCCCACTTCCACTCTATAGGAGGCCTGGGGTTGTTGAGAATTTGTGATGGGTCCCATGATCTAAAGGTGAGAGATTAATGGACATTCTGTTGAGGCAGCCCACATTGAGTTGACCAGAACCCGACCAAGTGAAGAGATTTTTGAGCCTGTGAACTGGTGCATATTGCTGCTGACTTTATGGATGGCCTGTCCTGATTTGACTTTGCTTATAGATGAAGACTTCACAAGGTTCCAATTGGAATGAAGATTCTTCACATCAGGGAATATGATTGCCTCCTCAGAGTACTGGGTTTATTTAAGTAGGCAGGATAGCAATTGGATGCCTAAAATGGGGAGGATAAAGGCATGAGGTGGCTGGCTTCTAAACTTTCACAGGTAGGGTAATATATCCATAGGAATATGTTCAAAGAATTATGGTGTAGGTGTTCACATAACTATAGAATATTGTTGTGTTGTTCACTGTAGAATAGTACATTTAAATGAGGCTTTGGCACATATTGAATTGTATGCAGTTTAGTTTCTGTCCTATTAGGTACAGATATGATTTTATTATTGTTTGTTTGAAAGTTACATATGGCTAAAGAGTCCTGTGAAAGTGTCAAATGGACAAGGGGTGGTTTATGGTAGTTATATAATGTGTTGTTAACTTGAGACTATTAAGAGTGAAGAGGTAGAGTTTAGCCTGTCAAATCAGGTCACTTTTTTGATGACCTCTTTGGAAGCTCTAGGAGATAAATAGCTCATTGAAGGGGACACATGCTCACTTCCCGTAAGACATTTCTGTTGGCAAGAGACATGGATCTATGTTGATGGCAGCTAGAATCTTGGACCTGAAGGAGCCACATGGAGACCTATGCCAGTGCTAAGATGCTTCCACCACCATTGGATCCACAAGACTTTCCACCCACTGGCCTGTGATCTTCCTGCACTCGGTATCATTGCATGTGTTGCGTGAGTCTGAATAGGGATTTATAGACTGGTATTGGACATATGGGCTAATATCAAACTTATGAACCTGATCTGGACTGGGCTGGGATGTTTTCCTAATATCCAATTACCCATTAATATAAAGGCCTCTATTACACACATATGACTGTCTCCCTGGATTTGCTTCTTTAATCAACCCAGAATAACACACTTTATAATGCTAGATTTTTCGAAATAAGTTAAATAGCACCTGGAAAACTAACATAGAATATTTTAATTGTCTTTACCTGAAAAATAAAATGGTTATTTATAAAAATTCTCATAACATTATAGTGTTCTTCCCAGAAGTATAGAAATTATTTGAGGTTTGATAAGGAAGTAATAGAGAGAGGCTTCTGAAATGTATTCAGGTTTAGTATTCAATGGAGCGAGGACAAGCAAGTACCCAAGAGTGAGGGAAATTATTGGAAATCTACATGGCCACTAGTAAACCAGGGAAGTAATCCCCCAAACAAGAAAAATCAGAGTGAAAAGCTTTTCATATGCATTGACATTCTGTTACTTATTATTAAAACTCAAGAATTTTCCCATTTTTGGTTCACCTTTACAAATTGCTCTATAAGAAATGTTTATTAAATCCATATGGTAACTGCTTCTCATATTTCAACACAGATCCTATTTGTAATTTTAGTTAAATTTCATGCAAAGTTCAAGTGAATTTTTTAAAAGGTATACCACACCTTTACATAATAGTACATATAAGACTTTTATCGACACCTTTACAAATACAGTTATCATCCACCCATACAAGTGCCCATCCATCAATAAGCATTTTTAAAAGTTTAAATCATCTTGTATTGATAAAAAGTTACAGTTCACAATGAAGATTAAATAATCAGAAATATTTATCTTTAAATTTCACTGAAATATATGAAACAAAAACTTAAATATAAAAATTTGACAGAAACATAATAGTTATAAAAGATTATTCAGAGTACTTGAGGGTTCAAATAAACAAGAAAATTAAAGATAAAATTGAATAATAAAATCAGCTGGATTAATTTATTAGATACTGTGAACTTTCCATTAATTTCAAGCAAAAAAAATGTTGGTCACTGTCCTTAGTTCCTGAAAGATGATGCTAAACATTCAGAGTTTCCCTAGTGACTGTACTAACTTTGATGAGGCCTCCTCTTGTCTCACCTGAGGTAAGTAAGGGGTATCCAGGGCAGGAAGCTCACCTCAGCTGACCTCAGAGGACCTGAACTGATTCAATGAACCATGAGTCATGGTGCCCCTTTAATGGTTTTGGACATTGATTCTCTGAGTTTAATGGTTGGCAATAGATATCAATGCAAATGAGATGATACTGGAGCATGGAAGCTGTACATTAGGAATCCATCACTTCACCTATGTATTTCTTCATTTAAATCATTTTTCCTACCAGAAACCAATCATGATATGTGTAGTACCTTCTGGAAGTTCTGTTAGTTGTTATAGTGAATTATGAAATCAAGAGAATAGGAGTCCACGAATCGTAAGAGGGGTGGACATTTTTTGGAAAAAAACATAAAGATATAGCCATTTCTAGGAATTAAACTTCAAACAGAGAGACAGAAATGTAAACAATAAATAACAAGTCAAACAGTCTGATCAGAACAATACTGATGTGCAGTAGGTTATACTACAGTGGTGGTTGTGAATTGAAGGGTAGATTATACTTGACTGGATTGTTGTGGCTGTTACATAATCTGTTTCAATTTGGGACTTGAGAGAATTAAGGGTGAAGGGGTTGAGTCTAGTCTGTCAATCGGGTCATAGCCAATGAGGCCTCTGTGTGCATATGGCATTCTCCTGAGAATTTTGGGAACTCCTGCATTTCCTCCTTGAAGGCGGGAGACACATGCTCTCTTTGTTCACTCCCAGAGAGATGCTCTACACACAAGACACATGGTGGTACACCCTGGGAGCTGGAGATGCCACATGGAACAAATCTAATGCAACCAGACCTCTGGAGCTGAAGAAGCCAAGTAAAGAGACCCTTGCCAGTGCTGAGATGCTTACAATGCCACTAGATCTACAAGACTTCCAACCCACTGGCCTGTGATCCTCCTGCATTTGGCAACATTGCTTGTATTTCGTGAGTCTGAAGAGGACTTTGTAGATTGGTATAGGATATATGCACTAAGATTGGACTTATGGACTTGATCTGGACTAGTCTAGGATGTTTTCTCAATATTCAGTTGCCCTTGTATAGAAACCTCTCTTTCTTAGATACATGTGTGCTTATGAATTTGTTTCTTTAGTCTACCCAGACTAACACATTTGAAAACATTTTTTATGTAGTAGGATATAATTGAGATCATAAGGCAGGTTGGTTCATGAGGGTTGACATTAGAGATGAGCACAATGGATGATCAAGCATGTAACACATGCTAACTCACATAGACTTGAAGAAATCATCATGCACATTCATGGTGTTATGTTAGAGGCTATCATGCTAGTGTGCAATTCTGAGCAATGATATTATAAAATGAAATATGAACCAATTTCTATGCAATATTGAGGTCATTAGGATATAATTTGTCCAGTGAGAAGGAATACAATGGTTAAAAACCTCACAAAGATCAGCCTGATAAGATATGGAAGCTCAACTGGCCATTAAAAGGGGAGTAAGAATAAAGCCAAAGCTGAATCTTAGTAATTTGAGAAGAATTCAGTACTGGCATTTTCCCTAAGGGTTTATTCGTATTTTCTATGAAGGTTTTTTTTTAAATTTTAAATGTTTTGGGGTTTTTTGGAGGTGATTTCTTTCTTAGTTATTATAAATACAAGAGTACTGTACAAAATAATAGCTTTTATCTAAAAGCAGTTATAATATTTACTTAATTCTTCCCATTTGCCAAAGATGACAGAACTATATACTCCTCACAAAATTTTTCATTCAAGAGTAAAATTGTCTAAACCCACTGCCATTTTAGAGATTATGTGAAAAATATTGTTTCATATTCTTACTTGGATAGTTTGCTAGTCATATTCTCAATTAAATCTTGAGCCAATTTTAGTTACACCTGTTCTTATCAAAATCTCAAATTCACTCTTACATACAATTTAATTATTATTAATAATAGGATTTTAAAATTTTGAAATAAATGAAACATGTATGTAAGTTAAGTCAGGTATTCTAACACATGACTGCTAATAAACAATATTAGAAAATGAAAAGAAAATTACCTGATTAGTAAATGTTTGGAAAATGAGGTTAAATCAAGTGTAAAGGTTTCTTCATACAGAATATTTGGGAGCAATAGAAAATTCATATATTAATAAATAAGAGTTTAATTTCAGGAGGGAGGAAGAGAATGCAGAATTCTAGAAACTTTCTTCATGGGAAAGCTGTCAGCTATAGAAATCCTTATTCCAAACACCTGGGAATTCTGGTTTCAAAACACTCATTAGTGACCGTTCACATAAACTTGATGTATATGTCTTGCCATGCTACATCTCCTGTTTCTCCTGATACTCTTCTTATATTAAACACTCCCAGAAATAATGTGAACAGTTATTTAATTTCATATTGCGTTGTTTGGTTTGCTGGGATAAGCGATAGGGCTGAGTCTTCCTAAGGGCTGAGAATTTTTGTGCCTTTGTGGTGATGAGAGGATTTAAGTGGAGAGGAGAGGTCTACCCAGGACAGGTAATCATCAGGAGGACCATTTCAGCCTTCTTGCTTTTATAATCAAGAAATTGGGCATTATCAGTTTGATCCTTGATCTTAGAATAATAAAATTTCACGTCTTAGAAAAATGGAAATTTCTCTACGGTGATATAATCTTTGAGCAAATGAAGGGAAGCCAGAAACACAGACCTGGAATATTTCCCAGTTAGAATCTGAAGACAAAAAATCATTTAGAAAATATGTTCCTACTGAACAAATAGTCCAATATAATTTCTATACATTTCTAAGAATAGTCATGAAATAATAAATGCATCGCTATTTATTCTTCTGTGGAAGGTAAAGTTAAGGGGGGGAAATGTGCTCTTCAAACAAAAGGCTCCATGCTACTCAGTATTCTCAAATTGTTCTTCAACAATTAAGTGCCATTTTTTTCTTTTAAGTTTTCTTGAGTTTTCAAACCAAGCAGTCATATCTCTATGACAAATACATGCAAATAGATTTTAATCTTTTAGTATTTGAACCTGTATCTTATAATTATAGGCCTCTCAAAGTCTTCAAAAAATGCTAAGGATTTCCTTAGAAATTGAAAATAATTTTCCAAAGGAAGAAAATGCTAGTGATTTACAATTCTATATTCTCTTCTTATCTACATGAATATAAAAGGCTCTAGTCAGTGTTTTGGTAGGTCTTTCACTTAGATGATGATTGACAATTGGTAGAAAGTGATTGAAAGAAGTTAATGCTCGATCCTCAAGCCCATAAGTGGCAATAATTTGGAATATAAAAAATGTTTATTCATTTTGAAGTCATAACTTTATAGATTCATTTTGAACTCATAAATGCCTTAGATGCTTTTAAACCCAACTTCAAAATTTCAACATTCTGTCTCACAGGTGTGCAACTTACACTCCCATCCACACTACATGTAGTTTAGTTTCATTTTGTGGGATTCCTTTGTCTGCTCCCTGTGTTTTACTGCTACACTCTGTCCTGCCTCTCCAACCACTTCGGTCTCCTTTGTTTTTTGAGACCCAGAGGTATCTACTCAAAAACTTCTGAGAAAGCAAGTTGTACATCAAACAGATCAAAATATAGTAGAGGGAGAAGAGCATGGATTTGGAGTCAGATAAAATGGATTCAAACTTTGGTAACAATTCAGCAAACTAAGGAATAACTTGAGGCTTAACTTTGTCATTTGGGATGACAATAAAGGGCACCTAATAACAAAACAACATTCTTGCTGCAATAATTAAATATCATGCATAAGCAAGACATAGAGGGGGAACAGGAGGATGAAAATGACTATTCATATTCCTCATTGTCATTAAAGGACTTTGTACTTCATAGGCACCTAACAAGTAACACTCACCCCACCCATCTCTGATTTTCTGAAGAACAGGTTGCCATGTCTTTTGTTTTGTGTGTGGGTTTAAGTGTACATGTACATACACAAGCTTGGTTGCCTCAAATCTAGTATTATGCACAAAATCTTCTCAATAAATGCTCTGTTAGTTTATCTAGTTCTACAATAAAATTAGTCAATTTAAAAAAATGATCAAGAATGTAAAGGAAAGAATGACAATGTGAAATTTGGATCAAATATGTAGCATATCGATTTATTAAAATATATAGTGTAGAGATTTATTCTTCCATATGTCATATTGCAGTGTCTCTTAGGATATCTCAGTGATGGATGCTGTTTCTTAAATGTATATAATCACCAGTGCTCGAATTTATTTTGGCTGAATAGAAGCATACAGTGTAGGGAAATCTGGAGCCCCCCTTGGGCCAAGGGCCCAGTTTTGCTAACAGTGCATATTCAGGGGACACTGTGAGCAATTCTATTTATCTAAGAGTTCAGAATCATGCTTGGGTTTGCAGGTGCAGCTGTAAATTTCAGGTGATTTACAGAGTGGGAAGCGCACCAGATCTGAAAGTATAATGGAGCTCAAGGCTCACAGCATCTTTTGTTAGATGCTCTGGTTTTATGATTTTGGGTGGGTGCCACTACATTTTCCTTCCAAGTGCAATAAAAAAAATGATGCCATTCAAGCTGAAAAGCTTAACAACCACTTTACCTTTATTGAATCTGTAGCTAATGTACTGAAATAGCAGGGGTTTGCTGCAAATGTAATTTGGGTTTTTGTCTGGGCATCTCTTCATCCCTTAAAATTAAGTTTGCATTGAGCACAAGTGAGTTACCTAAAAGATATAAAGATAAAGACTCTCCTGACCTTACTGCTGCTGACAGATGCCCACCTCCATCCAGTAAGAAGGAAGTATTGGGTTAGAGCTCATGGAGCTGTCCTTCGAGAAGCCATCTCCCAAGAGTCACTGTGGCTTTACACCGTTGCTTAATCTCCCCAGTTCTCATTTTCTTATCAACAATTGAATGAAGTTGGAGTAGAAAACCTCCATGTTCTGTTAAATCCCAAAATACTGCTTTCTAGGAAAACTTGCCTCCATTTTTTTTAATTGGTCATTTTATTGGGGGCTCATAAAATTCTCATCACAATCCATCCATCCATCCATTGTGTCAAGCACATATGCACATTTATTGCCCTCATCCTTCTCAAGACATTTGCCTCCCACTCTAGCCCCTAATATCAGTTGCTCATTTTCCCTCTCCCTTCCCCCTGCCCCTTCCCTCATGAACCCTTCATAGTTCATAAATTATTATAGTTTTTTCATAAGTTACCCTGTCCGATGTTTCCCTCCATCCTCTTCTCTGCTGTCCCTCCCCCAGCGAGGAGGCAATACTTAGATTCTTGTAATCAATCTCCACCCCCCACCCCACATTCCCTTCACCCTCCAGGCATCACCCCTCTCACTATTGGTCCTGAAGGAGTCATCTATACTGGATTCCCTGTGTTTCCAGTTGCTATCTGTACCAATGTACATCCTCCGGTCCAGCCAGATTTGTAAGGTAGAATTGGGATCATGATAGTGGGGTTGGGGGGCGGAAGAAGCATTAATGAACTAGAGGAAAGTTATATGTTTCATCGTTGCTACCCTGCACCCTGATTGGCTAGTCTCCTCCCCACAACCCCTCAGTGAGGGGGGTGTTCAGTTGCCCACCAATGGACTTTGAGTCTCCATTCTGCACTCACCCACATTTACAATGATATGATTATTTGTTCTTGGATGATTGATACCTGATCCCTTCGACAGCTCATGGTCACACATGCTGTTGTGCTTCTTCCATGTGGGCTTGGTTACTTCTCAGCCAATTGGCTGCTTGTTTATCTTCAAGCTTTTAAGACCCCAGACGCTATATCTTTTGATAGCCTGGCACCATCAGCTTTCTTCGCCACCTTTGCTTATGCACACGTTTGTCTTCAGTTACCGTGTCAGGAAGGTGGGCACCCACTGATCTGATTTTTAGTTCTTTGATGTCTGATAACTGTTCCCTTCTGAACCTCGTGGTCAGTCAGCCTGTTGTGCTTCTTCCACGTGGGCTTTGCTGCACCTCAGCTGGCTGGCCGCTTGTTTATGTGAGAGGCCTGGTAGGGATTAAGCAAGGGCAATGTAACTGAGAGAAATCACTGAAACCCAAATGAAGGCTGAGCATGATAGTGGGACAAGAGGAAAGTAAAGGGAAATAGAGGAAAAACTAGGGGACAAAAGGTATGTATAGAGGTTTTAAGACTGGAATGTACATATGTAAATATATTTATATAAGAGTGTGGGGAAACAGATCTATGTGTATATATTTATAGGTTTAGTGTTAAGGCAGCAGATGGACATTGGGCCTCCACTCAAATACTTACTCATTGCAAGAACACATTGTTCTATTAAATTGGCATTCCAGGATGCACACCTTCACGACATGATTGATTGCTGAAGAAAAATGTGAACATAAGCAAAGGCAGTGAAGAAAGCTGATGGTGCCCGGCTACCAAAAGATATAGCATCTGGGTCTTAAAGGCTTAAAGGCAAACAAGCGGCCATCTAGCTGAGAATCACCAAAGCCCACATGGAAGAAGCACACCAACCTGTCTGACCACGAGGTGTAGAAGGGTTCAGTTATCAGATATCAAAGAACTGAAAATCATATCAGTGGGTGCCTGCTTTACTGACACAACCACTGAAGACAAACGTGTGCATAAGCAAATGTGGTGAAGAGAGCTAATGGTGCCTGGCTATCAAAAGATATAGTGTCTGGGGTCTTAAAGGCTTGTCTCCATTTTTTTGTTGACACTCTTTTCATGATTCTTTAAGGAATTATATTGTGATTCCTTAGTCTCCAAAATGATACTTATTTCCTGGAATATTACAAATTTCACATGGGCTATAACCTTCTAAACTATAATTTTGTCCCACTTTCTTAATCACACAAGATACAATCCTGATTCCAAGCACAGAGAAGAGGAACATTAATGATTCTGGAGTTTTAATATACCATGTCCAAGTGTAGACTCAAAGTGACTTCATTTCTTTAATCTTATAATTCAACTAACACTTCTGAACACTTACTGCATGCTTCACATTATAGTAGAGAGCTTCACTTGCATTACTGAATGCTACCATCACAATCTTACTGAAAGTCTTGTTTACAATGAGTACAATGTGTCTTGCTTACAATGAGTAAACAATGGCTTGACATTGCTTTCAATTTTTCATAATGCTTTATCTATTTCTAATTTAATCTTTCCACCTACTACCACCCACCATGACTGGATATGCCATTTAATCTAGATTCCTACCAGAACTATGGGGTCATTCCATCCTTAAAGCCATATCTGTTTTCTGTCATTGCTTGTTGCCTTTCTTTCACAGGTATTCGCCAACTGTTCTTTGACAATGTAAAATTTAACCCTATGCCAGATCCGATCTGAAGTCTTCATTCCCTCATGAGCCCATAATAAAAGCCATTAAGTTATATCTGCTCCCTTTTCTGAATAGCATTATTAAAATGTGGATATAATTTCTGCTCTCTCCAATTGTTATTTATTAAATTAGTGTTTCCTTATAGCTCCTTTTACAGCAATTTAAAAAATAATTTATGATGATTAACTAATCAATTTTTTTTAAAGTCTCACTTTATTCCAATATAAAGGAGGTGCTCAACCTTTTAGGAAGTCAAGGGATGGAGTTGGGAAACAGAGGCACTCAAATACATTTTAAAAACTCTATCACAGCTATCATAATTAAGCTTGCCTAAAATGTGATTTTAAGAACTGATAGTTTGTGGAAGGGCTAATCGATTAGAGAAGGGAGCAATAAGGAGACTGGGAGTCAGTGAACAGGTGACTGTTTATGAGGCCAAAGAGAATAGTGATGTTAGAAGAAACAAACACAGACACAGGTCTCTTCTAACAGCAACATGAATGGTGAATGATGAGACAATGCTGATGTTCGTGCCAGTCTGTTAGGAGCTTTATGTGATGCTGGAAAGTCTGCACTTTATCTTGGGAAGCACCAAAGCTTTTTCAAGATTTTTGTTGTTGTTGTTTTGTGTTAAGCAAAGGTTTGATAGGATCAAAGTGAGTGTTCGAAAGATAAGGCTAGGTACAGTGTGGAGGGTGCATTGAGAAGGGTGCTGTTGTCACTAAAATAGATGTGGTGGGGAAGAAGTAGTAAAAAAATTGATTCAAGAGATGTTCAAGAAATATAATCAGCAGACGGAATTGGATTGAAATAGGCTCTCAGTCCCGCTAGATTTTTAAAAATATATAGGTCTGCCTTTATTTCAGCATCAACTTGTCGAAAACACCTGTCACCATCTAAATAGAACACAATTGATTTCTAGCTGATTCCATCCCGCCCTGCATTGCCACATCCCCATAGCCCTCCAGTCAGGGCAGCACAAACACTGTTCTCCTTGCCTTTAGAGTATAAAGCTGTCTTTGCATGGGAATATTGTTTATTTGGGATGTTTTCTCAGGGACTGTTACTCAGGACATGCATATAAAAGTTACTGCTCAATTATACTACCTGTGTGCACAGAAAAAAAAACTTTGTACAAAAAAAAATGTCAATGCTAAAGATAAAAGATCTTGAAGGTAGTACCTTATACCCCACTCCTCCATGGTGCATATCAGCATATAATACAGTAATAGGCATGTTAAGATAAATCCCAAGCACAGTAGTTTTCCAGAGGACAAGAAAACAGAATTAAAATATGAAATTGTTTCAATGTTGTATAAAAGAAATGCAACTGTACACTACATGTGCTCCTGGAAGACCTTGCTTTCCTCCGGGGGCTTCCAAGAGGATGCATTTCGCTCCCTACCAAAACGTTTCACTTGTCTCTGTCTCTTCTTCCTACTTGTGGAAAATGTTGAATCACCACATGCGCCTCGCTGTCCTCGAGGTAACAAGGACTTGTTCTCCTGTCCTTTCCACGCTTTCAGTGCTTAGAGCAATCTTCGTGGTGGTTTGCCTTTGATGGCAGCCGCTCTGGCCAGGCACTCACTCTCACAGGCTCTGTGCTTTTCTTCCCGCCTGGCACATGGCTTGATTTTGCTCAGGGATACAATTCCATTATCCGGAGATGAGCTATCGTTGTTCTAAGGAAATCATGGAAGGACAATTCTTCTTTTGAGATATGTCACATTGTTTATTTCATTGTCTTCTGTGCAACTAACAGCCAAGTGACAAGTGGGAGCCAATGAATGGAGAGCAGTAATCTTTTTCTTGAGCGCTCTGAACTGTCTAAGCGAATGGCTAGTGAGGGTGACAGTGTGCTTTCACTTTCTCTCAGCACACATTCATTCTTTAATTGACAGAGGAACGTTCAAATTGTCAAGGATTTCATTTTACTTGGGCCTGCTATCAATGACCATAGAAACGACAAACTGAAAATCAAAGGACAGACGGACGGCAGGAGGCAAATCTGCTGTAAAAGACTCACTCTGCATACAGAAGCTTGAAAGTGAAACAGAAGCTTGAAGAATCCATGCATTGGACTGATAGCATCAGCCAATCATTTTGAACAGCCCAGAGCCTGCCGCAAAATCCAACTCCGGGAAGAAGTACGTCCCGATGAGCCCTGAGAAGCAAGGATGGGAAAACTTGGCCTCGTGATCTCTGAACACGCGATAAGATCGGTGCCTGGACAAAGGCGCCGTGGTTGCAAAAGGAGACAGAGGGTCAGCAAACTTCACAAGCAAATGAAATGCCACAGTTGCTGGAGAAAAATGGGCTCAAACTTAGCAATGACTGCGAAAATGTCACTGTGTTTCATTCCGTTTTACATCAGGTCACTGAGTCCAGAACCACTGCTACATCACCTAACAACAAGCTCAGTGTGCGTCATAAATGCGGGTGTTTTCCCCACACACACAAATACGTGAAGCGTATGTGTCTGTGTGTGTGTGTGTGTGTGTGTGTGTGTGTGTGTGTGTGTGTGTGCATCTGAAATAAAGGCTGTAGAGTGGAAGGACAGAATTTAGAATCGATCCAGTTGATGTTATTGCGTGTCACATTTACATGTTTTCTTGCTTCCCTCTTCTTTCCTCCAAATTTTCACAAACATAAAAAAGCATTTTTTGGTATTATAAACAAATTCAAAATATGACATACTTTTAGAGCATATATTTCAACTTAATAAGCAATACTTCTCTCTTAGTATATAAATGCTTTCATAATCCTCTTAGTTTGGAACACATCCTTTCCTAATATTAATCCTGATTTTTGTCTGCCTTTTGTGAAGACAGTTTGAGAACTTGCCTATTTCGACAGAGATCAAAGGTATGGACTGTGACTATGATTTGCAGCGTATTTTTTGTATCAGCACTTCTATCTCTTGGCTTCTCTGAAAATACGCAGTTGTAAAGCTAATTCAACTGATTTTTTTTTAACTCAACAATATTGCATTGATCTCTTCAAATGGACAAATATACATACACTCGAGGCAGCCCAAGAACAAGGAAGCAAAGTGTCTCAACAATAGAGAGATAAGTGACCTTTGAGAGAAAAAATATGAAAAGACAAGATGTAAATGAGCAATTAGCAAGTTTCCTCCCACAAAGTGCTGGAACACAGCCTCAGGTGATTCTTAACACTATTAAAGTCTCTTAAGTCTTGATCAAGTACAATTTTCACATATCCATTGAAAGAGGTTTAATGATGGCTTATCTGCATGGAAAATGAAATGGTCTATTAATGTCGATTTAATTCTTGAAGGTTCTGCATTACTCTACAATAGGTAAGGCCATTTGGTCACTGAAGCAGGATTATTCTTTTAATAGCAATGGGTGTCTCAAGTTTTAATAGTCCAAAGTCATCAGGCATTTGAAATGGTTCTCTGTAAACTGGCCTTTGATTATAAACTGATCTTCCTCGGGAATTTCAAACGATGGGCAGATGGCAGTGGCCAGAAGATGCACTGCCTGCTCATCTTGAATACTACTTCTTGCCCACCCTGTTTTGACTTGTCAAATCCCGTGTGTGTGTGTGTGTGTGTGTGTGTGTGTGTGTGTGCATGAGAGAGAGTAGAATTGTGCTCCACAGAGTTTAAAATGATTGCTTTTCTTGCCACTAAATTGCCCGGCCTTTTCTCAGATTCATCTCCAGGTAGCCTCACGTGACCCACACGATGAGTAGTAGCCAAATATGCGCAATATTGCACCATCCAAATCCAGGAAAATCAAAATACTGGTTGTTGAGTCCATTTCCCTCGTGGCGGTTCCAGGTAGATCAGAGCAGCCCTGCGGTCACAGGCCTGTGGCTATGGTGTCTTCACGAAGATCACTAGGGCTGTCTTTCAAGAAGCCTCCCCACAGATCAGAGGTGCCAGTTTTTAGGTTCACAGCCCAACGATTAACTATTTCTACTACATCAGGACTCTTCTATCTGTTTATGTTACAGAGAGCTCCTAATTTCTATGAACCATTTGTTTTTTGTATACTGAACACTTTAATTATTTGGAATTGCAAAACTGGGTATTGACTGCGCGTACGACTGCATGGGAGTTGTCTTAGTGGTCAGTTTGCTTCTTCTCTCAGGAAAAAGGCTACCTTCAAACCTAAACGTAGAAAGAGCAGCTGTTGGATTTAAACTAGAAGCAATTATTTAGACTTTTGAAAGTAGTTTCCCAAGTTTCCACTTATTTTTTTAACACACACTCACACACACACACACACACAAACAAGCAGGAAGGAATGAAACGGGTCCTCTTTAAATTAGTGGGTGGGGGGGAAATATGAATTGAGCACAAGCACACAGAAACCAAGAAAGACTGTATCTGAATCCCAGCTCTATAGGATCTCAACTGTGTTCTTCAGTTCCACATTTACCTTATCTTCTCTCAGTTGTCCATCTATGAAAATAGAACTAATAATGCCACCCAAACATTCGACACTATCTGGCATAGAGCAGACACTTACTGGCTGCCGTTATCATTATTCTTAAGTAGGCTTGCTTTTCCATGAAAAGTAGATTAAAATGATGTACAGGAAGCTGAGTTAGTTTAGAAGTTGCTCTCTTTCAATGTCTGTTCCAGTATTCTTTGCATTGCCCTAGTTTAGGACAGTGAGTGTAATGAAAAGTTACAAACAAATTTGCAGGACATGCCACTTTTTCTGCCTTTGAAAATACGCATAATTCACAACTCTTACCAGGCCTTTGCTATTTCCCAGTAACTGCTACTAATCAGAAATATTTTGTTACGTAATAAGTAATCATAGATGTGTCTCAGAATGCACTGAAAAAACAAACAAGCACACAAACAAAAACATGCTGCCATATAGTTGCTTCCACCTCATAGTGACCCTACCGAGCAGATTAGAACTGCCCCTGTGGGTTTCCAAGACTATAATTCTTAACAGGAGGAGAAAGCCTCATCTTTCTTCTGAGCAGCATCTGGTGGTTTTGAACTACTGAACTTTTGTACCCACTATGCCACCAGGTCTCCTGTAGGCTTTAATAAAACCTTTTCTGTTTGTCTTAAAAAGTGAAATGTGCTTGCTGTTCAGACTATTTGATGTTTCAATTTGGATTTTTACATTTCAATGGGTATTTTCTTGTCTTGCATAGATCACACCTGTGAAAATTATAATATAATTCACTCATTTGTAATTTGTAATTGTACTGAATAACTTAGTAAAGTTAAGCTTCAACTTTTGCCAGATCATAGACCCTAGAATGCAATAAAAGACATAGGGTCTGTCCTGTCCATGGAGGGTTATTATCATGTCTTTCCTACAAAGTACTCTGTGGCCAGACGACTCATGCCAACACAATGCTTGAAATAGGCACACACAGATTATAGGAAGGTATGCAAGAATTGAAAAGTTTTTCAAACCTACAATATATTTTAATGATATTATAGAGATATAATGCTCTGAGGTTTAGGCGATTATAGTAAATTAACCTAACCTAACACGTTTCTCCTCACTTAGAGCAACCTTCCAGGACAGTCCTGGGTGAGCTCGTGTAGAGTTTAGAGCCTGCATGGGTAGCATGCATCCGACAGAAGAGTTCAGGGCATTCGCTTGGCATTAGATGATGATGGAGAGTCAACAATGAAGCCACACTCGTTAGCATGAGCACACACACAGTTGGACACTGGATATTAGCCTGAGCACACACAGTTGGACACTAGATGTTAGCATGTGTTCACATACAGTTGGACACTAGATGTTAGCATGGGATTAATGAGATCTTTCTAAGGAATGACCACTCTGTTCTCTCTTTGGACACAGTGATATTCCAACCTTCCTACCATGGACTAAAAACATAAACTTGTCCTTAAATTTAAAGAATATTTATGTCTCTCTGTATTTCAGAGCGCTGCTTGTGTAGTGGTTACATGTTGGGCTATGATCCAGCAGTTCAAAACCATCATCAGCTATGAGAGAGAAAGACAGGGCTTTCTACTCCTGTAAACAGTTACAGTTGGAACTCCACAAGGGGTCACCGTGAGTCAGCATTGACTCCTTTTTTTTTTTGTATCTCAGAAACCTGTCTTACAGGGCTGCTATGAGTTAGAATTGACTCAATGACAGTGAATTTTGTTTGTTTGCTTGTTTTATATGTATATATGTGCACACAGGTGTAGCTCTATAGTATGCTTAAGAAACCTCTTGGAGTGTGGGCTTTACAGATTTCTGGACTTCTAGTTTGTTCTACTTATCTTGCAAATTGGTTTACAGTATATTTTAAATAGATTTTATGCATTTAAATAGATTTTAAGCATAGTGTTGGAATGACTTCTAAGGCCTCACAGTACTTAGTAGGAAAAAAAGGAGAACCCTCCACAGCTGGGAAAGACGCTCTGCCACTTACTTGCATTTTGGGGCCTGCACCATGGTGAAAGGGTTGGAGGTCAACTTCACCAACTCAATCAGGACATTTATAGATAAGGAATCTACGGTATGATTCATAGTCACAGGTAAAATCAAATGAGACTGGAATATACCTATTGAAATCAGATTCTGTCGCTTTAAATAGAAGAATGAGTGACCAGAGTGGGGGACAATAGCAAGGTGATTTTAAATAAAGACAAAGTATAAGATTTGAATATTATGTAATAACACTAGTAAAGGAAAGTAGACAATGAAGACTTACAGTACCATGTGATAGAGAAATATAAGGAGGAAGTACAGGAGGAAACACTGAAGTGATTTTTTCCGAGGACATGGTTGAATCCGCTTTCCCAGGGTGGGTGGGGGGATAGAAACCAGGTGCTTTGGCTGTTGTCATTCAAAATAGAAATTACATAGAGCTCTCACTAAAGAGATCTATTTGGGTTCAAAGCAGGGGGATTTGATTTAGTGTTTAAATTGGAGTGTGGTAAAGATACCTAGCGCTTTAAAAGCCACCCAAGATGCAGGTGCAACTACTAGTTGTCCCTGTCCAGAGGAAGGACCAGTGAGGTAGGCGGAACATGCACAGAAACGCTGAGCTCACGAACTCCAGAACAGCGCTCGCAAAGGCACGTGTGGTCACAGTCCACGTGTCCAGGAGAGCGCGTTGGTTCAGTCACGGCTTCATGTTCTTCCCATGCTCTGGATTCTAATTTGTTCTATTTGCTCTTCCCAATCTCACCAAGCACAATTCCTATTCTTTCTAGAGAATTTTACTTTGGCCTTTGCTGCTCCTTCCTTTATATAGGCAGGGAGGTGTGCGTAAGTAATGGAATACTTTCCTATTTGAGGAATAACTTTCCTATTTGAGGAAAACCTTTCCTCACGTTCACTCTATTTTAGGCAGTGTATTCAAATACTATCATGCAGATTAATCAATGGCAATATGGTCTTTTAAAATCTCCGGTGGCACAATGGTTTAAGTCCTTGGTTGCTAACTGAAAGACTGGCAGTTCAAAACCACCCAGCAGCTTTAGATGATAGAAATATTTTTCCCCATAAAGATTACAGTGCAGACAGCTCTACAAAGAATCACATGAGGATTCTCTGAGTGGAAAATTGACTACATACACATATACACACAAACACAAAAACACAAATTGCTTATAGTTCCAATGAAGGGATGGGGTACAGATCTGATTAAGGAAGCATTATTCTAGCCTTGCATTTCCCATGACACATTTTTTACTAATCTTAAATATGAATAATAAATAAATATGAAAATTACTTAAATAGTACTTAAATATGAAAATTATGAATAGTATTTATCAGAAGTAACACAGATATATACACAATATACCAAAACACAGTTAGGTTTTCTAGGGCCAGTCCAGAGACCAAAACAGCTGAAGAAATCTTATATGAAATTCAGTGTTACTGGTTATAATGTTCTTTTTAATGGTTCCCAGGCTGTTTCTGTGTTTGCTGAAAATGCATTGGTATGGAGAAACAGGTATAAGCACAGGCTTGCTTAGTTGTTTACTTACAAGTTTACTTACTTACATAGAAACCGATGCATATATACAAGAAATGTGTGACTTATTGTTTTTGTCTTGTTATAATAATACCATTAGCTTGCACCATTATTTGAACTAAATCAAGATGAGGGAAAATGAGGATAGTTCTCACATTTTATGATTTTGTTGTGCAATTTTGCATAACTGCTAATGCTGGCAGGGGAGGGTTAGCTCCCCTCAGAGGAGAGTATTGTGTGCGGTGAGGTGAGTACTTGGCTTTACTGGCAATATCCATCATCACTCAGAAAATGCTGTTTGGAGAATCTAGCCGTCACTTAGTGCTTTCAATCCAACCTACTATTGGTGTGACTTTTTCTTTATACAGGGAGGTGCATGAAAAGGGTGACAAAGCCATCCACCACTTTTCAGGTAGCAAACAGATGCTATTGTCCTGAAAAGGTCATCCAGAAGGGCATGAGACACAATAACAATAGATTATTATGGTAGCATGACCTTCCAAGTGAAAGAAAAAAGACTACTGCAGAAAACAGGGTGACTGTGTGGTGCATAAAAGAAAGCGATGATAACATCAGAAGAGGCTCTGCAAATGCAATTTCTCTATTAAATCGCGTTCTGTTGACTCATGCTTATACAGTCAACAGAGTGAAAATGATCATATGCACATCTATTTGTTGACTTTGAAAGAAAATTGGTGCTAAGAGAAATGCTACTTTAATAAATGAAGACACCAGGCTGGCAAGATGCACGCTTACGCTTGCAGAACATATCTGTGTTAAGGACAGAAGCATCGCTGTATTCCTTTCTGTGACCCGAAAGGTATCTGACTCTCAGGCTAATTTTCAGCCCTATGATGATCTACTTCTGCCAGGACAGATTTTAAACTCTTACTTCATATCATCAGTGTTTTATTTTGGCAGGGCTTAGCCAGAAATTTGAACACATCCTGCAATGGGCATTTCTATCTCCCAGTTTCATTCAAGCTTGTCTGCTCTCTGTGGACTGGCCCATCTTTCCCCAAGTATTGTCAGCTTCTGCAAAAACAGAAAAACCTGTTTGACAACAGCTAAGCAGTTGCATCTAGTAATTCTTTATTCACAATGGTAAGATAGGAATAAATTTATGTGTGTGTTTATTTATATCAGGATAACAATGTTTAGAGGTTAGTCACACCCTCAAAGCTATATAGTTAATACTGTAGTTATGAGATTCAAACTGAGCTTTCTGACCCTATATTTTACATATTTTAGTACACAATACAGGTAGAAGACTTTAATATTTATTCTTATTTATAATTAATTCCTCCCTTACTTCTTCCTCAAATCAAGCCCAGATCTTTTCAAATAATAATGTTCAGTACATTCTACTTGCACAACATTTTAGAGATTTTAGATTTTAGAGATTTAGAGATCAGATTTTAGAGATATTAATAGGAAACAAATATAAGAAAAAATAATTTTTGTTTTCTTGGAAACTGAAAGCCAGGAACAAATAAGGCCTGTTTTTTTTGGTTGTTGTTGTTTGTTTGTTTTTGTGAGCATTTATTCCTAGTTTAATTTTTAACAATTCTCCTCGTTTTGCAGAAACCAAGATAATCATAAGATCACTTCTTATAACACTGTGAGACCTCACATTCATTGGGGCACTGAATGAGACTGAAGAAGTTCTCACAAATTAGAAATACTAGGCAGCACCTAGTAAAACAAAATTTAACAAGGATAATTATTAAATTCTGCACTCTTATTGAAAGACAATAGGAATACATACATACGACTTGACAATATGTCTGCATTAATTACTTTATCACATTTTAATAGAAACAAATATCCTACTCAGAAAATGCTGTTTAGATTTGCTGAAGAATTTGGAAAAATTCCTTCAAAGAAAATAGAGCTTCTTTGCTCAAAGAAGAAAAAGATTGGACAAAATATGATAGCCTTCTAATATTTTCATAGGGTCAAGTGGAATCTGAATTAATCCATTACATCTATTTTCTGTATTTTATATTTATGTAGAGCTCAGACCAAAAGGTAGAATGTAGAGCAGGATAAAGTTCTCTCAATATCATCACAGTGCACAACAGTGGAAAGAGAAGCCAGGAGGTAGACATCTCCCATCCTCTGGAATTGATTATGTTGAGATTTAAGTTCATTTGTCTGGGATTTTAAAGAATTGATTGAATCATTAGAAAAAATGTATTGGCTATTAATTATTTGCAATTGTTATTGGGTCTTTGAGCCCATTCTCCAATCTCAATCCTCATTCCAGGATAAGTTCAATTATCCTGCTGTACCTTCCACTTACATTAACTAGGTCTGAGGACAAGGGATATTTATGGAACCCTTTCTGCACATGTGCTGAGAAGGCATTCAACATTATACATTTGATGTTCTCCCACCCTTTAAACTGTAAGATCCATGAAATCAGGAAGATGTTGATATTGGCACCCACTTTCATTAAAGGGGTGGTTAAGATTGATTTACAGATTGACTAATAGCATATGGGAATTCCTTTTTCAGCATCCAATTTTAGAATGTTCCCATATATATACACAAAGAAAGACGGACAAAGGACAATAGAACAGTGATGCTTTAAACACCATGGATCGAGTAGCTAGGTTTGACCCACCTAGCTCGATGGTCATATTGAAACCTATTTGGAAAACTAGAGAAATTTCTCTTCAATGAAACATTAACCACTGCCCAGTTTGGATCTATCCTCATCACTATATGAGAATAAACCCGTTTTCCTAGGGTTCCCTCGATGTCTCTTCACTAATCACCCGGACTCATATATTTTGATCTCACATAATCACCAAATGTGAAAGGACATTAGAACCAACTGGAGCACTAAGACTTTTTTCTTTTTTGGAAAAACATATCAAACAGTAATGCATTTTCTTAAAACACAGATTTACTAAATAACAGGTGAGATCTACATATTTTAACAAATGAGCAATTTCCTAAAGAAAAAATTGAGAAACTGGAGTAAATCTATCCGTAGCCCTCTGAAGGTTGTGTTCCGAGTCACTTTCCATTGTAATATTGATGACAAGTAGTTTGTATATTGAAATTCCAGTGCAAAAAACATTGAAATCCTTCCAAAGAAGACATCTTACTATCAAAAATGATTCATCAAAAAGCTTCAAAAAATCCACTTAGCCTCGGGAGGGAAGAAGTGAGTGGGGGAAGTGTATTTCCCACATCATTGAACATAAAGAGCTATTCTTGTGGCCAGTGCCTCTAAATCAGCTGACTAATGGACACCCATTCAGCATGGAACAAAACATTGCATGACCCCGAACCATCTCCATAATTATTGGCGTGCTGGTCTCCATTGTTGTGGTCTCTATTTTATTAATGTCTTCCAACTTTCAGGACTCATGTTCCAGCACTAATTCAGATAACATTCTGGTTTGCTTGATAATGTTCTTATTGGCTGATTTCAGAAGCAGATCCAAGAAACCAAACTTATTGACATCTAATTTATTCCAACTGGTAGCTAGCCTGTAGGACAGGAAAGAACTGCCCAGTGAGTTCCTAAGACTTTAACTCTCTAATGGGAGTAGAGAGCCTCATCTTTCCCCCAAAGATCAGCTGGTGGTCTCAAACGGCTTATCTTGAGGTAAGAGGCCCAACATAAAAACTATGCCCCAAGGTCTCTTAGACATAGCTACCTAGGCCTTCATCTCTAGTCTATGTTAGTTGGGAAACTACTGAAACCTGTGTGCTAGGTCACCTTGCTGGCATTTGAAGTGTGAATGGCATAGCTTCCGACAGGAACATTCAAGTTATCACAGTGTGACAAACTGACAGAAAGTTACTGAAAACAAAGGGTCTGTATACTTGTGACTACACTCTCCAGAGCACAATACTGCTCTTGCCAGAGAAAAAAAGAGAGACTTGCCTCCTTGCCAGATCCAGACTGAATTAACAAATTAAATCCCCTTTTATGATTATTGAACATTGCACAGGTTAATTTAAATCTATTTGTATGTGCTTTTATTGAGGAATCATCTGTCAGTTCCCATCATCTTTCCCCGGAAGCCTTGACGTGCTAGCCAACAAGAAACAATTGTGACGGCGTGATCTAATGTTGATCATTTTCCTCAGGGTTTTCATCAGTGCTGCAGGTTACCTTTCTTTCCTGAGAGCAATGTCAATTTCCTTATGACTCAGCAGGCCGCATTTGGATCGATACTGTATTTTTTTCTTCTTAAAATTTTGGACCAGCTTGTCATCTTTTAATTTATTTATTTTTATAAGGTGAATTTAAAACCCTTTTTTAATCCCCAAAGACAACACTTTTTAAAACTGTGAACTGTCCCTTTTTACAGATACAACTTGATTGCTGTCATGTTGTGCCACATCATTGCAGGTAACTTTTGCCACCCTGCATTGTGCCAGTCATCAAGCAAGTGTGAAGGATGAGTTGAGCTAAATGACAATCATTAGGAGCAGTGTGATGTGTGATGGGTAGGCTTCTTTAAGGCATTGCAACACCTCTGGCACTGCATACAGATAGGAAAACCTTCAGATCATGTTTTCAAGCTAAAGTGAATGCAAACAAGATCAAGTGGACAAGTTTTAAGATGCAATACCTGGGGTGTGGCTAACACCCTGGAAGTGCCTTTGCTGTTTGTGTTGTGTGTTTCTTTAAGGTTTTTGTTTCTTTCTTTTGAAGAATGGCAGATGTTAATGAGTACAATACATCCTTCAGGGATCTTTGCATTGAAGGAATATCTATGTCATTAGCTTATTATGCAACTTATGCTACAATCATCCTGCAACCACAAACAGCATACTCCCATCACTGCTCGCAGATTTCTCTTGTCTCTTGATGCCACTTTAATATGTAATCATTGGATCGACCTTGTGAAATAGGCTGTTCTTGCTGATTTAGGGTTTTACCACTATGGGACATATGCTGTCTAGAATAGATTATATTTTCTATCAGACATTCTGCCTCCTTGTAATACACTCACGCAGCACCAGGATCAGTTGCCATGACATTGATTCTGACTCATGAAGATCATATCTATTCCAGAGTAGACATATGCAGCACAGAATTTTCATGGTTGTGAGCATTCTAATATATATTCATGTAATTCTATGGTTTAAATATATTAAAACAAGTTTAGCATCATCATCATAATTTAGATCTCTTTATTCATTCTTGTTTCAATTGTTATTAGCACCCCATTTACCCCCAACCACACCTAGGATAAGCCTAATGATCTATTAATTTAGTTACTGTCTCTGTAGATTTGGTTGTGACCTTTTGGAAGCATATGGCAAGTGCTTTTGGCAAGACACTTCTGAATGGAATCAAACTGCTAACCTTTTCAACTAGTAGGCCCATGCTTACCCAATTATGATCCCAAGGGACACTTGCACTTGTGTATTTATATGTATGCCACCCCAATTAGGAATATACCAGGCTATACTGGATTGAGGGTTTAATAGCTTTTCACATGAAAAATCCTATTGCTCATCTCTGGGCACATATTCAAGTTTTCCTGTTGATGAATATGCTCAACCCCATACAGGATAGTAAGAAGTTATCTAATGTGTCAGACTGAGAGAAAAAATACATATATAAAGTTATCAGTTGTTTAGTTTAACTTTTGAATTGAACACGATCCATAGTAAGACTTTATAAGGTGATTTTCTTCTAAAACTCTCAAAAGACAGCAATTTTTTTCTGCTATTATATTTTTTGCTTGTTTGGTACAATTAATAGCTCATGAATGTGTCAACTTTATGATCCAGTCTATACTCCTACACAAGTCTGAATCACATTTATTAAAATTTTAATACTTTCTATCTATAGACATGTATCATGGTCAGTCTTCAACAATATTTTTTCAAGTGTGAACACAATAAGAAAAAAATTCTTATTTAGATAGCACCTTTCAATCTGAATGTTCTTTGTATACTGTATATGGTTGATTTTTTGCTTTGAATACACATGTTGAACTCCCACGGATCTATCAGCAATTTCATGGTGCTATTTCAGAATTGTAACAAAGAATTAACAGAATAAAAATGCTTGTGTAGCTTTCCCCCTACTTAAGGAAGTTCAAACCATTTTTGTATTGTCTAGTTCTATACAGAAATATTACCAGGGAGCATACTAAAAATTATATCCAGTGGATTTTAAATCAGTGGTATGTGGGAGGTAGCCTGGTCACTTAAATAAAGAGAAGATTAAAAAACTTAGACGGAGCTGAACTCAGATGAAAGAGAATGAAGTAGGTCTCTGATTCTTATAGGGATTTTTCTAGGCAGTCTTTTTGTCAAAATCACCTTTTGTCCCTTTCTCTTCTCAAGTACCTGCATTCTCTTTATACCTCTCCAGACTGTCCTACTAAAATGGTGTTCAGGAAAGGATAGGGTGTTTATTTAACCTTACAGCATGTCCAATTGTTAAAAGCTTCATTTTCCTCCCTGAGGTTCTGCATTTTGAGAGGTAATAAAACCTTAGTGAAAGGAAGACAAACTTAGGCAGCAAATTGTAGCCCAGGAGACTTCTCTTTTGTGTTACAGAGATAGTTACATTGTGTGTGTGTTTGTGTGTGTGTGTGTGTGTGTGTTTTAGTTATATTAGGCTTGCCTTGCACAGACTAGCAAAGCAAAACAGATTATGGGATATTTATTTGACTTATGCTGAGACTGATAATAAAGAAATAAATGGGAAGTAGGAGAGGCTATATGCTTGACTTAAAAAGTTAGACCCTTTAGGAGAACTTTAAAAATTATCTGTGCAGTCCAGATGTATTATTTTAAAGCATAGCTGCTGTTACACGTGCATAAGTAAATTTGTTCTATTACTATCAAAATGTCCTGTAACTGGAAACAAAACAAACTTTTTCATCCTAAGAAATAGGATTGAGAATGTGTGGTTTAATATTGTAAAAGAACTTGAAAAGCAAGAAATGAAAGTAGATACTTGCCAAGGACAAGAAAACACTAGAGGCGAGAGCTAGTACACATTGGTACAAGGAATGATGGCGACGATGGGATTATAAACTTACATATTGCTCTACACTTTACAGAACAGATTTACATTTGTTTTCTTGTCACACAGACTTCTAAGTAAGTGACAGTGTGATCCATTTAGGACAGAAACTGAGACGTTTTCAATATAAACGGAAAGGAAAGAGAGATTTAGGGAGGCAGAAAACAATGACCCACACTGGAATCTTGCCTGCACATTTGAATGAGCAGCCCCATCCGCTGAGAAGTGTCCTGGGGTCTTTAGAGCTCACTAGCAGCCAGGCTCCTCCTTTTCTTTCTCACCAGAAAGACATGGGACCTCTGATCCGATCGATGGGAGTCTTCAGGTGTCTCCTGCTTACCCAGCATTTTTGCAGCCCAGTGACTTTTACTGCCTTCATCAGGAAGAACACACAGTTTGCACTTGGATCTGTTGGGTTGCTGACTGTCTGGCAAAATCCTTTCCAAAAGAGTGTGGGCAGTGTCTCACACTGAAAGGCATCAGATCCATCCCTGGTGACGCTCGCATCTACCCTGAGCTCCCTCCCCAACTTACATACTTTTGGGGGTGAAGGGAGGGCAGGGTACAAAACAACATTTTCTTGACTAAGAAAAACAGAAAAGCAGGAAGGAACTGTGAACTGAAGTCATGCAGCAAGCGCTGGTCCAGGCAGCTTCCAGGCACTCTACCCAAGTGTCCCCAGTACCTCTGTGTCCACTGCAAAACAGAGCAACACACCAATTCGCCCTGTACTTGCTCCTGTCGTAGCAGAGACAAACCTCTCCTTTCTAAGTAATTGCCTTCATTCAAGAAACGTTCCCCGCGAAGAGGGTAGATCAAAGTATCCATGGAAACTGCATGCTTTTGCTGTCGTCCCATACTAAGCACATGAATGTAACAGCCGTACACTAGACTTACATGAACACAGTCAGTTGCATGGTGGGATGTCACAAACCACAGACAGAAATCACTGAGCTCACACCTGCTAACTCACAATCGAATGGCCCCACTTCTGTATGAAGGAGCCAACGGACTTCAACGTTCATGCCACGCTAATGGAAAGGCGAAGGTCTGAAGCCACTCAGCAGCTCCACGGGAAAAAGGCCTGGGGATCCGCTCCCCCAAAGGGGACCTGGCAAACCCACAAGGCCGTTCCTGTGTCACCCGGAGTCACCAGGGGTGGGGATTGACTTGAGAGCACTCCAGGACTACAACAACCTTTGTTCTCTGCATGAAGCCGGGGCCCTGCTTCTGACCATGCTCTCAGAGCGCTGACTCTCACAAGCGACGCAATTAGGTTGCAACGCAGTATGATGTAGATTAGACAAGCTTTGAAGAAATCAATACAGCGTCACCGTGGCCACCCATATTTTAAAATGGACTGTACAAGAGAGAGCAAATATTAGCCCAAATTCCATAAAATATGTGTTCTTGTTTTTAACTGCTGTCATGCTGCTTTCCACATAGGGTCCCAAGGCACAGCAGAAGGGAAGCCAGTCTGGACCCGCTCTACTCTCAGCCACAAGCTTTGCAATATTTGGGATTATTGTTGCCAAAATTGTGTCAATCCATCGCTCAGGGGGTTGACTGCTTTGTTTCTGCAGACCTTTCTCTGCACCCAGCAAGAGGACCCTCCTGATCGCACGTGCAGACTGCTGGAGATGAAGTGTCTCTCTCCTTACTTTTTAACAGCATTCTGGTGTACTTTTCTGTCTTCTTGCTCATTTTTTGGTGACTGAAGATTCTATGACTTGGATCCGGCACACTTAAATTCTTAAAGTGACATCGTTGCTTTTTGCAAGGAATTAAAAGCGAGCAGTTCCAATGCAAAAAATTATAAATCATTTTCTAAAAACTCACCTAGGAACTTCAAATTACTTTTCATTAATCATAAAACACCAGTATTAAGTACATTTCCATCTAATACCTTGATATGATAGATAATGAAATTGAACATAAATAGAGTTCAGAATTTGACATTATACTGAATTTTTCGAGAATTTAGAGTTTAGACTGTAGTCTAGTTTCACTCTTTCTACTTGAGACTACCTATAGTAATAACATATATTGTGTTAAAAATCTTTTCACACCCCCATCTCAATTCCTGTAAAGAATTAAGCCTCAGAAAAATCCTAGGGTCATTATAAGTTAGAATTGGCTCCATGTCAGTGAATTTGTTCTTTTGGTTTATGAATCCCAGACACAGAAAATACGTAAATCTGCTTAGTAGATAGATCTCAATGGTTATTCTACTCTGTATACTAGCCACCAGATATAATCCCATCTATTGACTTGCTTCCAAATAATACTATATGGCAAAGGTTTTGAGAATCCACTGCTATGATTATGTAACATAAGATGGCAACTTTCATCTTTGAATCAGACTCTCTTCCTTCCTTGCTTTGATGAAGACGGTCCTACGCTATGAACTTCCCTATACAGAAAGACACATGACCAGGAACCGAGGGTAAATTCTGGGTGACGATCAGCAAAGATCTGCATCCTTTGCTCTGCCAGCAAATGTGTGAATCAATGAGAAGAAAATCCTCCTCCCAGCAAATGTGTGAATCAATGAGAAGAAAATCCTCCTCCCAGCAAATGTGTGAATCAATGAGAAGCCCATCATCCTCCATTTGAAACTTCAGATGAGACTTCAGCACCAAATAACACCGAGTGTAGTCTCCTGAGGACCCAGAGCAAAAGATCTACATAAACTGTGCCTAAACGTCTGACCCACCGACAGTATAATATATTTGTATTGTTTTAAATCACTAAATGTATGGTAATTTTTGGACAGAAATATGTAACTTAAGGAATCTGCTTCTAAATAACATACTAAAGCATAATGTTTAGAGAAATAAATATTTTCCACAATCAAGAAAATGTAATTGCCACATAGCACCATTCAGTTTCCTGATTTTTAGAATGACCAAGAACAGAATCATGAAATCCCTATTGTAGTTACAATAAGACAATTATCCAACACTGAACATGTAAGAGCAATAATGAAAATGTAAGTTATACCAAGAGAACATTTAAATTATATTGTAAAAATTCTTCTCACATTAAAGGAATTTTCTGATTCCTGGTCTCTCCTCATGGTCATCTCCCCATTCTTGAAAAACCATCTTTGGCTTCCAGAGTCTATGGGGTCAAGTCATGGAAATATTCCTTCCCTAAGAACTTACTGTTTGTATCAGTTACATGACTGAGACAAATTATCTGATGGGGGAGGAAGGAGGTCCATTCTGACTCATAATGACCATATGTGACGGCAGTGCCTTTGGGTTTCTGAGACTGTAGGTCTTTAGGGGAGTAGGAAACTTAACCTAGCTCCTGCAGAGTGCCCGGTAGTTTGGAACTGCTGACCTTGGGTTCCCAGCCCAACCCACTATGCCACCAGGCCTCCTGGTTACGTGACCTTTAATGTATAATTAGTGATGATGCTGGTTGGTCTCTCAAATAAGATTGAAAACTCCTTAAGGATATGTTTTCTTTCTATTTAATACGAATATTTGACACAGGATTTTATGAAGAGAATATGCTAAAAGCCCACATATGTATGAAAATGATGGGGATCTTATTGACAAGGCAAATCATGTGTGCCCCTTCAATTTAAAAAGCATTAAAATATGAGATGTTTCAAAAATATGAGCAAACCAACTTCTAACATAACATTCGGATTGTTTCTGACTCTTCGTGACCCTGCAGGATGGAGCAGAACCAACCCGATTTGGTTGCCACGACTGTGACATTCCTCTGGAAGACCACCAAGTAGTTCTTCCACGGAGCGGCCAAGGGTGTGAATGGTCGACCGCTCCTTGAGCAGCAGAACGCTTTCACCATGACACTACCAGACTGTTGTCATGTTACTTCTGACCCATGTCGATCACATGGGAAAGGGCAGAATTGCAGCTTGGGATTTCTGAGACTGTGAAGGTTATGGCAGCACATAGCCTCCTCTTTCTTCCTCTGAGTGCCTGGGTGGTTCAAATTGCGGACCGTATGGTTAACAGCCCAATGAGGGCTACGCTAGCATGATGGGTGGTAGAAAATTAGGTTGTTTGACTAGACTCTCAAACTCAGAACCTTTATTTGTGCAGATATTTAGTCCCTCACCTAGTCATAAATATATATGGATATATATATAGTGTGTGTATATGAATATATATATATATATATAGTGTGTGTGTGTGTGTGTGTGTGTGTGTGTGTGTGTGTGTTTACACAGCCTAGGTGTTAAAACTATGCTGGGAACAAGGGCTAGATTCCCTGAGCTCTGATTGATTTCCCTTGCAACATGCAGGCAGGTCGTTACATGAATAAGTTCCCCCTAACTTTAAATCATTTGATAATCTTGTGACCCTGGCATGTGTGAGATATGCATGTGCTTCTGGGTAACAGTTTACCATATGACCTTATTCTTATTCATCAAGTTATGCTGCTTGCAGTCAGAAATTTCAATAGGTGAAACACACGTAACAGGTTGATAGATTGATATCCTGATCCTAATGCTAATGTATTTAAACATAAGAGAACTTGTGAACATTGTACAGAATAAATTTAAGTATTGATTATTTATTTTGAAGGTCACACTCCTCTAACCACCTGGATCTCTTGAACATTTATAAGGTTAAATTTTCCTCCTTTAATGGTAAATTGTATTTTTGTAAACAAGGTTTAGTAAATGTTTAAAACTTAGGAAGATAGTAATTTTTATCAGCCTAACATACTTCTCCCACCGAGAATTATTCTGAATTGGTTGGAGTACTTTACTAAAAATTCATAACTTTTTGTATAGACAATACTTCCTTTTGTTTGTTTGTTTGTTTTTCCTTTAACTGGAAAAATAAATTCAAACATTCACCATCATGTGTCATCTCAGATAATATCAATGAAGTCTTGACCTTGACTCAGTTGCTTTGACAAATGTTTTATGTGCTTGTTCGTCTATCCCCAAACATAGAAAACATCACATTTAAATTGCCTGATGCCCTACTAATTTCTAAGGCAAAGGAAGTGTCTTTACAGCGGCAAGAGCAATATCTTGTCTGCTAGTGTACTTTAAAAACAATCACAGTGCTAGCAGTATAGTGATCTTTCAATAAACACTTGGTAAGTAAACAAGTGGGATAAATGAATGTCAAGATTAAGTATATGAATATTATGAATATTTTTCCATGAGTAATGTTTGAAAATATTATTCTAACTAGCATGACATTAATGCACTACTGTATGTTTCCAAACCAAACTCATTGCCATTAAGATGATTCTCTCTTAGACAGAGTAAAATTATCCCTGTAGGTTGCTGAGACAGTAACCCCATCTGTCTCCTAGACATCAGCTGATGATTTTACTTTGTTGTTACCCATTTTGCCACCAGGGCTCCTATTGTATGGTTAGAAATTTAAATAAACGTGTGTTATTTATAATGCTTTAGTGGTCAATGGTGTAATGGAATTTTGGCCTCAATTTCTGAATATTTTTGCTGAGTAAATTCCTAGAAGTTGAATATTTTCAAAGTTGTTAATACTACCATCAGATTACTATTTTTGAAGCTCAACGCTGATTTAAATTGCAGAGAGCAATTTTTACTTTTTAATATTTTGGGGGTGGTTACTTACAATTCCTCTCATGTTATATGAGTAACAAAATATTCTCTTTATCTGCTCAGCATATTTTCAATCATGTGCATTCCTCAATGCATGATAATTATGTTCATTTCCTAATTACGGAGTCTCTTTCAATAGTCCTTATTCATTTTTCTATTGGAGTGACATTCGATTCTTAAAATTATTTTTATGTCCATAAATGTGCAGATTAAGTGTGCATGGATCTAGAGTTAGAAACCCAAAATGAAAGAGCATGATCAGCATTTCTTAATTTCTTGAAAGAAATCAAGAAAATCAAGAAGCCCTGAGTACAATCTTGAAAGATCATTTGTGCAAAATATTCAATTATGCAGGAAGCATCAAAGAAGATGGAAATAGTACATGCAGTCCCGGTACCAAAAAGAATACTCAGCATTCTACCATTTCTGGAGGTAGCATATGTGTAAGAGCCAAAGATGCTGAAAGAAGTTCCAGCTGCACTGACAGCACTAGGCAAAACAAGCCTTCAGGCATGGATGGCATACAATTTGAAAGGTGTCCACTGGTGAAACAATTGGCAGCACTGAATTTTCTACTCCAGGAAATTTGGAAGGCAGTTCCTTGGCCAACTGCCTGGAAGGGATCTATATCTGTACCCATTCCAAAGAAAGATGACCCAACAGAATGAGTAAATTATAGAACAACATCATTGATATCACATGCAAATAAAATTTTGCTGATAATCATCCAACAACAATTACAGTAGCACATTGACAGGGAGTTGACAGAGGCTCAAACTGAATTCAGAAGGGGATTTGGAACAAGGGGTGTTGCTGATGTTGGATGGGTCTTGGTTGAAAGCAGACTACTAGAAAGATGTGACTACACATTGGGATGCAAACCTCAAGGTCAGTAATGTGAAACCACCAGTTACTCAATGGTAGAAAGATTAGGCTTCCGATTTCTTTAAGGCAGTGGCGGTTCTCAACCAGTGGGTTGCGACCCCTTTTGGGGTCGAACAACCCTTTCACAGGGGTTGCCCAATTCATAACAGTAGCAAATTTACAGTGATGAAGTAGCAATGAAAATAATTTTCAGGTTGGGGGAGTAACTACAACATGAACTATATTAAAGGATCATGGCATTAGGAAGGTAGACAACCACTGCCTTAAGGGAATTACACTCTTGAAAACCTTCAAAAGCAGTTCTACCCTGTCATATAGGGTCATTTTGAGCTTGCATTGACTCAAAGATTTTGGTTTGTCACTAGCCAACCTTTACTATCACAGAATCATCTCATCTAATGTGGTTAGTATGTTTCTTCACTAGAGTGATGCAAGCAAGTGAATGTATCCTTAATGAGGATATTTACTAACTTGTGTACCAATTATAAAAGAAATCTTTCATTCAACTTCCTTCCATCTTTACAATAATTGAATTTAATGAGTTTTCCTCCAGCTGTCCCCAAGGAAACTACTCTCTAATCAAGTCTAATTGGTCTTTTCCCTTGAGGTGAGAATTATACAGAGTAAAGAGTCTAGAGTGTCTGGAGATTTTAGATGGAAAGGGGAGTTCTCTGGTCTTTGCTTGTTTCAGAGAAATGAGTAAGATTTGCCTGTACTTCAATAATATCCTGATACATTTACAATCTATTTGAAGTAATGTTCATTTACAATATCATTTCATTTAAAAATCACTTATAAGTGAGTGTTAATGTTGTACCAGACACAGTGCTAAATTCCAGAATATAAAATTGTATAAAACTTTGATTTGTGGTTAACGATAAGAAAATTGCCATAGCACCAAAGGGATCAGTTATCTGGCGTCAAAGAACAAAAAAATCATGTCACTGTGTGCTCACCTCCATGATACGATGGCTGAAGACAAACGGGTGCATAAGCAAATGTGGCAAAGAAAGCTGATGGTGTCCAGCTATCAAAAGGTATAGCATCTGGGGTCTTAAGGCTTGAAGGTAAACAAGCAGTCATCTAGCTCAGAAGCAACAAAGCCCACATGGAAAAAGCACACCAGCCTGTGCGATCATGAGGTGTTGAAGGGATCAGGTATAAGGCATTATCAGAACAAAAAAAAAATCTTACCATAGTGAATGAGGTGGGGAGTGTAGAGTGGAGACCCAAAGCCCATTTGTAGGCCACTGGACATCCCCTTGCAGAGGGGTTTCGGGGAGGAGACAAGCCAGTCAGTTTGCAATGTAGCAACAATGAAAAATACAACTTTTCTCTAGTTCCTAAATGTTTCCTCCCCCACCACCCCCATCATGATCCGAATTCTACCTTGTAAGTCTGGCTAGACCAGAGGATGTACACTGGTACAGATAGGAACTGGAAACACAGGGAATCCAGGACGGATGATCCCTTCAGGACCAGTGGTGTGAGTGGCGGTACTGGGAGGGTAAAGGGAGAGTGGGTTGGAAAGAAGGAACCGATTACAAGGATCTATATGAGACCTCCTCCCTTGGGGATGGACAACAGAAAAGTGGGTGAAGGGAGACGTCGGACAGGGCAAGATATGACAAAATAATAATTTATAAATTATCAAGTGCTCATGAGGGAGGGGGGAGCTGGGAGGGAGGGGAAAAATGAGGACCTGATGCTGGGGGCTTAAGTGGAGAGCAAATGTTTTGAGAATGATGAGAGCAATGAATGTACAAATATACTTTATATAATTGATGTATGTATGAATTGTGTTAAGAGTTGTATGAGCCCCTAATAAAATGATTTAAAAAAAAAGAAAGTTGCCATAGCATTGTTGCTTTCTTAAAGGAACGAAAAATTCCATTATAATAAATACAATTTTAATAGTTTTTATATTAAGACATTACTTGTAAGACAAGTTTAATTTTATTTCTTTAAGATACTATGGCAATAGGTACAGTTTGGGGGTATAGATAAAAAATAAAGAAAAATACAAAGGATAAGGTAGCAAATGCCTATGTATTTTATAGTTAAAATGTCACCTATAAGACTTTTCATATTTGCTTCAGATCTTTTTTTGTAAATAATCGTCACATATAAAGGTGAATTTATTTGATTTCTCTATTTCTCTACCTTTATTCTATTTATCTCAATCCTTCCATCATTTCCCCTTGCTCCCATTCTCCATAAATGACAACTGTATTATTGATTCTAGGTGTTTCTAGTTTGTTTTTATAATTAACTTGCCTTCAGCACCTATTTAAAGGCCTCTTTTGTTTTGTTTTGAATTTATCCATGTCTCTTTAGGAGCTTTGTTGGTGCAAGGATGCAGCTAGCTCATCTACTAACTGACAGACCTTTAGTCTTTACTCCCTTGGAGAAAGGTGAGCAGGTCTTTTTTGCTGTCCTGCTCTGGTGGGTTCAAACTGCCATCCTTTCAGCTTGGCTTCAGGTGCTCAACCAGTAAAACACCCTCTTCCTTCCCATGAAGATTACAGTCTAGGAAGCCCTACGGGGCAGTTCTATTTTGTCGTACATTTTCACTAGCAGTAAGAAACAACCTGATGACAAGTGACAAGAGCAACAATTTCTTTAAATCTGATTAAAATAAACAGCTTTATCTTTAAAAAAACAAATTGATCTTAACTTTGATATAAAATAAAAACATAAAACAAAGAATGTATGAAGAGGACAAGGCAGAAGAGAACACAAAAATATAATCCAAGTTTCAGTCTTTAGCTTTCTAAATGATAAATATGTTAGTTTTCCATATTTTATATACTCAGGTCAGATATTAAACTTAAATGTGACTTTATGGGTCTGGGAACTTTTCTTCTTTTCATATAGCATATACCCTCAAAATGTGATTTTTTAAAAATGAAATAGGATCTTGAGGGATCTTCAATCTTTTAGCATTTATATTTTTTCCTAACTGTAAATAAACATTGTTCTACTTTTAGCAATTTTTGTCTGACCTGAATTTTTGGCACAATTGTTTTATATATTTTCGCAATATTAAGTGAATATTCATGAAGGAATTTTGAAAATATTCATTTGTTAAAGCATGCATATTTGGTGCAACTTAGTTTTTCAAAAAGTTCATACTTAAAAAACAATTAGTCCACTTTTAAATTATTTTGCTGCTTAATTTCTAAGATTCATTTTAGCAAGTAATGACTATTTTACTTTTATGAACAATGATTAATCAACACTTCATAATCACCACTTCATTATTACATGCTATTTCCTGTACTTAGGGTGAAGTGTAAAATAATGCCTATGATTATTGAAATTTTAAAACAAAGTAAAATGATTCAAAGAAATGTCCTTTCTCTTTTATGCCTTAAGGTTAAAATGGCATTTAACTATTGTCTCTACTTTATTCTTGAATTTAAATTTTAAAAATTGTAATTAAAACATTTTTCTTTGTTTTGTTGCTTTTTTTCCATAGAAAAGACATCACTAAAGCCATTGAAAAATAAATTAAACATATTATTGTTGTTGCTTCCATGGAGTTTATTCCAACTGATTGTGATCTGCTGTGTGTAGCATAGAACCATGGATGTTCAAGACTGACCTTTCAGAGCACATCTGTAGGCCTTTCCTCTAAAATGCTTGTGGTGGATTTGAACCATCAACTCTTTGATTAATATTTGAGCGCTTAACCATTTTCCCCAGTCAGATCCTGTCATTGACTAGACCTTAACTCATAGTGACTTTCTAGGATAAAGTAGAACTGTCCCAGAGACTATGATTGCAATCTTAAACAAAAGCGGACTTCCCTAACCAATCTTAACAGAGTGACTAGTAGGTGCACACATCCAACTTTTTAAGAGGTGCCAAGTACAAAACCATTGTGACACCAAGACTCATTTTGAGATTCAAACAATAGTTTGTAATAATAAATAGATACTACCCAGGAAAACACAACAAAACATGATTATTGCCAGTAGTAGTATGTTACAGATATTTCTGTGTACTTTGCAGTGTTCCTTTACTTTTTGCATAGAAATATACACTATACATTATATGCTAAGACTTTGCATATTTGAATATCTGATGTTAGCTATGAGCCAAGCCTCCCTGTCCAAATTTATGTACAAATTCAAGATTCCTAAAGATCTTTAAGAATAGAAATTGTTCATACATGGAGCACTGTCTGAACATAAAACTAATAGGATTCCTTTTTTTTTTAAATGTTAAACCTAATTTATCATATCCCACAATAAAACTGGTAGGTCTTTGAGGAAAGTCAATATCCTGAATAGAAAATCAAAGCAAATGCTCATTACTTTAGGAACAAGAATATTAGGAATAGTCAATTCAACTAAGCAAGAATATTTTATTTCATAGTGAACAATAAAAAACCCAATCCAAAAACCCACTGCCACAGAGTGAAGTATGACTTATACTGACACTAGGGAAAGTTTCCAAGACACTAGCCTCATCTTTCTCCTGCGGCTCTTACTATTAGCAGACCATGCTTAAGAAATAGCTTCAACAGGGGTCCTTGGTGATGAACAATAGTCTTGAACAATTGTTGAATAGTATTGATGAACAAATACTTTTGAGAATTTCTTTAAAAAGATGATCAGTTTTTTAAAATATGTATTCGTAGCATGTAGCATTTTTTAAAACATTTTATTAGGGGCTCATACAAGTGTTATCGCAATCCATACACACATCAATTGTGTAAAGCGCATTTGTACATCATTCTCAAAACATTTTCTCTCCACTTAAACCCCCGACATTAGGTCCTCATTTTTCCCCTCCCTCCCCGCTCCCCCCTCCCCTATGAGCCCTTGATAGTTTATAAATTGGTATTTTGTCATATCTTGCCCTGTCCGACTCTCCCTTCACCCACTTTTTGGTTGTCTGTCCCCCAGGGAGGAGGTCACATATAGTTCCTTGTAATCGGTTCCCTCTTTCCTACCCAGTCTCCCTTTACCCTCCCTGTTTCGCCACTCACACCACTGGTCCTGTAGGGCTCATCCGCCCTGGATTCCCTGTATTTTCAGTTCCTATCTGTACCAGTGTCATCCTCTGGTCTACCCAGACTTGCAAGGTCGAATTTGAGTCATGGTAGTGGGAGCAGGGAGGAAACATTTAGGAACTAGAGGAAAGTTGTATTTCTCATCGTTGTTACATCGCACCCTAACTGGCTCATCTCCTCCCCGAGACCCCTCTGCAAGGGGATCTCCAGTGGCCTACTAATGGGCTTTGGATCTCCACTCCGCACTCCCCCCATCATTCACTATGGTAAGATTTTTTGTTCTGATGATACCTTACACCTGATCCCTTCGACACCTCGTGGTTGCATAGGCTGGTGTGCTTCTTCCATGTGGGCTTTGTTGCTTCTGAGCTTGATGGCCACTTGATTTCCTTCAAGCCTTTAAGACCCCAGACACTATACTTTTTGATAGCCAGGCACCATCAGCTTTCTTCGCCACATTTGCTTATGCACCCATTTGTCTTCAGTGATCCCTTCGACACCTCGTGGTTGCACAGCTGGTGTGCTTCTTCCATGTGGGCTTTGTTGCTTCTGAGCTAGATGGCCACTTGTTTACCTTCAAACTTTTAAACCCCAGACGCTATATCTTTTGATAGCGGGCACCATCAGCTTTCTTCACCACATTTACTTAATCACCCACTTTGTCTTCAGCGGTTGTGTCGGGAAGGTGAGCATCATAGAATGCCAATTTAATAGAAGAAAGTATTCTTTCATTGAGGGAGATAGCATTTTTATGAACGTTATCATAGATTTCCCCATCAAACTGACCTTAGATGCACCTGCTTAAAGATTATCTTTTAGAACCAAGCATAAGTAAACATTCTCATGATCAGTCAATACTTCCATGATCAGTAAAGATGTCCATGAAACCTTGTCTACTCTGTGAAATAAAACCATAGAAGAAATAAAATGAACGAATATGAGGAGAAAAGAGAGAAAAATATATTAACTTCAAAGATATATCTAATTACCAAGGAAGAACAAGTAAAGAAACGGAAAACACAACAACAACAAAAAAACCAAAAAATCCAAAAATAGATTTAAAAAGAGCATGTATTAAAATGGGCAGTTACAGAAATAAAAATATGAAATATCTGTCCTAGGATTGTAGAAATAGCCATATCAGACAATAACATTGTAAAAAAAAGAGAGAGAGTGAGCGAGAACACTCACTATGCTGTTGATTCTGAATGATAGCGACCCGATAGGATTGGGAAGAACAGGTCCTTTGGGTTTCTGAGACTGAAATATTGACAAGAATGGAAAGCCACATTTCCACCCCACCCCCACCCCCTGGAACATTTGGTGATTTGAAACTGTGGACCTGTGGTAGCAGCCCAACAGGCAAATCATTATGCCATTAGGGCTTTTTTTAACAAAGAAAAATGTAAACTCAATTGTTATCATTTTAACACTATAGGTGTAGGGCTTTTACCATGAAATGTTAGACATTACTTATAGAGTTTATTTTAACTAAATAAATGACAAGTTTTTTGTATTACAAGAAACTATGATTTCTAAATGAAAGACTCAATTCTATTAGGGAAATGAGTAAATAGAAATTAATCTACAGTTTTCATGAAATTTAAAAAAAATCAATGCATTGATCTTTACATGTCTATAAATCTAAATGTGTTTTCCAGATTATTTTAAAGGAAAAAGGAAAATTACATTGTTATTACCTTTGTATCCCAACTATTAATTTAAAACATTTTTTTAATTGTAATGCTGATACTGGATTATACAAAAAGCTCCATAAAATAGAGAATAAGTCATCAAAAGGGATAGAAACTAGTAGTAACTTACCATGAGAAAATTATTATTAGTTATTTTAAATGGCTTTAGTTACTTATTTAACGTATTAAATAGCAAAACAAATAATTGTATATAACTGTATTCAAGGGTTAAAATAGCATTGTATAAAATAAATTCATAAAATGTTAGAATTTTAATGTAATATATAATGTAGTTTTTTTTCTCTATGTTCACAGAAGATTTTTTTCTCTAAGGGTCACACAATGCCAAAAATCATTAGGAAAACATGATAGATATAGATATTTGACAAATAGTACCACCAGTTTAAATTAGTAATAGATTGACAACAATTGCAACTTTTAATATCTATTATTTATATGTATATACATGACGCATTTTGCTCCTTTCCTTTTGAAGGGAAAAACATGACACTAAATATTTCAATAAAAGCATTTCTGAAACCTACATTTCTATATTTTAATTAAGGAACAATCTGTCCTTAAATATCATATAATATGGCAACTTTAACTCTGAATTAGAATGAGGAAGTAAGGCAGCTTTTATCAAAAATTTAAATGAACTTTAAATGTATTTGGATGTCTATTTTACAATAGAAATGAAGTAGAAATCTCCATATATATGTTTTGTTTAGATTAGTGATATAGTCAATATAAAATCAATTTTAAATCATAATTTTTGTTATTCACTTATAAGCTATAGCTCTCTCTTTATTTTGTAAACCACTTCACTGCACACTTCTTAGCGATAGATTGCTGATAGTGACTGTGGTGAATACATATTTCTATATAGACTTCAAACTATACATTTTTGTGTGTATAGTCTCAAAAATGAGAAGGGAACTTGCTGGAATCATATCATGTGCTTAAAATGAAGAAATCAACATTTGCATAGATATTTCAGAACTCTTAAAGATTAGTAGTGTTTAGGGTTTGATTTATGTTAATTTGAGAAATGAACTTGATGAGGGTGGACTGGAAATCTGGCAACAGATACATACAAATAATTTGGCTTTAAAGACCCGAGGATGCTGACTGAAGCGAATGGATGACCAAGCTAACTGGTGATCCAATTACCTAACAAGGAGGCAGGCAGTCAAATGCTTCGGCCTCTGCCACCATGCTTCGTGGACACTTACATCATGTAGCAGAAAAGTATATTGGTTTCAACATTTCTCTGTGTTTCTTTCATGTAGGAGAGGAAAGTGATGAATAAAAGAGAACGGTTAGAAAAATGGGAGAGAGCCAGAGGAAGGAGAAGGAATAGAGTCAAGAGATAATGACAGCAGAAGTTAGTAATGAAGCAGTTGAATGCCACGCAGTAGATTATTGGACCACTGTTCACCTTAGGATAGTGCTCTGTGACTTAGTCTGAGATGGATGACTTCATTCGGAAAGTGCTGGAAAGAAAAAAAATAGATGTGAGGTCATTTGCCAGTGAATGTTCCATCCAAGATCAATGGAAAGAAGTGACTACAGCACACATGCTCCCTGCAGCAGGTTAAAACCAGGGGCTCAAGGCTTGGATCTCATCATCCACAACACCGACCCAATAACTGAGCTGCCCTAGGTTCATGATGGTGAAAGGCCAATCTAACTAGTCCTCAAAGAAAACTAGTCTCGGGTGCAGGATTCCACAATCGAGAGAGTTTTTAATCCACAGATTATTATTTCCACGATATAAAATTTCAAACAGACATATAAAACCAAATTCCATATGTGTACTGATATTATGTCATGTCGATCTTTATATTCTACTTTAGAGATTCAGTCATCGAGGTAACACATAGTTTATGTAATTACTGAAGATAATTCAGGGTTCAAAGACAGCTGTAGGCCACAGCCTTACAATTATTTAAGGGGCAAAATGTCAATGACAGTGTATCAACTGGGGACAGTTTCTGCCAAGAATGCAGTAATGAGAGTAGAAGAAAACAGTAAGAGTGCAGCTGAGAAGGCATCACTACAGGAACATTTTACATATGCAATTCAAATGGAAGATTGAAACATTATGTATGTGCTTGAGAACAGCAATAAAATGCATTTTAAAATAGTTGAATTGAGAATTGACTGGATTTTAGGATTTGAGAGGAAAAAAAGTAAAGCAAAATAGGTTTTAATAAGGAACTGTGTGTATTGAGAACATTAAATATACTCAAGAAAGATAAAATAAGATGAAGAAGACAAGAAATAATGAAAACTATAGAGGATAGATTTTCTTTTAAAAGACCCAAAGTATGTATTATTTCAACCCTTTCCTTATGCGATTTTCCATATGCAATTTTCCTGTTTGATTCATAGGAATGCCTCTTGTTTGTATATAGTCACCACACAAGTGAAGTCAGACTGGTTTTAGGTCGCAGTAGCTTGACCATTATTAGAGTCACTGATACCTTGTTACATGCCTGTCAAGTAACAATCCAGCCTTTAGTAGCAGGAAATAAAAATCTTATTTTATCACTTGACAAGTGTTATTTAGAAATTATTTATAATATTAACTATTTGGTTTAGCTTCAAACTGTATTGTAGTCAAGCATTCAACCCAATTCTATCTACAGTGGTCCTTCCGAGACAATCTAATAGCTTTATCTCTGGTAACCTTTCAATCCTTTCAAAACAGAGATTTTGTCAATTCATTCTTTCCTTATTCATAGTAAGAATATCTGTCTTCCTAAATGCTCCTTATATATTATCATTGCTTTACTCTGGAATATAGTTTGAATGCTATACTAATGGACAGGGAAGTTATATCTATCCACCTATAACTGACCTTCAGTTTAAAGCACATATGTACCGTATATACTCATGGATAAGCTGAGTTTTTCAGCACATTTTTCATGCAGTTTTTGTGGTAAAATTATGTGCCTCAGCCGATATTCAGGTCGGCTAATACCCGAGTGTATACGGTAATTATCATCAAGACCTTTGGCACACTTTCTCAGCTCTTTCTCATGACCGTCTCAGGCCTGTGGGCAATCTCATTTTTAAATGATGAATATAATCTCTCCTTGGAACTTTTTTTCTATTTAAGATAAGACAAAGAAGTAACTATGTAAAATTATCAATGCAATAATTTAAAAACGGGCAAGTATAAATGTTATAATTGTAATGGTTGAAAGAGTCGTGTTAGATGTCTGGACCAGAAGCTCAGTCCCCCACCAACTGCACCCCCGCACCCCACCCTCCAGCTGGCCTTTCTGGCTAAAGACATTGTTCTTTGGGTTGATTTCCTCATGCCCACCTTGCCTTCCAAGTACAGAATTGCACGCTGGTTTTGTATTCTGCATTTTCCAAATGGTATGTAATTTCAGTGTTAGCTCCCATTTTAGATTTTATTTTATTTAAACTAGTTTTTTTTTAATTACTTATGATAGCATCGGAATTGAAAGCCCAAAGCCCTAATTCTCTAGTACTAACATAGGCTGCCAGGGTCATGATGTAAATGTACTAGTGTTGGAACCATCTTTATTGCTTCTACAGGACACGTTAGTAAGAGCTAATGGGCCCATAAGACAGCTTCTCCCATTTGAGGTCTTCTCAAAACTTATTTAAATGCAAATTGTGATTATTTTGCTAAATCTAAAAACAGTGATGCATATCAGAAATTCCCGAAACAAGTTTCACAAAACTGAATAATGTCACTAGGTTTAATATTAAAGGGAAAAAATAATGGCAGTGGGAGAAGAGGAAATTCAAAATAGAAAATATCGAGGAAAAGCTGGATTTTTAATCTAAAAAAATCACAGCATTTTTAATATTCCCCATTGATTTTCATGAGGGAAATGAAGTATGTAGCATTTTAAAAACACATTTATTCCCAAGTCACTTTTTCAGGACGAGTGCTCCTCAGAAATCTCTTTGGGAAATATTGACTTAGAAGCAATTGTGGTAGAAACATTGAAATAGCACTCCAGTGGAATTCTTTAGGGGTTTTTATGAATCTAATCTACTGATGCTTTCCCAGCTGTCTCAGAACTATGAAGAGATATTAAACACTGCAATTAGAGAACTATTGTTTAAATTTAATGTCAGAGAGGAGATCCTAACATTGGTATTCTCTTCCAATAAAAGTCAGGATGAAAGAGAGAAAAATGTGAATCAAAATACACTGCATATGCAAAGGTGGTGAAGAAAGCTGATGGTGCCCCGCTATCAAAAGATATAGCATCTGGGGTCTCAAAGGTGTGAAGATAAACAAGAGGCCAACTAGCTCAGAAGCAACAAAGCCCACATGGAAGAAGCACA
>NW_022111368.1:32320496-32328681 GCF_000313985.2 Echinops telfairi
GGGGGAGGGGGGGGGCAGACGTTGGACAGTGTAATTTATGACAAAACTACAATAAGTTGTGAATTATGAAGGGTTCATGAGGGAGGGAGGGTGAGAAGGGAGGGAGAAAATGAGCAACTAATATTAAAGGTTGAGGTGGAGGGCAAATGTTTTGAGAATGATGAGGGCAGCAAATGTACATATGTGATTGGCACAGTGGATGTATGTATGGATTGTGATGAGAATTGTACAAGCCCCCAATAAAACAATCAAAAGAAAATACACTGTAGCAGGGTTCGGCAAATTATGGTTGATGGGCCATACTTGGTGGGTCACGGTTTATATGAATAGACGCCTATTGAAATATACACATTGTTACTTGCTATGACTAGTCTATATATTAATTCAAAATGCAATATAGGAGTTGCCATATCACAGACCTTCTGGATCATAAAACTGAAAATATTTATTATTTGGCACTTTACAGCAAAAATTAGCTGATCCTGTTTTTAAAGTCCACATTTCCCAAACACACCAAACTAGATGCAGAAAATTGTGCATGAAACTTACTTGAAAGAATAAGAAATAATTATTAAATATTCAGGAAGATCTCAATGATGAATTCTAGGCTGAAAGATCACCTCAAGTTTATGGTGACAGTTTTAGTTGAAAGACACAGGATGTCCACAAGGACTAATTACAGATACATTTTCAGAATTTGAAAACTACATTGGTGAGAAAAGGTCAAATTACACCAAGGGATATATTTTTCCCCCGACCACAATAATGCTCTTGTTCATTATTCCAGGTTGCAAGGGCTGTTCTTTGATGATTTTATTGAGAAACCTTATGTCTTCCACCCTACATCCATGATCTCACTCTGCAGGTTTCTTTTTGTTCCCCAAACTGAAGGATCACTTAAAAGGAAGCGAATTTGAGTCTCAAAACTGCTGTTTTAGTGTGATGCAAATGAGCAAATGCTTCTGAGGACAGGAGACCTGTACACAACCTTCAGAAGGGCAGCAATCTAGATGTCAGATACGCTGTGAAATAATGCTTTTACTTTTTTATATGTTTGTTTAAAAAAATACTTTTTAGCAATCCGTTTTGACCCACCCTTATATGTTCTGTTTCATATCCTCATGCAGAGACTGTCATAATATAATACCAAAAAATTGAAATGTATCAAAATATTATTGGAAGTGAATACTAATGGGAAGAGACTTCTAACTTTCCAAAATAATTCAGATGAGTATCACAATTATAAGAAAAACATCAACATTTAAAAAAAGCCTAAATATTAAAACTCAATAAACAACTGTAGAAAATTTGAAATATATTAGCTTTTTTTAATCATAAGAGAGGACAAAAGAAACTGTCATATTGTTAAAATAAGAAAAGTGGGTTTTTAAGACCTATAATGGAAACCATATTAAAAAAATAACATATAAAGTTGTTAGCAGAACACAAGAAAAAAAATCAGAAAGTTTAAGAAGAGAAAATGCCATGATGTGGATTAATCAACTGAGAGTAAAGAAATACATTTTTCTATTATTTAATTGCAGAGCATCCATTAGCTACAAGTGATGCTCAGTTTTAATGGATTTTGTATTGTAAGAAAAAAATCCTACACTTGACCTTTAAAAAGAATTCAAGAGTGCGTTATTCGTAAAACATGCACAGAAGTCTATCTTTTGCAAGTAACATCCAAATGATAAGCTTGATGTTCCAAAAAATAGTTATTTTAAAGCCATTGTTTTCTTACGTATAAGTGGAAAACCTCTAATAGTCTGACCTCTGGCACTAATTTGTAAAATAAGTATTAATCATAACAAAGATGTAAACAGATGATTTCTAGGTGAACTATTTCAAGCCTTCACAGGGAAGATAAAATCTATCACAGTTTACCTCTTCTAAGGCAAGTAAAGAGATTAAAAACTGCTCCAAAATATTGTTTCCAAGTTGGCACACTAGATATAATCTAACAAAGACAACAAACACATCAAGATAAAATTTGAGGTGGATTAGTCAGATCTGTTGTTGACCCTGGAGGCCTGATGGCAAAGAGGTTACGAATTGACTGCTATCCCAAAGGTCAGCGGTTCAAAGCTCCCATTGCTCCACAAGAGAAAGACGTGATTCTTTCTTCCTGTAAAAAGTTTCAGTTTCCGAAACTCACAGGGGCAGTTCTACAGAGTCGTGATGAGTCAACGCTGATTCGATGGCAGTGAGTTTTCTGGATGATGCCATACTGGTGTTGCTCATGTGTGTGCATGGGGCAGGGATTGACAGTGGATTTCCCCACGGGTCTCTATCCAGCTTCTTCCTCTTCTGGTGTATGTATGTGCATAAGTAGGGTACCAACTTTAACCTAAACTTCAGCCTCTGCCCCAATGTATGGTTTTGACCCCCCAGGATTTTATTTGCACAATTCAGGAACTCTCTAAAAATAGATTTTACTAAAAAGAAGGGTATATGGCCTTTAAAGAAATAGAGATGGCCAATCAACTCTCGTGTCACATGCATGGAAGATGCTAGTTCTCTCAAACATGCCCTATCATTCTTATTTACTCTTGTACAAAACCCACAATCATCTCTGGGTTCCGAGGTCAAGATGAATGTGAAAAAATGTAAAAGAATTGCTTACTCAGAAGCTCACACACTTTTAGCACACACAATAATTATGCACTTTTCGCATGTTTATTTCTAAAAGGAGTCACTATTTTCCAGTCATGCACAATAAGCAACAGTCACCTTTTCGCCTAGAACACGGGTAGATCTGTAGTGTAAAGAGAACTTTGAATCATGTTGGAGTTTATCTGATTGGGAAATTTTTCTATAGTCAATAGAATGAAATACAGTATAAATCTAGTTTACTTTTATTAAACAAAAGCATCAGAATATGAAATTAGTGTTTCTCACTATATCTCAACCTATCCTCTGTCTATGTCTATACACTTCTGAAGACAGTGTTTCTGTCTGCCTCACGTTTCCCTGAACAATTCAGTCCTCTTTCATCTACCTACCATTAAAATAGCAGGTTTGGTACCTGGGAGGTAATCAAATCTCATCCCTGTTAAATGTTCTTTGGGTTTGGGAAACAAAATGAAGTCAAATGAAGGGTCAGCATCAGAGCCTTCGAGTGGATGGAGCAGTTTCCCTAGTAGCTACTCAAGACGGATGAGCAAATGCAGTGTTGTGACTGGTGGGTGCAAGGACGTTGGGGGTGGGTGTGTGGGTGCAGAGATTGGGGGAGAGTTGCTGTACTCAGCATACATTTCCTGTTTTTTGATATGTTTTCATCAATGCAGTTTTCAATTTTCTTAAAATTTTATTATCAGACCCCATCATTATACTGTATCCTCAGATCAGATCTATCATGATTGCCCCTTTAGAAACCCCCAAAATAGTCACCTTGATCCCCTCTCTGCCTTGAATTGAGCTGCCCAACAGATCCCCTCAAATGCCACTGTCTTGATGGAAACATGTTATTAGAGGCACCCTAATAAATCTAAGACAGGGGTGTTATTGGGAGAATGTGTCTGATCGACAGATATCTTCAGATCACAGACATGTTTAAAGACGCTTTATTCAAAACAAATTGGTACATGTATGAACCGGGATACAAGTAGTAATACTTTTTGACTTGAATGCTTCACTATGTGCACAAATACACAAATAGTTATACTAGACAAAGAAGAAGTAATCCTTTCCATTGGTAGCACTGACTCTGATTCACTGACCTGGCAGACTGACATCGAACTGTCCCAGAGCGTCTTGAAGCTGTCATCTTCACACAGCACAGGGCCACACTGTTCTCTGACACAGTGGCTGGTGCCTCTGACATACTAACCTCCTGTTTAGCAGATGATCACTTTGCTACAGTAATAAACTGAGGTCCACATTATATTTACCTCTTAAAATTAATGACATTTTGCTGTTCACTGCTTTGCAAATCTCATTCACTACATATCATGGAGGAAATTTCTTATTTTAAAATGTAGGGGAAAAAGGAGAAAACTTTCCCAAACAATGTACTTAGTAAAAAAAAAAAAAAGAAAAGAGTTAATAGTTAGAGTTACTAGAACAATCTCTGGTAGATATTTTCCCATTATAGAATTTTAGAACTTCATTAGCATTTCTATTTGTGATTTATCTACTCTTTATAGCATTCGGTGTTCCTTTTCTAATCTATTTATATAAAACTTGTGGTTGATGCTAGACTGATTTGTTCTGGTTAAAAATACTTCATATTCAAATAGGTTTCATAAAATAGATTACTTTTAAATATTTGTTAGTGAATCTATTGAATCAACTTGCAGTACCATGTGTCTATCATTGAGCAAGGATTATCATAAAAAAAGACTCTATTTGTAAGCTACATATATTTATAAATCCACATCACAAATCCTTATATTGTCTGATTTTCTATGGAGACACAGAACCAGGACAACTGGTTGGTACATCAGGTTAACCCTTCTCCTCCTCTGAGCCACTAGACATGGAAGGGGCAGTGCATCCCACAGGGATGCTCTTCTTGCCCCACCCCCCAGGCCTTCTGTCCCAAGAAACAAAGGACTCTGAGTAACTTAGAGTTTTTTCTCTTTACCTGGAATTCTGAGTCTGTCCATTTTTCTATCCATAAATCCAGGAAATCTTCAGGTTGTATAATTAACATGATAGTCTTCACCTCCATCATTCTATCTGATTACAGGTGGAAGAGCCACAGGGGTCAACATATTGTGAAGTATACATAGGTGGGGTTGAGTTCCATTCTGGTTTTGTTTTGTTTTGTTTTTTTAATAAATAAGAAATGGCTAGTTTCCATACAGACTGTGGAGAGTGGCAACACAACTCCAATTACTTTCATTGACAACTGAATTAATCTTCTTCTTTCCCTTTTCTTTTTTCAATACCATATGGGATCCACTCAGCTGTGGAATATGGTGGAACCTCACTGGGATCACATCTGTCAGGTTTACAAGGTGAATAAAAGCACTCAGCAGGCTTGTATGCTGCAATGTGTCTGGGTACAGGGACGGATTCTTGCCAAGTAGTCTATGTCCTTGGGAAAATATCTTGCCTTGTTAGAAAGATAATAAAGACTATTACCTATTAATTAGATGTATCTTGCAAGCTATTCCTTATGGGATAATGTCTTAAAAGTGCCTAGAATGCCATATACTAATTTGAATTTCTTTTCTCTCTTGCTCTCTTTCTCAAACACACACACACATGCACACAGACTTAATCCCTGTTATGTTTTACCCACAGTATGTCCAAATGATTACTTGAAAAAATAATTTAGGTAGGCAGCACCATGAAATGAAAAGTGGAAAATAGAAAAATGTATTGCTTTTTCTTTTAAACACAAAAATGACAACTCATATCACATATAATATATGTTCACTTCCATCTGACCCTGATTCAGGATTAAACATGTGTTGTTCTTTTCTGCTAACATCCATGTGGGTTATCTCAGTTGAAAGCGTTCATGAGATGACGAAGATTCAAATAATTATATATGACACAATTGACAATGATTAAGGTGTTTAAAATGCTACTACCTGGTGTCAAGGGGTGAGAAAATCTTCACAGAAGGATGTCTCTACATTTTAAGCTGATTCTTTTATATTTTCACTCAAGGAAAGGGCCATTTAATGGAATCTTCCAAGTCAGTCTGATTTTGAAATCACTTTATGCCAAGTTAGCAAGTATTTGTTGAATACATTCTGCTAGCATTGTGTTAGGTCATGGGATTGTTGCACAAGATTACATGTTCTCATACCAAGAACCCCTGGTTGTCATATGTTTGGCTGTGATCTGCAAGGTTCGCAGTTTGAAAGTAGCAGCCTATCCTCAATGGAAATTGCACAGTTACCGTCTGAGAAACTCACAGGACCGTTCTATCCTACCATGTAGAGTGGCAGTGAGTGTGTGCTTTTTTTTTTATGGCATCGATTCATTGCACACTATTTGGTAACATTAGATATGCATACAAGATGGAGTTTAAAAGAAACATAAGTGAATCTCTACGACATTAACATAAATTCTGCAGGAAGCATGAATTATACATTTGTGATGCAGAGGCTGATTAGACAAAGCTTGGACAGTTCTTTGCTCTCTTTGAGTTTGGGATAGATGGCATTCTGATGAAGATGGCCAGTGTATTTAAGTCAACTAGACATTCTTAAATTATTTAAAATGAACAAAGAAAGTGGCCATTTAAAACACGTTGCTGTCCCTACTCTGATGAAACTGAAAGCAATATATGTGCTTGAAGACTGGGAGAGGAGGAGAGAAGCTCAGAGCGAAATCAGAATCCACTACAAGTTGTTGTTGACCGATCACGCAATCCCTTGCCACATATTTTTTTTTAAAGATAAAACTTAGCTCTCTGAAATATAAATTTATGAAAGGGTAGAGAGAAAAAAATGTGGTCGTATAGCACCTATGGCATCTCAAAACCCAAGTTTATATCTAAATTAAAATTAAGAGCTTATATAAGTGACAAGTTATTTTTACTAGTAATACCATTGTCCTAACTCACACTACATATGAGTCAATTTTAATTGTATAAGCCTTCTCATAGATTGTTTGCAGTATGGTGCACTCTTTAGAATATATATCACCATGACAAACTTGCCAATTTAAAATCTATGATAAATATACTATTAAATATAAATTGATATAATATATAAATATAATATAATATTAGGTGTGATAAGTGGAAAATGAGTAAGATGGAGTCTTAAATTCTTAGATCTCATACTGTTAAAACTAAAAACAAAACTTGATACCTATTTGTATTAATATACATCTCCAATTCATACAAGTAGGAGGTCTTCTTTAAGGAAACACAGGTATGTTCATCATTAACTGCTTATGGCTTACATGCCCTATTTGAATTCTCATTCCATTAGTACTGCTGGCCCATAGGCCTCTGAGGCAGGAAATCTTTATGTAAGCAATCTGCTCCATCGCTCTCCCACAGAGCAGCTGTTCAACAATAAGGAAAGTGACATAACTCTTTTCCTCAAAATGAATAATAATGAAAAGATACAACTAAAATTGTGATCACATATATGTTAATCTTTACACACCTCAAGACAGGAAAGAACTAAACAGAAAATATTAAATCCAGGTTAGGGTGTGGAAACCCAAAACCTCCTATACTATGGTGAGGCTGTAAAATGATGCAATCACTGCGGAAAATGTTACAGTATATATACCTAAAAAAGCCATAAGAGGAATCAGTTTATGCACATTCATGTTCAGTACAGCATTACTAACAGTTAAATGTAGGAGACCACCGAAAGGACTATCAATGGGACTATGGAAAAAGCATATGATCCATGTACAATGGAGTTTGATACACTATTAGGAACGTGGTGGATCTGAGACACATGCCAAAACATGGTGAGTCTGAGGGCTTATGCATAGTAAAATTAATCAATCAAGAAGGACAAATGCTGTATGAGTCCACTTCTGTAAAATGCCAAGAAAAGGTTTTTCACACTAAAAGAAATGCTCTTTGATCATTACAAGGGATTAAAGGGGAAATGGCGGTAAATCACTGTCCAGAGGGGAGACATGTGCTAACTTCGGTAAAAGAAAAGGAAATATACAAAAATAATTTAAAAAATCAAAGTAAAGCAAAAAAATATATAAGAAAGAAAACGCACGCACACATATGGTTCTGAGTTTTGGTCAAGTGCTAAGGATATAAAAGTAAGCAAAACTGCACGAATAATTGCCCTCATGGAACTACCATTCCAATGGGTGAAGAAAGACAAAAAGCGGCATATAAACTAGATTGTATAATTTACTCAAAATCACTGCCATCGTGTCCATTTTGACTCATTGTGACCCTGTAGGATGGGCGAAAACTGCCCATGTGCTTTTCTGACACTGGAAGTCTTTACAAGGGTAGATAGCCAGATTTTTCCCCCATGGACTTGCAGGTGGTTTCAAACAGCTGACCTTGCAGTTTGTAGCCCACTATACCCCTGATGCTTCTTCATTGTATAATAGTAGATGATAAATACTAGGGATGGGGAAGTAAAGAGTTTGTTTGCAGTGCATAATTTTAGAGATGTAGGCTGACTGGCCATGACAAGTGTCATTGAACAGATTATATATATATATATATATATATTTTTTTTTTTTTCTGAAACTCTTGTTTCTTTTTTTTTTTTTAAACATT
>NW_022111368.1:32330101-32341778 GCF_000313985.2 Echinops telfairi
CCACTATGGAAATCGATCTGGTGATATCTAAAACAGATGGAAATTAGTTACCATACGACCCACTGGGCATCTACCCAGAAGAGGCAAGAAACAAACCAAGGTCAGATATCTGTGCTCCAATGTTCATTGCGGCACAGTTCACAATTGCAAGGAGTTGGAAGCAACCCAAATTCCCATCAACTGATGATTGGATTAAAAAACTGTGGTATATACATATTTTTTAAAAGACATGAAGGAGGCAATGAATAAGTCTTACAAGGAAATTTTGAGAAAGGTGGCCTGGACAGAGAATTTCCATGGGGCTGAGGACATAATTAATGCAAGTAACCAATGATGGGACATTAAAAAAACAAGCAATTGAGTATAGCTGGAAAAAAAAGAGGAGACTAATAGAAAAAATTGGCAAAGCTATATAAAGTATCAAAAACCTGGATACATCTGATACATAGGGATTTACAACTTCTGAACATTAAAAACAAATATAAATAAAGGACATAACATAAATTGGGGTGATACATTTGAAACAAATATAACAAAAAAGGCAAACCATTAAATAGCATTATCACTGAGAGTTAGAATATATCTTTTCAGAATCTCTAGGGCTTAATCAATGTATTTTGTATGATGCTGACTACTCTTAATCAAAATTAAATAGTGTTTATTGAATTTTAAAATGCTAAGAGAAGTATAGAGAGTATGGCCCTTTTTGTTGGATTGATTTTAAAGGTGTTAGATCATTAATGCACATAATGTCTTATTATTGGCTATTATCTTTTATGTTTTTTGAGCATTCCCATCCAAAACATTACATTGCATATTTATTTTGTGATGATTAATTTGATATGACAAGGTGTACTTATTTTTCTCTGTATCCTCAGTCCTAAGCAAGTTCTTGGCACATATAGCTCTATAAAGATTTCAATAAGAAATGAATGGTTATTTGGTACTTAATAATGTTTATTTGGTATTCCTACCAACTAATTCAATTGAAATACTTAAGAATGGAATTAAAATATGTACAACTATGTACACTTTACATTACTTTGAAACAATAAAAAATTGGAACAGCTTGCACTAAAACATTCAAGGTAATGTTAAAAATCATGACATGTTCATTTGATGGAATATCATATGTGAATTAATCACCTTTAAAAAGAACATTTAATATCAGGAAGATGTTTACAGTGTGTTGTGACAATAAATCCTATGACATTCATTTAACACTTGCTGAATTGAATCATGTATTAACAGATGTTGATTAGAAGTACTAAATTTTGGAATTATGAAAGACCTAAAAATACATCAAATCCAGATATTTTTCAATTTTTCTTTCCCTTTCTATTTTGCTTTTGTAGTCAAGTCTCCTATTCACAAGAATATTGAAATAGCCCAAGTAGAAAAATAATATTTTAAAATACACTTCTTTAATTAGGAAATGAGGAAGTCTTAAGAAGTTATGGGAAAAGGACAAGTCTTCGAATTCCTACATCCCCACCCTCTTATATTGGCCTTTCCAAATTATCTTTGACAATGTTTAGGATGTCCCTAGACATAGTAAGAAATTTGACATCCAAAGGAAGACATGGAAACCTAAAAATATCAGGCCATTGTCAATATGCTATACAAATCTGAGGCTAAACAACAAGTCCTTTGATCTTATTTGTATACTTTTGTCGTCTCCCCTTTCCATGTTGATTGGGAGTTTCAATATTACCTAAACTCCCTGTGCTCTGTTGCTGCTGGCAATAATTGATGTGACAGGAATAGGCCCCATACACGTCGAAGAATGAGGTACATCCTGTAGTGTCATTTCTTCTTTCAGTTCCATGAATTTAATGGCTTAAAAATAACACAAATGGATTACTGTATTGTAAAATAGTTAAGAATAAATTGAGGAATTTTTCAGTCTACTAAAACCAGGATTCCAGTATTGCTGTATCGTTTTGGAGACTCTAGGGGAGCATTCATATTCTTGTTTTGTTTGTTTGTTTGCTTGTTTTTCTTTGTTTGTTTGTATATAAAGACCTTTCCTGTCTCTTGCATTGCTTGGCTTAGAGCCACTCTGTTTCGCTTTTCAGTCCAGTATCATTGCACCTCCCTGACCACTCTTCTACAGTTACATCTCTCCTTCCTTCTTCTAAATTTAAAGAACTTTGTGATGATGCTATTTGGCACATCCACGTATCCAAGAGATTGTTGTTTGGTGTCATCACATTGGTTCCAAATAACAGTGATTCTGTTCATAACACGGAAACCCTCACCGGTCCTTTGCATAGTCAATGCTGCTTTGAATCCATTGCTTCAGCCACTGTCGACCCACCTTGTTTAGTTTAGGGTCTTCTTTTTCATTGACCCTCTGCTTGGCAAAGCACAGTGCCCTTCTCCAGAATGATTTCCTACTGAAAATATGCTTACAGTGCATGAGACAAAGTGTCACAGCTGCCATCCTAAGGAGCATGGGGTCTATGCAGATTTGTTTCTTCTTTTAGCAGCCCATGACTCGTTCAATATTCTTAATCAACGTCATAGTTCAAAGACACTGATTCTTCTTTGATCTTCCTTATTAGTTGTTCAGCGTTTGCATGCATATGAAGTGATTGAAAATACCCTCACTTGGGTCCTGCACTCTTTAGCCCTCAAGTGACACCTATTTTTATTTTATATTTTTAGCGTTTTTAAAGAGCTTGTTTCATCAGATTTACCCAATATAATACATCATGTGTTTGTATTTTTCATTGCTGCACCATAGACATTAATTGAGGTTCCAATGAAAACGAAATCCTTGAAAATGTCATTACTTTTTGCCTTTACCATAATGCTGTTTATTGGTCCCGCTGTGGGGACTTGAAGTTCCTCTCTCTTGAGAGGTCATTCCTACTGAAGGTTGCAATCTTTCAGCCTCACCAGTAAGTATCACAAGTCTCTTCACTTTCATAAGCAAGGTAGCGTCAGCTGCGTAATGAGTGTCACTAAAGAGATTTCCTGACACTCAGGATAACGTCCCTCTTTTAAGATTACCGAATTAGTCATCTTAATTTCACTTGTAATGTTAATTCTCCTTTGTGACTTATGATATTCCATTTCCAAAGATTTAGGTTAAGGTCATCTTTAAGAAGTCACTATTCTGCCCACCCCTAAAAACATTTAAAACATTTTTCTCAGAAATCTCACATTTTGTATATCCAACACACACACATATCCACACATACAGAGTCCTTATGAAAAACCAAGGGTTTTTATCTATGAAATGCCTCTGACAAAGGTAGGAAAATACAAATACAGAAATTTTATTTAGGAAAGTAGCAATTTGGATATCAAACTAGCTACATTTTATTTAATGGAATCAAATAATGAATAGCCTACAAGGGTTTAAAATTATAGTATCTTCTGGTTTTCTGTGACTGACCTCTATGGACACCATCCACAGAAGCTATAATCAAACTAGCAGTCTTTTTGTTATTTCCTGCTTAATCAAACTGTCTTAAAATTATTAATTTAACCAATTTCTACTTGAGCACTTTTGAGAGGTTGTAATGTATTTACAACCATTATGTAGAGTAATGCTTTGAAAATAATTTCTGTATTTGGTTGCCTCTTGTTTGCTAGAGGTTATTGGAGAACAGGATATGAATCAATTCCATTTCGATGACAATGGAGAATTTGGGCAGTTTGGGATTTTGAGATGGAACTGGAATATAGTAGCAATTCATAGGGGCCTCAGAGGACCATAGGATATCATGACGTCTCCAGGGACAACACAAGGAATCTCTCCAGTGGCAGTCCCTGGATGAGAGTTGTGTTACTTAGCAAACTTTGCCTATTTCAAATTTCACCTGATCTTGCCCTCTATATGACCTTATTCTGCGCTTAATGGTAGAGAAGTGATGGCAGCACAGTCGGATAAGCACTGGACTGCTAAGAGCCAGACCTGTGGTTCAAACCCATCAGCTACTCTGTGAGAGAAAGTGGAAGCTGTCAGCTCCAATAGATTTACACCCTTGGAGACCCTATGTAAAGTCTCTGTCATTCAAAATCAATGTGGTGGCAGTGGGTTTACCTTTGTTTGATTATAAACTGTAATTTTATTTTATTGAGTACCTACTGAGAATTAAAACTGCCCTAGTATTGAAATATTCTATCCCATTGATCACTGACTAGATTTCCTTAATGCATTTAAAAGGAAGCTTTTGTTGCTATTAATGGTGCTGCTTGTTTTTTAAAGTTTTTTAATGTGTACAACTTGGTGTCTGCAATTACAATAATCAATGTAAGAATTTGAATGAACAAAAGTTTTATGAAAGATTTACAATAATGGCTCTTGGGGGGACACTGGAGAGAGGGAGGCAGTGGAATGGAATTGGGTATTAACAAACCCAAGGACAAGGGAACAACAAATGATCTAAAATTGATGATGAGGAGGGTGTAGGATGCCTTGTAGGGCTTTATCTAAGTAATGTAACTAAGAGGAATTACTGGAACCCAAATGCAGGCTAAACATGACAGTGGAACAAGAGGAAAGTAAACGGAAGTAGAGGAAAGAAGTAGGAGGCAAACAGGCATTTATAGAGGTCTTAATACAGGCATGTACCTGTGTAAATATATTTATATACGATCGGGAAATAGATCTATGTACAGTACATCTATTTACAGTTTTAGTATTAAGGTAGCAGATGGACATTGGACCTTTACTCAAGTACTCCATCAATACAAGAAAACTTTGTTCTAATAACCTGGCATTCCCTGATGAACCACTCCCCGACACAATTGCAGAAGACAAAATGGGTGCATAACAAATGTGGGGAAGAAAGCTGACAGTGACTGACTATCAAAAGATATAGTATCTAGGGTCTGAAAGGCTTGAAGGTAAACAAGCAGCCATCTAGCTGAGAAGTAACGAAGTCCACATGGAAGAAGCACACCAGCCTGTGTGATCATGAGGTGTCGATGGGATCAGGTATCAGGCATCTATGCCCCAGAACAAAATCATACCAATGTGAATGGGGAGGGGAGGGGCGCAGGGAGGGTGGGAATGGAGTGGAGACCCAAAGCCCATCTGTAGACAATAGGACATCCCCTACATAAGGGTCACATGGAAGAGACGAGCCAGTCAGGATGTAGTATAGCACCGATGAAACAAACAACTTTCCTCTAGTTCTTTAATGCTTCCTCTCCAACCCCATTATCATGACCCCAATTCTACCTTACAAATCTATGTATACCAGAGTATGTATACTGGAACACATAAGAGCTTGCAACACAGGGAATCCAGGACAGATAAACTCCTCAGGACCAACAATGAGAGTAGTGATACCAGGAGGTTACGGAGAAGGTAGGGGAGGAAAGGAGGAACGGATTACAATGATCTGCATATGACCCCCTCCTAGGGGGATGAACCCCTTCTAGGGGGAAACAGCAGTCAGTGTAAGATATGAAAACAATTTATGAATTATCAAGGTTTCATGAGGGAGGGAGGGTGGGGAAGGGAGAGGAAAATATGAGGCACTGATACCAAGAGTTCAAGTAGAAAGAAAATGTTTTGAACATGATGATGGCAACAAATGTACAAATGTGTGTGACACAGTGGACACAGTGGATGTATGCATGGGTTGTGATAAGAGCTGTATGGGCCCCCAGTAAAATTATTTTTTTTTTAAATAAAAGAAAAAAAAGGCATAACGAACCCAGAAAAAAGAAAAGAATGATTTGCAACAGAGAGAGGGAGAGAGAAGCTTTTGATTGTTGGTGTAAAGATTTAGGGTAATTGTTCCAATTGTTCCATGGGACAATCTAGTTCATGGGCCAAGTACAATGGTAGTGCTTCTCTTCTGTGTTCTAGTTCATTGTGCAGTGGACATCCGAGACCCAACAATTGGTCTTTACCTGGAGCAAGTAGGGAAGGAAAGTCAGTCAGAGGAGGAGGACACGGAGTGTGCATTTAATCAGTTCCCAGGAACAATTACTTTGTTTGTCTTGAGACCAGAACTGGATGGTGTATGGTTCCATTACTGAACATTTTTCATCAAAGATTCCCTGTAATATTTCTAATTAATATATGAAAAATGCTGGCCAGAATTTCAAATTATCAATACTCCAGACTTTCTGGAGTTATGGAGGATGGATGAAGCATGAAACTATTGTCCTAAGATCATCTTCAAATACATCCATAAGTCTTCTTAAAGTGAATTATAATTAAAGCTAACTAGCAAAATAGGTCGACTTGAACATTGTGCTCTCTTGAGAATTATATATATGGGATCAAATTGACAACCACAACTCAAAAGATGACATAGAAACTTCCGGGGTGGTAATTATTTGCTTATGAGGGGAAGGTAGATGGAAATGGTTGCACAGCTCAGCGAAGGTAATCACTGTCACTAAATCTACAAGTAAATACGCGGAATGGACACTACCATTGAGTCAATACTGACTCTAAATCATCTATAGGCCATTATAGATCTCTGTGTTCTTTATGGGAGTACAGAGCTTCATTTCTCTCCTGTGAAGCATCCTGTGCTTTTGCACTGCTGACCTTGGGTTCGCAGCCCAAGAACTGACAACCATGCCACTAAGGCTCCTGCTTCATATCCTCAACACTAATCAAATAAATAAAATTTAGAGAAAAAATTATATATTCATTAGAATTCTCAGCATTTCTTGATATCCACTAATTTCCAAGACTCTGGGTGACTTTTTAAATAATAAACAAATGAATTGGGTGATTCAAGATTACTGTAATTTTAAACTGTCAATCAATCACTAATTACATATTGAATTGTTTCATTATATTTCAACAAGATTTCATCAAAATTGCAAAAGCTCACTTTATCTAATATTGATAATATTTGTTAATGACATTATTGTCTAGAGAAAGCTGGACTTTGAACAGCAGCCACTAACATGATATTCTTATAACTGGGATAGAGTCAAAGGACAAAACTCATAAAGTTTTTATAACTCTCCTTAAATGCTAGAAGACAAATTCTAGTAGTAAAAGTTTAAAAACTGGCTGTTAACTGCAAGATTGGTTGCTATAGCCCACCTAGATGCTCCCCAGGCAAAATAGTTGTTGATCTGGTTCTAGAAGATTACCGCCAAAAAAAACCCTGTGCGAACAATTCTAATCTGTTACATGGGGTGCCTTTGAGATAAAACTAACATGACAGTATCTTAAAAATACAACAATTTGCTTGAAGGGTGTGTTAAATCTCTGGGTCAAATTAGTGTGTGGTATTTTTCAGCTAAGCCATAGACAGAAATTTCTAGCAATAAAATCTACATTTCAAAAAATGAAATGAGCTGTCTAATTGTGTTAGTAAGCTAACCATTGCTGGAGATTTTAACACAGAGTCTATTAACCACTTATTTCTGATGTCGTAGAAGTATTCAAGCATGTAAAAAAAATTAATGGATACTTCTAAATTCTTCCAAACTCAACCCAATTTGTTTATTATTTCATTTAACTACAGGGGATTCCAGGGTGGAAATTGTCTTTTATTAGTTATATGATGAAGATAAGGGTTTAAGCTATCAAATATTTTGTATATATGTGGGTAAGTCAATATGTATTGTTACAAAATCATAGACCCCTTTATTGAATAACAAAATCAAAATGTGAAGCTGTCCTACATCTAGGTCTAGGTAATAGTACCATTTTTCTAAACCTTCTTCAAGGAAATCCACACTCTCTGATTTACACTATATCTATATGGTAGTCTTCGTATAATCCATGGGCTCAAATTGTGTTGTTCTCTAAGTTTTTGAATTTGAGGAATAAAAAGATGTCTGGAGGGACATGTTATGGAATAGATGGTGGATGGGGTTAAGTTACCTAATTAAATTGTCAAAAGACAACACTTACTACTCATCAATAATTAGAAAACAAAATTCCTCCTCTGTACACCTGTCCTGGGCTTTTCCTCAATGGTATAGTTTCCACTTTCCTTAAAATAAGCCCTCGTGACCTTGTCTCCTGAGAAAAATCGATCAAGATTATGTCTTTGAGTCTCCAAAACAAGTGCCAGTGTCTGGTGAAGGCACCTGTCTGCCTTGGATTCCATTGGCCCGACAGTTCCCCTTGTTAGGACCCTTTTTCTCGGAAAGCACTCTAACGAGACCAGGATAACTGTATTTCTGGGGAAGCACGTCTGCAGACATCCACTGATCATGGAGATATTTTTAAACGAATTGAGTTTTGAATAAGCTTGTGGTTCCTGTGTGAACAGAAACCCCAGTAACCATAACTGTTTTTTGACTTATTTCTTATTAGCATCTTTGTGTAAATCAAAATGAAAAGGAAGTCATAAAGATTCTAGTGTGCATTTAAATTGTAAGCATCTAACTTAATAAGAAAATAATCAAGGAACATGTCTGCATCCCTTGATGGCTTCCCAAATACTTTCCATAGCCAGGCATGACATCCTCCCAAGGCATACATAGGATGCGTACTGGCTTATATTTTCCAATCATGTGTATAATTATTATAACCTTTTCATTATGGAAAAGGATATCTGACCATTTTGTTTGACTGAAATGTTGCACACCTCTCAGCAATGTTAATTTAAATATTTGTGGGGATATGAATGTGCTATTCAATGAGCCATTTATTTTGATATGAAGAATTGGAGTCTATGTCTTGAAGGTATGGGGCAGTGGAAAAATTCATTTTCACTTAGCATGTTTTTTAACCTCCAACCACGTCGAACGTCACATATATTTAATTTTTAAATGTGTATGATTTGCAAGGTTCGTCATCCTGTGTACTTTGGTGAAAATGCTCCTCACTTGTTCAAAGTGCTTAGAAGAAACTTCATTTCCAACGTCTCACCCTTAGAAGTCATTCTGTTTCTTCTGAGTCATTTGTAAGACTATCGTTGATCTTAGGTGCCATCAATTCAATTCTGACTCATAGTGGCAAAAACGCTCCCCAGGCTTGCACCATCCACACAGCCTTTGCTGTATCTGAGCCCATCAGTTCAGCCACGATGTCAATCGATCACCTGAGGGGACTTCCCCTTTTTACTGACAATCGTAAAACTAGCTTATTTCCTTCAAAGACAGATTCTGTACTTAACCACTATGAGCAATAAATTTGTGACTCTACACAGCCTCTGGCAATATAATGACTGGAAGGATGCTGGACGGTCATCCAATTCTGAGGGATATGTGTTAAATGAACATAATAACATAAAGTATTATTTAATCAGATATCTTTTCATTCTCTCCAACTAACTTCATTTTCTTCCAGAATGGAAAGATATCAATTCTTCCATAAGAGTATATCTGTTATTTCTTACCATTCTCATGGCTCCTTGGCAGAATCTAGATTAAATAACAAGCGACAGGGTACCGATGAAACAATGGTGCTGAGTTATAAATCCATTCTCACAGAATTCATATACTGAGAAGGCATGCTTGCTGAAGAATAGGGAAAAGTCAGTGAAGCATTCTAAGCTATCGAACTTTCGTGAAGTTCAAAGAATACCTTTTTGATCCATAATGTTTATATATTTTACTTAGGGAATAAGATGAAAAATAAATGACTAAAAGAAGTGCTCTATAACTGGCAATGAGTTATTTAGGAAGAACCATTTTTCTTGAAAGTCAGAGAGTAAGAGTCAACCAAGAATTTAGTTTAAAAGGAATCCTGCAGTAATATTACAGACAAAAATGCTGCCAACAGTGGAGTGAAAAGAGTGATCATTTGATCATGCTGTTTGTGAACAGAGTAATCATTTGTAAGGCTTTCAAAATCATCTGTCTTGAGTGCATGTGTTGGAGTGATTTACTTGCTATGGCCCTCCCAGGCATACCCTGAGTGACTCCCACCAAACAATTGAATGGGTGGGACCATGCAGGTCAGCTACATGCGTCTTTTTCCTGATGGGACTGGACAAGACAAGGTGGGGGAAGATGCTGATAGGAACGTATGATTCAGTGGTAAGAGATCTAAACAGGCTGATCACAAAGATGCCGACATCTAAAGAGAATTTGGTCAACTTTACCAGCATGCTGGGTATAAAATGAGCCATCTCAGAAGCAGGAAGATCTTACAAATATCAAAAAGAAAAGCCAGGAGAGGAGCAAAAGACACAAGATCTCTGTACATTTACCTTCTAGATTCCAAAGCTAGAAATCTGCAACCCTGGCAGAGCAACGGAGAAGCAACAACCGCAGAGCCAGAGCACAACACAGGGTGATAGGCTTCCCAGCCCTTGGAATGAGTACCAATCAATTCCGTAGGGCAGGGTTGCTTTGACATTCAGTGTCTACAAACAGCAAATTAGGGAAGCTAGGTTTGCTGACCCAGGGAGCTATAGCTGAGGGCCAACTAGCTGTGACTAGTGCCAGAGGGCAGTACCCTCTGGGCACTTATCAACACTGCTAAAAAGAGCTTTGTTTATTTCCTGAGCAGGACTGAAGCTCAGACCCAATGTCTTAGAAACAAACAAACAAACAAACAAAGTCAAGGCAAGGTAGAGAAGAGGAGTCCTGAACAAAGATCTATATACTGATATTACTGATCGTTAACTGTAACCTGTTAACTTCCCTAATAAATCCCATAATTATGAATGTTGTCTGTGAGCTCTGGGTGGCCGCTACAGTGCATTCTTAAACCAGCCATTAAGCAGAATGTGCCGTGGGAGCAGTACTGGTGTAAGAAAGGTGGGAGTGAGTTTGGAAGCATGCTTAACTTCAGACTCATAGAAAATAGCTTTGAAATGATATGGAGTTTGATTTTCATTCCCTCTGGTGAAGGAAAATAAAGTTGGGAGTCACCTCTACAACCCCTGCTTGCAGGCCTGGCCCACTAGGCCTTGAGGACGATGATCCCGATAAGAGCAGGCAGTCCGCAGAGAGGACGACATGGCCAGCCCCACTATGAGACATTATGCCCCTCACTGACCCATAGCCCTACAGGGAAAACACCAGAGACACAGTGTGGGAATTGCACCCAATCTGATCCTGCCACACCGAGGCAAAACACTAAGGGGGTTCAGCAGAACAGCAAGAGAATGGAGCGGCGAGGTCCCCAGGGAATGCTGAAGGTGGACTTTGGGACCCGGGCATGGTGCCCCAACAGACTAGACTGGAAAACACTCCTAAAGGCCAACAAACAGTCCTTGAACTAACTACAAGCTTTTCTTTCTTGTTGTGTTTTGTTTTGTTTTTTGTCATTGGTTTGTTGTTGTTATTTTGTTATATGTTGTTGTTTTGTTTTGCTCTGTCTTGTTTTTCCACATGTCATTATATCCGCAGGCCTGTCAAATAAGATAGGCTGGATTAAGAATCTGCAGGAGAAAACAATGGGACCGACAGTTCTGGGGGTACAGAGGAGAGGGGGAGGTCAGGGGAAATGAAGTGGTGTTAACAAACCCTGGGACAAAGGAACAACAAGTGATCCAAATTGGTGGTGAGGGGGATGTGGGAAGCCTGGCAGGGCATAATCAAGGGTAAGGTAGCAAAGAGGAAGTGCTGAAACCCTGGTGAGGACTGAGCATGATAGTGGGACAGGAAGAAAGTCAAAGGAAATAGAGGAAAGAACTCGGAGGTAAAGGGAATTTATAGAGGTTTAGATAAAGACATGTACATATGCAAATATATTTATATATGAGGATGGGGAAATAGATCTATGTGCATGTATTTATAGGGTTAGTATTAAGGTAGCAGAAGGACATTG